>NC_023752.2:11298601-12016819 GCF_000499845.2 Phaseolus vulgaris
AGTGAAACAGCTTGCGATAAAAGCTCAATTTCATGATTTTCAAAAGCTGGGATAGGTTTGTAGAAAAAAGTTGTTAATGTGCTTTCCCTGAAAACTGTTTGAGCTAGAGGCATACACTGCTATAGTGATTAGTCTCTCTCAACCTCTAGGTTCCTAGTCAATCCGACCTGTCCTTCATCATCAAGTTCATCTAGATTTTGCCTCTTAGGTGCATCTTACAAGACAAGGGTATGTATGTATGTTCCTCGTCACTTTTTTATTATTATATTTCAAGGGTAGGTGCATCCATAACTATTATTACAAAACACAACTCAATTATGCAACACTACATTTCGTACGTTGTATCCATATATATATATATAGTTACTGTTGTTGAGAAAATTATGAATTTATTGTACATGGATCTTGGAGGACCGAGTAAAAAGATAATCCCTTTGTTTCTTGTGCAGAAAAACATCCTAAATTATTTTTGCTAAAGACGGATTTATTTATATCTAGGAAATAAATGCTGACAAAAAAAGAATAGAAAAGTTAGTGAAGGAAAAATTACAGAAGACGGGAATCAAATCAGTGTGTTAGGTTGTTATTGGACATTGGAAAACCGAGGAACCAGTATGACACCAAACCAAACCATTATTATGAATGATGCATGTCATGAAAGCAAAGAAATGTTTAAGAAATGCATGAATTATGAATGACAGAATGTAAGAACACTAGTGTCATTAAACTGATTGTATATTTTAACAAAGTGAGAAGAGACATGTTTAAGAATTGGTTATACAGCATCCATAACGCACGATCTTCACAACCAAATTGTGATACACAATTATAAAACCCTTTACTAGATCTGGTGTGACTTTGAGAACATATAGACTCTAGATAGACGCATGATAGTACCATAAAACCAAAATCTAAACCCACTACAAGTAGTTTTCTAATACTGCTGCAGGTTGGGAAAAATGTTTTTTTTTTTTCACAAACATCTCTTTCATGCACCAATTAGTGAAGTAGGAAACAATTACTGCACATTTCAACCTTTTATTTTAATAGTTAAGTACGTTGGAGTTTGAAATTGCATTTGTATGTCATCCACTTTATTTGAAAGTGACTCTAGATAGACGCATGATAGTACCATAAAACCAAAATCTAAACCCACTACAAGTAGTTTTCTAATACTGCTGCAGGTTGGGAAAAATGTTTTTTTTTCACAAACATCTCTTTCATGCACCAATTAGTGAAGTAGGAAACAATTACTGCACATTTCAACCTTTTATTTTAATAGTTAAGTACGTTGGAGTTTGAAATTGCATTTGTATGTCATCCACTTTATTTGAAAGTGAAAACTAGGCAACACTGGCAATTGCTTCTTTGGTGCCAAAGAGAAAGAGGGAATTGCTGGCACACACAGTGTTGAAAATAGATGAAGCTCATCTCTACCTAGCCATAGTGTGTTTGATGTAGATGTTAGCTAGTTTGCTTTGTAGGTTGCAATATGTCTTAGATGATCTTGTACTTTAGGGTTGTGTGTACTCAAGGGTGCCCTTTTGCCTTACATGACCTATCCTAGATGCCTAAGCAAGCATAGATCAAGCACTTGAAGTGGTTAAAAGTTTTTTCCAAAGCTTTTTTGAGTTCTCTCCAAAAATCAGGATACTACACAAAAATAAATCTGTTTCACTGTAAAAGAATAGGTTTTATTTTTGGTGTGCTGAAAGGGATTTTCAAAAGTTAGTTAAGGCACCAAAGGCTCAACTCAGTCAGTTATTTTCAGTTAGCTGAGTTGGCAGTTTTCCTAAAATAAATCTGTTTAGTTTAAAACTGAATCTGTTGTTTTCATAACAGCTTTTCAACTGTTTTTTTGAAAAGAAGTTAGAAACTGTTTTCTATATAAAGAAAGTTTTTCTCACATGAAAGGATGCTGAGCAATCACGTTTTTGACAGAGATTAAACACTTTCTATGTGAGAAGAATGATTGAAAAGAGTTTTTGAAAGGTTTTCCAAAGGGATTTTCAAGTGAGCTTGTTCTAGGAAAACTTTGATCTTGGTGAAGGTGCTGGTGCAGTTCTGCAGCAAATTGAACTACTGGTTTTGAGTTTCTTGCATCTTCTTTTCAGGTGTTATCTTTCCTTTATTCTTGTTTGTAAAGGTGTAAGTGTTAGTTACTCCTTGATAGGGTTTCTTGGAGTGCAAGGTGTGCTGAAATAGGGTTTTTCAGCATTGGTTGTATTGTTCTTGTAGTGTTCAAGAACTGTTGTGTTTGTAAGTGATTGATACTGTTTTTAGTGGATTCCACCTTGGAGTAAGGTTGAAAATAGATGTAGCTTTGTATGAGTGAACCAGTATAAAAACCTGCTTGTCTTTTTTCTCTCATCCCTGCACTCGTTTCTGGTTTTGCTTAATTCTGTCAAGAACTAAATCTGTTCTTTTGAAATCAAATTTGTTAATTTTGGGTTTAATAAAAACTGTTCTTCCTGATTTGTTAAAGTTCTCTAATCACTAACAAAGTGTTTGTATATGAGGTTTAAATTGGTTTAAGAACAAATAGTCCTATTCATTAATCGTGACAAAGATCATTCTCTTTTGAAACCTTGTGTTGAATGAACTTGATTGATTTCTTGGCATAATCTGTACTATTCAAACTCGTAAAATTTAACCAATCTGATTTTGTCATACCTCTCTGTTGATTGCAATTTTAATCTGAACAAGTTCAAATTGTGTTAGACTATTCTGAAGAATCAATGTGTTCCTTTTTAAAAACAATTTGTTCTTTTTTCCTCTGATATACTAAAAACTGTTTGTATTTGCGAAAATTTTATATGTTCAATTCACCCCTCCCTCTTGAACTTAGACACTAATAGACCCAACAATTGGTATCAAGAGTTAGGGCTTGTATTTTGCTCAAGTGTATGCATGATGTCTGAGTTTAAAATGCCTTTTGCTGAAGGTGCGTCTATTAATAGACCTCCTATGTTTGGTGGTGATAACTATGCTTTCTGGAAAATCAGGATGAAAATCTTTATGGAGTCTATTGACATGGGGATCTGGGATGCAGTGGTCAGTGGACCTTTTATACCTATGCAGGTTGTCAAAGAAGAAACAATAAAGAAGCCTTGGTCTGAATATAGTGAAACCGAGAAGAAGAAGGCCCAATATGACTCCTTAGCCAAGAATATCATCACCTCTGCACTGAATATGGATGAGTTCTTTAGAGTCTCTCAATGCAACTCAGCTAAGGAGATGTGGGAGGTACTAGAGGTAACTCATGAAGGGACTGATGATGTGAAACGGGCAAGGAAGCACTCACTAATTCAGGAATACGAACTGTTCAGAATGCAATCAGAAGAAAGTATTGCAGATGTGCAGAAACGATTTACACATATTGTAAATCACCTCATTGGCCTTGGTAAAGTCTTTGACAAGGAAGAGCTCAACATAAAGGTGTTGAAATGCCTTGATAGGAGCTGGCAGCCTAAGGTAACAACAATCTCAGAATCCAGAGATTTATCCAAGATGTCCACTGCTACACTTTTTGGAAAGCTGATGGAGCATGAAATAGAGCTGAAAAGATTGAAAGAACAAGAAACTGTGGAGAAGAAAGCCAAAGGAATTGCCTTGAAAACTACCATGGAACATGATACAAGTGAGGAAGAAGAGAATCCTGAACATGATGAGACATTGAGTCTGCTCATCATAAAATTCAGCAGATTTCTTAGAAAGAAAATCGTGACAGAACTCAACAAAGGAAGAGGTATTCTAAATCCAATGATTCAAATTCTTCAAATTACACTTGTTTTGGATGTGGTAAACCAGGTCATATGAAGGCTGATTGTCCAAACAATCAAAACAAAGAAAAATCAGCAAGCAAGAAGAGTGAAAGAAGCAAAGGCAAAAGAGCATACATCTCATGGGAAGAAAATGATGTATCCTCATCTAGTGATTCCTCAACCGAAAGTGAGGAAGCAAATTTGTGCTTTATGGTGAATGATGAAGAATCTAACTCTGATTCAGTAAGTGATTTTTCTACTGATTCTGAAAATTATGATCAGCTGTTAATTGCATTTAAGGAAACACATGATGAAGTAAACAGATTAGTTGTAATTTGCAACAAATTGAATAGAGTAAATAGGGTACTTGAACCTAAGGTCAAAGCTCTTGAAGAAGAACTGCACAAAGCTAAAACTGAATTGGTTAGCCTTGAATTAACATGTTTGCATGCATCAATAAAACCTGTGATAATTGTAAAAAGCTAGAAAAGCAGGTTGAGTATTTGTTAAAAACACTTTCAAATTTCACCAAAGGAAGAGAAAATCTTGAAACTTTATTAGGTTCACAGAATGCTGTTTTTAATAAAAAAAATGGTCTAGGATACAATCCTGGAATGAAAAGCAATGTGAAAAAGTTGTCCAGTTTTTTGGATCCTTCCAAAACAGGTTTTTCCTCTTTTAGTTGTTCAAATACAATGTATTATGCAACTTGTTTTTATTGCATGAAGTCTGGACATATATCTAGAACATGTAAAGCTAGGAGGAACCTTGTTCCAAAAGGGTTAGCCAAATGGCTTCCTAAGGGAAGGTATTAATCATACTGGACCCTAGACTAAAATGGGTACCATATGTGCTGAATCTGTTTTGCAGATGAATAGCAGAAAAAATCAGTGGTACTTGAACAGTGGGTGCTCGAAGCACATGACAGGTGACTTGACTCAATTCATAAGCCTAAAACTCAAAGCTGAAGGACACGTCACATATGGAGACTGTTAGAATATATGACCTTAAACGAGAGGGGGGTGAATTGTTTAAGAAAGATTTTCGCAGACTTTTAAACCTTAGAATGAAAATACTTTGAAAGAACTTTGATTAAGGATTCAGTTTTTCCAAACAAACAGCAAAAGCACAAAGCTGGAAAAAACAATCGGTTGTTTTAGCGAAACAATCGGTTGTTTATACAGTTCCAAATAACAAAACTGAATTAAAGAGATAGGGATAGAGAAATGTACACAGTTGTTATACTGGTCACTCCAATCCAGAGCTACATCCAGTCTTCTCAGAAACCCTGGGATATCCACTAAGCAATCACACATTGTCACTTACACCACAACCAAGAGAATGACCTTGAACACCTCAAGAAACACACTCTCCTTGGCAACACTAAGATTGTGATCTTGAACACCTCAAGAACACACAGCCAATCTCAGCAAAACACACACACGAATTGTTCAGCAGTTTACAAAAAGATTACACTTGTTACAGATGGAAATCTGAAATCAATACAAGTAGAATCCCTATTCAGCACCTTTGATCAATCTTCAACTCTTTAGCAATGTCATATACTTTGAAAAACTCTAGATAAAAACTTTGTTTCAAGATTCATAAATATATCAAAACTGTTTTTCAGAATATATCTAAGAATATAGTTTGTTATCAATCTTAACAAACTCTTAATTGTATTTAAAATTGATTGGTCAAAGCATTTTAATGACTGGAACGTATTCAGTTAAAGCATTTAAAGCTCAGTCAAAGAAAACAGTTTTTCTGTTATGGTTTTAAAACAAACAATCGATTGTTTACTCGAATCAATCGGTTGTTTTGTTACTTAACAAAAACACCATTCAAAAACAGTTTTCAAACTTTCTCAAAACACCTAAGTGTAAACAATCGGTTGTTTCAACTTAGTTTGAAAATCATTTTGCTTTGATAAAATTGAGATGCTAATTGCTTTGAGATTTAATCTAAGTGTATTACAATATTGAACTACCCCAGAACAAAGCTTAACCATCACAGCAGCATCAAGCAAAGCAGAGGCTTCATCATCCTTCAAAGGATTGGATTCATCAAAACATTGAACACCACTTTAAATCAATTTCTACACAGTGCTGTCAGACTCAAAAACAATCGGTTGTTTCTTCGAAACAATCGGTTGTTTATACCAGCAAACAACAAACAAACTGAATTTAAAGAGATGGGGATAGAGAGATTGTACACAGTTGTTTATACTGGTTCACTCAAAACTAGAGCTACATCTAGTCTTCTCAGAAACCCTGAGGATATCCACTAAGCAATCATCACTTGATTACTTACACCACAACCAAGAGAATGACCTTGAACACCTCAAGAAACACACTCTCCTTGGTCAACACTAAGATTGTTGATCTTGAACACCTCAAGAACACACAGCCAATCTCAGCAACACACACAAACGAATTGTTCAGCAATTTACAAAGATTACACTTGTTACAGATGGAAATCTGAAATCAATACAAGTAGAATCCCTATTCAGCACCTTTATCAATCTCTCAACTCTTTAGCAATCTCAGAACTTTTGAAAAACTCTTAGATGAAAAACTTTGATTCAAGATTCTTAATATATCAAAACTGTTTTTCAGAATATATCTAAGAATATAGTTTGTTATCAAATCTTAACAAACTCTTAATTGCATTTAAAATAGATTGGTGATGACTTTTTACGGCAAGTGCACCGCGTTTGTCAGAAGTAATAATTGTCCCTAAGGACGGATATCGATCCCACAAGGAACAGTGAATTATCAAGTACAATAATCGCTAAATATAGAACAAAACAATTAAAAGTGTATTGAGAGTGGTTGTGTTGGCGATGATCAATAAGAAAACAGACAAAGAATTAATTGTTTCAATTGGAAAAATAGGGATTAGGTTTCATCTCTCTCACTCTCATGTATTTTTGATTAACATGTCAATATTAAGTTCTTTAATTGAAATTGATGCCCGTATAAAAATCATTTATATCGATTCCTCGCATATAAAATCCTTAAGAATGTTCCCTAACTATCGATCCCTCGCATAATTATAAGAACAACTTAGAACGAAGCTCAGACGTTTAATAGCAATTAACATTTCAAGTCTATTCCTAGCACTCAAATATGTTAAGTATTGCTGTATAGGTCCGAACCCTAAAAATACCTCCCGGTCAGATTTTAAGATTCTCAATTTGTCACGGAAAATTAAAAGTAAAACAACAATACCAATAATCAATCAAGAACTGAATATTAATATATAAAATATCACCTCAATACATAAGAGTTTGAGCAGATTACTCCCAATCCCAAAGGGGTAGAATTAGCCACGCATACTTCTATCACCTTCCATTCTCCCAATTGGGTTACAATTCACTCTATGGTGTTTTCCTCTCAATCTCGCACACTAAGGTTGAGCCTCTAGCCCTCTATTTATCCTAGTTTTCTAGGGTTAGATTGTTTATTGTGTTGCGCTAATGGGCTAAATGATAAAACATAAAAAAGGCCCAATCTTTCTTTGCATCTTTTTTCCATTCTGGGACCTTCTATCTTTATCTTTTTAGCTCAAATCATTCATCTTAATCCAAATCTCCAATCTTCCTTAGAAATCTGCAATTAACACCAAATTTGGGAATAAAATACTCTTATTCAAATAAAGATCATAAAAAATGTAAAAAGGTATAAATTCATAAATTAGGGATTATTTTATATGTAAATTAGCAATAAATCTTCATAAGTGCTTATATTTTAATATGAAAATTTACTGAAATTAGACACTTATCAATTGGTCAAAACATTTAATGACTGGAGCGTATTCAGTTAAAGCATTTAAAGCTCAGTCAAAGAAAACAATTTTTCTGTTATGGTTTTAAAACAAACAATCGATTGTTTCCTCGAATCAATCGGTTGTTTTGTTACTTAACAAAAACACCATTCAAAAACAGTTTTCAAACTTTCTCAAACACCTAAGTGTAAACAATCGGTTGTTTCGACAAAACAATCGGTTGTTTCAACTTAGTTTGAAAATCATTTTGCTTTGATAAAATTGAGATGCTAATTGCTTGAGATTTAATCTAAGTGTTGATTACAACATTGAACTACCCCAGAACAAAGCTTAAACCAGCACAGCAGCATCAAGCAAAGTAGAGGCTTCATCATCCTTCAAAGGATTGGATTCATCAAAACATTGAACACCACTTGGTTCAACAATCTCCCCCTATTTGATGAAGACAAATCCCTGGTGCTTGTGTTGTACAGATTAAATCTGAAGCAGTTCCTGCAGAGAAAGCATTCATACTATCCAAAGCTTCTTACAGCAGCAAGTTGGATTTCACTCATTAAGCATAATAAACAATTGGTTGTTTACACGAAACAATCGGTTGTTTCTATCAGCAGCAGCAGAAAGCAATTTTAAATTCAAAGATTTAAACATTTTATGCATATAAGACATAGATATACAAGAACCAATAATTCTCCCCCTGTTTGTCTTCACAAATAGACTTTAACATGTATTAAAAACAGATTTAAGAGAGATTATTAAGATCAAGAATACCTAACTCATTTCTCAAGAAGAAAAACCTCTCTTTTGGCAAAGGCTTTGTGAAGATGTCAGCTAGCTGCAGTTTGGTCTCCACAAACTTTACTTCACAGTTCCCATTTTGCACATGATCTCTGATGAAATGATGTCTTATTTCAATATGTTTGGTCCTTGATGCTCAATTTGATTTTTGGTAAGGTTTATTGCACTTGTGTTATCACACATCAAGGGAACCTTGTTGATTTGTAAACCAAAATCTGCAAGTTGTTGCTTGAGCCATAGGATCTGTGCACAGCAGCTACCTGTAGCTATATATTCTGCCTCAGCAGTAGAGAGAGCAACACATGCTTGTTCTTGCTATGCCATGAGATTAGGCATGAGCCAAGAAGGTGACAAGTGCCACTTGTTCATGATGTGATTCCACTAGCCATATAGAGAAAGGTTCTTGATTTCTTAGGAATCACCTTGAGTTGGACATTATAGAGGCACTTTTCTTAGAGTTGGATCATTGTTCTAAGACAAAACTCACCAAAACTAGTACAAATCCCAAACTCATTGGATGAACCAATTTTAGTCAAATTGACCGAACAAAAGAGTAAGAAAAGCAAAGGAACAAGATGAATGGACTCAAAATAAAACTGCCGAACCAAAACTCATAAAAAACAGCAAGAACACCAAACCAAAACTCAAGAACACAAGCTAACAAAAACAATAGAAAGAGAAAAAGGAAGGAGAAGAGAGTGCTCATGAAGATGGAAGGATGTTGGATGATCTCGCCACTAGAAGTGTGGAATGCTCCTAGATAAGAGTGATGCCGCCACTTGAGGACTCCATTGATCCATCAAGATAAGACTAGAGAAGAAGGCTCCAAAAGCTCTCCAAAGTTCACTCAAAATTTGAGTAGAGTTTTCTTAGATTAATTCCAATCTCAATTTTACAAAGAGAGCACCTCTATTTATAGCCTAAGGTGCTGAAAATGCAAGCTAAACATTTCAAAAATTCCCTCCTAAAACTAGCTAAAACCGGCGCCTAAACCATGCATGAGGGAGGTGTGACTCTTTCCTTCACTTTGGCACCTCCTATTCTACTCCTACACCTATCTACTAATACACCCCCCCCCCCTAAGACTCCTAACTAAAGACTAAAAGATGCTAAAACAAAAGAGGTTTCTAATGTTTCCCTCTAAGCACCTTCAACTAAAGAAATTACAAAAAGAGAAAATAAATGTCCTCTAGCTCCCAAAGCTTTGAACATGCTTCTTGTAATCCTTTGAGGTGGACTTTGACCTCCATGGGCGTCTCCATTTGTGCCTCCACCTCTTCTTGATCTTGTTGATTGGCCTCCATGTCCTCTTGAGCTTGATCTCCATCAGTGCTTTTTCTATCTAGCTTGCAACCTGCAAATTCAGAATCTGAATAACCAATTAAATGTATAGGAGAATGAGAAGGATACCATAGTCCTACAGAAGATGTTCCTTTGAGATATTCAGAATCCTTTTTGCAGCTTTGAAGTGTGACTCCTTAGGATTTGCTTGATATCTTGCACATAGACACACCGCAAACATGATGTCCGGTCTACTTGCTGTGAGATAAAGCAATGATCCAATCAAACCTCTGTATTTTGTTTATCTATACTCTTTCCAGCAGCATCTGCATCCATATAGCAGCTTGATGGCATTGGAGTGCTTGCCTCTTTGCAATTCTCCATGTCAAACTTTTGAGAATTTCCTTGCAATACTTTGATTGACTTAGGAAGATCTCATCCTTTGTTTGTTTAACCTGCAATCCAAGAAAGAAAGATAGTTCTCCCATCATAGACATTTCAAACTCAACTTTCATTGCAGCCACAAACTCTTCACACAACCTATCTTGAGTAGCACCAAAAATGATGTCATCAACATAGATTTGTACAAGAATAATTTCTGCATTTGACTTCTTGATGAAGAGAGTCTTGTCTACCATTCCCCTTTCATAACCATGAGATAGCAGAAAGTTGCTAAGCCTTTCATACCACTACCTTAGAGCTTGTTTCAGACCATACAAAGCTTTCTTCAACTTGAAGACATGGTTAGGAAACTTGTGATCTTCAAAACCCGGTGGTTGATCTACATAGAGTTCCTCATTGATGTAGCCATTCAAGAAGGCACTCTTTACATCCATTTGGAAGAGTTTGAAGCCACTCATACAAGCAAGGCCAGCAGCAGCCTCACAGCCTCCAATCTAGCCACAGGAGCAAAGGTTTCACCATAGTCTATGCCCTCTTCTTGATTGTAGCCTTTGGCAACTAGCCTTGCCTTGTTTCTAGTGATCACTCCATCCTCATCTAGCTTGTTCCTGAAAACCCATTTTGAACCAATAACATTCATTTCATTAGTTTTAGGGACAAGAAACCATACCTCATTTCTTTCAAATTGGTTTAGCTCTTCATGCATAGCCTCAACCCATTTCTCATCTTTGAGAGCTTCTTCAATTGACTTTGGTTCAATTTGAGAAACAAAAGGTGTGTGCCTGCAGTAGTTTGAGATAGAGCTACGTGTGGAGACACCTTCCTTTATCTGCCCTATGATGTTATCCACTAACAGATCTCTAGGAATCCTCCACTCTTTGGGCAGCTCACTCCGTTGCAGAATTTCAATCGGTTGTTTCTACGAATCAACCGGTTGTTTTTCTGCACAGATGTCTAGCTTCTCCAAACTGATGCTCTGTTCGTCTTCCTCAGCACTGATCTTTGGGTTCTCACTGGTTCTACGATCTACCTCATCAAAGACTACATGGACTGATTCTTCTACAGTCATCAACCTTTTGTTGTAGACTCTATAAGCATGGCTTGTGAGAGAATAGCCAATGAAAATGCCAAGGTCAGCTTTTTCATCAAACTTTCCCAAGCTTTCCTTTCCATTGTTGAGAACAAGGCAGTTACAACCAAAGACTTTGAGGTGACTGATGTTGGGCTTCCTTCCATTGAACATCTCATATGGAGTTTTCTTCAAGATGGGCCTTATAAGCACCCTATTTATCACATAGCAAGAGGTGTTCACTGCATCTGCCCAAAAATACTTAGGAAGTGATGATTCACTAAGCATTGTCCTTGCAAGCTCTTCAAGAGATCTGTTCTTCCTCTCTACAACTCAATTCTGTTGTGGTGTTCTTGGAGCAGAGAAATTGTGTAGGATCCCCAACTTCTCACAGAACTTTGCAAACTTCTCATTTTGGAATTCTCCTCCATGGTCACTTCTTATGGAGCCAATGTTGCTGTTCTTTGTGTTTTGAAGCCTTCTTGCTAGCTTTGAATGCAGCAAAGGCATCACTCTTTGATTCCAAGAACAAATTCCAAGTGTACCTAGAGAAATCATCAACAATAACAAGAGCATAATAATTTCCACCAAGACTCATAGTTCTAGAGGGTCCAAAGAGATCCATGTGAAGGAGTTCAAGAGGTCTCAATGAAGAGACAAGATTTTGGTTTTAAAAGAACTCTTCACTTGTTTCCCCTTTTGTCAAGCTTCACAAATGTGATCCCTCTCAAACTTGAGTTTTGGCAGCCCAATCACAAGATCTTTTGATATTAGCTTGTTTAAATGATTCATGTGAATATGAGCAATTCTTCTATGCCAAAGCCAAGATTCATCTTGCTTGGATAGAAGACATCCAATTGAACATGGTGAAGAGATATCAAGAAGATACACATTATTAACTCTCTTACCTACAACATTACCTCTTTGGTGTTGGGTAGACAGATTTCACATGTGTTTGTCTTGAACATCACTTGATACCCCTTGTCACAAAGTTGGCTAATACTCAGAAGATTGTGCTTTAGGCCCTCAACAAAGAGCACATCATGAATCACCAAGATGCCTTCATCTCCTATGGATCCTCTCCCAAGGATTCTTCCTTTGTTGTTGTCTCCATAGGTAACATGACCCTCTTGCTTGAAGGATATTCTCAGGAACTTTAATTTGTCCCTGTCATATGCTTGGAGCATCCACTGTCCAAGTACCAAAGATGGTTTCTTTCCTCCAAGATGTCCTACAAAAAAGATTTTCAAGTACATAGGTTTGGTCCCCTTATGAATGTGGGTCCAACTGGTTTATACTCATCAATACAAGCTTTATTTTCTTTGGAATCCACTTCATAAGCCCTTTAGGAACAACATGTTTTTTGATTTTACAGAATCGCACAGAATGGCCTCTTTTCATGCAATAGAAGCATGTAACAATCGATTGTTTCGATGGTCCAATCGATTGTTTTTCTGGCATTTTCGAAAACGATTTTGAAAATCTATCTTGTTTGTTTTGTGGATTAAAACCCAATCCAGATTTTCCAAAAACACAATTTTGAGATGCTAGCACACTCTCAAAGTTAGATTGGCCTTTTGAAAGCTTATCCACTGTTTTAACAAGATAGTGGACATTCTTTTCAAGATTTTCGCAATTTTCACAAGCTAGAGTATCACACTTGCAAGAGGAGTTTTTGTAAATGATTTCCAGGTTTTCAAAATCCATTTTTGAATTTTCTAAATCTTCTTCCAGTGCCTTTACTCTGTTTTCAAGCCAGCTATTCTTTTCTTTCAATCGATTGTTCAAGAGAGCCAATCGGTTGGCTTCTTCATGAGTTTCTTGAAAGGCTTGAAGCAATTGACCATAATTTTCAGAGTTTGATGAACTTACACTACATGAGTCATCCTCCCTTCTGGCCATTAAGCAAAGATTGAGGCTTTTCTTGTTTTGCCTTTTCTTTCTTCTTGCTTGACTCTTTGTCATTGCTTCCTTTGGTTCATGAGCAGCCTTGAGTGTCTCCCACATTTCCTTAGCAGTTTTGCACTTTGATATTCTGAAAAATTCATTAGTTTCAAGTGCAGAAGCTATAATATTTTGAGCAGACTTATCAAGCTGAGCCATCTTACATTTATCATCTGTCCATTTGGACAAAGGTTTTGTAAAGAAAGCATTTTCCTTTTTGAACTTTGGAATGTAAGGACCATTCTCAATTGAGTCCCAAATTCTTTGATCAATAGATTCAATAAAGATTTTCATTCTTGCTTCCCAAAACTTGTAATTCAATCCACAGAATAAAGGTGGTTTGTAGATTGAAGCACCCTCCTCAAAAGATAGTTTTCCACCCATAGAAAAAAAAGATTTTTGGATCAACTTGAATAACTTTCAAGAACCAAGCTCTTGATGCCAATTGTTAGAATATATGGCCTTAAACGAGAGGGGGGTGAATTGTTTAAGAAAGATTTTCGCAGACTTTTAACCTTAGAATGAAAATACTTTGAAAGAACTTTGATTAAGGATTCAGTTTTTCCAAAACAAACAGCAAAAGCACAAAGCTGGAAAAACAATCGGTTGTTTTAGCGAAACAATCGGTTGTTTATACCAGTTCCAAAATAATAAAACTGAATTAAAGAGATAGGGATAGAGAAAATGTACACAGTTGTTTATACTGGTTCACTCCAATCCAGAGCTACATCCAGTCTTCTCAGAAACCCTGAGGATATCCACTAAGCAATCACACCTTGATCACTTACACCATAACCAAGAGAATGACCTTGAACACCTCAAGAAACACACTCTCCTTGCCAACACTAAGATTGTTGATCTTGAACACCTCAAGAACACACAACCAATCTCAGCAAAACACACACACGAATTGTTCAACAGTTTACAAACGATTACATTTGTTACAGATGGGAATCTGAAATCAATACAAGTAGAATCCCTATTCAGCACCTTGATCAATCTCTCAACTCTTTAGCAATCTCAGAATACTTTGAAAAACTCTTAGATAAAAACTTTGTTTCAAGATTCTTAATATATCAAAATTGTTTTTCAGAATATATCTAAGAATATAGTTTGTTATCAAATCTTAACAAATTCTTAATTGCATTTAAAATTGATTAGTCAAAGCATTTAATGACTAGAGCGTATTCAGTTAAAGCATTTAAAGCTCAGTCAAAGAAAACAATTTTTCTGTTATGGTTTTAAAACAAACAATCGATTGTTTCCTCGAATCAATCGGTTGTTTTGTTACTTAACAAAACACCATTCAAAAACAGTTTTCAAACTTTCTCAAAACACCTAAGTGTAAACAATCGGTTGTTTCGACAAAACAATCGGTTGTTTCAACTTAGTTTGAAAATCATTTTGCTTTGATAAAATTGATATGCTAATTGCTTTGAGATTTAATCTAAGTGTTGATTACAACATTGAACTACCCAGAACAAAGCTTAAACCAGCACAACAGCATCAAGCAAAGCAGAGGCTTCATCATCCTTCAAAGGATTGGATTCATCAAAACATTGAACACCACTTTAAATCAATTTCTACACAGTGCTGTCAGACTCAAAAAACAATCGGTTGTTTCTTCAAAACAATCGGTTGTTTATACCAGCAAACAACAAACAAACTGAATTTAAAGAGATAGGGATAGAGAGATTGTACACAGTTGTTTATACTGGTTCACTCAAAACTAGAGCTACATCCAGTCTTCTCAGAAACCCTGAGGATATCCACTAAGCAATCACCACTTGATTACTTACACCACAACCAAGAGAATGACCTTGAACACCTCAAGAAACACACTCTCCTTGGTCAACACTAAGATTGCTGATCTTGAACACCTCAAGAACACACAACCAATCTCAGCAACACACACAAACGAATTGTTCAGCAGTTTACAAAGATTACACTTGTTACAAATGAATATCTGAAATCAATACAAGTAGAATCCCTATTCAGCACCTTGATTAATCTCTCAACTCTTTAGCAATCTCAGAACTCTTTGAAAAACTCTTAGATGAAAAACTTTGATTCAAGATTCTTAATATATCAAAACTGTTTTTCAGAATATATCTAAGAATATAGTTTGTTATCAAATCTTAACAAACTCTTAATTGCATTTAAAATAGATTGGTCAAAGCATTTAATGACTGGAGCGTATTCAGTTAAAGCATTTAAAGCTCAGTCAAAGAAAACAGTTTTTCTGTTATGGTTTTAAAACAAACAATCGATTGTTTCCTCGAATCAATCGGTTGTTTTGTTACTTAACAAAAACACCATTCAAAAACAGTTTTGAAACTTTCTCAAAACACCTAAGTGTAAACAATCGGTTGTTTCGACAAAACAATCGGTTGTTTCAACTTAGTTTGAAAATCATTTTGCTTTGATAAAATTGAGATGGTAATTGCTTTGAGATTTAATCTAAGTGTTGATTACAACAATGAACTACCCCAGAACTAAGCTAAAACCAGTACAGCAGCATCAAGCAAAGCAGAGGCTTCATCATCCTTCAAAGGATTTGGATTCTTCAAAACATTGAACATCACTTGGTTCAACAATCTCCCCCTATTTGATGAAGACAAATCCCTGATGCTTGTGTTGTTCTTTGATTAAATCTGAGGCAATTCCTGCAAAAGAACTTTGAGTAATACATTGAACTTCTGATATTCTGTTAGTAACAGATTAACAATTAAAGCTTAAACATTCAATATCAGAACCAAATAACATCACTCAACCTGTTTTTAACAATATGAAAAACAGAAACTTAAAACAAATTGGAAACACAAACACGGCATATATCTCCCCCTATTTGTCTTCACAAATAGACAAAGATAAGAGATAAAATAAAACATTGTTCCAATTACATCAGAATAAAACAGCAACAGCAGAAGGAAAGAAATTTTAAAACCAGAAAAGAGAACAACCAAAAACAATCGATTGTTTCGATGGCCAATCGATTATTTTTCTCTCAGTCTTCTTCATCAGCAAACTGAAGATCAAAGATTTGATTCTGGACAGCTTCAATCTGTTCGTCCAGAGTCATAAACCTTGCATCCATGTTGTCAAACCTTGTATCTATCCTCTGAAAGTTGCTAACACATAGATCATGAAGGCTCCTTTGATTTTCAGCAAAGGTATCTAGCCTATTCACCATGAGTCTTTCAAAAGGAGACATGGTTTGCATTCTTTCTCCTTGATGTTCAGCATCAGCACTAGGTCCTGCATCTTGAAAATCTTCAGCTGGATCTTCATGTTGAGCATCCATGTTAGCAGGTTCATCTTGTTCAAGGTGAGCAGCACCACTTGATGAGGCACCATGATCACCATCCTTACTTAACCATTTTCCACCTATTTTTGTGAAGCCCATCTTGCTGAGTGATCCATTGTTCAACTCTTGAGTTGACTTGACCAGCTCAGAAGTTTCATCTTCAAGATTAACTTCAAAATAGTGTAGAAACTTAGATATTAAAACAGCATAGGGATAGTGGTAATCGACTAACCTCATGGCTTTTTGCATATGTTCCTTGATTATGTGAATCTAATTGATATTCACTTTCTTGGTGATACAGAAGATGTAAACCAGATCTTCTTCAGTCAACACTGAGTGATTACTCCCCCTTGGAGTTAGGATCCAAGTTACAATGAGAGCAAGCAACCTCTCATCAATCCTCAAGCCTCCAACCGAGCAAGTGCTGACTTGAGATTGTTTGTTCTTCAAGCAACTTTTGTAGAACTGGATTTTGTTGAAATCTTCTACCACACCAAGGTTTCCTTTGTTGATTCTTAATCCAGAGAACTTAAGCCCAGCTACAGCAGCCCAAACCTCATGGGTTATCTCCATCTCCACACCTTTCACATGAGAGACTAAGTTGTTTCCCTCAAACTTCAAGTTGGTGTAGAAAACTCTCACCAAATCTGGATATATGTTCCCTTTGAGCTCCATAAACTTTCTGAGTGACTGGTCTTTGAGAAGCTTCCTCACATTGTCAAGCTTTAAGACAACAATAGAGGAAGAATTCTTGGAAGAGGAGATGTTGGCACTAAAGACTCAACCACTATTGAGAATGTACTGTATGTTGAAGGGCTAAAGCATAGTCTTCTAAGTATTAGTCAGCTGTGTGACAAGGGATACAAGGTTAATTTCGAAGCCAACACTTGTACAATCTCAAATGAAATTTCTGGTAAGGTGCTTTTCACAGGAAAAAGGGTAAACAACATCTATCTCTTAGACATTATGAATAACTGTTCTGAAAATGAGTGTTTGTTGTCTAAAAGTGATGAGTCCTGGCTGTGGCATAGGAGGCTTACTCATATCCACACAAATCACTTGAATAAGCTGAAGTCTAAGGAACTTGTTTCTGGTTTACCAAACATAAAATTTCAAAATAACAGATTGTGTGATGCTTGTGTAAAGGGAAAACAGATAAGAACTTCATTTAAATCTAAAGATGTGATTTCTACAAATAAAGCCTTGGATGTTTTACATATGGACTTGTTTGGACCATCTAGGACTACTAGCTTAGCTGGAAATTACTATGCCTTGGTGATTGTTGACGACTTTTCAAGATATACATGGACTTTGTTTCTTGCATCTAAAAATGATGCATATAAAGCCTTTAAGAAACTAGCTAAGGTTCTGCATAATGAAAATGAAAATAGAATAAAACAGATTCGTAGTGATCATGGGGGAGAATTTCAAAATGAAAAATTTGATAGATATTGTGAAAAGCATGGGATCACACATAGCTGTTCTGCTCCTAGGACACCCCAACAAAATGGTGTAGTTGAAAGGAAGAATAGGTCATTAGAAGAGTTAGCTAGGACCATGTTAAATGAATCTGGTTTACCTAAATATTTTTGGGCTGATGCAGTATACACTGCTTCTTATGTGCTTAACAGAACCTTGATTAGACCAATTCTTAAGAAAACTCCCTATGAATTGTATAAAGGTAGGAAGCCTAGCATTAGTCATCTTAGGGTTTTTGGCTGCAAATGTTTTGTTCTAAATAATGGTAAAGAAAATCTGGGGAAATTTGATCCTAAATCAGATGAAGGAATACATACTGGTTATGCTATAAATGGGCATGCTTATAGAGTGTATAATAAAAGATTGCTTGCAGTAGAAGAATCTATACATGTTGTATTTGATGAAACAGATTGTTCTGTGTCTAAATCTGTTCTGGATGAACCTGGTATGGATGATTTAAGAACCATTTTGTAAAAGAATCAATCTAGTGAGCTTGATGCAACTAATCCAAATGTTGTCAAAGAATCTATTGTGAATGCAGGATTGCCTAAAGAATGGAAGACACCCAGGGATCTCACACTAGACAATGTAATTGGTAAAATTGAGAAAGGAGTCTCAACAAGAAATTCACTTAATAATTTCTGCAAAACAGTGGCCTTTGTTTCACAGATTGAGCCTAAAAGTCTAGAAGAAGCACTACAAGACAGCAATTGGATAACAGCAATGCAGGAAGAACTGAACCAATTTGAATACAATGAAGTGTGGACTTTGGTTCCACGAAGGCATGAGATGAATATCATAGGAACCAAGTGGGTGTACAGGAACAAGATGGATGAACATGGGTCTATCACTAGAAATAAAGCAAGGCTAGTTGCTAAAGGTTATAACCAAGAAGAGGGAATTGATTTTGGTGAAACCTATGCACCAGTAGCACGTCTTGAAGCTGTCAGATTACTCATAGCATTTTCCAGCATACAAGGCTTCAAGCTATTTCAAATGGATGTCAAGAGTGCATTCTTAAATGGTTACATTAATGAAGAGGTGTTTGTATCTCAGCCTCCAGGGTTCGAAGATCATAAAAATCCAGAGCATGTGTACATGCTTAAGAAGGCGTTATATGGATTGAAGCAGGCACCTAGGCAATGGTATGAGAGACTAAGTGAGTTTCTGCTCTCTCAAGGATATAACCGTGGCAATTCTGATAAAACTTTGTTCATAAAGAAGAAAAGAGAAGACATTATACTTGTGCAAGTCTATGTGGATGATATTATCTTTGGATCCACAAATGAAGAGATGTGTGAAGACTTTGTGAAAACAATGAAGAGCGAGTTTGAGATGTCAATGTTAGGGGAAATGAATTTCTTCCTTGGACTACAAGTGAAACAGCTCAAGGATGGAATTTTCATAAGTCAAGAAAAGTACTGCAAGGAGCTGCTTAAGAGGTTTGATATGGATCAATGCAAGGCAATCAGCACTCCTATTTCAACAAGCTGCCAGCTGGAACAAGATTGTGTAGGAAAATCAGTGGATCAATCTAAGTACAAGGGTTTAATTGGTTCTTTGTTATACTTAACTGCTAGCAGGCCTGACATTATGTTTGTTGTGTGCTTATTTGCTAGATATCAATCTGATCCAAAGGAATCACAGTACAATGCAGCAAAGAGAATTCTGAAATACTTGCAAGGATCTAAGGATGTTGGATTATGGTATCCTAACAATGTATCTTTAAACTTAACTGGTTTTTCAAACTCTGACTTTGCAGGTTGCAAGGTTGATAGGAAAAGAACAAGTGGGACTTGTCACATGCTTGGATCAAGTCTAATCTCTTGGCATTGCAAGAAACAGGCTTGTGTTGCTCTCTCTACAGCAGAAGCAGAATACATAGCTGCTAGAAGTTGTTGTGCTCAAACCTTATGGTTAAGGCAGCAGCTAAGTGACTTTGGGATTCTATTAAACAAGATACCTATAAATTGTGATAACACTAGTGCTATAAATCTATCTAAGAATCCTGTCATGCATTCAAGAACTAAACATATTGAAATTAGACATCACTTCCTAAGAGAACATATAACTAATGGAACTTGTGATATCAAATTCATTGGCACTGAATTTCAATTGGCTGATCTTTTTACTAAACCTCTTGCTAAAGATAGGTTTTATTTTCTTCTAAATGAATTGGGTATCATTAGCTTAAATTGTCCTCTGCAGTAAAAATTTCAATATGTTATTTTATATTTTAACATGTTTTGCTCTCTGTTTCAGAATCACAGTTGTGACTAGGAAAGAGAAAAATTTGTTTTTCTCTCTCTCTCCCTTTATCTTTGACTGCTTTTACGGTTATTAACCAGCAGGTCTATAACAATTATTATGTGGGTATCCTAACTGATTGGATATTGTGTAGGTGCAACAGATTTGATTTGTCAAACTGAAATCTGGTTCCAATATATTCTTGCGTAAATCAACACCTGAACCTACTGTACCACAAGAATAAAATCTGAAGCATATCTGATTGAATTGATTTTTTTTTTAAAACCCATAATTCTTGAAATCTGATCTAAAGCTCTATATTAATCTGGCATTGATCAATTGTTTTGCACACAATCTTATTCCTGCTACAAGCTGTCTAGGTTCAAAACATTTACAATATTAATTTCCATTTTCTCATGAACAAGTGAATTGTTATTGATTCTCTCTCTAGCTGGGATTGTCTTTTGATAAACAGGTGCAGGTAAAAACAGATAGAGCATGGCATCCTCATCACACAAAAAGAAGAAATCCAAAGAGCAATCCAACAGCAGCCAAGGCATTCTAGAAAACTGGTTTGCTGGAGATTCTGAAGCTATGACAAGGTTCATCCATGAAACAAGCAGAAAGCAAGTCAATGTGCCCAAGGTGCTGGAATTTTCTTGGTTGAGGGAAGAAAATCTGACTGAAGCGAAAACCCTGCTCAAGCATCAAAAGCTTAAAAGCTTCTTATAAATGACTGGAAATGTCTATCCAGACTTGGTGAAAGTGTTCTACAGCAATCTGGTTCAAGATGGCAAAAATCTGGTCTCCCATGTGAAAGGTGTGAAGCTGAAAATTACAAGGGAAATATGGAGCAATGTGGGAGGAATCAAGTATTCAAGAATGAAGGTTAGCAAAGGGAATACTGCTGGAATTCAAGGGTTCAACAAAATGCAGTTTTACAGGAGCTGTGTTAGAAATCCTGCTGAACCAGTGGCTAGATTTCATGCTGGTAATCTGACCTTAATTCCAAGACTCCTAGCCTACATAATTTCTTGGCAGCTCACTCCTAGAGGAAGTAATCATGCTACTCTTCATGAAGAGGATTTGATTCTGCTATACTGTATAATGAATCAACTCAAGGTAAATTGGGTGAGTACAATGGTAGAGCATATGCTCAAATCCACACGGCTTCCAGATTATCGTATTCCATATGCTATTTTTGTGTCAAAGCTAATTGATTATTTTGAAGTTGATACTGCCAATGAGAGAAATGACACCATTAAGGCAGCAAGTGAAATAAACAACTCCACTCTCTTGAAGATGGGGTTCCAAAAGGAGGATGACAGCTGGATATTTAGAAGGAATGCTGCAAATAGAGCTGAAAATGAAGCAGCTAATCCAGCAGATGAAGAAGAAGAAAATGTTGATGGTGTGCATCACATGGATGAGTCACCAGTGCACTCTTCTGGAAATGAGGATATTGCTGCTACAAGCCAAAATGCATTGGTAGCATATCAGGAACCTGTGCATAGAGGTGAACCTCTATCCATGTTCGAAAGGCAAGTTCTAAACAGGCTAGATACACTCACATACGACCAAAAGGAGTACTATGAAATGACTCAAGCCAGGTTTCAACACTTGGATGACCAAATTGAAGGAGTTCAAGAGCAGCTAGCTGAGCTTTACTACCACAACCAGTGATTCTATTTCATAGTCTTTATCTTTTATATCTTGTTGAACAATTTGATTTTAGTCTGTTTGTCTTTATTATGCACTGGTTTTAGTCGGTTTTATTTTGGTTTGTAATAGAACTCTATACTGGCTTTTAGTTTGAACTGTTATGAATGTCTATGGTATGTCTTTATCCCATGCTTTATTCTGTTTGATGAATCCAAAGGGGGAGAAGAACAGAAGAACATCTCACAAAAGCTGATGTTCTGGTTCAAGCTGCAGGGAGGTAGCACAAAACTCACACACTGCTATATTCTGGTTTTATTTCTAAATGTTGTTGTGAAGGTTTTGGCAGTTAGTACAGTGCAGGTTTTTATCATCAAAGTATGCAAAGCAAAGGGGTTTTGTCTCCATCAAACAGGGGGAGATTGTTGAAGATGGATGAAGCTCATCTCTACCTAGCCATAGTGTGTTTGATGTAGATGTTAGCTAGTTTGCTTTGTAGGTAGCAATATGTCTTAGATGATCTTGTACTTTAGGGTTGTGTGTACTCAAGGGTGCCTTTTGCTACATGACCTATCCTAGATGCCTAACTAAGCATAGATCAAGCACTTGAAGTGGTTAAAAGTTTTTCCAAAAGCTTTTTTGAGTTCTCTCCAAAAATCAGGATACTACACAAAAATAAATCTGTTTCACTGTAAAAGAATAGGTTTATTTTTGGTGTGCTGAAAGGATTTTCAAAAGTTGGTTAGGGCTCCAAAGGTTCAACTCAGTCAGTTATTTTCAGTTAGCTGAGTTGGCAGTTTTTCTAAAATAAATCTGTTTAGTTTAAAACTGAATCTGTTGTTTTCATAACAGCTTTTCAACTGTTTTTTGAAAAGAAGTTAGAAACTATTTTCTATATAAAGAAAAGCTTTTCTCACATGAAAGGATGCTGAGCAATCACGTTTTTTACAGAGATTAAACACTTTCTATGTGAGAAGAAGGATTGAAAAGAGTTTTTGAAAGGTTTTCCAAAGGGATTTTCAAGTGAGCTTGTTCTAGGAAAACTTTGATCTTGGTGAAGGTGCTGGTGCAGCTCTGCAGCAAATTGAACTACTGGTTTTGAGTTCTTGCATCTTCTTTTCAGGTGTTATCTTTCCTTTATTCTTGTTTGTAAAGGTGTAAGTGTTAGTCACTCCTTGATAGGGTTTCTTGGAGTGCAAGGTGTGCTGAAATAGGGTTTTTCAGCATTGGTTGTATTGTTCTTGTAGTGTTCAAGAACTGTTGTGTTTGTAAGTGATTGATACTGTTTTTAGTGGATTCCACATTGGAGTAAGGTGAAACTAGATGTAGCTTTGTATGAGTGAACCATTATAAAAACCTGCTTGTCTTTTTCTCTCATCCCTGCACTCGTTTCTGGTTTTGCTTAATTCTGTCAAGAACTAAATCTGTTCTTTTGAAATCAAATCTGTTAATTCTGGGTTTAATAAAAACTGTTCTTCCTGATTTGTTAAAGTTCTCTAATCACTAACAAAGTGTTTGTATATGAAGTTTTAATTGTTTAAGAACAAATAGTCCTATTCATTAAATCCTGACAAAGATTCATTCTCTTTTGAAACCTTGTGTTGAATGAACTTGATTGATTTCTTGGCATAATCTGTACTATTCAAACTGATAAAATTTAACCAATCTGATTCTGTCATACCTCTCTGTTGATTGAAATTTTAATCTGAACAAGTTCAAATTGTGTTAGACTGTTCTGAAGAATCAATTTGTTCCTTTTAAAAACAATCTGTTCTTTTTCCTCTGATATACTGAAAACTGTTTGTTTTTGCGAAAATTTTATATGTTCTATTCACCCATCCCCTCTTGAACTTAGACACTAATAGACCCAACACATAGATCCTTACTAAATCAACCTCAGAGTACACTGTTATGGTAGGAATTGCATTGAAGCTCATTTGTTCCATACAAAAGTTCTGTATTGTAAGAGTAACTTAAAATCAATTTTAGTATCAACTTTAGAATGTCTTAGAATTCACTTGTGAAAATAATATTGAATAAGGTTCTATTAGAAATATGATTTCAGTATCAGTCCATGTTTGAATAGGTTTCAAGTAAAATTTATGTTATTGATTTCACATATCCTTTCAGCATATTATATTCTTATATATTAAATGTGAAACACATGGCTTCAAGCTTTGAGTATCCTATATTACAACAACTTTTTCAGACAATTTTACCTAATAAGTATCCCTATTATATATAATACACACACATTATAGATTAATTACAGGTCACTGTTATTGTTTACCTGCACATTAATGAAAATTTTCCAACTAATTTCTTTTTAATTACTTCAAATAGACTGAGAAGCAATCATTCATGAAATAATATCTGTTTGTTTTCTTGATCAATATTCTATTGGTATGAATATTCTATTGATGTTAACAAGCAGAATTTACAGGTAAATTTGAAGACTTAACACAAAGTGCATCTGCACAAGGAATTCCCCCTCCAAATGAGTTAGATGTTTGGTGTGATGTAGCTGGAACAAAGAATGGGAGGATATATGGTCTTGGAATGGAATCTACTGTTATTGGAGGTAGGCCTTACTACCTTGGCTCATCTTCTTCCTCAAATGGGTGGATACAAAGTCAAGAGCTTGATGAACTTAAAAGAGATATGGAAGTAGTTAGGAAAGAAAGAGATGAGCTTCGAATCAAAATTTTAAATATTGAGCAACTTTTTGAGAAAAACAATGCAATGATTCGACAATGGATGGATAGCATTAATCGTCAATCAATGCCACCAAGTTTTGAGGAAACTCAAGATGAGGATGAAACACAACCACCCAGTCAACCACTCAGTCCTTATCAAGGTAATTTTGTTACACTATTCTATATATATTTTTAAATTTCAATCTTACTAATAAATTTTATTTTATATTTTTTGACAGGTAGATGATTATTGTTATAGCTAGCATCAAAAGCTCACATGGTACACCACTGAGCATTAGCTCTTCATGGAATAAAGTTCACAAAAAAATGATAGATTAAGCATTTTACTTTTCAAGCGCCTTGTTTGAATCATTTGTAATGATTAGCAGCAGCAGCTCTTAGCTTCTACATTGCATATAATTACTTCTAACAATAGAAATAACTGTTATAATTTGTTAATGACACCATAGTTGGTGCTGCAGAATTATAATATGTGTCACTCTCATGTGCTTTGAAGTCCTTTTGTTTTGTTTTTATGCAGTTTTATCCCAACTATGCCAATCTTTTTTGCCTCACTGCCAGGAACTAAAACCATAGTTGGTAGAGGGTAGATAAAGTAAGAGTGGGTATGATAGTAGATGCAGTTGTGTAATTTTTTTTATCTTACCTGCAGGTTCGATGGTGTTGAGGAGGATGGAAGGAAGCATATGAAGGGGAGTTAGAATAGCTATTTGAAAAGTTATTTTCATCAAACCTTGTTATCTATATAATGTACATACAATCTTAAAATATGTCAAATGTATTGATTTTTATACTTGATAAATAAATAAATAATAATAAAATAAATAAATAAATAATAATAAAATAAATAAATAAATAATAATAAAATAAATAAATAATAATAAAATAAATAAATAAATAATAATAAAATTATATTATTTAGAGACCAATATAGTGACCATTTTTTGGTATTTATATATTTGGTCACTAAATGAGTTTCTATATATTTTGGTCACTAAATTGGTTTAAATAAAATTGGTTGTTAATTTGATTTTTATATAATTGGTCACTAAATTAGTTTCTATATATTTGGTCACTAAATTAGTTTTTACATATTTGGTTACTAAATTAGTTTCTACACATTTAGTCACTAAATTAGTTTCTATATATTTGGTTACTAAATTGGTTTTTATTTAATGTCATTAAATTGGTTTCTAAATTGGTTTTTATTTAATGTCATTAAATTGGTTTCTAAATTAGAATCAAAATTGGTATCTAAAATTAGCGACCATAATTTTAGCCACTTAAAACTATTAGTTTCTAAATTAGTTTCTAATCAAGTTAGTGACTAATTTTATCATTTTAGAAATCAAAAATTTAGTTCCTAAAAGCAATTTTTCTTATAATGCCATATACGAAACTCAAGAATTTGTCTCCTTAAATACTTCATATTCATCCAACACAGTGCAAGACACTATTTCTTCTATTTTCATATAAATAAACTTCTGCAGCTCTTTAATTTCTCACATTTTCTACAAACCCCAATTATATTTCCCTACATAATATTTTTTTTCTTCCCTCTCTCAAACGAATTAAAATTTCTTCTTTCCAAAATTTCAATTATTTAATTCAATAAACCTTTTTCAATCAATTTTTTTTTTATTTTCTCATTTTTCCTCTCTCCTTTCAAACTAGTGCGAAAATAAAAGAGAGTAGAGAATTCGGAAAACAAGTTTAATTGCGGAAATAAAATTCTGGTGGGTCCAAATGGGGGAAATTTTCCCTTTCCGTACTAGGAAAAAAAGAAGTAATAATACTTTCACATCCTGCTTCAATATAACCTCTCTCATCAATCATATAACGAAAGGTTATTTTCGTCATTGGTGAAAAGTTTGAGAGAAAAAAAAGTGTTGAAAAGGGTGTTCCGTCTGTGGATCATATTTAACATAATATGTTTCACATTAAACCCAATAAATATTAATATTTTAATTATTTATAGAAATTTATAATTTTTTAAATTTTGAAAATTATTTTAACATGTTACATTGTGCTTATAATTTTAATTAAAAAATATTAATTTTTTTATTATAAATATTAATATTTTGTTGTAGATGTAAGGTGCAACAGGGTATAAAAATATAAATATGTTTTATTAATACCCTCTGCCACTAACACAGACATGACATTGCTTGCGTGACATTAATTGACGTTGCAAACATGACATTTGGTGAAGATGTGACACTGGCTCTATATTATAATATATGACCCGTGGCACACGCAAAACTGGTTACTCGTGTGTGTAAGTGGTTACTTATGTGACGTTTATGGCCACCTACTCTTCATGAAAAGAAAAATCAATTTTTTTTAATAAGAACCATATATTACATCGGTTAGATGGCTTAATCGGTGTAATAACCCTACCAGAACTGGTTACCTAGCCACATGTTCTTCCACATATACTGGCACACGCAAAACTGATTACCTGTGTGTCTGTAAGTAGTTATTTATTTGACTTTTATGACCATCTACTCTTCATGAAAAAAAAATCAATTTTTTTGAATATGGGTAATATATTACATCGGTTAGATGGTTTAACCAATGTGTAATATGAGTCATTTTAAGTAAAAATATATATATATATATATATATATATATATATTACACATGTTGTTACTAAAAACCGATATAATATATTTTTTTTATCCTATTTAAAAGTTCACGCTGTTCATTGATGCACAATCTCACTCCGTCACGTCTCTATGTTATTGTGAAGGGTGTGAATATATCACCACTCTTCAAAATATCATAACCCTTATCACTTTCTACACAACCCAATCTCCTCTTCATAATGGCTTTCAATGGTACCCTTGAGAATGCAGAAACCGAAGTGCTCGTTATTCTCATACCTTTTCTTGCACAAGGCCATCTCAACCCGCTTCTCCACTTCGCACGCCTAATTGCTTCACACAACATACCAGTCCATTATGTTGGCACAATCACCCACATTCGTCAAGCCACACTTCGTTACCACAACTCCATTTCAAACTCAAACATCCATTTCCATCGCTTTGAAGTCCCTCCATTTGTTTCCCCTCCTCCCAACCCCAACAACAATGCACAATCCAATACTTTTTTTCCATCTCATTTACTTCCTTCCTTTGAGGCCACTTACCATCTTAGGGACCCTTTTCGCCAACTTCTTCAGTCTCTCTCATCTCAAGCCAAAAGGGTCCTAGTCATCCATGACTCCCTCATGGCCTATGTTGCACAAGATGCTACAAACATGCCAAATGTTGAGAACTACACTTTTCTCAGCTCGTCTGCCTTTTACACCTCCCTTCTCTTTTGGGAGAAAATGGAAAGGCCCCAATGCTTGCATGTCCCGGTTCCTTCTCTGGAAGGGTGTTTCCCAAGTCAATTCATGGACTTCGTTAGTGCTCAACGTGAGTTCCACAAATTCAGTGATGGCAGCATCTACAACACAAGCAGGGCCATTGAAGGTGCTTCCATTGAGTTTCTGGAGGGTGTCGGTGGTGGCAAGAAGGTTTGGGCTTTGGGGCCATTCAACCCTTTAGCCGTTGAGAAGAAAGATTCAGACGGAATTAGGCACTCATGCTTGGAGTGGCTTGATAAACAAGAGGCAAATTCAGTTATATATGTGTCTTTCGGGACAACAACAACTTTGACAGAGGAGCAAATCCAAGAGATTGCAAGTGGATTGGAACAAAGCAAGCAAAAGTTCATCTGGGTGCTGAGAGATGCTGATAAAGGAGACATCTTTGATTGTAGTGCGGCAAAAAGGCATGAGCTTCCAACTGGGTTTGAGGAGAGAGTTGAGGGCATGGGTCTAGTAGTGAGGGATTGGGCACCCCAATTGGAAATTCTGAACCACTCTTCAACAGGAGGGTTTATGAGTCATTGTGGATGGAACTCTTGTTTAGAGGCACTAACCATGGGGGTGCCAATTGCAGCATGGCCTTTTCACTCCGACCAGCCAAGAAACACAATTCTGATGACACAGGTGCTCAAGGTTGGTTTGGTTGTGAAAGATTGGGCCCAAAGGAATGTGGTTGTTAGTGCTTCGGTTGTTGAGAATGCTGTGAGAAGGTTGATGGAAACAAAGGAAGGTGATGAGATGCGAGATAGAGCAATGAGGTTTAAAAATGTCATTCATAGTTCAATGGGTGAAGGTGGAGTTACTTCCACGGAAATTGATTTTTTCATTGCTCACATCACCAAATAGTCTTATCAAATTATTCTTGAATCTACCAGAAGTTTACGGTTTGTTTGGCATGAAAATACACTTTCTTTCTGTTTCTTTAGGCATTGTCTGGTAATAAATATTCCTTATGAATGTGTGCTAATCCATTTTGCTATCCTCCTCTAGTTATTTCCGAAGAGCAAACCTTATTTGATAGCAATAGTTGCCTTACATGCAAACTGAAGCTTCACTCTGCAGATTTTGTATACTATTATTTTTGTTCAAGAGAATCTGTCAAATCTCCAACCATCAGCAAATGAATTTTATTTGCATCAATTAGATTGAAGAATATACTGATGAACTATTTATCTTATGTAGTGAACAATTCTGTGACACCAAAAGCACACTGAACATGTGCTTTATTTTCCCATTTGTTGGATGCTCTTTTTGGCTTCTCTGCTGACATCTTTTCAGTTCCTGTCAGGTTCACTGTTGCCTTTTTTCCTTTCCATGCAGTCTTTTTCTTGTTTGATCCACTTGGCTTTTGTGAAACTTGGAAAAGCATGTGTTTGGCCCTGCAATCTGTTTTCATGTCTCCTTGTGCAAGACACAGCTCTATCAAATGCTTGAACAAAGATCATTTTTGGCATTTAAATTCCTCAACTTTATGTTATCTACCTCCATCTTTTGTTGTAATAACTCAATATCCCTTATCTTCCTACAAATAAGGTAATCTGCTAGTAAAAGTAAAATAAATAAAACTCCTTACAACTTTGACCTACTCAACTAACAGTTTTGATGTCATCCAAATCAAAATTCGTTTTGATTGAAGATGTAACTAATAACTTCATATCATCTTTTTCAAAGTTTGATACAATTTTAATCATTTTCTCAAGTGACTTTAACTTCAAAGCTAGTGGATACACTAAACTTGAAACATTCTATGCAACCTTTTTCCAAACTATGTTGCTCATTTTGCAAATTTCTTTGATTCGATAGTATTTTTAAACAACACATGTTTCATGTTCAAATTTAATGTAAAATGACTTCTTTCTCCCCCATCGAATCTTTTTAGCACACTACATTCAACTCACAATTAACTTTGTTATTCTAATGCACAATTACAATTTCTGTAAATATTTTTTTCTAAACAAGGCAGTTACCAAAATGTCAATGTTTCAAGTAAAGCTTTTCTTCAAAAGTAAATGTAAGAACATCAACTAAATAAAATATCTCTTAAATAACAACTTACTTAAAAATTTCCCCCTAAGATAATTTTCATATATATTGATGACTAATAAACAAATTTATTATTGATAAAAAAAGATATTGAAGATGTTGAATAGTAACTATAGCACCTATAAATCGCTGTTAGAATAGATGCAGAAATATTATTCTATTTTTTAACCGTTGCTAAGGTATCACACAATTTTGATCTCTCTTCTGTGACCAAAATAATTTTTGCACCTTTTTCTTTCTTTTTCTTTATTGTTTTAAAATAAGAACTTTATGTCTTTCTACAACCTATAAAAAAAATCGGTTCATGCCCATCTCTTATTAGTCCTTTCCAAAAAAAAGATCTTCGTGTTATATTCCATTTTTAGATCTTCTAGTTACATTCCATTTTTAATGTTTTTTATCAAATGGTAAAAAATCAAAATATCTTATCTAATCCGATATTTTGAAAAACTGTCTAAAATATATTTTAAAAATTTATTTCAAAAAACACGTTCTGAACCATACTATACTCATTCCAAAAATCTTATTTGGGAAATCTTTTCTGAAAAATGTTTTTCAGAAAACAATTTCTGGAATAAAATTAAATTCCAGAATGGGATGTTCGGAAAAATTCCAGAAAAATTAATTCAAAAATCATTTAAAAAATAGGTAAATTCGTATTCTTGAATATTGATGGATGCAGGAAGAACTTTATCCGATGTAGGAAGAAACACCTTCATTTTATTTTTTTTAATATCTAGAACAATCTTTCTATTGGAATTTGTGTGCTTGCAAGACAGATTAATAACTTCATTTTCAATGGTGTTTCTAACCCACTTGTTGAAATGATATCAAATACCTCAAAATGGTTATATATCTCACATTCAAAAGAAAATAATTACATTCACAAGAAAATATCTCACATTTCAAGTTTATTTTGATAACTTAAATAACCTCTTAATGCTTTGGAATCTCATGTAGACCCTTCACATCTGGTAACATTAACAAACTTTAAATTCAACCCATAATATCCCATTTGTAAAACCATCACCCCTCACCCACTCCAAAAATATCTAGGCATGTGCTAAAAAAACAAAAACAATATATAATATAATAGGGACTACTTTTCAAATACTCGTTTTAGACAAAGCATAACCATGTTTGTACTTATTTATTTTCAGCAGTGTTGGAATTTAGCATGTTATCTCTTTTCTAATTTCATAGTATTTGTTGTTATATTCATAGTAAATATCTACATGGACTTTATTCAAACAATCACAACTTTATTAAACATTCCTACCATACTTCTGAATAGAACACATTTCTAGGAATTCATACCCATTACATAAATCAAAGAAACGTCCAAACACACCACAAACATTAAACAAAAACTAACACATGTAATTATCTCTATACTATTTATAAGATAAATTGGGACAACTTGTAAGGAAAGTCTTTCAAATAATACACATAATTATCTAGTATGAGACTCCAGGCTTACATTTGTTGTTAGCTGAATCTAACTTTATTGAATTACTTTAAATAATTTCATCTAATACTTTAATCAAGATTTTAGGGCTATCAGATGTCTCTAGTCTTAACAATATTGAGGTATAGGAAGAAAAATAAACATGAAAACTGTACGGTATCTACTGTGTCCTTGATGCTCATCACACGAGGCTTACTAATAGAACATTGTTACGGACAAAATTGGAAGCAAAACGCATAAAATTATATTTCTCCAAGTGAAACAAAATGGCCGCAAGCAGACTTCAAAATTGCTTGCAAATTAAACTTGGGAAAATTGACTGAGATTCATAAAACTGATGCTGACTTTCCCTATCAAAGTTTGTTGCCTTCTCCTTAACCAATTTTGAACCACAGATCTCTACAAACTAGAGAGAAAATTTACAACTGAGAAGCAATCTAAAATCAAAAATGACGCCCAACAATATATACATTTGTGAGAAAGGTTCGAATTACTCAAAAAGTAATTTTGAAAGAGTTAATGTTCTTCCTCACCCTTTATTTTCTTTAAATATAATGGTGCTAAAGAATAACTCGTCTTGGACATCAGATTAAAAGAAAATAAACAGTGAGGGCGAAAAATAACTCCTTTTAAGTTACACACTGAATATGATTTGTATCATTTTGCTCACCACATAGCTCAGTCCATGTCCTTCTGCCTGTCAATTTGACAATAAAGAAGTCCCTTCTATGCCAACTATGGCTGCAAACAGTAAGCGTGTCAGAAATATTCAATTGCTACTTTTATTACAAATCATAATGAAATATAAGCATGGGTAAATTAAGCACCACATCATAGCAGTCATGAATAATATGATTCTTTTGAACAGCTGAATGAAAACAAATTGTTGCATAATCAGGAGAATTATGTTATAATTAAGTGCAGATTCCATTTTATATTTATTAAGACAGATTTGTTAGTGATTTTATTTTATTTGATTTGTACAGCTTTAAACACTCATTATTTCTGGCTTTCATTGCCTATTATTTCTTTCTTTAATTAGGTTGTAAAACAGTCTATAAATAGAGACTGTAATCACATTTGTAAGATATCTCAGAAATATATTTCATCTATTTCTTTCCACTTGGTATCAGAACTCCTGATCTAGGAGACTCTGCTCCCGCAATTTTTTTTATTTTTTTTTAGCCTTCATTGCTGTAATCATTTTCCTTGACAGCCTTCATTGCTGTAATAGCCTTCATTGCTGCAATTATATTTTTTTGGATAGCCTTCATAGCTGCAACTTTTTTATTTTCCTTATCCTTTCTCCATCGACCACCACCACCGACCACCACTGCCGTCGCTCGCCGGAAACCGCCACCGGAAAATTTTTCCGGCGGACTTTTTTTGTGCGTGAACAAGATCAAATTTTGCCAATCTGAAAAAAGTTGGTTTTGAACTCTCATGGACTCCCTTAGTAAGCCATCTAGCTATTGTTCCTTTACTATGAGTGGTAAGAGTTCTAGTTTTTTATCCTTTAATGCTTCTAGTACTGAAAATATCTGGATTATAGACTCTGGTGCTACTGAACATATGACACCTCATTCCTCGTTTTTTTCATCCTACACTACTTTATCCGGTAAGCCATATATTACTGTTGCTAATGGTTCCACTACCCCCATTAATGGTTGTGGTAACATTCACCTTCAACCTTCATTTCCTTTAAAAAATGTGCTTCATGTTCCCAAACTATCCAATAACCTCTTGTCTATTCAAAAGATTACCCAAGATTTAAATTGTGCAGTGGTATTTTTCCCTTTCCATTGTGTTTTTCAGGATCTTGCCACGGGGAAGACTATTGGAATTGCTAAAGAGCAGGGCGGGTTATATTATTTACAGCATGAAGAAAGTAAAAAGGGTGTTAGACTACAGGCACACACTTCTAATTTTCAGCAAGGTCGTGAATCTTGGTCATCCTCTCAGATATGGCTTCAACACAGACGTCTTGGTCATCCTCCATTTAGTACCCTAAAGTCCTTATTTCCTGTTTTATTTACAAAAGTGTCTGCTGAGTCATTTCATTGTGATGTTTGTCAGTTTGCTAAACACCATCGGACAACTTTTCCTCCCAATGGTAATAAAAGTTCTAAACCTTTTGATCTTATTCATTCAGATGTATGGGGACCTTCACCTATTCCTAATATCTCGGGTGCAAAATGGTTTGTTTCATTTATTGATGATTGTACTCGGGTTACTTGGATATTCCTCATGAAATATAAGTCTGAAGTTTTTCACTTGTTTGTAAAGTTTTACAGAATGATTCAAACACAATTTGAAAGTCCAATTAAGAGATTGCGTTCTGATAATGGAAGAGAATATGTGAACCAAAACCTTTCCAAGTTCCTTGAGGAAAATGGAGTTGTTCATGAATTAACCTGTGTGGACACTCCTCAACAAAATGGGGTTGCTGAAAGGAAAAATCGTCATCTCCTTGAGGTTACTCGAGCTTTACTTTTACAAACATCTGTTCCTAGATCTTACTGGGGGGAAGCAGTCCTGACTGCCACTTATTTGATTAATAGATTACCCTCTCGGGTTTTAGAGGGTGTTACTCCTATTCAGGTTATGACCACATTCTATCCTTCTATTCCCATGTTGAATAGTCTTCAGAATCGTGTCTTTGGTTGTCCTGCTTTTGTCCATGTTCATAGTCCTTATCGGGGTAAGTTAGATCCTCGTGCCATCAAATGTGTCTTCATCGGTTATGCCCCCAACAAAAAGGGGTACAAATGTTATCATCCTCAAAGTCGTAAAGTGTATATTTCCAAAGATGTCACCTTCCATGAAACAGAGTCTTTCTTTCCTAGTTCTCAGCTTCAGGGGGAGAGTATTCAAGAAGCTGAGGATCTTGAGTTGCCACATTTTCCTTTGTTGCAGGATTTCGTTCTTAGGGAGGATGACAAAGATCCTGCACCAACATCATTACCAGAGAAGAATAATGAAGACAAATATTTTGGAAAACAATATCAGCGAAGGCAACAAGAACCCGTCTTGGTCGAACAGCAACTTCAATTGTCTGAACCGGAGGTAAGAACTCATACCAGTGAGACTCTTGAGGACACCTTAAATACTGCTTTTGAACCTAACCTAAATGATTTACCTATTGCCTTGAGAAAAGAAAAAAGATCTTGTGCCAAATATCCTATATCCCAATTTGTGTCTACAGAAAAACTTTCTATGCAGCACCAGAGTTTTCTTTCAGCTATTGATTCTATCAAAATCCCTTCATCGATACAAGAAGCCTTAAAAGATGAGAACTGGATTCGAGCCATGAATGAAGAAATGAGCGCGTTAGAGAGGAATGAGACTTGGGAGATTGTAGAGAGACCAAAAGATAAGAAAGCAGTGGGTTGTAGGTGGATATACACAGTTAAGTATAAGTCTGATGGCACACTCGATCGGTATAAAGCAAGGTTGGTTGCAAAAGGGTACACTCAAACCTATGGGATCGATTATGAGGAGACTTTTGCTCCAGTGGCAAAAATGAATACCGTCAGGATTATTCTCTCCCTGGCAGCACACTTTGGTTGGGCAATGCATCAATTTGATGTTAAAAATGCCTTCTTGCATGGAAGCTTGGAGGAAGAAGTATACATGGAGATTCCACCTGGTTATGGTATTGTTAATGAAGGGAATAAGGCGTGCAGACTTAAGAAGGCCCTATATGGTCTTAAACAATCACCTCGTGCTTGGTTTGGAAGGTTTACTCAAGCTATGGTATCTTTGGGGTACCGACAAAGCCAAGGTGACCATACTCTGTTTATAAAACATTCTCAGAATGGTAAACTCACTCTACTTTTAGTCTATGTAGATGATATGATTATTACAGGTGATGATGAGATTGAAAAACAAAATTTGAGGGAGAGACTAGCTGCTCAATTTGAAATGAAGGATCTTGGGAAGCTGAAGTACTTCCTTGGGATAGAGGTTGCTTACTCGAGACAGGGCATCTTTATTTCTCAAAGGAAATACATCCTTGATCTTCTCAAAGAGATTGGTAAGTTGGGTTGTAAGCCCACTGGAGTGCCAATAGAGCAAAATCATAGGATTGGGAATGATGAGGAAAACCAAAAAGTGGAGAAGACACAATATCAAAGACTTGTGGGAAAACTCATTTATCTTTCACACACTAGGCCAGATATAGCCTATGCAGTTAGTGTGGTTAGTCAATTTATGCATGATCCAAGAGAAAGACACTTGCAGGCAGTAGATAAAATTATTCAGTACTTAAAAGCCTCTCCAGGAAAAGGATTGCTATTCAAAAAGGGGGAAAACTTATCCATGAAAGTATATACTGATGCTGACTATGTAGGATCGATTGTTGATAGGAGATCCACCACAGGCTACTGCATGTTCTTGGGTGGAAATCTGGTGACATGGAGGAGCAAGAAGCAAAATGTAGTTGCAAGATCAAGTGCAGAGGCAGAATTTAGAGCCATGGCTCAAGGGGTGTGTGAACTCTTATGGATGAAGATCATACTTGATGACCTAAAAATAAAATATGAAGCTCCTATGGGTTTGGCATGTGATAATAAGTCCGCTATCAGTATTGCACACAATCCGGTTCAACATGATCGAACAAAGCACGTAGAGATAGACCGACACTTTATTAAAGAGAAGTTGGATGATGGTCTTATAGCCACTGAGTACATCCCTTCAAGACTCCAATTGGCAGATATGTTTACTAAGGGACTTCCCACAAAACAATTCGAAGATCTTACTTGCAAGTTGGGAATGATAGATATACATTCACCAACTTGAGGGGGAGTGTTGCATAATCAGGAGAATTATGTTATAATTAAGTGCAGATTCCATTTTATATTTATTAGGACAGATTTGTTAGTGATTTGATTTTATTTGATTTGTACAGCTTTAAACACTCATTATTTCTGGCTTTCATTGCCTATTATTTCTTTCTTTAATTAGGTTGTAAAACAGTCTATAAATAGAGACTGTAATCACATTTGTAAGATATCTCAGAAATATATTTCATCTATTTCTTTCCACTCAAATGAAGTAAAAATACTTATTAGCAAGATTGAGCATAACAAAGATGTATTAAGAAAGATAAACACAATATCATCAAAAGAAAAAGGCAACACAGACAGAGAAGGAAAACTAAAACATTGATTAATAAACCCAAAAAAATACTGCAAGCCATCGTTATGCTGAAAGGCTTAATTCAAAATGGTCATACACGAAGCAAAAAACATTAGAAGATATGTCCCATGACACTCCCCACACCAAACAAATGGACACAACTATAGCACAAATAAGTAAGAAAGGCAAATTACTATCTTAAAGCATGTGATTTAATCCTTGACATTTGCCAAAAGATATTTTAATGCCTAAAATTTTGAAATGTGCGAAATAACCCCTTCCATAGTTATTTCCAAGCCAATGACCAATGGATTATATGTGGACGACTTATTCTGCACTTTTTGACAACATTAGAGAACAAAATGCATATTTTTAAGAGTCAGCAACAAAATCACAGATACTAATTTGCACTTTTCCCTACTGATTATTTAGAAACACTACTGAAGATGTATGATACTGTAAACACACCGAAAAAAGATACAAGAAACTCCAACACAAATACACAATAAAATGACAACTGACAAACATGACAGAAAAAATTGCTAAAGAAATAACACTGTTCCAGGCATGAAAAACGTACCAGTTTCTCACTCCAGAACATTCTTCTTGACGATCATTATCTCGTTAAGATTTTCAGTCGTTCAAGAGCACATTTTATTTCATGTTCTTCAATTTTCATACTGATCTTCCCTGATGACTACATAAAAAACAAAAAATAATCAAAGAACAGCCATTATAATGTTTTGGGAACTAGATATGTTAACAAAACAATAACATCAACAACAATAGCCTCATCCCACAGATAAAAGAACAATAAGGCAAATAAAAAATCAAAATACATTGAAACATTAAAAGTCACAGCATATGATGTATCCGTTGGGAAACTATTAAGGTTCCATTACCAGATTTCCACCCAACCAAATCTATTAGCTTGACTAGTTGTGGTATGGCATGCAATAAGCACACTACTTGAACTTTATGCAACCAAAAAATAGGTGATATTGTATCATGGATTCATGCTAATGAGCAGATGTATATGGTGCAGAATGTAACTATCCTCACTGCAGAAGATGTAACTATCTACACAGTGGAGTATAGACAATCTCAAAATACTGAAAACCTTTACTAAACTCACAATTTTGATTTATCCAATGGAAAGATAAGTAATATTTATGAACAGCAAGCTTCAAAATAACAGTCAAGAGTTTTTCTTGTTCATCAAGGTTGAACCTACCTGTAAGGAAATAACTTGCTCTACGATGTTATCAATATTTTCCTTGAATAGAGACATAATCTGTTGCAATTTAGCTTCCTTGTGCATCAACAAAAGAACAGAAGTAACAGCATTCACCTTATTCAAGCAGTTCCTTATATGTTGAGAACATTTGTCAGATTTTAGTAACAAACTACTATCATATATTGCTGATCCCATTCTCTTCAACACAAGATTCATAACTTTATGGCACCGGTCAAACAAGAAAAAACAAGGTAGAAGATAATAATGCTGGGTGCTTAATTGAGCGGAAGGAGTTCCCTGTTCATCATCTTCTGGAATGCACTGCGGTAAAGTAAAATTTAGAATCAATGGAAGTACTGACATTAATTCATATCAGAAAAATTAAGATCCATTTCTTTAGAAAATAAAATAAAAGAACACTCATAAATTACTAGAAGCACTTACTACTAGTATCAGAAAACATACTAGGGAGTCTAGCAAACATTTAAACAGGAAATTATATAAATAAATCAATTCATGTTGTCAGCAGAAATTAAAACCCATTGCTTTCAAAAAGAAAAAATATGCCAAATTACAACTACTTACTATAGTCAGATCATAAAACATATTAGATATCTAGAAGAAATTTTTGTTAAATAATAAATTAAAGATAATCTTCAATAAAGATGTCTTTAGACCGAGATGAGAAAATGAAAAGATAATGCTTATTTGTTACAAATAACACCTTGAGGTTCAAGGGTTACCCTCAACTTCTTATTATATGGATGTTAAGCCATAAAAAAGGTAAGCACACATAGAAGAGTCAAGTTGTCATTTTTCTCAATGAATCATCACATTGATTAAAATTGTGATATTGGTATCTGTTGTTATATAACTCCAGAAACATTTATTAACAACCAAAAATCAATCATCTCAGAAGTAGTGACAATTTAGAAACTATTCCCACCATCACCTTTAATATAATAATGGCTTGTAGACATTTAGCTAGATTCTGCATTTCTTTTTGGAAGTTGTCAACTTTTATTTTATATGTAAGATACTGTAGCAATCAAACATAATATTTTAAAAACACTGGACATTTTGACTTTAAAAAAGAAAATAAGGGCAGAAAAAACAATTAGCTAATTTTGATGTAAAAAGCATTGTCAGGGGAAACCAAAAGAATAACTTGGACAAATAGGTAACAACACAGTTCAAATTCATATCATGGGCTAGTCAGAATTTGGAAGCGTGCTTACCTGCACAGCATCCATCAGATATTCAGAAAGATGATGGCCAAGAGTGCTAATGCTTTGTTCAGAAAGTCTTGTGGGCTTTGAATCCACTGTAACAAGCATTCTCAGGAGAGAGCAACTATTATCCAAAGAAGGCTTTTGTGGCTGTGGTACAAACTAGGTATGAGAAATCATTCTTACAAAAAAAAATTAAATGAGCTAGGAAGGAAGCACCAGAAAAGTAAACAAAAAATCGCAATGCATAAGAACTCAAGAAAATGTATCAACTTACTATCTGATCAATAACCACTTTCTCTATCATCTGTAGAACAAGACCGTTGTCACCCATCTGTGCAATGTATGAACAAAGAACAGTTGTCATTGACTTTAAAGTTTGGCGAAGTGGGTCACTCTTTAAACCAGAGGAACCAGATTCTGCAAAAGTGAAAAGAATAACATTTCTCAATCTCTGGTACATGAAGATTACTTAAAGTAGTTTAGAAAGATTCAAAAATATAGATAATTCAATCACCAAATATTAGTCAAACAACAGAATGATTATATGAGGGTCGGTAACAGAATGAGAGTTACGAGGATTCTTAAGTGAAAAATATCTGGCTAGGTTGAGTGAAGGAGTTCTTCATCAGGAAAGGGATTATTCTTATTTCAGTTTTCTTCATTTTAATTTAGTAAGGAGTTCTGCCCCAGCTACGGTCTATTTTTCCTTTAACTCTTTATTGTAACAGAAATTTCCCCTCTGATTAGTCATATTTCAGTATCAATACTATTCAGTTTTCCTATTCTATTTTTGGGCTATATCACATTTCAACCCCTACTAGTTCTTTCTGATACCAACTACTGAGTATTATGGACAAAAGCACACTGACTTGGAAAAATGAAACAAGAAATGGATAATATCAAAAGTTAAATAACAGGTAGTCCAAATAAATCTTTGTAAGCTACCAGGAGAAACTTTGAAACGCAAGACCAATGTGATGAAAACACTCAAGTAATCAGCAATTTTTATATGTCCATCTCTATAGGCTGAATGGAGAATCTCTATGATCCTAAATAAGACACAGGAGTCTAGATCATCACCTGCAATAGTATAAAACAAAATTAAAAATCAGAAGCTTTAACCCAGAAAATTTTACAGCATTTATATCCTTAGTATCTAAACCCTACTTCTACTTAAAAGGCAATAGCTACATTGAACATTAAAAATGTTGGTACAGGAAGTGAGGGAAAAATGCTGTACAAAAAGTATCCTCCATTGCTTTAAGTTGTCAAAATACTTAAATCACAATAACATCACAAAGAATCTTAGTTGGAGCTCTGAGATAATTCATGGACAACATTCTAAGCTATAGAATTATCACTGCAACATCTACTTTGCGGGGAAAAGTCCGAACTTTCAAATCAACCTTACAAGAGTTTAACAAATATAACCACATTTCTATTGTAGGCAATAAAATAAAAACAAAAATAAGGCTGCCAAGTCAGACAAATATCTACATTTTTTTGGTTTTGATGAAACAATAATTACATGTTTTTATAATTAATTTCACTAAATAAATATTACTTGAATCTTTGAGACATACACTTAAGATGTTTCCAAAAAATCCTCAAAAAAACATCAAAGCAGTGGGACTTCTATGCTATATCTATCACATTTATTAAAACAAAAATTACTACAAAAAAGGAAGAAAAAAGTTTTAAACTTATTCTCCTCAAAAAAATTTAAATGATAAACCTTTCAATAACTTGCGATCATGTATCATGATAAATTTAAAATTAATTGATGTTAGTTATGCAAATGATAGTAGGCAAAATGTCAGGTGAGGAGGTATGATGACTAAATTAATAAAGAAACACCATGTTAGTGAAATTTTAAACAAGCCTGAAAGCGTACTTAGGCAACAATAGGCTATTGACTTTAAAATAGGCTGGTCCAAATGAGAGAAATAGTAAAGGGAACATAAAGAGAGCTCTTGAGATTCCCTAGGAAGACTGAGGAAAGGACCATAACATATCTGTTCTGCAAGGTGAAAAAAACAAAACAATTAGAAGCCAAAAAATAACTCACAGGAGTAGTATTATTAATACAGATGTCAACGGCATGTTCATGTTTACCTCCTCCTTCTTGACATGTACAATAAAAATCTTGCAATGACTGCTGCATGTTGTCATACATGCAAACAAGTACTGAATTCAACAAAGCACACTGTCCAATATGAAGTTGAAGACGTAACACAGCCTATGATGAACAAAAAATGTCGTGGGTAAAAGGACATAGTAAATTGCAGACTTAAGATCAATGCAAAGGAAGAATAAAGTACTCCTTATCAAATCAGAATAATAACTACCTGGGAGGAGGCTGGGTGTTTATCTCCAAGCTGGATAAGCAACAGAGGGAGATCTCCAATCCATGCAAGTAAAGCATCTTGAAGATTTAAATTTTCTGGATTGCTTGTCTCTATGGAAAGCATGCTTTCAATCTACATTTGAACCAAAGAAAAAAAAATTAATCTAGAAGGAAGGAAATAAATTGCTTTCATAAGATTATCCAAGAATCAAGAATTTCATTTCAAGAATGTTCTCAAAATGAGATGAGTCCAAACTTACATAAGTTAGCATATCTTCAATAGCGGAGACACAAGCCAATTTCAGCATGGAACCTGGTTTGCTCTCCTTGAAAGTCAGGGTAAAAGCCTGCAAGTGTCACAAATCCATGTTAATAGCAACATCAAAACCTTTATAGGAAAGAAAAAAACATCATAAACAAAAACATGGCACAAGATGACACAAAACCAGAAAATTAATTCTTTCAATTTAATTTCTAGTTTCGGTAGTTGATATATTTTCACTAACAAAAAGGTCACACTTAGTTAATTGTTTTCAAGAATTCGCAAGGCAACTGGTGATAACAAAATCTTGATTTCACCATGTCTTTCACAGTATCTGGAATCAGACAGAACAATTAGAAAACAACATAATTTTGTAATTATTGTCGAAAACAGAAAAGAAACCAAAGGCCAGCAAATATTAAAAAATCAGAATATCCAAAATTAATGGCATCCACAATCTAATGAAAATGACATAGAATTCCTTCAATGTGTCAAACCTGAAGAAGACGTGATGTCCAATAGCCTGCCCCACGTGAAACAAATTTAGGAATAAATGGAAGGAGTTGAATTAAATGCTCTTCCCAGACAGCCTTAGCAGACTGTGTAACCCAGAAGAACTGTATAATAAAAAATCCAGCCCATTTCAGCCATAGAATGATAACTATTTTCAACTTAATGAAAATTCAAAAGAATAATGTTAGCATATCATCAGACCTTTCCAAGCAGAGCATTTTCAAAAAATTCAAGAAATTTCTCCAACAAATTAGGAGGAAGACACGTCCATTCATTTAATTCAAAAAATATTTTGGCAATGACCATGTTCAAGTCAAGCAACCTACCACAATCCTGCATTGCAAAAAAAAAAATTAGTTTATTTGAAATAAGAAGAATATCACAATCCTGCAGATCCCCAAAACATGTCACAAATGGAACCAGATCACAATAACACAACAGAAAAAGGGTAATCCACCACAGAACAATTTATAGGGGTAAACTATCTTCTTTTTTTTTTGGAATATAAACTTGATCTTAACAAACCAAATTTGAGGGCTGATGACCAAAGCAAACACACAAACCAAGATCAACTCAAGAAAGGTTGCAAAATTTAATATTTCAATTACTACTCAAAATATTGATAGAAGATTTTGCTTAGACATAAATACATGATCTTTAAAGTATACCAGTTGGAACACTAGACATGCCTTGTCAAAAGTCACATTTCGTAAATCTTACAGTTCAAACGATACATGGTATATTTTCCTCAGGAAAAAAAAAATTACGAGGAAAGGGAACGTAACAACAAGAATTATATATCTTCCTTGGACCTAATTAGAAAAAGAACATGACTTTTGTCAGGGGAACCTCCTTGGCAGGTAACAGAAAATTGAGAGCTGTACCTCATCCTTCTTGGTACTTAGTCTTATCTTCTTAGAAAATTTCTTTTTTACAGACATCAACCAAACAGTAAAAAAATAATCAACTTAGCAAACATTATATTTGTTGAAACATAACAAATTTATGTTGATTGGGTTATCAAAGGGAGAAATAGCTAATCTGAACAGTTCCATCTCCTCTTTAGATCACAATTTTACAGTTAGTTTCTACTCACCAGCCCCCACTAAAGGGTAAAAAACACAAGACACATACCCTTGCTGAAAGATGATCAGCCGGATTGAGGGGGAAAAGAGGAAATAATTTCTTGAAGAGTACAGAAGAGATGGTAACATCCCATATAGCCACATCAGGTCCACCTAGAGAACTTTGAGATTCTGATTTCTTATCATTCCCATAAGCGATAGACCTAACTATAAGATCTATGCAATGAAGAATGGATGCCATACAACCATAAGACTTCCCTTCAAGACTTTCCATAGAATGAATCAGTGGAATAAATTCCAGGAAACTATTTATTAATGCTGGAACAAGATCCTTCAAATTCTTTATGATATAAGAAAAACCTACACAAACAGATAAAGCATAAAATTGGAAAGTCAAACAATTAGTGAGAACATCAAAAGCTTGACAAAAAGCTTTTAGAATTATGTAAACTCATGCAACGACAATCGATTTATGTATGCTTCAAAAATCAAATTGTATTTATAAGTTATCATACCATTTGAGTTCATAGGCATGTCAACTTCAAAGGCATGCAATACCCTTTGTCTAGTATCATCCTATTAAAAATATAAAATATTAGAAATAAATTGGTGAGCACAAAAGATAAAATACAGTTAAGATTAACCACAATGAGATGTTTCACACAATGAAAAGCAAAAAATTTAGATCATAAATTATAACTCATTCTAATCATAGATAAGTATTTATCCAGATACTAACACGTATTACAATTTGTGCAAATTATAAATTCCAGATGCACATAATTTGACCAATTTAAGCACAAAGCTGAGTATAAATGAAATGAAAATAGAGACAGACTGCTAAAATAAAAAATGCAGAGTGGTTTATGCATAGAAATACCAAAGCTTAAATTAAAAAATATGTCATGAAGCATTAACAGCTAAATGGAAATAAAATACCTTATTGTGCAAATGAGTTCCTCCTTTATTCCATGGAAGGAGTGACAAGCAACGAACCAACCCAGAAAGAGCATAATTTAATTTTCCTTTGTCTTGTAAATGGTATTGGTTCCTCCTTAGAATATCCTCATAATTCAGAAAAATCTGTTAACCACACAACCAGCAAAGTCAATTCTAAGCATCAAATACAAAAATTACAATTACAGGGATATAGAACTCAATTTCAGGAACAATTGAAGAACAAAAGTATGCAGATGGAGAATAGAATAAAATGGTGGGCTGGAAAATAGATAATACATTGATGGCAGGTAAAACAACCATGAAAAAAATGGGAAATAGAAATGCAATAAATCAGTGTGTTTTGCTAGCACAGCTAAGAAAAATACTGCCACAGTAATCTGTGTATGAAATTCCCAAATTCCTCTGACAAGTGTTCAATCAGCATTATAGTACCATTATAGGATTTCAGAACAACAAGAATATTAAATGTACAGAAATCTCCCTTCAATTAAGTTTCAACGTATTGTCATATCAGGATCCAAGTTCTATAAAATACAGATATAGTGAAGCATTCCCTCATTTTTCTCTTCTGATTGTTGGGCAACATCAAGACAGAAAATAGCATATAATTCAAAAACCATTAGCATAAAACTGTATGAAAAAAGTTTTGACACTGGGTCAATAAATAAATATAAGCTTTCATTGCAGAGGTGGATGTAAAATCCAATTACAAGAGCATCAGAAAATTTAAGGAAATCAAAACTGCTGCTATTGCAAGAGAAAAACCTTCAACCCCCCTCCATGCCTCCTCCCCCCAAAAAAAATCACCATAGACCATAGAGTTGCATATTAAAAGAAAATTTGATTTTAAGGAGCAATCATACCATACTGATAAAGAAATTTAGAATATGGAAAATAATATCACCTTTTCTGCATAAGATGGTGAAAAGGAAGGAGGATAGAACTCGAGAATGAGATCTAAAAAATCAAATGCCATCATCCGAACATCAACCGACAAATGAGTCATTGCATTAAAAATGTAAGGCATCAATAAAGAAACAATCAGCTCTTGATTGTCCTACAAAACATAGGGAAACCAAAGTAACCGAATAAGGCAAATGAAGTTTCAAAAGAATCACTCTTTAATGTAATGATGTAGTCATATAAAGATTATGGGATACGTTAAGGAAAAATCAAATTAGACCCTCATAATAAGACTTCAGGAAATATAAGGATAACAATCAGCTTCAGAGTATTACAGCCAGCCATCTTGATGCATGATAATATTGATTAATAACCAGAGGCAATATAACAAAGCATATATCATGAGAAAGAAACACCACCATTTACTTTTTCATAACTGATAAAAAATAAATAAACAGCCAATGGTAGTGGCATATGAATGTATCATCCCAATGTGTTAGAAAAGTGAAGTAAATAAAATGGGAAGTACCTCTTTACAGCAAGGTAAAATCACAACTTTAAAAAGATCATACAATGATTTCCGAACCACTTTATCATCATCACCAATGCGCTCACGAAGTTTTTCTACAGCAGCATATTTGTGTGACTTCTGTTCAGCTGGATGCCTGGTGAATAAATCTTTAATACCCATCAATGCATCTGTAGTTTAGAGTGTGGTAAAGAGAGTATTAATATGAGGATGATCAAATTTAAATGAAAATTCAAATGCTTAATTCCTGGATTAAATAAAGCAATGACATTAATTTAGGAAATTACAATTCAAAAAGAACAAAGAGTACATTAGGAATAGGAACCAAGCCAACACATCAAAGCAATCAAGATATGCCATTAGAGTAACTTTCAAAAGATCCAAACAATATAACTAATGGCTGCTTAATTTTATTTTTGACATATTTGGAAAATAATTAGTAATATTGGCAGTGCTCATGATCTTGATTTTATGGCTTCAGGCTTAATTTCAAACCAACTTGAGCTATCATTTCTAAAACTTTTAAAACTGTTAGATATTATTAGATATAATTAGATATTATTTGATATTATGAGATATTATAGATATTGTTAGATATCTCATATTTATGTAATGGGCTTAGCCCATATGTTTCTTTTTCCTATATAAACATAACTCTATGTGTTCACAAGGGATTTACCCTATTCTTTCTTTTCCTTTAATATGGTATCTAGAGCATAAGGTTAGAGTTTAGGGTTTAAGGTTCAATTTTTATTGGTGAACCCACTATTCACTGGAATTTTCCAGCCACCACCCCACTGTCTCGCCGGACCAGCCTCCGGACCTTCGCCAGATCCGCTGCCGGAATCTCGCCGGAATCGCTGTCGGAGCCTTCATCTTTGTTGCTCCCGCCAATTAACCGGTGACTAGATTTGTCCTTATCTTTTATGGCTTCTTCCGCTTCCGCTGCCACTATGGCTTCTTCTTCAGTCATTATGCCGGATTCATCTATTTATACTAATTACGTCAATGTTCATCTTTCCATTGACAAATTGGATGGAACCAATTATGACACTTGGGCATCAGATATTAAATTATGGCTTAAGAGTCAAGGAAGGTTATGTTGATCATCTTACTCATCCTACTCTTGCTGAAAATGAAGTTGTTCGTTGGTCGAAAATTGATGCTCAATTATGCATTGTTATCAAATCGACCATTCACTCATCTTTAAAACAAATTTTTCGTACCTATGAAACATGTTCAGAAGTTTGGGAACAAGCAAAATTATTATACACCAATGATACTCAACGTCTTTATGGTGTGTGTCAAAATCTTCTCACAATTGTTGCTCCCAAACGTCTTGATGGTACAATGGCAGAATATCTAGGTAAACTTCATGCTCTTCTTCATGATTTTAATGAGTTATTACCTCCTGCCTCTACTCCTTCTCAAGAACTAGAACAAAGATCCAAGTTCTTCATGTTATTGGGTTTACATGGTCTTCCTGATGATTATTCTCAGGTTCGTGATCAAATTTTGGGATCTCCTATTGTGCCCAATTTTACTTCCACTTGTTCTACCCTTTTGCGCGTGCCAGGTAAACACACCGCTGATATAACGTCTCATGTTGATGACTCTTCTGCTTTAGTATCTCAGCATAATGATCGTACTCGCCCTCACAAGCCGGGCAAAGGGCGTCACAAGTGTGACCATTGTGGCAAACTTGGCCACAAAATTGACAGATGTTATGCCTTACATGGTCGTCCTCCTAGATCTGTTGCGGTTGCTCAAATTGCCCCTATGCAACCTTCTACCATGGACCATACTTCAATTGATACCCCAAGCCAGCCTGCTATTTTCAATGAATTTCTTAAATGGTATGAGGATCGTCAGAACCCTAGTTCCACGGCTTCTATTGCACATTCAGGTACATCTTTTGTTGGCCTCACTCACTCCACTTCCCATGGCCCTTGGGTTCTAGATTCAGGTGCCACTGATCACATTACTGGTAATAAATCTTTTTTCTCTTCCCTATCTACTATGGGTTATTTACCTTCAGTTACCATGGCCAATGGATATAGGGTACCATCACATGGTGTTGGTACTATTAATCTTTTTTTCATCTTTATCTATTGATAATGTTCTTTATGTCCCTGGGTCTCCATTTAACTTATTATCCATTAGTCGTCTCACTCGTTCCCTTGATTGTGTTATTTCTTTTACCAAAGATTCTGTTACTTTACAGGACCAGAGTTCGGGACGGATGATTGGCACCGGATGTGAGTCTCATGGACTTTATCAACTACAGATCTCTGCACATGTTGGCGCAATTATGGATTCTCCATCTCTCATTCATGCTCGGTTGGGTCATCCTAGTCTTGCCAAGATGCAACAGCTTGTTCCAAGTTTGTCTAATGTGTCTACTTTATCGTGTGAGTCGTGTCAGTTAGGGAAACACATTCGTAGTTCTTTTCCTCGTAGTGTCTCACAACGTGCTTCATCTCCTTTTGCCTTAGTTCACTCTGACATTTGGGGACCAAGTCGTATTAAGTCTAATTTAGGATTTCAGTATTTTGTTACTTTTATTGATGATTATTCAAGATGTACTTGGGTATTTTTAATGAAAAACCGTTCTGAGTTGTTTTCTATATTTCAAATATTTTACAATGAAATTAAAAATCAATTTGGAATTTCCATCCGAATTTTGCGCAGTGATAATGGACGTGAGTATCTTTCTCATTCTTTTAAAAATTTTATGGCTTCTCATGGTATTCTTCATCAAACTTCATGTGCTTATACACCTCAACAAAATGGGGTAGCTGAGCGCAAGAATAGACATCTTGTTGAAACAACTCGTACTATTTTAATCCATGGTGATGTTCCTCAGCATTTTTGGGGTGATGCTGTTCTTAGTGCATGTTATCTCATTAATCGCATGCCATCTTCAGTTTTAGATAACAAAATTCCTCATTCTATTTTATTTCCACATGACCCTCTCCACTCTTTACCTCCCAAAGTTTTTGGGTCCACATGTTTTGTTCATAATTTTAGTCCTGGTCTTGATAAATTATCTCCTAAGTCACACAGATGTGTCTTTTTAGGGTTCACTAGATCACAAAAAGGATATAAATGTTTCTCACCGTCTTTAAACCGTTATTTTATTTCAGCAGATGTCACCTTCAGTGAATCTTCCCTTTACTTTAAGTCTTGTCCTTCTCCTTCAATTTCTTCATCTAATCAAGTTAATATTCCTCTTGTTGTGCCTAGTGCACCTAACAATTCACCACCGCCGCCAACTCTTCAGGTGTATAGTCGTCGTCAACCGTCTCATCGTCCATCAGCAGACTCTATTCTGGTGCCAACACCTCATCCCCCTCCGGCTCCTATAGTTGAACCTCCTACTGTTGAACCTGATCTTCCTATTGCTATCCGTAAAGGTATACGTTCTACTCGTAATCCCTCTCCACATTATACTGCTTTGAGTTACCATAGACTATCTCAACCCTTTTATACCTGCCTTTCGTCTATTTCTTCTGTATCCATTCCAAAATCTGTAGGTGATGCCTTAGCCCATCCTGGTTGGCGTCAGGCCATGCTTGATGAAATGAATGCGCTTCAGAATAATGGAACTTGGGAACTTGTTCCTTTACCATCTAGGAAATCTATTGTTGGTTGCAGGTGGATTTTTGCTATCAAAGTTGGTCCTGATGGTACTATTGATCGTCTCAAAGCTCGTCTTGTGGCTAAGGGTTATACCCAAATTTTTGGTTTAGACTATGGTGATACTTTTTCTCCAGTAGCAAAGATGGCCTCTGTTCGCTTATTCATAGCTATGGCTGCTCTTCAACAATGGCCTCTTTATCAACTGGATGTTAAAAATGCTTTTCTTAATGGGGATTTGCAGGAAGAAATTTATATGGAGCAACCTCCCGGTTTTGTTGCTCAGGGGGAGTCTTCTGGATTGGTATGTCGTCTTCGCAAATCCTTATATGGCCTCAAGCAGTCTCCTAGGGCTTGGTTTGGAAAATTTAGCAATGTTGTTCAACAATTTGGTATGACTCGCAGTGAAGGCGATCATTCAGTTTTTTATCGTCACTCGAGTGCTGGGTGTATCTATCTTGTAGTATATGTTGATGACATTGTTCTTACAGGCAGTGATCACCATGGCATCTCACAAGTAAAACAACACCTTTGTCAACACTTTCAGACCAAAGATCTTGGCAAACTCAGATATTTCTTGGGGATTGAGGTAGCACAATCCAATACTGGTATTGTTATCTCTCAAAGAAAATACGCATTAGATATTTTGGAGGAAATTGGGTTGATGAATTCGAAATCTGTTGATACTCCCATGGATCCCAACGTCAAGCTTCTACCCAATCAGGGGGAGCCTCTTTCAGATCCTAAGAAGTACAGGAGATTAGTTGGAAGATTGAACTATCTCACTGTTACTCGTCCTGATATTTCCTTTGCAGTCAGTGTGGTGAGTCAATTTCTTAATTCTCCATGTGAAGATCATTGGAATGCAGTCATTCGTATAGTGAAGTACATTAAAGGCTCTCCTGGAAAAGGTTTGTTATATGGTCATAATAACCATACTAAAGTCGTTTGTTATTCAGATGCTGATTGGGCAGGATCTCCATCTGATAGAAGGTCAACTTCTGGTTATTGTGTCTCCATTGGTGATAACTTGATCTCTTGGAAGAGCAAGAAACAAAGTGTTGTGGCAAGATCTAGTGCAGAAGCAGAATATAGAGTTATGGTCTCGGCTACTTGTGAGCTTATTTGGCTTAAACAGTTACTTAAAGAATTGCAATTTGGAGAGGTTACTCAAATGACACTGATATGTGATAATCAAGCTACTCTTCATATTAGCTCAAATCCAGTTTTTCATGAAAGGACAAAACATATTGAGATTGATTGTCATTTCATTCGAGAAAAGATTATATCAGGAGATATCAAGACTGAGTTTGTTAATTCAAATAATCAATTAGCAGATATTTTTACTAAACCCTTACGAGGACCTAGGATTGATTACATTTGTAACAAGCTGGGTACATATGATCTATATGCACCAGCTTGAGGGGGAGTTTTAGATATTATTAGATATAATTAGATATTATTTGATATTATGAGATATTATAGATATTGTTAGATATCTCATATTTATGTAATGGGCTTAGCCCATATGTTTCTTTTTCCTATATAAACATAACTCTATGTGTTCAATATACACAAGGGATTTACCCTATTCTTTCTTTTCCTTTAATAAAAACAAAATCATAATCAAGATTTTTGTTGTGTTTCAGCTCCAAACCAAGGCTCGTTGCTATTTCAATCCATAAAAATGTTCTGTTGATTATAATAAAACAAAATACAATACATTGAAATTGTAATGAATAAGAATTATCTAAGTACTTCATACAGCAATCATATTCCCTCCACATTTTAATAGCTTAATAAGTTAATCTTTATTGTACTAAATTTTTTTGTTCAACTCAGCTAATCAAGATTAATCTTTTTTGAAAAATTGATTGGTTCTAAACATACAAAATTTGTTCTGTAGAGAACTAATTACACTAATATGCACATTTAAAGGCAATTAAATAATGACAATATAATAAAACAAAAATATACCTCTACGAACTTTTGGATTGTGATGAGATGTTTGCTGGAGAAGTTCTTTTAAAGTCAAACCTTTCTTGTTTACAGCCAAACCTGCCTTCTCTGCTGCTATACTCTGTTCCGGCAGAACAATTGCTGTTGGAGATATGTTGGTTAACTTATTTCGTGACATTAAAGTCATTTATAAACAAAAGTTATAAAACAATTAAAAAGAAATTCCTTTTCTAAGTTGTGTGTGTAAAAGAGAGGGAGGGGGGGAAAGAAAGACTCTGTACTGTGAGTATTAACAGAGAAGCAGATGGACATTCTTAAACTTCGCACAAAATATAAATATGTTTCTATTTGAAAGGATAGCCTAAAATTTTATTGATTTTTTTAAAAGAACCAAGTATGGCAAAAGAAAGCAGTTCAAAAGTTCAGATTGTTATTTGCATCAACAGAACCAAACACATTAAGTTGAAATATCAAATTTCACCATGTCTCTTGCACTTTCCTTTGCTAATACAGAAAACAGTACGTAGGGTACTAAACCAAAAGCAAACCACATTTAAAAAATGTAAACCCGTTTTTTATGTCTTAATAATTGGTTCTGTTAGTGAGTTTTAAATCCATTTTCTCACATGGTTTAATTTGTAAGTTAATTCCTAAAAAAGTTGTTTTTAGAATAGGGTTTGGTTCAAAAACTGGTTTTAAAACCAGTTTTGAACCAAAACCATTTTGGCCAAAAAACAAACTAGATTTAGAAAGAAAAGAAAGAAAGAAAGAAAGTGATGTGGATTCAAAATCTAATCCATGCATCTAGGTTTAATTTGGATTGATTTTCTTTTTTAAAACCAAATTACATACACCTATTAGCAAATAAATATGTCATGAACACAACCTATTTTAATTTTGGAGCAGAAGGGTACCTTTAGATTTAATTTCAGTATTTGTTGTATTCTTAGGTGGTGGCAGTTTCCTCCCAATCTTTCGCCTTATTTTCTGAAAATTTTGAAAGTGGCATGTTAAAAGGCTACAAAAGAATTCAGAGTTACGGATGCAGAAATGAATATAATAGAGTTGTGCTAGGGCCATGGAGGAAACCTTAAAGTCAATGCCAGGCTGTTTCTTTGAGTTGGCTTTAGAACGAGTCATCTTACCCTAAGGAGACTAAGAAAGCAGAAGCAATAGCTGAGTTAGTTTCTAGTGTCATTCAATTTAATTCATAGAAAGGACACGAGAGATGAAAAGGTACCTTTAATGTAACTGTAATTTGGCCTGGGTGTGAGCGTGGATGTGAGGTGAAATAGTGATTTTCAATATACTCACAATGTTGTCTCTGCTGGTTGTAGCAGCACAGTGGCAAGACTGAAATAAGGCCCAATCAGAGTTATAAGTGCAACAAACTCAGCAAACAGGCCACTGTAGAACCTTTTCAACCATCACAAGTCCTCCCAACTCTAGTGGCTCCTCCTTCAAAACTGAGAATTCCTGTGATTGTAAACTACTTTTATATCTGAACAAGAAGAATAAATAAGCTCATCTTAGCATTTGCAAGATTCTCTGAAACACCCTTGCATTGTGAACATGGACACAGAGTAAAGTCAATCGTCCGTTAGATTAGTTTCTCCATAAACACTTACCGGAGAGAAAAATTAGAAGAACAAATCAAATTAGCTTTGTCATAAATTAAAATTAGTTTATGCACTAATTTGTAAAAATTATTTCATTTAACTTCTCTGGAAAAAAAAATAACTTGTGCATAAGCTAGCCTTATAGAGCAACTCACTTCATACTTTTCTTTGTATTTTTCTCTCTTTCATAAGTGATTACAGAAATGTTTGTCCAACTGACCTTAATACTAGAACTTCACAGTGAAAAGGAAAGCTTAAAAGAACAACTCATACATTCCTTTAAATTGAAAAAAAAAATCTAGCGTATAACATTCTAGGGCACCTAAAATCGCGAAAAAAAACAATTCAACAAGTGCAAAATCAATAATCAAAACGATAACTACGCATAACCAAGTGAGTGCAGTAGAATCGAAGTGAAGAATGAGAAGAATGGAGTGTTACCAGAAGATTGGGTCTTCTTCTACGGTGACGCCGGTAAATTGAGAAGGAAAGAGAACCACAGAGGCTCCGAACTTCAAGGGCGGCTACTAAGCTATGAAGTTTTGCTTGGTGCGGCGGTGGCAGCAACCGTGAAAAGGGTTTAAAAGAAAATATGCTAAAGAATATTGCATGTTTATAAATATATCATAAATATTTAATAAAAAAATTAGTTTAATATTCCTCTTAAATGTATATTAAAAAAAATACTCTAAAAATTTACTTTTCAACCATTTTAAGTTTTGTGAATAAAAAGATTCGAAATCATTACCTAATCTTCCTTATATTTAAATAAAATCACTTTCAATAACGTTTTATGTGTTGATTTTTTTAAGATAGTGCTTTTAAAAATTTGTTTAATCTCCTATCTTTTTTTTTATCAGCTTATCGTTTATTTTCTAGACTCGATTTGTTTTAAGGGTTGTACTGGTCAAGAGGAAGAATGTGAATGGATATTTATGATTTAGATCAAGGGATGTGTGGGGAAGGGAGAGAGGATCTGCATGGAGAGTGATTTCTCTCATCCTCTTCCTATGCAAAGATTTGATTGGAAAGTCACCTAAGATAGTGGTGTTTTCCCTTTTTTATCTTCTTTTTTGTTTTGTCATTCATGCAATAATATAAATAATAACACCTTTTATTTTTATTATTTTTCCATCACAATTATCATATTATGATATTTCATACTTTATTTTATATATTTTCTCTTCTTTATAAATAAATTTGTTGTACGATTTACTCCATATATAATATTTTTTTATTATAAAATATCTACATGGTTATGTATTTACATACAATCTAAATCAATGAATAAAAAAAACTTTCAAACTGTATAAACAAATATAACAATAAATTCATATATGCTTAAATAATATTATTTTTATGATTATTTTCATGTTTCGATAATATTAAGTAACTCGTATTTTTTCCGAAAATAATTATTTAACGGTATCGAAATAACTTATTCAATTGTACCAAAAATAATTTAAAATATTTCAATTAACTCAAATCTACATAAAAATACATCATATTTCATTAATTAAATATTTTTAAATACAAGGATAAATTTGTAAAGTTACATTTTACACTTTAAAAAAAACTCACAACCATTTCATCACTCACAAACTCCTTTAAATTTTCCTCACACATTCACTCTAACATACTCTAATCCGAACAACCTCATTTTCTTCCCACTTTCTTCTCATATCCTCACACATTTATACTCTCTAAAATCCTCACGCATCCTCTCCTCAATTCAAACACACACTTAATCTATTATTGATTTTCATATTTTTATTTAATATTTTAAAATTACTGGTGTACCTGTATAGGCTGAGGGGTTAGCTTTTGGAGATAGCTGAGTGGTTGATAGTCCCGATCTTAAAAATGGGTATAGTTTGAAAAAAAGATCTCTCTCCTTTTTATCGATAAATAAAGTTTTTTATTTTCTAAGTTTCTATCAATTTTATTTTTTTTAATGATATAACACAGTCCAAAAAAACAAATTGGTAAAAAAAAAATATTATCTTTAGAACTCATTCAACACAACCAAATATTTATAGTAAAAGAAATATGATTTCTTCTCAAGTCTTTCGGTATCAATGGGTACAATAGTAATTACAAATAAAAACTATGGATTTTTATAATTACCTTTTTATATGTATATACTTTTATTGTGATAATTACTTTTTAGCTTTATAAATTATTTTTTTAATTGTATTAACTTTTTTTATCATAAAAGAATAATATACAAAAGCGATAACACGTGTTTTCACTATTTATCGTTAACTAAAATATAGTCTGTTAAATTTATGATAACCAGTAATTTAAAAATAACTCACTCGATAAAAATATGAAGTTGTTATAAATTTTAGTCGTATAACATAAATATTTATTATTTATTGTAAATAAGCTAAATACCAATAAAATATTTCTTTGTTTTTGTATGTTACTAATTTTACTGTGAATAACTTCTTGAATAATTATTATTGGGAAATGATAAAGAAAATAATTTACGAGACACTAAGCAGATATTTAAACGAGAATGTCCTTCTTAAATATTAAAAATTGCATGTTCTTCAGTGTAATTCTTAACGGGAAAAATATTTTTATCTTGATTGCATAAAAAAAGCTCGAAATTACCTTTTAAAGTAGAATTGTTATATAAAATTCTAACTAAAATAGTTTTTATTATATAAGCACACACTCAAAGCAGCCAAAAAATATACATACCATTTAAAATATATTAGTGTTAACCCAGTTTTCATTTTGATTTTGTATTTCTTTAGGATATATTAGTGTTTGGGTTTTAGGTAAGAAATGGTACGTGAGTTGTTAAATTATTTATTAGTGTGAATAAAATTGTTTCTTTTTCTAATACATTTTTTAAAAATTCATTGGTAAGTAATAGACTTTAAGAGAACAATAAAATAAAAAAATTATAATATTTTGCAAATTATTCATTTTTGTACCTACTACTATATTTGCTTTGATGATGAAAGTAACTATATGATTACTAATTTTTCTACAGTATTAATATAAAAAAAATTATATTATCAATGAATTAAGAAATAAATATTTTTTTTAAAACAATCGTCTGTATTTAAACATGTAAGACCGACTATGTTTTCAGTATTATTTTCACTCTCTTATTTATTTATTCTTAAAAAAATTGTTTTATGAAGTTATCAATTTCATTCTCTTAACAAACATCTAATATATTTTTTATGCATTTAATATTATGTGAATAGTTTAACATACTATAATTGAACATTATAAACTGATTATATATATATATATATAATCTTTAAAATTTAAACATATTGTAGATATGCTGTTTTTTTATTCTTTGATATCAACTAAATAATTTAACAAGTTGAAATTGAATATCATAAAGTAATTTGAAATATATATTCTATCTTAATATGCTGTTTTTTTATTCTTTGATATCAACTAAATAATTTAACAAGTTGAAATTGAATATCATAAAGTAATTTGAAATATATATTCTATCTTTAAAATTCAAATATATTCCCAATATTTATACCATATGTGTCATCTTATCTTTTTAACATTAAACATACATACATACATATATATATATATATTATTCTCTTTTAATTTTAAATGAAAATGAATAACTTGATATAATTTATTATTGCAGTTGTAATTTGAATAGTTTGGTTATAACATATTTTAAAAAGAATTTTCGTAATAAATTTACATGTATAAATAAATATTTATTTGATAGAGTATACAGACTAAAATACTACTTATTACGAAAAAAAACAAAACTATCACGTATAGCTAAAATACTATTTATTATAAAACATAAAAAGTCAATCTATTTAGTAACAATTACTATAAATGCATGAGCAATATTGTATAACCAAATCCTCTTATATATAAATATGCCAATTAATGTTTACTATTTAATTTTTTTTATTTTGAAAGTAATCATTCAAATCCATTTTAACCGAAGATATGAGAACACATTTTCTAACCCATTATTTTTTATTGATTAATATTTTACATATTGATTAAAAATTAAATTTATAAAAGTTTATTAAATATACGATAATATATAAAAAAAATTATCCTACTTAGTACAAATATTCATTTACCATTAATTATATTATAAAATTAATAAAACTATAACAGTAAATAAAAATATTTCCTCGTTAAATATACATAATTCATATTCATATTTTATTTTCAATTATATTTTAAAATAAGAATAAACTATCTGAATATTGGATATTCATAATGGTACATACGTTATAAATCACTCACATCTTTTAGGAGTAGAATATTATAGAAATCACTTGTTACTTTTTATGTAACAATTATTATTTGTTTTATTTTATTAAAAAAATATAGCGGTGAGGCATGAAGTGCCTCTTTCGTGCTAGTAATTGTAATACAATGACTTTACAATCATTATTAAAATTAAAAGATATAAATCTTAAATACGTAAATATATAAATATTATTATTTAAAATAATGTCTATTATTAATAGAAATTTATAAAATATTTTTTAAATTGGTATTCAACATTAACTATCAAGATTTTAGTTATTAACTACTTTAAATTCTAAAATAATTTTTAATTTAAAATTAGAAACATTTTAAGTTGGTAGTTAATTAGATATCACTACAAGAAAAAAATTGTTTTAACGAAGGTTTATTTTTACATTACCAAGAGTTAAACATCCGCTAAGTCATTTATCTAGGATTGCAGTTTCCCCGCTAAACCATCCATGGAAAATGTGTTCCTCGGGGTTTTTTTAAACTCCAAGGAAAAGTCTTTAAAAACCCCCTCATTAAATACTGCGAGTTTAAGAACCTCTGTAAAATACCATAAGTTTTAGGACTTCCGTAAAATACCATGGGTTTTAGGACTTTCATAAAATACCATGAGTTTTAAAATCTTTGTAAAATATCATGGGTTTTGGAACCTCCATAAAATAAATAGGTTTCGAAACCTCTGTAAAATACCACAGGTTTTCGAAACCTCCATAAAATATCATATGTTTTCAAAACCTCCATAAAATACCATAAGTTTCTAAACCTCTATAAAATATCATAGGTTTCGAAACCTATGTAAAATACCATGAGTTTCAAAACCCCCATTAAATACCATAGGTTTTGGAACTAAGAACATTTTTTTACCCATTTATCATTTAAGCATTCACAGAGGTGGAAGACGTGTTGCTTATTTCAACCCGCTGGCCTACTTAGGCACGCCCCGCATAAACCGCAGCTCGCACGGGCCAAGTGGGGGGGAGGGGGGGTGGGGCGGGGTGGGTTGGCCCGCATAACTTTAAAATGTATAATTTTTTTTTGCACCCTCATACTTTCTTCATGTAGCCTCATATTTCACATTTCAAAATTTTTAATAACATCTTACTACACATATCTCATGAAAATAATATTATGATACCATTTACCTAATGCATCTAAATGAAAAAATCAAAATTTTTATTTAAAAAAATATTTTTTTTAAAAAAATATTTCTTATGCGGGCTGGTCCGTAGGCTCGCGGGCCAACCCTTATGTGAGGCGGGTTAGAAAAATCAGCCCGCAAATTATATGCGGGCGCGGGCCAACCCGGTTTGCTTTTTGCAGGCCAAGTATGAAGCAGGCCTATGCAGGACGGGCCAGCCCGCATTGCCACCCCTAATTCATGTTTTTTTCAACCACAATTATTTACATCTATTGTATTTATTTATCTATGTTTATTATACTTTTTCAATAAACAAAACAAATAAATGGATACAACACTCACTAAAAAAAAATTTAAGTTTACTAGGGATTTTTATCAGAGGTTACAGAAACCTCTAGTAAAACGTGCACGTATCAGAGGTTTTTCAAACCCCTGTTACGTAATTGTTGTTTTTAAATAAACCGTAGGAAATTTTATACTATTTTAACTCTTTTATATTTTAAGAGAATGAGAGAACACTTAGACACTTTTTTACATACGAGTATTATACACTTACATTTCAAACTTGAAGGAGCTTACATCCCAAAGCGGAGCGACTTCCTTTCAAATTTGCCGAGAGCAGCTTCATTTTAGATTTGCAGGGAGGGAGCGACTTCATTTCATTTCTTTGCATTTCAGCTTTGCAATTTCGTGTTTCAGCTTTGCAGCTTCGCTTTTCAGCTTTGCAGCTTTGTGTTTCAGCTTGACATTCATTTTCTCGCGAATCGTGTTTCAGCATATCGGGGTTTTGGAGCTCGATTTTCTTAGGTTCGTCTCTCATTTCGTATCTTCTTTGAACTTGTTTTTCTTTTAGTAATTTTATATGTTGGGAGATGGTAACTAAATAATTGCGAACACCATAGCGTTTAAGATAGGTAATAGAGCAGTTTAATGTTGTCTAGTTATTATTATAGTTTTAGCATTTCACCTATAAATTTAGAATTTGCTACCATAAAGTTGTAATGTAATTTGGTTTGGAGTTTTTTCTCCTAAATTTTAGGTTAAACATGTTTTTGCATATTTGCTTGGATTTCAATTTGATTTACAATTTTTAAGTTAATTTTATAATAGCGTATTATAGGAGATTGAATAAGTTTTTAAGGATTGAAGACTTTATTTTAAGTTTGTAAGGGTTAAGGATTGAGGTTGACAGAGTGGTGTTCATAAAAAGGCAAGGGAAAACAGAAAGCTTAAAAAGTGAGAGTACTTTTACGAATTACTTGGGCGAAAAGGCATCACCAAGTATATATGAAATAAATTATTTGGACACATACTCACACACAAAGTGAGAAAAGATAGAAAAGTGAGGTATGATATGAATTAATATATTGGATGGAAGGAAAGAAAAAAGTAATTGTTATGAAAGAATGGCAGTGGCATGATGCGGTTTGTGATTTGAGTGATGGTTACTTACTCTAGATTATTGTATATGATAGCAGGAGTTCATATGTAATATAAAAAGCTACAAGTCAAGTTCTAGAATGAAAAATGTCATTGAATAGGTATATATCCTTTCATAAAATTTTGGAAATGAATTAGGCAAATTTGAAAAAGACTTGGTGCTCATCATTATACTAAAATATAAGTTATATAAAAAAATGGAAAAGAGAATAAAATTACCATTTTTTTATGTATGGAAGATATAGTACAAGGATTTATAGAAAAAGAAAGGCTACAGATAAATTTTTCTTTTAATTTACCATGGTGGGTGAAATTTAATTATCCAAAGAAAATGATGTTTAGCATGATAAAAATGGTGTTAAGATATTTTAGTGAATTAGTTATTGGTTTAGGATGAATTAACTAGAAGAATGGTTAATTAAGTCAACATGTGAAGTACATTAGCCCATTAAATAATCTCTACATTTTAGTAAATATTATCTAAATAATAAGATAAATAAGTATTACAGTTAAGTGTACAATGATATTATCCAAGTGTACATAACGGGTTTAATTAACAACATGGCTTGTAAAGGAAAATTATTGGACTATTTTGGTTTACCATTTTTACTATTTGTCACCTACTTTTTTTATATATACACCTCATAAAAGTAATGGGGGTATTCAAACTGCTAGTAACGTTGGTTATAAGTTAGCGACGCTGGATCTTTCAAGGGAAAAACAAACCGCGAGTAACGCACTTAACGGGGGTTAAAACCGCCGGTAATGCCAAATATAACCCACGTTAAAAATAATTTTTTTTGTAGTGACTCATCAATTGAAAAATTATGCATATATAACTAAATTTAAATTTATATCAAAATATATCTAGTATACAAACTGAAATTGAAATTCAAACACAAAATATGAGTTAAAAGATCTAGGAAAAAAGTAATAAAAGAATCATATTGGTATGGAGTGCTATAAATGAAAACCTATCATATTGTTTATAAAACACAAAATAGGAAAAATCATTTCCATATTATACTATATTCTTCAACTATGCTCTTCCTGATGTCCAAAGTTTGTTCTATTAGTTGACACATTTCTTTGATTAAAAACCTATAATATAAACATGTGTCATAATTAGAAATGTAAAATCTGAAAAATAAATTAAGTTATTTAACTTTTTTAAATACTATCGATTGAAGAATTGAAAAAATTAAAGCTTGAAATTGTACATATAGCATGAAAGTAAGTATAGTAAAAAAAAAGTGAAAGGAGGTTATATATTTCAAATTATAACAAATATTAATAATAAGCTCTACAAGAAAAAAATGGTTTTAATAGGGTTTATTTTTACATTATCAAGGGTTAAAACATCTATTAAGTCATTTATCCAGGGTTGCACTTTCTCTCACTAAACCATCCTTGGGGAATGTGTTCCCGGGGTTTTTTTAAACATCGGGAAAAGTCTTTCAGAAGCCCTTTAAATACCATGAGTTTAAAAAACTCTATTAGATATTGTTCTGGTATGCCAATATAGTCTCACATCGCTTAGGAGTCGAGGTTAAGGGCAATTTAAATACACCTTCCTCCCTTCACCCTCTGAGGCGCCTTTTCAGGACAAAACCGTGACAGAGCACCGACCTCCAAAATGGACAATACCTCAGATGCGGTGATTGACCCTAGCAATGCTATCTCTCGGACTTGAGGTCGGAACATTGGTGCCCACCATGGGGACGAAGAGACTCCTTAGCCCCTGAGCTAGAGGGAATCCACTTCCCTTAGACCTCGATTGGGGGGCTTGTTCCGGTATGCCAATATAATCTCACATCGCTTAGGAGTCGAGGTCAAGGGCAGTTTAAATACATCTTCCTCCCTTCACCTTCCAAGGCGCCTTTTCAAGACAAAACCGTGACAAAGCACCGACCTTCAAAGCGGACAATACCTCAGATGCGATGATTGACCCTAGCGATGCTATCTCTCGGACTTGAGGTCGAAACAGATACCATGGGTTTCAAAACCTATGTTAAATACCATGAGTTTAAGAATCTTCGTAAAATACTACGAGTTCCAAAATTTTCATAAAATGACTTGCCGTCTAAAATAACCTTCAACTCCATTTTCTACCATCTCTAACGATCCTCCTGACTTCTCTCTTCCATCGTAGACACACTGCTTTCTAGCACCGGCTTAATGGCTGCCGACGACAGTCCTACCAAGGAATCACAATCTAGCTACACTTATGTCTATTATGTCTAAGGAGAAAAAACAATAAATAAGGCACTATCTTCTTCTTACTCCAATATTACTTCTTCCATCACCTTATTGTCCCAACTTGGGAACTAGTGTTTATCACTGTTTTACATATCCTAAATAATTGCATTATCTGTGAGATGTGGGTTTCAAAGCCATGTGTGTTCTTGGCTACGAGGACTTCAAAGATTGCAAGAACATATTGCAAAGAGAAATTAACTTTATCACTTCAATTTTAAAACAAAGACTTTAATTTTAAATATTTCAAAATTATGAGAATTAAATATTAAAAATTATAACTAAAACTAAGATTGCACATAAAATATATGTACATCAAAAGCTCAAATAAAATAAGTCAGCCTTTTTGAATTATGAGTTCATAACAACAAAAAAAACTATGAATTATATAAACCAACTACTATAAGGTTATTTTGTTGAGCTTTTAAAATAAATTTTTGAAACCTGAGAAAACTTATTTGTAATGTAAAGTTACACTTTCAAAATTTTAGAGAATTTAGTTATAATATATATAAAATATATTAAAACTATAGAGTTTTTAATTATTATTTATAAATAGATTTAATTATATTTATTTATTGAAGTTTGAAAAATCTGGAGTGTTTTATTGAGGTTCTTTAATAAATCTTTGGAATTTAACGAAGGTTAAAAAAACATCCGTTATTTTATTGAGGTTTTAGAATAAACCTTTGAAATTTAATGAAGTTTAAACAAAGCCCCGTTATTTTGCTGAAGTTTTAGAATAAATCATTAAAATTTAACAAAGGTTAAAAAAATCGTTGTTATTTTGCTGAGGTTTCAAAATAAACATTTGAAATTTATGAAGGTTAACAAAATCTCCGTTATTTTGCGGAGATTTTAAAATAAACCTTTAAAATTTAACGAAAGTTAAAAAAACCTCCATTATTTTGATGAGATTTTAGAATAACCTTTGGAACTTAACAAAGATTAAAAAAACCTCCTTTAATTAAATTAATTCCTAGAATTATATTAATCTCCGCTAAATAACATTCATTAATTTTTTTTTCTTTTAGGTGAAAGTAAACTACAATAAAATTTTTAATTTATAACAAATATTATTTTTTCAAGTTGTACATAAAATCTTTGTGAAAGTATCCATCCGCCTTTTGATAAACTGCATTAATCATACATTCATATAATAAGATTGGAGATAATTTATGCTTGTAGTAAGAACTTATGTGGCTAAAACTTAAAAGTCTTTACTAATGAAAAAAATTGTCAAGTGCTAACAGATGAAAGTGGATTGAGACTAATTTCTATTAATGTCCTACTATAGAAGGCTATTAGGCATACACTCATAGAAAATGAGTAATTACCTAGGCTGTTGCAATCTAATGGCAAAATAAATGAGTTTTGGTCTATTCATATATATATATATTAATAATATTTTTTTATGTGATGACAAATGATTGTTATTACTTGAGATGTCAGTCTAGTTAAGATCTTAAGTTGTATAGTGATACCTAACATAAAATTTTTTATTTAAATAAAATAATAAAAAAATGAGTTTCACAATGGAAGGTACGAAAGACCGATACAGGTCTTAATCAACCAAGTTCAACTTATTATTTTAAATTTGCAGCAAAAAGTGAAAATAAAAATTTATCATCTTTTAATATACTAGAAACTAATCATTAATAAAAAAATTAGAAGTTTTTTTATAATATAAATATAAAAATTAAAATATTTTTGTAACTATTTTTATACATATTTTATTAAAATTTTATTTTTTTGTGCTTGATAATTATTTTTTTATCATACCATTATATAAAGATGCATTTTTATATATTTTTAGTTAGACTATTTTTATCTTTTATTAAATTAATGAATACGTTATTGATCATCTTATTTTTTGCATTTATGTAGTTATATGTTTTTTTAGAAACGTACGAGTTGTTTACTTAATATATATTTGTTTGTCTTTTATGAAATTTTTAGTTTGTTTATTATTTATCTCTTCCTTGCATAATAATTAAATTAATGGGTACGAACAATAAAAATAATATTTGTATGTATGATAAACTTAAATTTCAGACATAATTTAAAAAAATTTAAATACAAAGTATAAGCTACAAATGTCGTTTAATGGTCATTATATGTGTAAAAAAATGAATCTGACTAGTGTAATATTGTGACCAAGCTTGGAAATGGGTATAATACAACATATTTGTAGATAGAATCAAACTATCTTCTTGCAACTTCACCTACAATAAATCATAAACAATATAAGTTAAATAATGATTGTTATCTTAACATGCTTTAATTGAAGTGTATCACCACAAAATATTTTCATAAATGTGACCAATTGAAATAATTTGATGGTGTCTCAAATTAATTGGAGGTTGGGTCATCAAAAGGAAAATAGTAATAGACTATTTGAGAGATAAACATACAAGCATGATGTTATATCAATTGGTAATAACATATCCTATATATAGTATGCTTATCCACTTATTTGTACCTTCTTGCAAATAAATAAAATTGATTTAGAAGACATTCAATGAAGTACAATGATTGTTTGGAACATTGACATCCGGTCAACAAAAAGTGAGCTTTTCAAATGCTCATATCCTTGATAATCTCCAAACATTTTGAAAAGTGATATAGGATCACCAAACAACCACAAAATCTTGGGATGACAAAGCGAAGCAGGTCATGCGGGTTGACTCGCTACCAAAAAGCACGAGACGAACTCACTAATCTAGCTCGCTAATCCACTTAAGCCCGTCCCAAATAACCCGTAGCCCGTACGGGTCAACCCGCCCCGCTATTGACTTTCTAGTCCGTGTAAATAAAAATAATAATAATTTTATATTTTCTCCAAAAAAGACATACCTCACTCACCCATTATTGCTGTGTGACCCTTATTTTATTTATTTAAAAAATAAATAAATTTAATGTACTAAAAAAGGAAAGTTTTATTTTAATCATCTAAAGAAGTTAATATTAAGAGTGATAATGAATTTATTTTTAAGTAAAGTTTTATATTTAAAATTAAAATTTATTAATAAAAAATAATATAAAGAAGATATTTCAATAAGATACTCGTTAAAAAATTAATCATCTTCATTAAAGTATTTTGTAGCAAAACTTTGATAAGATACTCTGATACATATATATATATATATATACATATATATATATATATATATATATAGAGAGAGAGAGAGAGAGAGAGAGAGGAAAAATAGATGTTGTACCTGAGTGGAGAGATGGGGCCCAGGCACGGTCGGTTGATGTAGTGTAGTTGCTGACGTGTCGGTCTTCTTCTCTTTCGGTCGGTCGCTCCTTCTTGGTGTCTCCTTCGGTTGGGCGGGGGAGGGTACCTGCGAAGGCACTCCGACGCTCAAGTAAGTGTGAGATTCTAAGTGTGGTTTAGTAAGTGAATGAAAACGTACCTTTCTCTGGCTTGAGCACAATATTTATAGGATTGCCTAATGGGCTTTCTATCCCTTGGGCTCAGGGTGGTTATGGATAGGTCTTGCCAGTCGTGCTCCGGAATACCCGGGGAACATATCTTCTTTCAACGCGTATTCCTTATTCTTCGGAGGTGTATCTTAACCACCTTAGCTTGTCATGAGTCCACTTACATTTATTATGCGTTCGGTCGGTCGGCCACGTGTGTTCGTCCGGTGCCTACCGGTACACTTGCCCCCCAGGCTCGAGGTGAATAAAAGCCGAAGAGTCGTAATGATTGTTGTGCCTTTCGAGGTGTCAGACAATAAATTTAACGGAATGACGGGACGTTCGCTTTTTGTCGAAGGCGGCGGAGATGGATCCGGCGGTGTAGATTAAGCGACGCTTCGACTTCCGGCTGATATGGGTCGTAGGATGAGTGGGAATCTGACGGATGAGGGTGAGAGGGGAGTGCTATAAATAGTGCTTCCAGTTGCAGAGATATCACGTTTCCTTGAGTTCGGAATCCGAGTTGCTCCGATCGCCGAGTTCACATTGCGAGTTGCTTGTACGATCTGTAGTTGCCGACCGAGGTGTGGATTCGTGAACGAAAGGTTAGTTATGTCGTCTCAACTTTCGTCAAATAGAGTAGGTAGTAGAGAGTCGAGCGAGAGTGGGGAGTCATCGTCCTGAAGTGGCGAGAGTACGAGTGGGTCAATGGGTCCGAACTATGAGTGGGTAGATATTAGTGTTAGGAATATACCTACTGTCTTTAGGAAACCGGACGACCTGGATAAAGTGCTGGCAAGGGCTTCTGTCGTGCGGTCGGGATTACCTTCGGATATTGTAATTGCTGAAATATGTGGGTATACCGACCGTGTCTGTCATGGAAGGGAGAACGCTCCGGTTGATTTCTTTTACGTTTATAGTACGTTGTTTGCCGATTTGAAAGTGACCTTGCCGTTCGATGAGTTCACGATGGACGTGCTACGGTTTCTTAACTTAGCTCCAACCCAACTTCATCTGAACTCATGGGCGTGCATGCAGGCCTTCCGAATGGTGTGTCAACTGTTTAATTTGACACCCAGAGCGGAAGTGTTTTTATTTTATTATAACACAAATTCGGTCACCCCGGTAAGTTGGGTGTCATTGACGAGCCGTCCGGGGAGTGTGCGCTTTGCAGCCTTTACCACATCTTACAAGAACTTCAAGGAACGATACTTCAAGATATTTGTCGAGCCGGACGACCGAGAGTATTTTTATAATGTTGATGTTACCAAGTTTCCATTCCATTGGACCCAGAATCCGACTGTGCTTAACGCTAGTTCCCGTACGGCCCTGTCAGCTTTGGATAAGGCCGTTATGGTGGTGTTTGACCAACTCCCTCATAAGTTGCCAACAAGGGAAATAATTGCACTATATGCGTCGTTCGATCCCTGGGCGGATTTTATTGGTTTGTGATTGTAATTGTGTTGGGATTGAATAACTTCATTAATAGTGTTTAATTCTTGTGTGTTTTGCAGAGATCATGACACGGACGGACGCCTCGCTGAACGAATATATGAACAATTTGCGTCAACAGAGGAACCGACAGGCGGGTTCCCTTGAGACGAGTGGGGCGTTAGCTGCCCGACCGACTTCAGTGGTGCCTGCTGCGGGGGCCACGGCTGCGACCGCAACGAAGAAAAGGGGTCGACCCCCTAAGGGAAATCAAGAAGGCCGACCGGGGCCTTCTCGAACGGTTGCTGAACCGTCTCTGTTAACGGCCGACCTGGAAATAGCGGCCCACTTACAAACAGAGCTGACGGCCGAGGAGAACGAAGTGCTTTCCACCATCCCTACGACAAAGTTGATGGTGGAGACATTAGAATTGCAAAGCCGGGCGCTTGTGGCGAGCCGGACGGTGATCGAGGAGCTCGAGAGAGTTATGACCGTCACCGTTCCCCGCTTGAAGAAGGAAGTAACTGAGGCCAATCAAGCTGCAAAGGCGTCGGCGGAGATGGTGGAAAAATTGAAGGCCCAAGTGGAGGAGAAGCAGGCGGCCGTGAAAGCGCAAGAGGGACTGACGAAGAACCTCGAGGCGCTACTAAAGGAGGGTGCCGACCGAGAGGAGGCGTTGAAAGCGGAAGTGGCTAAGTGCCAAGACTTCATGCTTCGCATTAGCAAAGAATATTTTCGGTTGGGCATCGGACAAGTGGCCTGTCTGCATGGAGCACCCTTGGAGGACGACCGGTACGATATAGAGAAGATAGTAGTGGACGGAAAGCTGGTGCCGGCCAACCCTGATGATAGCTCAAATGAGGAGGCCGAGGCGGAGACTCCTGGCCCACAGCCGGACGCCTCATTTGAAGAATTAATGAACAATGTTCCATAGAAAATTGCTGGACCCGGCATGTGGGCAATATACACTTTGCATTTTGTATATTTATAATTTTAGCTAGTATGTATGATGCGTAGGCCGAATTAGTTTCTAAACATGGTGTGGTTTATATATAAGTAATGATTTTGAATTCGAGTGCCGAATGAGACATAGGTAATGCCGAACGATGCATAGATAATTCTGAATACGTTAACGTAATAAGTTAATTCTGATGCCGAACGAGGCATAAATAATCCTGATTACGTTAAAGTAATAAGTTAATTCGGATGCCGAACGAGGCATAAATAATTGTGATTTCGTTAAAGTAATAAGTTAATTCTGATGCCGAACGAGGCCTAAATAATTCTGAATAATTTTGATGCCGAACGAGGCATAAATAATTCCGATTACGTTAAAGTAATGTTAATTCTGATGCCAAACGAGGCATAAATAATTCTGATGCCGAACGAGGCATAAATAATTCTGATTACGTTAATGTTAATTCTGATGCCGAACGAGGCATAAATAATTTCTCATTGTTAAAGTAACAAGATAATTATGGTGCCGAACGAGGCATAAATAATTCCGATTACGTTAAATTAATGTTAATTCGGATGCCGAACGAGGCATAAATTGAGAGTAATAAAAGGAATAGGAGACTGATTTTATAGTGCCTCGTTAAAATCTTCTCGGTCGTAAACCCTCCTTAGGGAAAAATCGACCGAGCGAGGAAATAGTACACTTTTATTAAGTTCAACTGTAATAAAATTTGAGATGCGTGGCATTCCACGTTCTCGGTATGTCCTTCCCAGATAAATGTTCTAAGTAATAGGCTCCACCAGCTGTCGTATCTGCTATGCGGAATGGTCCCTCCCAATTGCTAGAGAACTTGCCTCCTTCCTTCCGGGCGCTACTCCGCATTCGCCATACTAAGTCGCCTTTGTGGAATAGTCTTGGTTTGACCTTGGAGTTGTATCGTCTGGTCGCCCGAATTTTGCATGCTTCTTCTCTAATTCTACACTTGTCCCAAAGTTCGTTGATGAGATCGAGGCCGACCGAGAGGCTTTCCTTGTTTAGATCAAGATCAAGGGTTTGTCGGCGGAGAGAGGGTTCTCCAATCTCGACGGGGATCATAGCTTCAGTGCCATACGTTAGGCTGTATGGCGTTTCTTGTGTGGTCGTCTAAGGGGTACAACGATATGCCCCCAAGACTTCTAGGAGTTCTTCAGTCCAGTTACCCTTGGCTGGGCCAAGACGTTTCTTCAACTCGTTCAAAATGACCTTGTTGGCGGCTTCTGCTTGGCCGTTTGTTTGTGGGTGTTCGACCGAACTGGCGATGTGTTTGATGTGGAGTTTCTCGTAAAATTCAGCTAACGTCCGGTCAGTAAACTGCCGACTGTTATCGGTGATGATGATCTGTGGGAGGCCGAAACGACAAACAATATTTTTCCAGATGAAATTTTGGACATTGCGAGCGGTGATCGCGGTCAGAGGTTCGACTTCGATCCACTTGGTGAAGTAATCAATGCCGACCAGTAAGAATTTACATTGGCCTTTACCGGGGGCGAAAGGGCCAATGATGTCCATACCTCATTGAACGAACGACCAAGGTGATAACATAAAATAAAGTTCCTCAGGTTTTTGATGGGACAAAGTGCCAAACTTTTGGCATTTAAGACATTTTTGGACGAAATTGGTGCAGTCGCCTTGGACGGTCGGCCAGTAGTATCCGACCCGGAATACTTTGGCTGCCATTATTCGTGCGTCGGAGTGAGTTTCGCAAATTCCTTCGTGCAACTCTCGGACGACATAGGAAGCTTGGTCAGGTGTCAAACATTTAAGGAGTGGTTGGGTATAACCTCGGCGATAAAGGTCGTCGCCAATTAAGACAAAACGGGCGGCCTGCAGCTTCATGGTTTTTTCGCCGAGAGGACTACATGTGTCGTCGAGTAAATATTGCTTAACCGGGGTAATCCAAGTAGATTCCGCGTCGGTCGTTAGGCATTCCTGTAGGTCGATGCTTGGGCGTGTAAGCGTAACATGGATGACCGACCTATGCATTCCATTACACTTCGTGGTTGCCAAACGGGACAAGGCGTCCGCACGAGTATTGTGATCGCATCGAACGTGCTGCATGGAAATTTCAGAAAAGGTGCTCATCGACTGTTTGACTAAGTGATAGTATCGCTGTAAAAAGCTTTCTCTAACTTCATATTCGTCATTAAGTTGACCGATGACTAGCTTGGAATCACTTTTACAAATTAACTTAGTGACTTCCAATTCTTAAGCGAGGCGTAGACCGGCTAAAATGGCTTCATATTCGGCCTGATTGTTTGAAGTTTTGAAGTCGAATTTTAGGGCTTGCTCGATGACAATCTCGCCGGGGCCTTTCAAAACGAATCCAGCGCCGCACGACCTTTCGTTGGAGGAGCCGTCCACGTATAGGATCCACGATGACTGTTCAGTCTCGGCTGAGGAAGGAGTGAGTTCGGCTGCGAAGTCAGCAAGAGCTTGCGACTTGATGGCTCCTTGTGGTTGGTACTGAATATGGAATTCGGATAGTTCTATCGTCCATCCGATCATTCGTCCGGCTAAATCTGGCTTAGTGAGAATCTTTACAATGGGGTAATTTGTCCGAACAATAATACGATGATTTTGAAAATACATACGCATTCGTCGGGCGGTAATGATGAGAGCCATAGCTACCTTTTTGATCGTTTGGTATCGGATTTCGGCGCCATGGAGGGCGCGGCTGACGAAATAAACTGGCCGTTCTTCAAAATTAATTTCTTGCACTAAGACTGAACTGACGGCTTCGTGTGAAACGACGAGGTAGACTATAATGGGCTCTCGGGCGTCCGGTTTCTGGATGACCGGCGGGGAAGATAGAAAAGTTTTCAATTGGAGGAAAATTTCTTCGCATTCGGTCGACCACTCAAAGCGGGATGGTTTTTTCAATAGTCGGACGATGGGCCTCGTTCGTTCGGCAAGTTTAGGAACAAATCTGGATAGAGCGGTGAGTCGGCCGATAAGTCTCTGAATTTCCTTAATGGAGTTGGGACTTCTCATTTCGGAGATAGCTTTACATTTCTCGGGGTTAGCTTTTATGCCTCTATGAGTTAGCATAAAACCTAAGAACTTCCCCCCCTCGACGCCGAACGCACACTTGTCAGGATTGAGTCGCATCTGGTGTTGGCGGAGGGCTCGAAAAACTTCTTTTAGGTCAGCAATATGTTGTTTGCATGAGTCGGACTTGACGACGATGTCATCGACATAGACTTCAACATTCCTGCCGATCATGTCGTGGAATACATGGTCCATTAGTCTTTGATAAGTGTCCCCGACATTTTTGAGTCCAAAGGGCATAACTTCATAGTAGAAATTATCGGAATCAGTCATGAAGGCTGTCTTCTTTCGGTCGGCCGGGTGCATTTGGATTTGATTATAACCTGAGTAGGCGTCAAGGAAGCTTAGGATGTGATGTCCGACCGCTCCATCAACGAGACGATCAATGGTAGACAGAGGGTAAGAGTCTTTTGGGCATGCCTTATTGAGGTCTGTGTAGTCAACGCACATTCGCCATTTTCCGTTCGCTTTCTTTACCATAACCACGTTGGCTAGCCATGTGGTGTAATGGGCTTTCCGAATGAATCCAGCTTGTAACAATTTATCGGCTTCGTCACGTGCGGCTTGGCGTCGTTCCTCGCCTAGATGTCTTTTCTTTTGAGCTATTGGCCTAGCCTCTTTATACAGTGATAATTAGTGAGTGATAACCTGTGGGTCTACGCCAGGCATATCAGCGGCCGTCCAGGCGAACAAATCGGCATTTTTAACAAGTGTCGTACTGATGGCCATTCGGTCGTCCGGTTTCAGCGAAGTGCCGATATGCGTAGTGTGGCGATCATCGCGAAGCGGGAATGGATGCAAGTCTTCTCCTGCTTCCATACGGGGATCGTCCATACGAGGGTCGAGATCAAGAAGGGCTATCATCTGACGACGGGACATGTGCCGTCCGGAACGCCGAGTGGGGGATCGTCCTCGTTTTTGTGGGAGTCGGTCGTCCGGATTGGTTGTGTAGAGTCGTTGAGTTGGCTCACTTTTCAAACTTGTGACATAACATTCTCTAGCGGTTTTTTGATCGACATGGATTGTTGCAATGTCGTTATTTGCCGAAGGGAATTTCATGGCTAAGTGTGGGGTGGAAACAATGGCTTTTAATCTGTTGATGGACGGACGACCGAGCAGGATGTTGTAGGAAGTTTGGGCGTTGACCAGAAGATATCGTACGTTTATTGTTTTGTGGAGATCGTCTTCCTCACCAAAGGTTGTATATAAGTCTATATACCCCTTAGTGTCGACCTGTTCACCTGAGAACCCTACAATTTGTTCGTTATAGGGTTGAATATCTGATTCTGGGATGCGCATTTTCTTGAAGATTTCCCAGTATAATATGTCGACCGAGTTACCTTGGTCGACCAAAGTCTTGGCAATTGCGAACTTGTCAATTTCTACAGTGATTACCATAGGGTCGTCCTGGGCTGGATCTATAGCTGTGAAGTCATCGTCAGTGAAGGTGATCGGAGGTATGTGTGGACGCCTCCTTGTGGTAGCATGAGCGGACTGGATTTCCCGGAGATGTTTCTTTCGGGCGGAATTTGAGCACCCGCCACCGGCTATATAATTTGCTTCGTGGTTCGGTTCGCCCAAGTTAACGGGTCCAACAATCATGTTGATGACTTCGCGGACTCGTTGGCGAGGGCGGGTGTTTCGGTCGGGACTTATGCTGCGGGCGCGTGTACGCCAAACGGGGCTTTCACTGCGTTTCCGCGAAGCCTGGCTATGGTCGGTTCGGTGTTTGTAATCGTTACGGTATGACCGGTCCACACCACAGGATGGATGGTCGGTACTCCGTGGTGGGGATCTTGAATTCCTTGTCCTCTTGACGAACTGCCTCAAATGACCAGCCTGGATGAGCTCTTCGATTTTGTCCTTCAACGCCTGACATCCTTCGGTCGTGTGGCCGAAGTTTCGATGGTATTGACAATGCTTAGCGGTGTCTGCATTCGGTGACGTTTGATATTGCTTCAATATCGGGATTAAGTCTGTTTGTAGTGCTTCATCTAGGGCTCGTCCCCTCGGCACAGTTAAGGGGGTGTAACTGTTAAACCTGGGGATTCGGCCTCCTCTGTTCCGGTCGGACCTTGGAGTAGTTCGGACGGTTCGTTCGGTCTCGACTTCTCTTTCTTTGTCCGGGGTTTGGTCTTTGAGGACTCCGGATCCGACGGTTTTGAACCGTTGGTGGTAATCGATGTGTTCTTCGATTTGCATGAATTTGGTTGCTCGAGTTCGAAGGTCTTCCATGTCTTGAGGCGACTTCTTGATGAGACTCTCAGTAAAACGGCTCGGCCGGATGGCCGAGACCAAATGGTGCAATGCAACTTCCTGCTTGAGTCCTCGGATGTGCATACATGCTTTGTTGAACCTATCTAGAAAGGTTTTGAGAGATTCACCTTTTTCTTGTTGTACCGCTAGGAGAGACATGGAGGACATGTGATGTGATCGGCTGGTGGCATATTGAGTGGAGAATTTTACGGCTAAGATGTCAAAGTCGTCAATGGAGTTCGGAGGCAGCTTTGTAAACCAGGTAAGAGGTTCTCCCTGAAGGGACGTGGGGAATACTTTACACCACACATTATTATCTGTGGTATACAAAGTCATTTGCGTCTTGTAGACATTTAAATGCTCGTCCGGGTCGGTCGAGCCGTCATAGAGTTTAATAGCGAGACCTCTCCATTTGTCAGGAAGTGGTGTGGTGATAATTTCGTCTGTAAAAGGATGACCCCTTTTACTTGACTTTCTTTCGACTGTTTTAGCTCTGGAAGCAGGATTGGTGTCGGCCGGCGTAGGTATGCGAGAGGCGGTTCGGTCGGCCATATGGGATTGGCCTTCTCGTTCGGGATTATCGACCTGTCGTTGGAGTCGTGCATTCTGCTCTCTCAATAAGACGATTTCTTCTTCTTGGCGGCATCTATCTTCTTCGTGTTGACGATGGTCTTCTATCCCCTTTTGTCGCAGTTCCTCCATCTGAGTTTGGAGGGTTTGAATCATAGTCATTTGTTCTGCCATAGCGTCGTTGTTGTTTCTTGTCGCAACCATTATAGCTTCAAAAATTGAAGATTTGCCTCGGCCCCACGGTGGGTCGGTCGGCCACGTGTGTTCGTCCGGTGCCTACCGGTACAGATGCAAAAGAAAACTTTAATTATTTTTAATCAAGCCTTCTAACAATTCTCATACCCAAATTCTTTTATATTTTTATCTTAATTGAATGAATTGAATTGAAACGAGGTTGAAATTTTAGTTTTTTCAGTAGCAAAAATAAGTTTTTTTTAATTAATGATTTAAAAAAAAATATTTACGTGAGACGAGTCAGTGAAATGAACCTGCATTCCTTGTGCGTGGCAGGCCAACCCGACCCACATTTTGCGGACCAAATGCAAGGCGGGTCCTATGCGGGACGGGTCAACCTGTATTGCCACCCCTAAGAAAATCGATGTTTTATGTCATACAGATGTTGCAAAATCGATTATATACATGAAAGTCAATTATTGTGAAATTTTAGTGGATAATTGATGTTGGTCGCATGATAATCGATTATACATGTAAATTTATGGGATAATCAATTATTCATTCCCCATAATCGATTATGGTTTTAGTTTTCTTTGATTATGGGTTGATTTGGGTCTTCGTTTGCACATATTTACGGTTGTTGGTTTTTGAAAGTTTATACTATTTACAACTTAATTCATTTGTGTTTAGTAGATTAAAGTATGTTTAGAAAACCCTAATGTTTTACCATAATCCTAAACCCAAATCCTAACCTCAAACCTTAACCTTAGCCTTAACCCTAACCATAAAACCTAACCATACCCTTAAAACGAAAACGAAACAAAAACAAAGACACAAATTGTATACACGAAGCATTAGGCGATCAAACAAAGATTGTCTATCCCAAAAACGAAAAATGAAAACGAAATCTAAGATACAAACCATATGCACCAAACATTAGACGATCCAATAAAGTCTGTCTACTATGAAAATGAAACCGTATATATAGTTTGACGACGAAAACAAGGAGATCCATAGTGATGGGTTTGCCAAAATTGTTGAATGTTCTACGAAGAGTGAGAATTGGAGTTTTGAGAATGGTGCTTGATTCGTTAAATGCTCTTAATTCTAATTACAATTGTTTAATTGGAGAAGAAGGAGAGGAAGAAGGGAAGGTAGAAGGAAAATAAAAAGATAAGAAGAAGAAGGAGAATAATGACGTAATCTTTGTTATATAATAAAAATATTTAATAATATTATTAATAAAAATAAATAATAAAATATAAAAGTCATCATACTCATCATTTTTATAAATTAAAAAAAATCATAATATTCATCATTTTACTCACAAATTCTTAAAAACTTTTCCTACATTTTTCATTCTATTTACCTTAATTCAAACAATCTCACTCTCTTCACAATTTTCATTCAAATCATCTTAAATCAGCTCCCTTAAATCTATTCTCTAATCCAAACAAACTATTAATTACATGCATATATAATCTCAAAGCATATAAGAAAGTATAGTTCCATTTGTCAATGTTAAAGATGAAGTTAAAATAAATTTTAATCTAATCATTTAAATTTTTGATTTTATATTGGAGTTTTAAATTCCCATATCCACTCTAGTGTTGAATTAAAAAAAATATTAAATGCTATTTGTTATTCAAGTATCCACCAATATCGGTATAATATATTAGTCAAATATTTTAAAGTACCAATATGAGGCGTAAAACAAATTGAATCAGCATGGTTCCATCGTGCATGACAAAATCTCTTTTAAGATCACAAGTAATAATAAATCAACACCCATCTCTGATGATATCATCTTTTAGAGAAAGAAAAATAATTAGACTAAGACAAAAAAGTACCTTGTGAGCATAGTGAGGAAGAGTACTTATGTACATTATGCACGTTGATACGACAATTGATTTTTCAACAAGAATCAAGGGTATTTATGTATCCATGTCAGAGAGTTTATACATTGAAGTCACATATCTTAAATTATTCTTTATTGTGACCAATTAAGTATGTGATTTCATAATATATTTGCTAAAACAACAGAGCCTCTGATAGATTGAAGATACAGAACTTTATTTGAATCCACTCATGAAAGAAGAGATGCAAAACTTCAACCAAAAGTTCATTACATTCATACATAGAGAAACCATGGAACCCCCAGTTTATGATGATGATACACAAGGAAACTATTATGGTAGTTTTATTTCAAGATTTCTTCAAATAATTCAGTAAATAAAGAAATACAAGTCTACTCCCAGTGGTGGTTGTCAGGGAGGATCCAATTGGAAATATTATTATATGGCCTTCCATCATCAAAAAATGGATCATATGGTGAATCTTCGTCAAACTCACTTGGCAATGATTTCCAATACAAACTAGGCTTCCACTCTGCATCTTTCAGTACCTTCATTATCTCTTTGAACAGTACCTTGTTTCCCAGAGGTGAGAAATGAATTCCATCGCTATAAACCAAAAAACAACTGATCAAGACAAGAAAATGCATATTTAAACATTTTCAACTAAGTATCAGACTTTACTTACATGAAACAAGCATCTTGCCATTTATCTATTTTCTGAAGAGTAGTCCACAGATCAATGGCCTTAATATTCATATCCTGACACAAATCCATACACGCCTCTGAATATACTCGACAAGTTTCATTGGTCCTCGATGGCTTCCCATTACTGTTTCACTCCAACAATGAGTCAAAATTCTAAGATCTTATAATAATGAAATCAAAATTGAATGGCAATAAGCACCTTCTTGCAAATTGTATGTTAAGTACTTCATCATTGATGGGAGGAGCACTGAGTACAATAATGCGAGTAGTCTCTGAGAGGCTCTGCAAATCATTAACAAACGGGTCAAAGTTTTGCAGTGAGAAGAATAACAAGAAAAGGGTGGAAAATAAAAATGGTTAATACCTTGATATGGTTAATAATCTTCTTCATATTTTCAACATATTCTTCCAGAGGCACACTGGTACCGAAGCCTGATGGGTCAGGAAAAGAAGAATCATTACCGCCAAAGTAGATAATAACCAATGAAGGTTGGACACGGGCATCCTGAATTCAACAAGTTCACACAGCCTTAGCAAGGATCAGAGATTCAGAGTAATCAAATACTACTTTTAAGTAGAATGAACAAAGGGGAACAAAATTCACTCTGAAGGGGAGATTTTTGCATTGAACAGAAGCACTGAGATGATGAATACCTTGGGAAAAACTTTTTCAAGAACCTGCAGAGCTCGCCTTGTATTCCAGCCAGCATATCCTCGATTAATTATATCAGCCTGTGTCATGTAAAAATAGGATTTGTTAGGTTCATGTAAAACTGATTTTCTTCTTTCAGTAAAAAAATGCTTTCAGTAGAGAGAAAAGAGGTTGAGCATTCCCAACAAGGCACACACAAAACTCAACAATAACTAATAATCAAGTAGCAAAGTGGTCTAACATAAACATAGATATAACTAACTCAAAATCTCTTTACCAATGCATCAGACTCTTCCATACAAAGAAATGAACCCCTATCAAGGTTTTAAGTTCTTGTGAATCTACTCCTTAATCTAATCTGAATCTTAGCATTTAAGTTGTAAAGAGAATGAGAAGAAGAAAAAGTACCTTGCGAGCATAGACGTGAGCAAGATTAGCAGCCCAACCTTCACCATAGAAACCAAATTGAACGATTGAAGAACCAAACAGAACAAACTGAGGCCTGGAGGTTCCTGACATTATGAGTTGCTCTCTCGTTCAATGTTTTTTTTACTTCGTTCAATGTTTTTTTCCTTGAACGCTGAATATGCACTGAGATACGTTGGACTCCAATTTATGTATTGACTTCATCACCAACCTACTACCTACCTCCCTGTCCACCAGTCTTTCTTTTTTTTTTTTTTATTTAAACTTTTCCCTTTTTTTAGGACAAAAATTAGATCAATTATTGGATGGTCCACACTCTCTTCACTTATTATAATCTCAATTAGTTTCTATATATGCTGCATACAAGTTTTTATTTCCAAAAATAATTAATCATATATCATGTAATAAAAGTTTACCTAATCATTTTTCACATATTGAAGTATACAAATTGAATTTTAAATATTAAATGTGTATTTCTTTCTGTCTTTTGTCTTCTTTTGTCCACGTTGGTACCAATATCACATCAAAATTGAAAAAACAAACAAACAACTACTTCTGAATTAAATGCCTTTTAATTAGTGTTAATCCTACTTTAATTGTTCTTTTTGTTGCCTTAAAGGTGAAATACCTACGAGAAGTGTGCATGTAGACATGGTCTCCACGAGAGAAAAAAGATTTGCTGGGAAAGGTAACATGTTCTAGGAAGATAAATTATTTGTTTATTAGATTCAACTTTTTTTATGAACATGAATTGGGAGTTGGTTAGGAGAGGCTTTTCAATTATTGAATCAACAAACTTGAATTTTAGAAGATTTTATATATCATACAAGGGATGCATTATTATAAACTCACACATCTTTTTAACAAAATTCACAATCTCTGGTACAAAATCAAATATAATTTTGCCTCTTTATTTTATTCAATTCACACTTTTGATACTTATTATAAAATAGAAATGTTTGGTCTTTTTATTTTTAAAAATTATGTAATTTTAATATTTTGATTGTGTAACATTTTATATTTTAGTTTAAAATTAAATTAAATTATTTTTCTGTCACTGTTTTATTCATTATTTCATCCAGTACAAGTTTGGAATGCAATGCTGTGAAATTGTGACGTCCTTTCAACTTGAAACACGTTTTCGACGAGGGTAGCAGGTACCTAACCTTCATATAATAATAATACACATGTTAGGTTTGATAGTAACTATTTCATAACTATTGATATACATATATATAAATATATTTTTACTCAAATATTTATATTAATATAACATAGTTATGTAGTTGTATATTTCCTTATCATTTTTTCAATCATACTTACCTAATCCGGTTCAATCGATCCAACCCCACTAATCATGTTTAGCTTAAATGAAATTTTTACTAGCTAAGATTTGAGAAATTAATTTGCAGAATTATACTTTGGAATGTTTAATCCATTTCAGTAATTTAAATAAAAAAAATAACATTTTATATAATATGATGTTATATTTTTTAGTTTGTTTGGCATTGTCGAACTCCATTATAAACTTTTTTTTTTCTTGAAAAAAGGTTTTAGTGTGTTAAGAGAGGAGAGTCTATTACATTATGCATCATTGACCTTAATGCTTAGATAATGTAGGATTTTTTTAATATAGAGGAAGAAACCTTGCATTTTATTAAATTATGCATCATTTATATTGAGGAAAAGCCTTTTCCACTCGAGGTTAAAATGTATGGGCGTCATGTTAATATTCTAACATCACGTTTTATTATATTATGGTTAATTACTTACGTCTAGAAGTATTGTATTAAATTTTATATTGAAAAGAAGTCTTAATGATGGATTAAGAAATAAAAATTAAAGAAAAGTTAGAGTTAATTATGAGTGGTTGCGGCAGCAGTAACCCATGTTAGCAGCGATTTCAATTGACTCATTCCGATTAATGTATTTATTTTATATACTCCATAAAGGTATTCAAGTCACATGCGCTACACATGGTTCCTAATGTAATGTAATATCAAATTGCATTTTTATTTATCTATCATTCCCACCCACGATTCATCCATGTGGTTATTAATATATTACTTCATCATTCATCATCACCTACACTTCAAAAACACTTCTCAAGATTTTCACTTAATTATAAATTAAATAACACTTGATTGTTCCAAAATAACTCAAACGTCTTATAAAAGTATGTGGATCGCATTACAAATACTAATGCAGGCTAAATTTTTTGTACTCATATTCAACCCACCTTGTTCAAGATTTTGTGACACAATGTTAACCTATATTAACCACCAAAAACCTTAAGATTACATCACAAATTTGTACAGTGAAAGTTTCATTACCTCGTTTACTAAGACATAAAAGACATCATGTGTACACAATGCTTATCTTTTTTTGTACGCCATTTTTTCCCCATTCTAATTTTGCGGTGGTCAATATATAATATAATTTAAACGTTTATCACGGGAAATTATTTGGGATTGTGACTTTATTAAGGGGCATATACACACTCACTCACTCACACACCGTAACCTTTATCTTCCAACTTTTTGTTAATAACCCGGTTTGAATATGTACTAACGTTAAAGCTAAATGAATCTTAATTAGAAAAACATTTCATTAATCATCAACAAAATCTAACTTGGTTTGTCAAACAATGTGTGTGAGTTGTCAAACAAGATCTCCGAGTTGTTATAAATATGATAACATGTGTTCCATTTTTATAAATAAAAATCATTTCATTAGTAATTTTGTACTGGTATAAACCGATCGAGGTGACCGAGACTCGGTCTCTCTGACCAAATTGATCGAGACTCCCACGAACGATCAGGCGACCGACACACTTAATCATTAATGCTTAAACTAAGGTCAGTGGAACTAAATTACCATTAAGAATTAGATAATGCAACCATTGTAACAACACCTTTTCTTTAAAAAAAAAACAGAAACAGAGAACCCCTCCTTCATTTTCTTCCTCATCTCCATTTCTCTCTCTATCCAATTCTCTTCTCTCTCTCTCTCTCTTAATTTTTCTCCCAATCTTCATCTATTTTAGAATCTGATCATACCACGCTGTAGCTGAGGAGTTCAGGAACATTTCTACCCGATCAGATTTTCAAACAGAGTAAGTTCATTTTTACTCTAAATATCCTTTGTTCTCTGTTTTTCCTTAGGATTTAGTCATCAATCTTGGTGGGGTCAGTTGAGAAGTTTAATCCTCTCAACTTATTATATTATATACTGAAATTTTGTTCTGTTTGGATAATTTACATTAGGCCCGTAAATCTTGAAGCTTATCCAAACGGTGGGGAATAAAATTCTAAAAGTTGCTTGGAAAGCAAGCAATTGAGGTAAGGGAAGCTAAATTTAATTTTTAATAGCACCCTAGGATAGAAGATCTGAATGCGGAAGGGACGTGGTCCCAATATTCAATTTTCTCTTGCAGGAATGTTGTGTGTTTATATATTGGGTTGTTTGTTTGTATATTATTTAAATTTGTAAAAATATTATATTTTGATGATTTAGTATTAAAGTGTTATTTTTTTCATGTCAAATAGACTTTTGAATATTGTGGATCAATTTTTTGAATGATATTGTATGACGGAATGGTATGAAATTGAATTCATACATTTGGGATAATGTATGGACTGATGTTTGTTGTGTATTAAGTATTGATGCCTATGTGGTAACAGAGATCTCCGAGCTTCACTGATGATCTAAGTCACATAGACTAAGATATCAGGTGGTGAGAAGCTGATGGGCGAGTTCATGCACACCGTGACATATGAGATGCACGGCTTGGGTTGTATTGAACTTACCCTGATCCTTTCTGTTAGATTCGCTGGTAATCTTTGGATCAGGTGTTAGTCTCTGGTAGGACTTACTTAATACGGGTCTTCCGGAAGACGTTGTTTGTTGAATATCTTGGATCTGTAGATCGATGTGATTGTTTTAATGTTGGGATTTGAAGAAGATTGTATAATTTGAGAAATTGATCATGTAACTTGGTTTTCTCTTTTGATTTAATTGCATATATTATAAAATTCTATTTTCACTAGCTTACCCTTGCTTTTCTTGCTGTGTTTGAACTGCGATGACTGTACTACGTACACGAGCAGATGATCTTACAGGTGTCTGAGGATCAGAAGAGTTTTAAGGCATTGATTTTGAAACTTATATTGTAAATACTTGTATTTCTATATGTCCTAATCACGTATTAGGAATATTTTGAAAAACTGTAAGCTTGTATAGAAATATGTAGAACCGATATTGTAATAGTTATATGTAAATTATAGGGTGTTACAACCATAAGTGTGATAATCGGGCCCAATAAGGTAGCCCATTAAAATAATATAAATAGCGCACATTTCAAGCAAAAAGGTACGTTTTTATTACTGTACATACCCGAGTGCCAAATACCCTCTTTATTGACTTGAGCGTCTGAGTGTCTTTTGTATGTACTTCTCCCATTTGACATTCACTCGAGACTAGACTGAGAGTCAAAGGAGTAGCACGAAGATCAGAAGGATCACAGTGAAACCTTAACAACCTGCTCGAAAGAAGAAAGAAGATGATGATACAATAGTTCTATAGGTCCATCTTATTAACAATATCAAATTTTTTTCATTCCTTATCTTTAGTAATGGATGCATCTATATTGTTATAAATTTCCAGTGATCTAGTTGAGTAGGCGAATCGAAATAGATTTTAACTAGTATGATGAACCGGGACACACAAAATTCGTTAAACCAGTTAATGATTTTTAAAAACTTGAAAGTATATTTTATTGAAAAATATATGTATTCTATACACTTCTTTTTTATGAATTTACGCGGTTATTATTAAGAGTTTCATTTTATACTATTATATTTAAAGTTTTTATTTCTAAAATTGTATTGTAGTGAACTTTATTTGTCATTGTGGATATTGGTAGTTTATTATGATAAGTACTTTAACTTTAAATTAAATAGTTAAATTATATTAAAAATATATATTTTTTAATTTTTTAGTGTAAAGCAAGTCACCAATAATAGTCTGACAAATTAATTCAATGACTCTTAGGTGTGGTGAAGCAATAGTCTGACAAAAGAATTAAATGGGTGTATCACGTGGACAACAGAGCCAGCTTTTACCATTCTCCCAATAGGGACTTCACATCTGGGATTTCATCTCTTTCCTATGAATTAATGCCATATAATATGATTGGTTTGAATTTAAACAAATAGGTAGATTTAAAAAAAATATTGATGACGAGATAATGTTTTGTTTGGAATTTTAATGGATTTCAGGTGAGAAACGGATTCAAGGGTAAAATTGTTTGAATTATGAGAAGAATGTAGAAGTAATGGTTTCTGCATCACAATCACAGATACATTTGGTATTGCTTCTCAAGCTATTAATATATTTTCTAAAAGTATTAGAGGAGGTGATATGACTTACAAAATTGATATTTATAAAGTATTTGATACTCTATGTTGAAAGTTTTTATTGTTAGTTTTTACACATTTTGGTTTTCATTCCTCATTTGTCAGTTGGATTAATACAATCTTTCGTTCAACTATATTTTCTATCAGGATAAATAACAATATAGTGGGGTTTTTTTTTCTTGTAGTAGAAGTGTGAGATAGAGTGATCCTTTATCTCCCTTTGTTTTTCTAAGTAAAGGCATCTCTAAGCTTGTGAATGATAAGAAAATTCAACATATGGCTAGCCCTACAGCTTACATAACTCTCTCTCACATTTTATACATTGATGACATCTTTGTTTTTTGTAGGGTAGATAATAAGTCTCTTAGAAATTTGTATTAAAGGATACGAATACCAGAGTTACAGAAGGATCCTAATATTAATTGGGAGTCTTTTCTAATTATCGGTTGTTTCTCTTTATAGAGAAGAATAATTGAGTGTCTTTTCTAATTATCAGTTGCTTCTCTTTATAGAATTGGGTGTCTTTTCTAATTATCAGTTATTTCTCTTTATAGAGGGGAATAACCTTTATTTTATCTTGGTGTGTTATGATTCTAGTATTTAATTATTGATTATTTCCTTCTTTAGTTAAACCCTAGAATGAGTGTACTACTTGTATATATTCATACCATTTGTTTTGATTTGAATAATAAGAAAGAAGAGATATTCATTCTCATATCCTTTGTCTTCAGTTTACTCTTTTGTTCATCTTTGTTCCCTTTTGTTCATCTCTGTTCTATTTTGTAATATGGTATCAGAGCTATGATCATCAGCGCTCTGCTTGCTACATTTATTCATGGGTGAAGTTGATGATCCCTCACAAGATCTTAGTTCACCTTACCATGTTAGTTCATCAGATAATCCTTCCTTTCTTATTGTCCCTATTATTCTTGAGGGACCAAATTATCATCATTGGTCTCGTTTGTTTCAAATAAGCCTAATTTCAAAGAACAAAATAGGTTTCATTGATGGAACTATAGAAGCTCCTAATCGTACCAAATCATTGTTTCCAACATGGCAGAGAGCCAATATGTTGGTTGTTTCGTGGATTCTCAAGGCTGTTTCTCAATACATCGCGCAGAGCATCATCTGTATGGACAATGCCTTTGACATATGGAATGATTTAAAGGAAAGGTTCTCACAAGGAGACATGATTCGTATTTCTGATATCCAGGAGATGATTTCTTCTTTTAAACAAGGTGAGTTGACTGTTACAAATTATTTCACTCAGTTAAAAATTCTTTGGGATGAACTTGATCTTTTCCGCCCGTTATCCGCTTCTTCATGTGCCTCTAAATGCAATACTCTTGTGAATGTTTCTAAATATAAAACACAAGACTAGATTATCAAATTTCTAAGGGGGCTAAATGATAATTATTCGATTGTGAGAACTCAAATTCTATTGATGGACCCTTTGCCATCCTTGAATAAAGTTTGCTCTCTTGTTACACAACAAGAGAGACAAATATTTGGTGATCAATCCAAGGCAATGATTGCTACTAGCAAAGGAGGTTATAAAAACAATGCTACAACCTATGGCAGAGGTGTTGGATACGGAAGAGGAAGCAATGGAAGAGAATATACTTCCAAAATTTGTAGTCATTGTGGAAGGACAGGACATACCATTGATACATGCTATAAAAATCATGGCTTTCCACCTCATTTCAAGTTCAAAAATCAGAATCATGATCAGAGTCATACTAATGCAGTTTTTCAAAATACAAATTTCAATAATAATGAGCAGAATCATGAAGGTTCAAAGTCAGAAGTGGAGTCTCAACAAATTGGTTTTACTCCTGAGCAGTATCAAACATTGTTAGCTCTTTTACAACAAACCAAATCTAGTGGCAATGCTTCTAATCAAGTCTCTATTATTCCCTCCAATCAAACAGGTAATAATTTTATTTCTTCTTTTAGATCTTGGATTATTGATAGTGGTGCTACTGATCACATTTGTTCATCCTTAACTTATTTCACTTCATATCATCAAATTGATCCTATTTATGTCAAATTACCAAATGGAAATCAAGTCATTGCCAATTATTCTGGAAGTGTTTTTCTCAATCAAAATCATGTCATAGACAATGTTTTGTACATTCCTTGCTTCAATTTTAATCTTCTTTCCGTAGCAAAATTGATTGATAAACTATCTTGTGTTCTTACCTTTGACTCTAATGGTTGTCACATTCAGGACAAAATAACTATGAAAATGATTGGAATCGCTAAGACGCAAGATAGACTTTATATACTCAAGATCCCATCTTACCAGAAATTTCAAATTAAACCCCTTGAATGTACACACACCATCAATACTGTTAATGTCAGTGCTAGTGATCTAGAAACCCTTTGGCATTTTCAATTAGGTCATATTTCAAATAAATGTATTGATGTTATCAAGAATAAATTTCCTTTTGTTAAATATAACAAATCTTTTGTTTGTGATGTTTGTCATTTTGCAAAGCAAAAAAGACTTTCTTTTCCTATTAGTACATCTAAATAAAAAAAATGTTTTGATTTAATTCATGTAGATGTTTGGGGACCATACTCAATACCATCAATTCATGGTCATAAATATTTCTTGACCATAGTTGATGACTATTCGAGGTACACATAGATTTTTCTTTTGAAACAAAAATCTGAAGTTGTTAAGGTTTTGGAAAATTTTGTTATTTTTGTTCAAATACAGTTTGAGACAACAATAAAAATAATAAGAAGTGATAATGGAACTGAATTTTTCATGACTAATTTTTTTGTCAGTAAAGGAATAATACATCAAACATCATCTGTCAATACTCCACAACAAAATAATATAGTTGAAAGGAAACATGGTCATTTATTAGATGTAGTAAAAGCTCTTATGATACAATCTCATTTACCCAAAATTTATTGGTCATATTCTGTGATACATGCTGCGCATATTATAAACATGCTTCCCACACCTGTTTTAAACTATTCTTCTCCTCATGAAATGCTTTTCAAAACAGATGCAAATTTTAATGGATTAAAGGTGTTTGGTTATTTATGTTATGCTAGGACCTTGTCAACAAATAGAAAAAAAAATTGATCCAAGAGCATCAAAATGTGTTTTTATTGGTTTTCAACGGGGGACAAAAGGATATATTTTGTTGAATATTCAATCAAGAGAAATTTTTGTGTCCAGGGATGTTGTCTTTTATGAACATGTTTTTCCATACCAAAGGGTTCAAGATACTAGCAATGAAACTAACAGTCCCGACGTTAATGATCAAATTTTGTTTGCTGAAGATCAATTTGTCTTAAGTCAGCCATCAGAAGCCATTCTTGCACCTTGTGATAATGTTGAAAATAGCAGTGATAATAATTGTGAGTCACAAATTGAGGTTTCAGAAGAAGATTGTTCCCATATAGACTAAAACCTCAATGAAAATCATGATATAGAACAAAGTTCTGAATCAGATCCATCTGTCCGAATGAGCACAAGAATAAAAAAATCACCTGAGTATTTAAAGGATTATCATTGTAATCTTAATGTTTCCAGTACATCTTCAAACGTTAAATATCCTTTGAATTCTTTTTTGTCTTATAGCAATTTATCACCTTCTTACAAATCTTTTGTTATGTCTCTTTCTTCACATGTTGAGCCAACCACTTATTCTGAAGCTGTGAAACATGACTGTTGGAGAAAAGCTATACAATTTGAGATATCTGCTTTAGAGTCAAATCAAACTTGGGAGACTGCTCTTCTACCTCAGAACAAAGCTGCCATAGGTTGCAAATGGGTATTCAAAATAAAATATAAGGCTGATGGAACAATTGAAAGGTATAAAGCAAGGTTAGTGGCAAAGGGATATACACAAACAGAAGGCATTGACTACCTCGATACTTTCTCTCCAGTAGCAAAGATGACCACTTTAGCTTCTATTTATAATTGGGAATTGAAACAATTAGACATAAACAATGCCTTTTTACATGGAGATTTGAAAGAAGATGTATACATGGTTGCTCCTCCTGGATTGACTTCTATTCCACCAAGAAAAGTTTTTAAACTAAAAAAGGCTTTATATGGCCTTAAACAAGCCAGCAGAGAATGGTTTGCCAAACTGTCATCATTTTTGCTTTCTATGGGATATACTCAATCTATGAATGATCATTCCTTGTTCATTAATTCTTCCGAAGGATCTTTTACAGCATTATTGGTATATGTGGATGATATAATATTGGTAGGAAATGATAAAGAAGAGATTGTTCGAATCAAACAAGCCTTGAATCAGACATTCAAGATTAAAGATCTTGGGAATTTAAGATACTTTCTTGGTCTAGAAGTAGCAAGAAGTAAGACAGGAATAATGGTAAATCAAAGGAAATATGCATTGAAATTATTAACCGATGCAGGTCTTTTAGCCTGCAAACCTGCACCCTCTCCTATTGATAATCATGAGAAATTCTCTTCTACTGGAAGTATTCCTTTCACAGATATTCAAGCCTACAGAAGATTGATTGGAAGGCTTATGTATCTCACTAATACCCGACCTGACATAACATTTTCTGTGCAACCACTTTCTCAGTTTCTTGCTAAGCCTACAATTGTTCACTATAATGCAGCGATTAGAATTCTCAGATATATCAATGGGGCTCCAAGTCTTGGTCTATTTTTCTCTTCCACTACTTCTGTTCATCTCAAAGCCTTTTGTGATAGTGATTGGGGCACCTGCAGTGATTCAAGACAATCAGTGACTGGTTTTAGTGTGTATCTTGGGAATTCTCTCATATCTTGGAAATCAAAGAAGCAAGGAACAATATCACAGAGTTCTTGTGAAGCTGAATACAGGGTAATGGCCACTGTTACATGTGAAATTCAATGGCTAACTTATCTTCTTCAAGATTTCAAAGTTCCTTTTGAGCAACCATCTCTTTTATATTGTGACAATGACTCAGCAAGATACATTGCAACAAATCCAGTATTTCACGAACGTACAAAAACATATAGAAATAGATTGTCACGTGGTCAGAGAAAAATTAAAGAAGGGTTTCATCCATTTGCTTCCCATTTCCATCACAGAGCAACTGACTGATATTTATACCAAAGCTTTAAGTCCTAAATCTTTTAAGAATATTTGTTCCAAGCTGGGTCTCATCAATATTTGCTCTCCAGCTTGTGGCGGGGTATTAAAGGATACGGATACAAGAGTTACAGAAGGATCCTAATATTAATTGGGAGTCTTTTCTAATTATCAGTTGTTTCTCTTTGTAGAGAAAAATAATTGGGTGTCTTTTCTAATTATCAGTTATTTCTCTTTATAGAGGGGAATAACCTTTATTTTATCTTGGTGTGTTATGATTCTAGTATTTAATTATTGATTATTTCCTTCTTTAGTTAAACCCTAGAATGAGTGTACTACTTGTATATATTTAGACCATTTGTTTTGATTTGAATAATAAGAAAGAAGAGGTATTCATTCTCATATCCTTTGTCTTCAGTTTACTCTTTTGTGCATCTTTGTTCTCTTTTGTTCATCTCTGTTCTATTTTGTAATAATTTGACTATCTTCCTTAAAATATATGGTGATTTTTCTTATCAATATATTAATAATTCTAAAAGTAGTTTTTTCACCATGAATACTCAGCAAGATTTGTTACCAAAGTTCAACGTCTTCTTTCTTGCAGTCATAGAGCTTTACCTTTTAATTATTTAGGGGTGCCTATCTTTGTTTGTGCTCCAAAGTGTCGATTTCTTCAACCTTTGACTGATAAAGTCAAATTGAAGCTAACATCTTGGAAAGAGAAATCTCTTAGCATGATGAGTCGGATCCAGTTGGTTAATACAGTGATTACTAGTTTTCTAGTTATAGTTTTAACATATATAAATGGTTGATTTCTATTCTTAAGCAAGTTGAGTAGTGAATCATAAATTTTATTTGAACTGGTGATATTATGAAAAAAGGCATAGCTATAGTTAATTGGGCTAAGATCTGATCTCCTCTTGAGAATGGAGGATTGAAGATTATTAATCTCCATTATGAAAATAATGCGTATTATTTTAAGCTTACTTTGAATTTTGCTTATAGTAACAAGCCTTGGTCTCTTCTCTCAAAAGCCAGAGTTCTTAAATTAAAGTATCAGTTTAGAATGATTTATATATCTTCCTCTATTTGGCTTGAGATTAAACTGTTTTATGACATTTTTCTTGAACATATACTTTTATTAATTTTTGGAATGATAAATGGTCTTTCACCCCTTCTTTATCAATCATTGTAGGGTTAATTGGTGGTTATAGAATCTCGGATACAGTTTCTCAATTCTGGATTGGTAGAGTGATTGGAGTATTCCCTTGTCATTACGGCAGATGCCTCATTTTTTTTGAATATATCATGATTAGGAAGGAACAGGATATTCCTAATTGGATTTTGGAAGATTCTGGGCATTTCACTCTTAAGTCGGCTATGACTTTTTTCTTGGATCCTGAAATTCCTTGTGACTGGGATAAACTCATTTGATCTTCATATATACCTCCTTCCAAAACTCTAGTTCTCTGGAAAGTTTTTTATGGGCGACTACCTACATATCAACACATTCAGCATAAAGGTTTGCATATATGTTCTATGTCTACGCTTTGTGAAAAGTAGGAGGAATATATTTGTCATTTATTTTTTGGATGTCCTAATGCTATGCATATTTGGAGTTGGATTTGGAAAATTTTCCTTACTTCCCAGTTCTCTAATGTGGATGATCTCCTTTCTTTTATTAAGAGTGATGGTAGTCCTTTGGTTAATTTGATTAAACTTGTTGTAATAACTTTTTCTATTTGGATGATATGGCGTATGAGGAATTATGTTAAATTTCATGTTAAAATTGATGTTTCTAGGGCCATTTCGGTCATTAAAGATCTGACTTGTCTAGTGGGTAATTTGTCTAAATTTTTTATATAAAATCATATGTTTGATTTCAATGTGCTTAAGTTTTTTGGTATTAATACTCGTAGTGATAAAGTGTTCAATCTCCTATTCATGTTCAATGGAAGTTTCCTTCTCTAGGTTGGGTTAAAATAAACATTAATGGTATTGCTAGGGGTTCTCCTGGTCGTGTTACTTGTGGTGGTATTTTCCGTGGGAGTATGAGAAAATTTATTGGTGGATTTTCTGCTTTCCTTGATGTTTATACTGCTTTGGTTGCTAAATTTTATGGAGTTATACATGCTATTGAACAAGCTCAAAATATGGATCTTACTAGTTTATGGCTTGAATGTGATTTTGCCTTGATTTGTATTGCATTTTTTTTTTATATAAAAGCCTTCATGTTAGGAATCACTATGCAACTTGACATCTCAGCTAGGCTGACACCTGCTGGGACTAATGTTCTTTGGATGATTTGTAATAGGTAGAACACTTGTCTTAACTAATGTGGAAAAATCAAACTTAGGGTTTCTCACATTTTTTCGTGAAGAGAAAGCATGTGTTGATAAGTTTGCTAACTTAAGTTCTATTCATAGAAAGTATTTTCATTGGTATAATAGGCTTTTACCTAGTATTTTCTTAGAGTTCTTTATTAATAGATATAGATTACCTATGTACCGTTTTTGTTAATATATGAGTTTTTGGTCTAATCCCCATATTTTCTTGTATTTCCTTTCTTTTTCCTTTTAATAACATTTTTTCATGTGGTGATAGATGATTGTTGTTACTTGAGGTGTCGGTCTAACTCAGATGTTAAGTTTTATAGTGATGCCAAATGTGAGAGTTTTTATAAAAAAAAATTAATTGATTTTTTTTTAAAAAAAGTGTAAAACTATAAATTTGCCTATGTAGTTAAAATTAAATTAAAATAAAATATAATTAAATTATTTATATATAGAAAAATTAAAACTTATGTACAAATATTTTAAAATATTTGATACATATATTTACGCAAATAAAAATTTTAATTTATTAAAAAATTTAAATAAATAAAAATTATAAATTATTTAATGTCTTATTTAAATAAAAATCTTAAATTACTAAATTTTTTAATATTATAAATCATAAATTATTTCATGTCATATTTAAATATAAAATATCACATAAATAAAATTTATAAATTATTCAAAAATCTTAAATAAATAAAAATATAATTTTTTAAATTTAAAAAAAATAGAATTTCTAAAATTTTCAAAATCCTAAATAAATTCAAATTTTAAATTATTTAATGTCGTATTTAAATAAAAATATGAAATATTTAAAATACCTAAATTATTCAAAATTTTAAATAAACATAAGTATAATTATTTAATTTCTTATTTTAAAAAATAAATTAAATTTCTAAATTATTCAAAATCCTAAATAAATACAAATCTTGAATTATTTAATATCCAATTTAAATAAAAAAATTATAAATTATTCAAAATTTTAAATAAATATAAATTTAAATGATTTAATTTTGTATTTCATTTTTTAAAATAAATAAAATTATTAATTATTATGAATTGTAAATATAAATCCTAAATCATCCTATTTAAATAGAAAGATAAAATAATTAAAGTATTCAAAATTTTAAATAAATAAAAATCTAAAATTATTCAAAAATGTTAAAAAAATACAAATCCTAAATTATTTAAGGTCTTATTTGAAAAAATAAAATATAAATAACTTTAATTCATAAATTATTCAAAATCTTAAATAAAGACAAATCTAAATTATTTAATTTTATATTTAAAAAATATAATTTCTAAATTATTCAAAATCTTAAATTATTTAATGTTCTGTTTAAATATAATTTTGAAATAATTAAAATATCTAAATTATTCAAAATATTAAATAAATATAAATTATTATTATTTAATTCCGTATTTAAAAATAATCTAAAAAAAATTATTTAAAATTTTAAATAAATACAAATCTCAAATTATTTAATAGCATGTTTAAATATTTTTTTTATATTTTATTTGTTATAACTATTTTTCAAGATAATTATATTATCTCTATTACTATAAATAATTAAATATTAAATGCTATTTTTATGACTATTATTATTTTATATTTATTTGTTTTATTATAATTAATATTATTATATTTTTTAGTGTTTATTGTTTATTTTTATTAATAATATTACTAAAAGATTTATTATATAAAAAATCACGTTCTCCTTCTTCTCCTTATTCTTTTATTTCTCCTTGAATTGAACAAATGTAACTATGGTATAACAGAATAAACAAATAAACCATAAATATAAAAACAAAAAAACAGAATCACAAGCATATTCGATAATTGATTCTCTTTCTATAATTGACTTACTTACACAAAATACTCATAACATCAATTATGGAGTCCATATAACTGATTATCTTGTAAAAATAACTCAATCGATTATGGGAAACGGATTATTGAGTATCCATTCAAAAGTAAGACATAATCGATTATGGTTGCTTCAACATGTCTTTGATAATCAATGTTGTGTGTTTTTTGCTGTCATGTATAGGTAAAAGGAGGTTAAAATCATATTTTGGCACATGCATGTGTGGCTTTCGTTGTCTTTCTTTCAATTTGAGCGAGCCACTAAACAATAATCATCTTGTTGTTTCATTATCGTGAACAATCGATCACTAGAACCAAACACAATGTAATAGAAAGAAGTCCTACTCCAAAGTATAATTTTGGTTTATGAATATATCTTTCTTCCATTTGTGTTAAACATTTGTGTTAAAATCATGTTAGTAACATGTTTCACTATTATTTTATATAGAAATTTTATGTTTTTTATTTTTAAAATCGTGTTTAATAGTTCATTTTTTAAGTTTTTTTTTTTTAATTTTTTTAAGACTCGTGTTTAGAAACACATTTTTAATTTTCTTTTAAATATTGTAAAATTATGCTTGGTGAGTCTTTTTAGTGGCTAGTTTTTTTTTCAATATTTGTAATTTTTTTAAACAAAATTTGAGTTTTTAAATTATTTTATTATGTTTATTTGTAAAATTGTGTAAGAATTTTAATTATTTGAATGTTTTAAAATTATTGTAATTTTTATTTTTAGAATTTGATATAATTTAGTTAATAAATGAAATATGGAAAATTTAAAACAATAGTAATAAAATGTATGTCTTTATTGTAATAAATAAATTTAATAAATTGGATTAATAAATAATAAAAAAAATAGTTTTTATTTCCTGAATAGTTATTTTTCATATTATAACTTTTATTTTGGTGAAAAGAACAATTTTTTTATTTGAAATTGTCCATCTATGTCATTATTGACACAACTGGTACTTGATTTTCATAATTGTTTACAACACATTAGAGGGTCAAGAATAAAGTTTGGTCTAGTAAGTAGATCAATAATATTCTTATTTTAGAATGAAAGAAACTGAAATTCGTAAGTCTTGTAAATGTTTTGTAGATTGTACATTGTATCAACAAATGTTAGTAGTTGTAAATGGAAAGAGGAACAAACAACAATAATATACTTAAAGAATTTGAAACACCCCATAATCACACCACAAAATATTTAATTCTTTTGTCTATGAGATTGCTTGTCGAGCAAGTTGGATATGACACATGGTTGATCGTTGTTCATTTTTCCTAAGTAAGGTAAGAAATATGCTCTTCTAAATAGAGTTCATACATTCAACTAGATTGATTGTCATATATATGTTCATACTTCTTGCCCCATCAAAAAATTGAGTCCACTTCTCTAGTGATGTTTGATTTATCTGTGAAAGCACTTATCAAAACTTTGATCTCATAATTGATAACTTAGGTTGTAGAATGGGTTATTTCATTTCATAATCTTTAATAATATAATATGTACATATTTCATCATAATTGATAACTTAGGTTGTAGAATGGGTTATTTCATTTCATAATCTTTAATAATATAATATGTACATATTTCATGTGGAAGGAGGTGTTAGACTCCAAGTGTAGGGGTTGGAGAAATTTGAAAGGGCCAAGTTCAAACAAGAATGTGTCTCTTTGGTGGCGGGAGCTAAAGGCGATTTGGTCGATGAAGGAGTGGGGTGAAAAGTTCGATGACCGTTTTAGGTGGAAAGTTGGTCATGGGAAGGAAATTAAGTTTTGGGAAGATAGATGGGTGGGCAACTTAGTGTTGAAAATTAAGTTCCCGAGGTTGTTCTCTCTGAGTGGGGATAAAGATTTGTTGTTGGAACACTGTGGGGTCTAGGAAGAAGGAGCTTGGAGTTGGAAGTTGGGGTGGAGAAGAAATTTGTTTGAATGGGAGAAGTCTCAGGTAGGCCAACTTTATGACGAGATTAAAGGGTTGAGTCTTGTTTCGGACATTGACGACACATGGTTTTGGAGAGACGGTGTGTCTTCTGAATTCTCGGTTAATTCTGCTTATGGTGTTTTAAGGGGACAAAGCGATGGGGAATTGTCAAGTTTGTACAACTTTTTCTGGAGTATTAAGGCTTTGCCTGCGACCCAGGTTCCGGCATGGAGGGTGATGGAAAACAAGATTGCTACTAAAGTCAACTTGGCTCGACGCAGGGTGGAGACTGACGGTTTAGTTTGTTGTTTTTGCAGGTTGAAAGAGGAATCTACTAGTCATTTACTCTTTGACTGTAGAATTGCTTAGCTCGTCTGGGTACAATGTTCCTCGTGGTTAAGAGTGTCGTCGGTCGTTCCCATTGATCATATCGCTCACTTCACGCAGTTTTGTAATGCACTTAAGCCTTTCAACTCGGTCTTGGGAAGTGTGTGGATCTCGATGGTTAGAGAGTTTTAGTGTCATAGGAACAAGGTTATTTTTAAAGGTGATGTGGTGGATCATTCAGAAATCTTCACTTTGGCTCAATTGAAGGCTTGGTCCTGGGTAACTTCTAAAATCCCCTCTACTTGCTTCTCCTTCTCTGACTGGTGTCTTTCCCCTTTATCTTGTTTGGAATTGATATAAATGGCATGTTCCAGTTTAGGTTGACAAGTATCTTTATTTTTGTGGATGTTGGTTTTTGAGGGGCTGTTGGGTTGGTGGCTAAGGTTTGTTGTTCTACTGTTCCTTGATATGTTTGAAGTGTGTTTTTACTGGGTATGTAGTGTTAGATTAATTTTGGCTCTTTCTTTGTGCTGGAATGGGAGGTCTGAGTAGATGGGTTTTAATGTATAGATATATATAAGGGTTGAACCACCCCTAAAGTGGTTCTTGTTATTCAGTCCTTATTATTGATAAAAAAAAATATGTACATATTTTATCAAGGACTAATAAGTTAAAAAAATTTAATACCTATGTTAATCAATTGTCTCTTCAACTTTGAATTTTGAACTTTTTGTTAAAGTTGGATGCAATATGGCATATGCAATATATTGAGTGTATGTTTTTCCTCCTATCCAACTTCCACATATTGTAATATTGATAAAATAGTTGTTTCTCAATTTGTTATCAAACATAAGTTTGGTTGGTGGATGTGTGACGTATTAGCGCAATAATTGGAGAAATCAAATTAAAGCTTCATTTCTCGACAATCAATGTCATACATAATTAAATTTTAAAAGTATGATAATGTGACTGTGATGAGTTTTAAGCTCTTTGGTTACCTTGTCCTCAGGCCAGTGTTGTTTGTTTCTCTTGTCACTTATAACTACCAACATTTTGTTGACTTATGTACAATCTACATAATATTTATAAAGTTTACGAAATTCAGTTTTACCCTGTTCGAAATAAGAATTATTGGTTTACTTATACGAACCCAAACTTCATTCCCAGCTCTCAAATGTGTCATAAACAATCAGAAATACCATTATTAGTCGTATCCATTATAAAATGGATGAATCAATTAATAAATAAGCAAAAACAAAAGATTTGTATTATCGAAATTATCCATATAGACAATAATACTACAAGAAAATCATTAGATAAAGACTAATTTTAGAAACTAAATATAATTAGTCATTGTATTGACTAAATTAACTTTTTGGTAACTAATTATATATTAATTTAAAAACTATTTATTAATAATATAAATTACTTTAGATACCAATAATTTGTTTAGTATCTAACATAACATCTAATTTAGTTAATATGGTGACTAATTATTTTTTTTTCTGAATTTAGTTTTTATTAAATAATTTTTTTGTAATGTAAAAAATAATTTTTTGTAATATTTGTTTTCCCGATTTATTTAATTATTTTATAATAAAGACATATATTTTACTGCTATTATTTAAAATGCTTCTAAATTGAATTCAATTAACATAATTAATTTTATTAATGAACTAAATCATCTAAATTTAAATAAAAATTACAACAATATATTCATGATTTTTTAAAACAATTAAAAAAAACCCTAAAAAACACACCTAACTACAACAAAATTTCACAAATAAACATACAAAAATATCTTACAAACCAAATTTATATTTTAGAGATTTTTTTTTAAGTCGTGCTAGTACGACTTGCTCACATCGCTATTTGTTTAAAAATCTATCAATTTATGTAAATTTAAAATAGAATTGTACCTAAAATTTCCAAGGAGGTAGTAGTCTTTAAGATTCTTCAACCTAGCTTCAAACCTCTACTACCATATTAGTCAAAGTGAGGTCAACTATTATCCAATTTCATGTAAAGTTGTCATTACAAACCCAAATGAGATTGCAATTATGAATCTTTCTTTAATATTCTCCTTCCATTTCAACTTTTGTATTGTAAAGTTTCCTTTAATCTCACGAAACTACACAATCATTCATAGCATCTCATCTCAACACCTACTACATTAAAAAATAGTGAAAAAGTCATACGGTAGATCCTTGCATTTATAGATGCATGTGAATTCAATATCTGCATTTATCTTGTACCTTCCTCGCATCTCATGCTTCTATTTGATAAAAAGAAATCTATTTTATTGTTAGGTTCAATCATCATATTAATTCAAACCAGATATATAATTAAAAATGTATAATATTAGTAAAATATTTAAAAATAAAATAAATGGAATCCTCATTGCTTCAACATGCATTACTCTTCCTGAATATATGCTTACATCGCTCGAGGTCAACAACAATTTATATATTCTTTCTTTTTCTAACCCGCTAAGACGTCTTTTAAGCATAAAACCATGACGAAACATCAATTTTCAAAGCAGATAATACATCAAATACAGTGATTGATCCTAATAATATTATCTCCTAAATTTGAAGTCGAAACACATCACAAAATGATTTTAAGATCATAAGCGATGAATCAACATCTCACAAAAGGAAAGAAAATAAGTAGAATGAGAAGAAGAAAGGAAGAGTAGCTACCCAACCTACATCATAAAAACCACATTGAACAATGGAACAACCAAACAGAGGGACTGGGGCCTCACTAATGCTTCTGATATCTTACTATCTCTTCTTTCTCTTTAACACCAGATTAAAACCTATTCACCTCATTTCATGTCTTCCTCGTTTTGACCCACCATGTGTTTAAAGTGGGGTCAACATTTATTTAGTTCAATATTCTGTATTGAATCTCTTTTGTATTGTATAGACATATTCTTTGCAACAATGTTTAGGCTGGTTTCTTTCCACAAAAGGGAACAATGAATGAAAGAACAGAAAATACATATGCTATTTAATCCTGCAATTTAAAATATTTATAGAAAAAAACTCCGAAAATATATTGTACTTTCCTGAGTCATATTGGGTTTATTTTGTCTTATTATCCAATTTTCTAGTTCATTATAGCATAAATTAATGTTGCTTGCAGTACGAGTAAAAAATACAGTAAATATATTTACTCATGGATATTACTCCCTGATATTCCCCAACCCAGGAAGCATTGTATTATACAACTTTTATATCTCTAAAATTAATTTTTAATGATTTTTTTTAGTGAGAAGTATTTTTTTTTGTTTGTTTATTTTCACAAATATGATTAATAACCTATTTAGTAAAAGCAGAATTATTATAAAGTCATGGTTTTATAAATATACATAAGAAGGAAGGTTTAAGGTAAGTTAGAAATGAACATTTTAATTATTTTAAGTTATAAGATTTAACATATGTATATAATATAAAATTATTATTTTCTGTCGTTAAAATTTCTTCTTTCTAAACTTAAGGTCTCTCTAACTTCTTCTAAGTTTATGGGACGATTTCTTTTTTCCTGTTTTAGGCATATGATTAAAAAGTAGCAAAATTTAGGTTCTCAACGGGAATTTTGACATGAGTAAATTTTTGTATTTTTGTTTTGTTTGCATGGAAGGAGTTTTTTTTTTTTTTTATATGATGTGATAAAAAAATATGACTCCTCTTGGTTTAGATTTGTAGTGATATGTATTTTTGTAAAACTTTCTAGGAGCAAGTTAAGGCATCTTTAGATCTCCTTCTTCTTTTTGATGTTTTGTTTGAAGAGAAAATGATTTCAAGACAAGTGGATATATTATAATTTAATTAACTTTAATTTATTTTTGGTGTTTTCTCTGTGTTTTTTGAAGTTCAGACTGCTATGGTTGTTGAGTTTTATAAAGTTATACATGCTTTGGAGGAAGCTCAAAAAATGGGACTTACTAATGTCCGGCTCGAATGTGATTTTGCCTTAGTTTACTGTTAGGACTAATGTTCCGTGGATGCTCCGTAATCGATGAAATACTTGTCTTAATTATTGTGGAAAAATCAGGTTTATGTTTACTCATATTTTTTGTAAAAGGAATGCATGTACTGATAAGTTGGCTAATTTAGGATTTATTTATAAAGAATAATTTCATTGGTATAATAGGCTTCCGTCTAGTTTGTTCTTAGAATTCTTTATGAATATATAGTCTACCTATGTATCGTTTGTTAACATATGAGTTTTGGTCTAGTCCCCCATATTTTTGTATTTTCTTTTTTTTTTCTTTTTTTTAATAATATTTTTTGTCATGTGATGATAAATGATTGTTGTTACTTGAGGTGTCAGCCTAGCTGAGATGTCAAGTTGCATAGTGATGCTTGACATGAAAGCATTTATATATAAAAAAATTAACTTTAATTTACTTGAGTAAATCTTGGATTAGATAACTAGTGATGATTCTTGTTATTGTTTTGACTTTGAATTTAGTTCATGTCTAATTGGTTTGATATGAATTGATTAGTGAAATATATAATTGTTTGTGAATGTTAAGTTTAAATAGAGTTAGAGACTTTGAATCAATTGGACCAAAACATATTTATTTTGATTTGACATTGAAGTAAAAAGTTGTTTTTGAAGAGAGTATGGTTCAATTGTGTGAAATTCTTGAGTTATAATATTTAACATATTTTACATAAATGATAAGTAGATTGCTCAAGCGAGACTCAAGTGGTGAATTCTTGAGTTATAATATTTAACATATTTCACACAAATGATAAGTAGATTGCTCAAGCGAGACTCAAGTGGTGAAATTTAATATTAGTGCAGAGACTTATTACTCAAGTGACCAACTCGTCGTTCAAGCATTCAATTGGTCGTTCAAACAATGTTTCTTAATGCTTAAGTGCCCAAGTGATAGTTTGAACTAGAGAGAACTCATAACATCTCTTTCTCCTCTAGAAATTTAGTCGCCCAAGTGATGGACGATCGCTTGAGCAAGAGAGAAGTCGTAGCAAGTCTCTATCTTCTAAGAGTTTGGTTACTCAAGCACTCTATTGGACGTTTAAGTGACATGTTCTATTGCTCAATCCAATATTTGAGTGAGGAAGAGATTAAACTAATTCTCTCTCATTCTTAGGAATATCACTCTAGTTAGGAGACCTTACTCAAGCAGTATTCCTCTGTGGTTTAATACATGTTTTTTTCAAATATATTACTTGAATAAAATGGATTTATGTATAATGAAACTTGTTGTGTTGTACTTCATTGAATTTAATCAATATGAATAATAGTTACTAGATGAAAATTGACTTGTGTATGATATGTGATGTGTAATGAGTAGTGGAATCATTAAATAAATTATATATCCATGCTTCACACATTTTCAAGTCATGGATGATGATATTAGAAGTGAAAAGGTGATGGAAGTTCTTACTCTATTACTATAGTAACTGGAAGGATTTACCCCCATTTCTTGTGGACTGTCTTCTGAATAAGTAATAAGTCAGGTATAGTCTCCGATGGATGTGTTCAACACGTGTCTTCCAAAAGACTTCAAGTCACGAGTTTAGTTGTAATTTATTTATTTCGTGGGGGTTTGTTCAGGGTTTAGGGTTTAGATATTCAAATATGTTGCAAATACTTAAACATGCAATATACCAATTTGAACACTATATTTGAACACGTTTCAAAAGTACTATAAAATTGTGATATTCAAGTGCAAATAGAATTAGAATAAAACCACATTTAATATATTTCACTTAAAAATATATGCTCAGACAAAACCTTTTTTTAATAAATGAATTAAAGAAAACAAGATGATTATTAACAAATATTCTAAACAAACTTATGAATATAACAACTTAAAAGAGAGATATGCATACAATATATATAATAATAAATATGAACAATAAGATTTATATAATAAGATCACATTGTGGCCATCCCTTGCTTTGAGCATGGATTACTCTATGCACAATTCCCTCGATGAGAATATTCTTCCATAACTCATGAGTTCCTTAATCAAATGTATTAAAGAGAGGTCTACTAAAATAATTTCACAATACATAAACATTTATCTAATTACATGGGTTAAGTGAGATCATCCATCACAACAATCACAAGACTAGAACTTTAATATTTCACAATATTTTTCATCATTATTACATTAGGTCTCATGAAATTGTTTTTTTTTTTTCCTAAATATTCATGCATGATGAACTTTAGTATATTGTCTTTTTAAGTCTATACAAAATGTTCCTAGAAGTTTATTAAGTCTTTCAATAAGATTCACACTTCATTTACAATTACCATTTTAGAATGATAGCTTGTTGTGGAAGTACTTTTCACATACACTAAGTATTAGATTCAATTCTTTCTTTCATAGACATTTTGGGAATCCAATTTTAAAGGCAAGACATAATCATAAGAATAAAGATATTCCATACATCATTATCATCTAGTTTATCATTCATTTTGAATCTTAAGTATTCAAAACAAAATATAATCACTCAATTGTTCCTTAAAACTTTATACATAATAATACATTAGATGTAAACAAAGTCACATGGTAAATTTAACCATTATCCATTCACTTAATCAACTACTTTAAGCATGATAAGATTTTTAACACTCACTACTACACTTAATCAATCATCCCCAAGATAATTGATTAAATGCACATGTCTCCACCAAACTTGCTCAAAATAATTTATTACTTACTCAGTGAACTAGCATGTTACCAAGTAGAAAAATTGTTCATACAATTAATATTTTTATTCTATGTGAGTACCCATCACTCACATAATTTGAACTGAATGATTCTTATTCACATACAATTCAACTAACCATAGATCATGAACTTTGATATCAAGCTTTTGCATACTCTTTATGGAACAAGGATAAAGCAGGTTGCATAACAAATGGCTAGAAGATCACCATCTAAATCAGGGGTTGCTTTTAAAACTATTGAACCTATTCAGACATATTCCCAATGTAAAATGAAGAATCTATGAGAACTTTTTATGACTGTTGTTAGTCATCTACCATAATAAATATCACGGTGGCATACTTGTAATTTTGGAAAGACTTATTATGCGAGTTGTAGATTGAACCAACTACGTTCACTTCTCTTCTTCCACGATGCTATAACATTCTTCCTCTTGCTCCAACATTCTTCTTTTTCCGTGGTGCTCCAACATTCTTCTTCTTCTTTCGTGGTGCTCCAACATTATTCCTCTTCCGTTGTGCTCCTCCATCTTTCAATCTTTCATGGTCCTCTTGCTTTCAATCATTCGTGGTAGTCGTTAAACATGTAAGTTTTCTTCCATGATTTTAATTTTCCACATACTAGGGTTTTGTTAGCTGGTTTTACTTTGGTTGTTTGCATTTAGGTTTTTGTTGGATTATTTGATGTTTAAAGTAAAATGCGTTGGATGTGAAAGTTTTGTTTAGCTTTACTCTTCTCATGTTAGGGTTTCGTTCCTGCTTTGTTGTTAACAACAAATAGTTTAAAGATTTTGTTAATCTATGGAACCAATTTGATTATTTTATTTTTGATGTTGTGAATAGTAGAAGTGGGGTAGTAGGAATTAGTACATTGTCCGAGCTTAGGAGTTTTCTCTTTTGTTGCAGACCAATTTCTCTTGAAATAATAGGTATTTTATAGGTATTGTATACTGACCTAGTTTAGAGAGTCTGGAGAGAGAGAGTCTCCGGTGAAGTATGGCGGAAGTGAAGTTCTTCTTCACAAACTTTTCTCATGAGTACGTGGAGAGAGACATGTGGACGATTTTTCAGATGTGGGGGAGGGTGAGCGATGTTTTCATTTCAAGAAGGTTAGATTCTGGTAAACGACGCTTTGGGTTCGTGAGTTTTCAAGGAGTGTTGGATGTTCGTGTTCTAGAAAGGAAGCTAGACGCTATCTGGATAGGTCTTTGGAAGTTGCGGGTAAATATACCTAAGTTTAGCAGGAGGGAACCAAATAGGCCAGAGGTGGGAGATGGTAGGAGAATGGAACTTGCTAAGAAGGTTTGGAGGCAGAAGGATCATCAAAGAACCTTTGCTCAGGTGGTTAGGGATGGCCACGAGTCTGATGCTCAGAAGGTTCTGGACGCCAACATGGTTTGCGTTCAAGTTGCGGTGGATTCTACAAAGTGGCTGGAGGATTGCTTCGTAGTTTGAGCTCAAAAATGTGCAGTCTATTAAGGAAAGTTTTATTCTAAGCGGTGCAAGCTCTGTGAAGTTGAGGTCACTAGGGGAGAAGTTCGTGTTGCTGTCATGTAAAGAAGCGGGTTTCTTAGAGAAGTTAGTTGCAGAAAGTAAAGATTGGTTAGACGGGATTTTCGAGTCTATTGTCCCTTGGGACGATAGCTTTGTGGTAGGAGAAAAATTTGTTTGGGTCCGCTGCAGAGGTATCCCGTTGGCGGTGTGGAGTAGCCAATGTTTCGAATTCATTGGGTCTCTAGTCGGTTCGTTAGTTGAGGTTGACGACGCTACGATAACAAGGGAGGTTGTTGAGTTCGTTCGATTGCGTGTCAAAATCCCGGTAGGGAGAGACGTGAAAATGGTAAAGCAAGTGCAAATTAATGGTATTTTATGCACCGTTTCTTTTGAAGAAGAGTTCGAGGTCCCGACAGATATGCAGCAGTTCTATGATCATCATTGGGGAGTAGCTTGTGAGGAGGGATCCGAGGCAAGTTTGGATGTATTTGGAGGAGCTGGATCCGTCAACTCTTTCTTCTCAGAGCTTGGTGAAGGGTTTGAATCAAAGGACGGAGAAGAAAAAACGGTTCAGTTCCCAGCGGGGTTGAAGGTTTGTCTGTTAGGTGGTGAAGGTGGCGCATGCAAAAATAATCATTGCGGAAAAAAATTTAGTTCAGATGGAGTAGGTGGCGCATGCAGCCCTAATTCTGGTGGGGTTTTTTCGTCATTTCTGGGGAATGAGGAGAGCAATAAGTGTAGTGGGGCCCAGTTAGGTGGTTGTGGAAAAAGGGAGTTGCATTTTAATGACGCATTAATTAATCAGAAGTGGTCTGATGACCTAATTTGTGTTGGGCCTATTCTGGCCTGTACTACCAGATGGTCGTAAGGCCGACTAGACCGGATAGACGACAAAACCGACTAGACGACAACAGGCGAAGCTAAACGCGTAATTAAGCATAAACAACCCAACTTAAATGGTAAGCACGGTTAAGACTCAATTGGTCCTTCGTTTGGACCCTAAAGCAAGCCCACAGCGGCCATAGCCCACCTAGAGCAGTATAAATAGCAGAAGAGGCACATCACCCAAGGTAACTATTCACTCCCCACTCTTCTGGTACTTACCTCTCGGTCTGACTTGATCGTCGGAGTGTCTTCGCAGGTACTCCCCCATCGTGTCCAAGCTGAAGATCCAGTCGGAAGAAGACCAACCGGAAGACCAACCGGAAGGCCGACAAGACGAGAAGAACGACACGACATCATCAGAAGAAGTGTTCTGCAGGGTCAGATCTTGTAGGAACATGAAGACCAACCGGAAGGCCGACAAGACGAGAAGAACGACACGACATCATCAGAAGAAGTGTTCTGCAGGGTCAGATCTTGTAGGAACATTTTGGCGCCCACCGTGGGGCCGAGAACACTAACCCCACGAATTATCCGCATGGTGACTACGAGGAACATGACGGGTAACGATAGGAATGCACAAGAAGAAACCAGCCGTCCGGACTCTATGACGTTAATCTTGAAGATGCAGCAGGAAATGGAAGCTTTGAGGAAGGAGAATGCTCAGATGAAAGAAAAGCTTGCTAAGAAGCCGGAAATACCGGAAGCTATGGATAATATCCCCTCAAGAGATCATGCGAACACGGATACACATGAGGCCGGGAGCTTGTATCAAGAAAACGTAAGGCCGACCTCAAATAATGTGCTAAACACGGCGCCTAGAAGAAGTCCCTTCACTGAAACCATCCTTGAAGTCCCCTTGCCGGGAACCTGGAACAACCCCACGTTGGACAAGTATGATGGGTCCACGGATCCGGATGAGCATGTAAATGCGTACCTGACACAGGTCGGCTTGCATACGGCTGAAGACGCGTTGTGGTGCCGAATATTCCCCACCTCACTTAAGGGGGCAGCCTTGAGCTGGTTTACTCGACTGCCAGCTCAATCCATAGATTGCTTCGACACACTTGCGGCTAAGTTTGGAGCACAGTTCACTACCAGCCGACCACACCACCTCACCTCGATCGCCTTAGTGAATATTCGGCAAGAGAAGTCGGAGACCTTGAGGGCCTTCATGAACAGATTCAGCAAAACAGCGTTAGACATACGAAACCTAAGTCCCGAAGTGGCGATGCACCACATGGTGACTGCGCTGAAGCCGGGACCATTCTCGGACAGTTTATGCATGCAACCGGCCGCAACATTGGATGAGTTGCGCCAAAGAGCCACCAAATACATGCAGCTGGAGGAATTGAAAGAGTTTCGGAGTAGAGCTCAGGCGCCCGACGAACCTGAGAGGAGGAGAGACAGAAGCAGGCCAACACATTTTGGGAAGCCCAGAGACTTACCCAGGGGACCACGTTTCAACCGTTACACCCCCTTGACTGCCGAAAGGTCAAAGGTCTTAGAGGAAGCTCTCAATGCAGATCTCCTGAAGGCACCAAGCAGGACTCCTACTCCGTTAAGTGTCGACCAAACCAAGCATTGTCGATACCACCGCAATTTTGGGCACACAACAGAAGATTGTTGGGCACTGAAGGATAAAATTGAAGAGCTCATCCAAGCTGGTCATCTGCGACGCTTTGTCCAGACAAGCCGAGAGGAGAGGAAAAACGAAGTTGATCTGGAAAAGAGAGAAGGGCGTAGGGACACGCAGGCAAACGAGCAGAGAGGCCGAAGAGGCCGGGACGGCCGAGAAGGACGAGGAGCAAGAGATCATCGAAGAACCATGCCGGTACGGGGAGTCATAAACACAATCGCCGGAGGTTTCGCGGGAGGAGGAACTACATCATCCTCCCGAAAAAGACACCTTCGGGCGGTCAGTTCGGTGTACTCCATCAGCAGAAGCAACAGGAGAAGCCTGCCTCCCATGCTTTTCACGGATTCGGACTTCAGAAACATAAACCCGAAGCACGATGACCCTATGGTAGTCACCATCGAGGTAGCCAACTTTGTCATCATGAAAACTCTGATAGATCAAGGGAGCTCTGTGGATATCTTGTATTGGAAGACCTTCCGAAAGATGGGCATATCTGACGACGACATTGTCCAGTATGATGAACAAATCATTGGCTTCGCGGGGCAGAGAGTCAACACCAAAGGATACATTGACCTGGACACCAAATTTGGAGAAGGAAATCGAGACTGTCGGACGATCAAAATCAGATACCTGCTTGTCGACGCCGAAACTTCTTACAATATTTTGATCGGGCGATCCTCTCTCAACAAATTGGGAGCTATAGTCTCGACACCTCACCTGGCCATGAAGTTCCCGGCCGACAACCCGAGTAGGGGCCGAGAGGTGGTCACTCTCCATGCCGACCAAAAAACTGCTAGAGAATGTTACGCGGCAAGTTTGAAGATTCTGCCACCGCGAACACCCACCCGGAGGGCCGAGGTTCATCATATATCCTTGAGTGATGACTTGGATCCAAGACCTAATGACGAACCCCAAGTGGAACCCAAGGAAGAGGTGGTGCCATGCCGAGTGGGCCGAGCAGGTCAGAATACTCGTTTGGGATCAACCTTAGGAGAAGAGGGAAAGAACATTATCACAGCTGTCCTATACAAAAACACAGACTTGTTCGCATGGTCGGCAGCCGACATGCCGGGAATAGATCCTCGCATAATCTCGCACAAACTATCAGTCTGTAAGGAGGCTAGGTCGGTAGCCCAGAAGAAGAGAAAGTTCGTGGGAGAAAAAGGACGGATAGTCGAAGAGGAAACCAGGAAACTACTGGATGCTAGGTTTATCCGAGAAGTGCATTACACCACGTGGTTGGCAAACATCGTCCTGGTGCAGAAGAACAATGGAAAGTGGTGAATGTGCACTGATTACACCCATCTTAATAGGGCATGTCCAAAAGATGCATATCCATTGCCAAGCATTGACCGGCTGGTAGATGGCGCAGCCGGTCACAAAGTGTTAAGTTTTCTTGATGCATACTCTGGGTACAACCAAATACGCATGAATCCGGCAGACCGAGAGAAGACAGCCTTCATTACCGACAAAGCCAATTTTTGCTATGAGGTCATGCCTTTCGGCCTGAAGAATGCTGGAGCCACCTATCAGAGGCTCATGGACCAGATGTTCCGAGATCAGATAGGAAGGACCATGGAGGTATATGTTGACGACATAATTGTAAAATCCGATAGCGTGGAACAACACGCCAACGACTTGGCCGAGGTCTTCCAGCAGATAAGAAAGTATAACATGCGCCTTAACCCAGAGAAATGCGTATTTGGAGTCGAAGGAGGCAAGTTCCTAGGCTTTATGCTGACAAGCCGAGGAATCGAGGCGAATCCGGACAAGTGTCGGGCCTTGGAAACCATGAGAAGCCCGGAAAACCTGAAAGAAGTTCAGCGGCTGGTGGGAAGACTGACGTCCTTGTCCAGATTTATGCCTAGATTAGCGGATAAGATCAGACCAATCTTGAGGCTCACGAAGAAAGCAGAGAAGTTCACATGGAGTGAAGGTTGCGAAGAAGCTTTTCAAACGGTAAAAAAGGCGTTGGCCGAACCGCCTATTCTAAGCAAACCCGTCCATGGGATCCCTCTACTGGTCTACCTGGCCGTGTCACCGGAAGCCGTAAGTGCCGCCATAGTACAAGGCACGAAAGAACAAAAACCAGTCTACTTCATTAGCCGAGTACTACAGGATGCGGAAACCCGGTATCAAATGATCGAGAAGGTAGCTCTAGCCCTCGTCCATGCCTCCAGAAGGCTACGACAATATTTCCAAAGTCACGAGGTTATAGTGCGAACCGACTTCCCCATCAATAAGATTTTGCAAAAACCCGAGTTGGCCGGAAGAATGATTGGCTGGTCAGTCGAGTTGTCCGAATTCAGCATTAAATACGAACCACAAGGACCTATCAAGTCCCAATGCTTGGCAGACTTCACTTCAGAGTTACAGCAATGCCAAGAACCTGAAACCATATGGGTCTTGCATGTCGATGGCTCCTCAAGTAAGAAGGGTGGGGGAGCCGGAATTGTTCTGGAAGGGCCAAAAAATATACAGATTGAGTAATCTTTGCGTTTTGGTTTCCCTACTTCGAACAATCAAGCAGAATATGAAGCGCTCATAGCCGGACTGTTGCTGGCAAAAGATGTGGGAGCTCAGAAGGTGGAATGTCATACGGACTCACAACTCATGGTCGAGCATGTCAATGGGAACTACCAAATCAAAGATCCTCTGCTCCTGAAATACTACCACAGAGTGGTTAACATCATCAGTCAGTTTCAAAACGTCAAGATAAATCATGTGAAACGACAAGAAAACCTGAGGGCCGACACCCTGTCCAAACTGGCAACCGCTAGGACGAAAGGCTGACACGCCTCTGTCATTCAGCAGATCTTATCGGCTCCGTCGGTCCCCATCGGGGAATGCATGGTCACCGAAAAAGGAGAAGACGACTGGGTGTCCGACATGAAGAAAGCTGTCAAGGACCGTGAAGAAGGGAAGGACGGCCATGACTTACACCTATCTAGGAAAGCGTCACGATTTGTTATAATAGGAGAAGACTTGTACAAGCGAGGATTCTCAACCCCTTTACTCAAATGTGTGTCGAAAGTAGAAGCCGAATATATTCTGCAAGAATTACACCAAGGGGCGTGCGGGTTACATTCTGGGGCCCGAACAATGGCGACGAGAGTCCTGAGGGCCGGTTACTATTGGCCTACGCTAAGAACAGATTGCACCAACTTTGTGAAAAAATGTGTAAGTTGTCAAGAGCATGGTCCGCTAATCCAGCCACACCCTCACAACCTGCAAAGCATCAATTCTCCCTGGCCTTTTGCCCTGTGGGGAATGGACATAATAGGTCCCTTCCCCCAGGCAACCGGGCAAAGGAAGTTTCTACTGGTCGCAGTGGATTACTTTACAAAGTGGATTGAGGCGGAACCCCTTGCAAACATCACAGCTAGGCAAGTCCAGAACTTTGTATGGAAAGACATCATCTGCAGGTTCGGAATCCCGCACACCATCATCACGGACAATGGGAGACAATTTACTGATCGCAAGTTGGCCGAATTCTATGAAAGCCTGGGCGTCCAGCACAAGACAAGTTCAGTGGAGCACCCGCAAACCAATGGCCAAGCCGAATCTGCCAACAAAGTCATCCTGAATGAACTAAAGAAAAGACTTGGCAGTGCCAAAGGTAAATGGGTAGAGGAGCTCGTAGAAGTTCTCTGGGCATACCGGTGTACCCCCCACTCGGCAACTGGGGAAACCTCGTACAATCTCACCTACGGCACAGACGCCATGCTGCCGGTTGAGGTCGGAGAGCCGACAATCCGAAGAGAACTCCACAGTTTGAAGATGAATGAAGAGTGTCTAAGAGCGGAGTTGGATTTGCTCCAGGAAGCACGCGACAGGGCCAAGATAAGAGAACAAGCTTGCAAGCAGATGGCTGCGAGAAGATACAATTCAAAGACAAAACCAAGAGCCTTCCAAGAAGGAGACCTGGTCTGGAGAATGAAAGGGGAAGCTCGCAGGATCCCAGCAGAAGGAAAGTTCAATGCAAACTGGGAGGGTCCCTTCAAGGTCAGAGAAAATCTCCAGAACGGCGCATATCGCCTAGAACACTTGGATGGCAGGGAAGTTCCCAGGACGTGGAACGCGAGCCATTTGAAAATATATATCAGTTAACATGTATTATAGGTGTACTCTTTCCTACCTTCGATCTTTTTTCCCAGAGGGCTATCCCGAGGGTTTTTGATTGAAGAAGGTTTTAACGAGGCACCACAATCAATGAAATCATGTTTATCACTCAAAATCCTATGGCAAATCATTAATACAAGAATCAATAAAAACCTCTCGGCCAAGGAAGAATTCACCCAAGTGAATCCCTGCCGAGAGTACAAGAAAAACCTCTCGGCCAAGGAAGAATTCACCCAAGTGAATCCCTGCCGAGAGTACAATAAAAACCTCTCGGCCAAGGAAGAATTCACCCAAGTGAATCCCTGCCGAGAGTACAATAAAAACCTCTCGGCCAAGGAAGAATTCACCCAAGTGAATCCCTGCCGAGAGCACAAGAAAAACCTCTCGGCCAAGGAAGAATTCACCCAAGTGAATCCCTGCCGAGAGTACAAGAAAAACCTCTCGGCCAAGGAAGAATTCACCCAAGTGAATCCCTGCCGAGAGTATAATAAAAACCTCTCGGCCAAGGAAGAATTCACCCAAGTGAATCCCTGCCGACCGAGAGTGCAATAAAAACCTCTCGGCCAAGGAAGAATTCACTCAAGTGAATCCCTGCCGAGAGTACAATAAAAACCTCCCGGCCAAGGAAGAATTCACTCAAGTGAATCCCTGCCGAGAGTACAATAAAAACCTCTCGGCCAAGGAAGAATTCACCCAAGTGAATCCCTGCCAACCGAGAGTGCAATAAAAACCTCTCGGCCAAGGAAGAATTCACTCAAGTGAATCCCTGCCGAGAGTACAATAAAAACCTCCCGGCCAAGGAAGAATTCACTCAAGTGAATCCCTGCCGAGAGTACAAGAAAAACCTCTCGGCCAAGGAAGAATTCACCCAAGTGAATCCCTGCCGACCGAGAGTGCAATAAAGACCTCTCGACCAAGAGGGTTCACGATAAACCTCTCGGCCAAGGAAGAATTCACTAAAGTGAATCCCTGCCGACCGAGAGTGCAATAAAAACCTCTCGGCCAAGGAAGAATTCACTCAAGTGAATCCCTGCCGACCGAGAGTGCAATAAAAACCTCTCGGCCAAGGAAGAATTCACCCAAGTGAATCCCTGCCGACCGAGAGTACAATAAAGACCTCTCGACCAAGAGGGTTCACGATAAACCTCTCGGCCAAGGAAGAATTCACCCAAGTGAATCCCTGCCGACCGAGAGTGCAATGAAAACCTCTCGGCCAAGACAGTTCAAAAGAAAAACCTCTTGGCAAAGAATTCACTCAAGTGAATCCCTGCCGACCGAGAGTGCAATAAAAACCTCTCGGCCAAGAGAGTTCAAAAGAAAAACCTCCCGGCCAAGGAAGAATTCACTCAAGTGAATCCCTGCCGCGAGTACAAGAAAAACCTCTCGGCCAAGGAAGAATTCACCCAAGTGAATCCCTGCTGACCGAGAGTACAATAAAGACCTCTCGACCAAGAGGGTTCACGATAAACCTCTCGGCCAAGGAAGAATTCACCCAAGTGAATCCCTGCCGACCGAGAGTACAATAAAGACCTCTCGACCAAGAGGGTTCACGATAAACCTCTCGGCCAAGGAAGAATTCACCCAAGTGAATCCCTGCCGACCGAGAGTGCAATGAAAACCTCTCGGCCAAGAAAGTTCAAAAGAAAAACCTCTTGGCCAAGGAAGAATTCACTCAAGTGAATCCCTGCCGACCGAGAGTGCAATAAAAACCTCTCGGCCAAGAAAGTCTCAGAAAGTCAAACAAGTAACGTATACGAGAAGTGAGTGAAAGACGACATTCAAATTATGAAATTCTCATTCATGGTATTCAAAAGAAACTGGCTACGCCGTATCGATTACACAAAAGACGGGGTCACGACTTTACAAAAAATAACAATTAAACGCGACCCATGCATAGAGGAACAAACTAGCTATCGGGCTCTAGGTGTTCGACCTCTGAAGCTGTCGGGGGAGCTAGCACTTGAGGTGAGCTTGGGATTTGATCTAGCGGCATGAGTTGGCCTTCGTAGAAGTCCTTGTCAACATCAAATTTCCCTTCATCCAAGGGAACATTATAGAAAAAGGCTGCTTGTCGAAGGGCTTTCTTAAAGCCAAGTTCATGCTCCTCCATGACGCTATCTTCGGCCACCTCTAGTTCCTTCAGCAGCTTCTTTATCTTCTCTTCGGCTCGATGGTTGGTATGGGCCATGTCCAAGAGGCTTTCCTTTAAGCCCTTCACTTCGTTATCAGCCTTCTCGGCAACCTCTCTACCAGCCCTCTCGGCCAGTTCGGACTTCTCTTTCCACATCGCCACCTCAGTCTCTAGAGCTTCCTTCTGAGCCACAAGTGTAGCATTCTCGGTCAACTTTGTTTTCAAGCTGGCCGAGGACTCATTCAGCTTAGTTCGGAGTCCCTCCACCTCGGCTGCATTTTTGTCCCTCTTCATCAAATCGGACGCCATCCGTTTGCCGAGTACCAAGGTCCTAGAACACAACTCCATGAAGGCGTCATGAACTTGAGCATGGCGTGCCGACAGATACGCATCTTGCTGGTAAGGATTCAGCATGATGCTCACCTTCTCGGCCACATTAAGATCGTGTCCAAGAAAGTCAGGCCCACTTGAACCCGGTCTCCCAAGCAATCGGCCCCTCTTAGGAGACCTTCCAGATGAAGAGCGCTCCCCATGGCGCCGAGAAGACTTGCCACGATCCTTGCCATGGTCTTCTTTTCGTTTCTTTGGGTTGGTCGGGCGGTCGACTTCGGCAGCTGGCACTATAGTAATGGGGATAACAGCCTCGGCATTCGGTGTACCCGATCCTCCCGGTGTATCCCCCCTCGCGACCATCTGTGCTTGCCGCTTCAGGCGAAGCTCTCGAAAATAATCTTTTTTTCCACCTGGCGGCACCAAACTTGCCATTATACCTGAAGGACGAAAGCAAAGTTAGTCATAGTAAAATGCACAAAAAGACGAGTAAAAACACATACCATCAACATCAACACATCTATCAGGGGACAAGTAGGCACGGACGAGGGACCGGGTTGGAATCTTGCGAGGAAGTTGGTCCAACACCGATAACACTTCCAAGTCGTCATCGGTCATCAGGGACCTCGGCCATAAATTGAAACGTGCCGGATCCTTCGTCCAATAAAAAGGAAACTTAGGTGTCTCACCATCAAAGAAAAACTGCCGTCCCCCCTCCTCAATGACAACCTTAAAGAAACCTGTTTTAAAGTTCTTATAAGATGTCGTATAAGGAGCGAAAAGGCTATTTTTTGTTTGGCCGACAAGGGATAACCAACATATTCGGTCACCCGGCCTAGTGCCAAAGAAATGCAGAAAAGACCTAGCTGTCGGCCTAAGACTCAACACATCGCAAAGCAACCGAAAGGCCTGGAGTGCTGCCCAGCTATTCGGGTGCAGTTGCGTGGGGGCTACATTTAAAACACGCAGCACCTCCATGGAAAAACTATCAAGGGGAAAGCGGATATGCATATCCGAAAACAAACAAGAATAGAAATAAAAAAAGTCCTTTCGCCCTTCCCCCCTTCCCAAGCAAACAGTCTCAAACTCTCGACACCTACGAAGAGCGAAAGCACCACTAGGCACACCATCTAACACAATATCTACGCTATCTACAAAATCCTGAAGCAACGAAACTTTGGTAAAGATAGAAAAGAACTCACGAACGCTACTATGTACCCATTTATACTCGGCCTCTCGGGTTTCCTCCCCTGCGTACCCACTCAATGACAACGACTCTGCGGGTTGTTCACTTTCCCGACTCAAAGGGCCGACAGCCCGAGAAGAGCCTTCGGCATTCTCGGCATCTATGACAGGGATATCATCAGCCAATGGCCTCTCCCTATCAGACCCCCTAGACACAGAAGGACATGAGGCAGCAGCCGAAAGAAGAGACATTGTTACCTCCAGGAAACTCTTCAACCAATACACAAGGAACGAAGGAATATCACTCGGTTGTCGGACTCTCAGAGCTAGTTCATGAATCACGTGAAGAAATCGGAGCCCACTGCCACTCCTATTTATAGGTGAGAAAAACGAGAAGGCGAAGCGTCACAACGAATGCCCACCGTTGGATCCACATGCAATGAACGCGTGAGATCCTACCCAGCGGTCACATCCCACAGTACCACGTGCACGTGCCTCGAGTATAAGCCAGTGTACTCAACCTCAACAAACTGAAGGCTCACGGCAATTCGACTCTACGTTACATTTTAGCCAACTCACTTGAGCCTGGGGGGCATATGTACTACCAGATGGCCGTAAGGCCGACTAGACCGGATAGACGACAAAACCGACTAGACGACAACAGGCGAAGCTAAATGCGTAATTAAGCATAAACAACCCAACTTAAATGGTAAGCACGGTTAAGACTCAATTGGGCCTTCGTTTGGACCCTAAAGCAGGCCCACAGCGGCCATAGCCCACCTAGAGCAGTATAAATAGCAGAAGAGGCACATCACCCAAGGTAACTATTCACTCCCCACTCTTCTGGTACTTAGCTCTCGGTCTGACTTGATCGTCGGAGTGTCTTCGCAGGTACTCCCCCCATCGTGTCCAAGCTGAAGATCCAGTCGGAAGAAGACCAACCGGAAGACCAACCGGAAGGCCGACAAGACGAGAAGAACGACACGACATCATCAGAAGAAGTGTTCTGCAGGGTCAGATCTTGTAGGAACATGGCCCAAGAAAGAGTCGCAGCTAGGGTTGACTCTTCACTAGGGGCGGCGGCGGCTACCATGTACGTCTTCTCAGGGGAAGTTGCAGATCAGGAGGTGACGCAAGGAGTGGCGGTTTGCGACGGCACCGACAGCACCAGCGGTTCCGACGCCTCCGACGAGGACGCGCAACACAATGGCGGGTTCAGGTCGTCTTCCATGGACGTTTACGAAGCGACAATAACCAACGGCGGAGTCTTATACATGGATTTGTGTGCGGCGACGGGTGGTGACCAGTTAGCTACGCCGGTTTCGGCGCTGGGTGTCGCTGCCACCATTGGTGACGACAGCTTGGGGCGGAACGGTGATGAGCTTCGGTGCGAGGGCACAAGGGTGATTAATGGGAGGGATGACGGGGCGTTTCTGCAGTACGGTGACGCGGTGGAGGATGGACGAAGAAGTTTTAATGGGAGCAGCAATGCGGTTTTAATTTCTAGTACGTCAAACAGTGGTGACAGTCATAAGGTTGATGGTAGACTTGCTAGTTGCGTATTTAACCAAGCACCTATGGTCAACGCTAGAGGAACAGGTTCACAAGCTGGTGTACAAATGGTAATAGGGAAGGTTTCTCGAACCCTGTTTTTGGAACTGAATGCTAAATCTAGCCGTGAGGCCGTGTCCCCTCTCAGCAAGAGCGGCGACAGTGCTGGTAAAAACGGTTCTAGGTTTAATTGGCTGAAAAATGAAAATTTAGAAGTTATTAGAGTGTGGAGCATAGGAAAGGAACTTGGGTTTACCTTTAATGGAGAGGAGGAACTTGTTATCAGCAAGTTAAAGTTTTTAGAAAATCGTGACAGTGGTAAGCAGAAGGTTGTTAGGAGGGAGAGCAGTGTTTCAGATGATGAAGATTGTTAGTCTGAACATAAGGGGGTTAGGAGGGAGTCTTAAACGAAAATATATTAGAGACTTGATCAACAAAGAACAAGTGGACATGATTTGTTTACAAGAGACAAAGTGTACTGAGATTAGTAAGGAGAATGGTTTCCTGTTGTGGGGATCTAATGATATCGGTTGGATTGAGGTTGGTGCTAGTAATAACGCAGGAGGGATCATTACTATGTGGAGAAATAGTCTATTTCAACTCGTCAACTCCTTTAGGGGTAATAGTTTCTCTGTTGTAGAAGGGGTGTGGAAAGGTGGTGGAGGGGTTCAGGTTATGATAGTGAACGTCTACAATCCTAATTCGTTGAGGGAAAAGAAGACGCTTTGGGAAGAAATTGGTGAATTCAGACGACGTCAGAATAATAGGTTGTGGTGTGTACTTGGAGACTTTAATTCTGTTCGAAGACAAGAGGAGAGAATGAGTGTTTTCTCAGTGTCTGATTATAGCAGGGACATCAGGGGATTTAATGATTTTATTGAAGAGTCTGAACTCTTGGATGTGTCGTTGGTCGGTAGAAAGTTTACGTGGTACAAGCCGAATGGGTCAGTTAAAAGTAGAATTGACAGGGTCTTGGTGTCCAGGGACTGGTTGGATGCGTGGCCGGAATGCAAACAATTCGTCTTAAGTAGAACGGTTTCTGATCATTGTGCCTTAGTGTTTAAGGACTCGATAGTGGACTGGGGACCGAAGCCGTTTAGAAGCTTGGATGTGTGGCAGGGTGATAGTAGTTTTGAAGCTTTTGTCAGGAACAAGTGGCACAGTTACGAGGTGCAGGGAGGAGGTATGTTTGTCTTTAAAGAAAAATTGAAAAAGTTGAAGGCTGATTTAAAAATCTGGAATAGGGAGGTCTTCGGGTTTGTGAACCTTGCAGGGGACAAAATGCTCAAGAAAATACAAGAGTTGGATGAAAGAGACAATGAAGGGGGCCTTGATGCGCATGGAAGGGAGGAGAGGCGGGTGTTGCTGGCAGATCATAGTCGGTTTCTGTTTAAGCAAGAAGCCATTCTGAGGCAGAAAGCCCGACATCAGTGGCTGGAATATGGAGACCTTAATACAAGGTATTTCCATTCGGTTGTCAAGTGGAGGAGGGCGAGAAATGGTTTAAATGGAGTTTTTGTGGACGATCTTTGGATTGATGATAAAGAGGTGGTGAAGGATAAGGTTAGGAGTTTTTTTAAATCTCGGTTTGACGGAGTTGATGGGGTTACCGTCAAGCTGGATAATGTCCAGTTTGACTCAGTTTCTAGGGAGGAAAATAGAATGTTGGTTGAAAATATATCTAAAGAAGAAGTTAAATTTGTTGTGTGGAGCTATGAAAGTTCGAAGAGCCCTGGTCCGGATGGTTTTAACTTTGTCATTTTAAAGTTCTGTTGGGAGATTTTAAAAGAGGATGTTTTGAAGGCTGTGAACGAGTTTGCAGATAGAGGCAGGTGGCCCAGAGGGTCAAACGCGTCTTTCATATGTTTGGTGCCAAAGGTTGACAACCCGCAGCAGCTAAGCGACTTCAGACCTATCTCTCTGGTAGGTTGTTTATACAAAATCGTTTCAAAGGTTTTGTCTCTTAGACTGAAGAAGGTGATGGGTAAGTTGATTGATATTAGGCAATCTGCTTTCCTGGAAGGAAGGGGCCTGTTGGATAGTGTCCTCGTTGCTAATGAGGTTTTAGAGGAGGTGAAGCGGAGGAAGAAGAGTTGTGTTTACTTTAAAGTGGATTACGAAAAGGCGTATGACTCTATAAGCTGGGAGTTCTTATTTTATATGCTTGGAAGGTTAGGTTTCTGTGAAAAATGGATTGGATGGATTAAATCATGCTTGCAATCTTCCTCTGTGACAGTGCTTGTAAATGGGAGCCCTACTTCGGAGTTCTACTCTAAGAGGGGGTTACGTCAAGGCGACCCTCTTGCGCCTTTCCTGTTTCTTATTGTGGGGGAAGGGTTGGCAGGTGTTGTAAGGAAAGCTGTAGAGAAGAATTTAGTGGAAAGTCTGGAGGTTGGGGTTAAAAAGGTAAAGGTAAACATGCTTCAGTATGCGGATGATACTCTGTTTTTATGTGAAGCGAATTTTAAATCGGTCTGCAATTTGAAGGTTATTCTGCACTGTTTTGAATTAGCCTCTGGTTTGAAGGTTAATTTCTCAAAAAGTAGTATTAGAGGGGTGGGGGTTGATCATATTGTGATTCAGCAGTATGTTGCAATCCTTAATTGTGAAGTGATGAAAATTCCCTTCAAATATCTGGGGTTGCTCGTGGGGGGAGTCACAAGCGAGTCTCGTTTTGGGATGGTGTATTAGAAAGAGTTAAGAGCAGGTTGGGTAGATGGAAAGGCATATTTCTCTCGTTGGCAGGAAGAGTGTGTCTTATTAAGTCGGTGCTTTCTGCCATTCCGTTGTTTTATCTATCCATGTACAAACTGCCTGGTGCTGTGTTAAAGGAGTTTGAAAAGGTACAGAGAAGGTTTTTGTGGGGATGGGGAGATGAAGGAAGGAAAGTAGCCTGGGTCTCATGGAGAAAGGTGTGTGAGCCTAGAGAAACTGGTGGTCTTGGAATTTTGAATTTAAGACTTTTCAATGCGGCACTGCTGGGAAAGTGGATTTGGCGTCTGCAGACTGAGAAGGATGGTCTGTGGAAAGAAATTCTTGAATCTAAATACGGAGGTTGGAGAAATTTGCAAGAACAAAGGAGTAATGCTAAGGATTCCAGTTGGTGGAAAGACTTGAAGGGGGTTTGGGGGATGGAGGATGGAGGATTTGAGGATTGGGGTAAATCCTTTGAGAATTGTTGCGAGTGGAGAGTGGGAGACGAGAAAGATATTTTGTTTCGGAAAGATGTTTGGGTGGGCAATGAAGATCTGAAAAGTAAATTCCCAAGATTGTTCTCTTTGTGTGGTAATAAAGAAGGTAGTTTACAGTCTTGTGGGGAGTGGGTTAATGATAGATGGGAGTGGAAGTTAATTTGGAGGAGAGGTCTGTTTGATCGGGAAATATACCAGGAAGTCCAGCTGTTACAAGAAGTGCATGGAAAGACCCCTATCATGAATTCTGTAGATAGTCAAGTTTGGAAGGCTGGTAAGGATAGTGGTTTCTCGGTAAAATCTGTCTATGCTCTTTTAAGATGCCCTGTGGAGGGAAAAAGTGAATTTGTCTTCCTCTGGAAGACTACTGCTTTGCCCTCAACACAGATTATCGCTTGGAGGGTGTTGATTAATTCGATTGCCACAAAAGCTAACTTGGAGAGGCGTGGGGTTTTGGTGGATACCGATTTATGTAGTTTTTGCAGGATGGCTGTGGAGTCGACAAAACACATGTTTTTTTATTGCAGGATTGCCTGGTTAGTCTAGAATCAGTGTTATACATGGTTAGGGATTGCATCGGTTGACCATGTTGTCCCAACAACTCACTTCTTGCATTTTAATTTGCTAAATGCTCCTGTCCAGGTTAATGTAGTCTGGAATTGTGTTTGGATTGCTGTAGTTAGTGAATTATGGAAGCACAGGAATAAACATATATTCCAAAGAGGGGTGATCGATCCTTCGGAAGTGTTCACTTTGGCACAATTAAAGGCTTGGTCTTGGGTAACTTCTAAAACTGTTTCTGCAAGTTTTACTTACTCTGAGTGGTGCATTGATCCTAGAGCTTGTATGTTTTCAATAAAGTGAGCTTTTATAAGAGTTACTCCTTCGGTTGGGTTGTTTGTTGTTCTAAGCTTCTGTTGTTCTTTTTGCCCCTTGTTGTGGGTGCAAAAAGATTGTATTGAGTTTGGTTTTGAGTCTATTTGGGTTTGTACGGGTTAGATTTTATTTTGTACAGGTTAGTTTTGATTTTGTATGGGTTAGTTTTTGAAATTGTACGGGCTGTACGGGTTTTTTAGTGGTAGATTTGTTTGTCTCCCTCTATCTGCTGGTTTGGGAGACCAGAGAAATTGTCTCATTTTTTAGATATGTATAAGGGTTGAACCACCCCTTAAGTGGTCCCTGTTATTCAATCTTTATTGCTGATAAAAAAAAATGGTATTGTATACTGAACAATAGGTTGCCTACATTCTCTTCATAATAATTAATATGTATTACATATCATATTAGTGAGCTAATGTTATAAACTATTTTCATAGTTGTTTGACAGACATATGTTATTGAAGTTTGATTATGATTTTGAATTACTAATTACTACCCTGCAAAGTTGTTTTTGAAGGTTTTGGTAAAAAGTGACTTAAGTTATCTGATGTGGACACCTAATTAAAGCCAAACACAAATTCAAGAATTTGTATAACACACAAGAATCAATTCCACTCTTTAAATGACAATTATACCATGAAAATCACAGTCTACTAGCTAAAAAATTGATTTTCTCATTATTGTTCAGGAGGTCTCGATCACTTTTGACATGTAGGGAGATAGAAATCCTTGTTGTTATTAGTGTCTTGTTTTTGTTTTATGTGCTTGGTTCTTATCCTTGTGGTTTTATATTTGTACTTTGCTTATATAATATCTCAATTTTAAAATCATGAAATTATGTACAAATTAAAATTGGTGAATGGTGACGTAGTTTTCTTTTTCTTTTAACATGTTTATGTTATTACTTTCAACTCAAAAATGCAATTTCAACACAAAATTTATTGAAAATTCTTATTATTACTTTTCTATATAACAATCTTATTAGCACGAGATTTTTTTCGTGAACATATTTGGTGCATTCCGCAGTAGTTAGAATTACATGAATCATAAGATTCGAATCTAAACATAGATTTTCCGATTCACAAATGAAGTTCAATCGTTCTAGATCTTGAATGGTTACATGAATTGAATAAATTGTAGGATTCATGATTAAGATAATCACAAAACAATCACACGTTTATGACAAGAAACATTATCAGAAGAAGGACATGAAGAAAGTAAAAGGAAAGAACGAAGAGAAGATAATAGAATCGGTAGAGAACAAAAACTTAACGGTGAAGAAAATTGGAGACGAAAAACGCATAGAAAACTAAAAGAAGATTGAAGAAGAAGAGTGGAGAAGAAGAAGAGGTTGTACCTTTACTTTTGATAAAATAATTTTATTGTGAACTAGTTTTAATATTCTTTTCTTAAACTTTTACTAGTATAAATTTTTAATTTGTTTGAAAAAACAAAAGCAATTTTCGAAAAGATGTATATGCACATTTAACCTTTATTATATTCTAAGTTTTTATTTATAAAAAATTGACATATAATAATAAAAATGATGCAGGAATATCATTAGATGTCTAATAAGAGGAAATACAATAAAAAAAAAACACTACAAATATGAAAATGTGTATATAATCTTGTTTTTTTATAACAAATGTAAAAAAATAAAAGAAATAGATTTACTGGAAAATTATTTTAATATTTAATTTATTTATTATGTATCCTATAATTTATAATAAGATTCAATTTATGATTAAAAAAATTAAAAAAATTCATGAATCTCAATTCTATAACCATGCATCCTTGTGCTCATACTTTACGAAATTCACTTTTGTTACATGTACAGAATTGTTCAAGTAAAGTATTTCATATTTTTTTTAAATGAGGTTCTTCAAGTATGAGAAGGTGATGCATCAACAAAAAGTAACCATGGAAATGCAGCCAAGTACTCCCAAGTGTAGTTAACATAGCTAGTTTAGTTTATGATCGGTGACCCACCTATTCTTTGGTTTTTTGTGAAGAAATATTTTTTTAAATATCTTTCATAATGATATTTTCATAAATAAGTCAACTAAGCGTATACATTAAACTTTAGTTGATATATTTTGACTGGTTAATGCATTTTTATAAAAAAATAAATAATTATATATATATATATATAAATTAGTGCACGTATATGTACAACGCTCATGATGCCATTTGTATGCACTTCAATCATAATGTAAAAGTTTACATATTAGGTAAATAAATGAATTTACATGGCAATGAGTCAAAGATGTTATTGGTCCAAGATATTTAGTAAATTCTATCATGTGTCATATTCAAATTGTAAGTCATATGATGGATGAATGAAATGAGCATAATAAGAGATAATAAGAGATTGGTGATGTGTTATGAAGTAGAAACTTATTAATTTTGGTACACTTATCTTTTGGGTTAATAATCGAAAAAATATATATTAAATTAGTATAATAGGGTTTATCATTGTGAAAATATAATTTATGAATTATATAAATAAATACATTATGGATTGATCTTTGTGTTAATTCTTTAAATTATAAGTTGATGGTTGTGTGTTATAAATTATTTTTATTGTACTTATACATAAGCATAATAATATTTCAAGTAATCATGACAAAGAGAATGCATATATTCATATTTGTAGAATTGGAAGCAGAGCAACTGAGTAAAAAACAAAAATTAACCTGTACCTGATTGATGTTAATTGGACAATAAATTATGAAAAATGGCAACAAATGAGAACAAAAGTAGATATTTTTATAATAGTTAATGTCTATTATAGGTTTTGATTAATGTTTTTGAAAAATTTTATATGTAAAAATTTGTTTGAGTTTCTCAAAATTTTGTTTAAATTTGTTTTAATAATTTTATTTTAAAAATAATAATTTTGGTCGATAGATTCTGTCTTTAAACCTATGTTTCATTATATTTAATATATATAAAAAGATTTAAATTACAGTTTTCAAAATGTTAGGACTAAAATTATTTTTTTCTAAATCTTGGAAGCCCTAAAATGTCTCCCCTTAAAATAAATTAATTGTAAAATAATATATTATGATATATTATATATTATTGGTAATAAGTTATTAGAAGAATTTAAATGGATAACAACCTTCTAGTAGCAGAGCAGAGCAGGTAAGTATATATTCAAAGTAAATAAATAATTAATTAGGATAAATAAATTAATATATCAATTTATTATGATTGATTTGTTTAAAGTGGATTTTTTACTTACAAATTTTAAGTTGAATTTTCTTTCTAACATTTACACGTAATGATACAAATGCACACAATCATATTTTGTAAATATTACTTACTCATAAAGAAAGGTAATAAAAAAATTACTCAAATATTTTAATTATTTAATTATGAATTACACTTTTTATTGACTAAGTCAATTTTTTTTAGTTATTCAATTATTCATCTCCATCCAAGAATAAAGATATCTATATCTATATCTATATCTATATATAACAATTGAGTGAGCACAAACAGGTTTGTTTAGACACGTGTCACAACCTCAAAATTTTTGGAAAAAAAAATTCAAAAATATTTTTTTACCACAAAGGGAATTGTTTTCACGTGTCACTCTCAGGGCACATCATCGTGGTTCTCTAAATGCAGGACACGTAGCACATAAACCCACCCCAAATTCACCTTTTCACTCTGACCCTCTGCATTCTCTCCCTCTCTCTTAGTGCACACCATATTCACCTTTTCACTCTGACCCTCTGCATTCTCTCTCTCTCATGCTCTCTGCACACCATGCCTCTCACTCTCTTCATTCCCTCCACATACTAAACCCTTACTCTCTTCTACTTTCCCCTTCTCTTTCACCGATTTGGCAACTGCACACTTTCTGCTCATTGCCTTACCACCACTACAAATCTCTTCTTAAGGTATTTTTCACTTGGCGCGATTTTTGAAATTTTGAAATGGTTATCAAGATTGGTTTTTGAGAATATATAGGCGCAAAGACCCATTCATATCTCATTTCCTCTTTTCATTTGCCGAAGAACAGGTTATTCTTTAATCATTTCTTTTCACTTTTGTTGGGTTTTGATGTATTTTTTATTCGCAAATAATGATTTTTTATTCTATGTTTCTTATGCTTTTCGTTGTTCTTGGGTTTTCTCATTAAAGTTTCAAACTTTGATCTGCTCCGAACATAAAAGGTGATACTTTTATCATTTCTTTCAATTTTTTGGTGCATTTTCTGCCGTTTTATTTATGTTCGTGGTTCTATGTTTCTTATGTTTTTCGTTGTTCTTAGGATTTCTCATTAAAGTTTTGAACTTTGATCTGCTCCGAACACAAAAGGTGAGATTTTTATCATTTCTTTCAATTTTTTGGGTATTTTCTATCGTTCTATTTATGTTTGTGGTTCTATGTTTCTTATGTTTTTCACTATTTTTGGGGTTTCTCATTAAAGTTTCGAACTTTGATCTGGTCCGAACATAAAAGGTGAGACTTTTATCATTTCTTAAATTTTGTTGTTGCATTTTCTGTTGTTTTATTTATGTTTGTGGTTTTATGTTTCTTATGTTTTTCGTTGTTCTTAGGGTTTCTCATTAAAGTTTTGAACTTTGATCTGCTCCGAACACGAACACAAAAGTTGCAGGTAAGCAGAAGCAAACGTGCAAGTGTATTTCTTTGATGAAAAAGACAAATTATTAAAATGTTGCTTATAGGAATAGAATTAATTACATTTCTTTTAGAAATTTATTATTTAATAGTGCACAATTTAAATTTAATGTAATTTCTATTTTTTTTCTTTGTTATTTTAACTTTAATCTGCAGTGTATTTTATATTTTACAATGTTTACCTTCTTTCATTTTCTTCGTACAAATGTTTGGTAACTAATTCATAGTATTTTTTTTAAACCATAAATTAAATCACAAAAAAAATAATGACAAATTTATTGGCTTTGATTTTATTTCATATGATTTTATGAACAAAATATAAATTATAATATTAAAAAATTAATGAATAAAATGAAATAATATTGGTAATTAAATGGAAACTTAACATGAGTTATACAATAAATTACTAATTTTAAAAAAGGTATTTATATATTTTTATTAATGTCAATTTAATTCTTAAAAACTTTGTCTTTCTTTCTAAGATTTTTAAAATCCTAAATAAATAAAAATTCTGAAATTTGTAATATCATTTTTAAACCAAAATTTGATTCAAAATTCTAAATATATCCATATCCTAAATTATTTAATGTGATTCTTGAATAAAAATCTAAAATTAATAAAATTTCTAAGGTTTTAAAAATCATAAATAAATACTAATCCTAAATTGTTTTATTTCCTACTTAAACAAAAATCTAAAAGAAATAAAATTTCTAAAATTTTCAAAATCTAAATTATTTAATTTTCTACTTAAATAAAAAACCAAAACAAATTATATTCCAATCTTATTCAAAATTGTAAATAAATACATACCTAAATAAAAATTTGAAATAAATGAAATTCATAAATTATTCAAAATCTTAAATAAATACAAATCTAAGATATTTAATGTCTTACTTAAATAAAAAATTTCAATAAATACAATTTTTAAATTATTCAACCTTCTAAATATACAAATTCTAAATTATTGAATATTCTACTTAAATAAAAATGTGAAATAAATAAAAATTTTAAATTATTCAAAATTCTAAATAAAATGTGAAATAAGATTGTTTTTTTAAGCAGGGGTTAACATAACAAATAATGAAATTCGGGTTATCCGAATTTTAAGATGAATCATTTTTTACATAACTGTTTATACATACATAATTATATATATATATTATATAAATATATATTATATAATTATATGAATTATATTTTTATACAAAAAAAAATGCGTCAAATAAATCAACAAAACTTGGGGTGAGATGGAATAATTTTATGTTAAATAACTTCAAAGAAGACAATAAGATTGTTTTTGAAGTAGAGGTTAACATAACAAATATTCAGGTTATCCGAATTTTAGGATGAGTCATTTTTTACATAACTGTTTATTGTTACTTACTTTCCTCGAAATTTTTTTCAGTTTGTTATACTTGAATTATTTATTTATGTCCATGGATTGTTTAGATTAATTTTAGTATGTTTAGGCTTTTTTATTTATTCGCATATGGTAATGATTATTTCTTATATATTTTTAATTTTTAATTTTTTTTTATCATTTACAATTGCATTTATTTATATTTAATTATATAAATTATATTATTATTTATAATAGGAAGGGAAAACGTGTCAATTAAATAAATAAAAAACTTAAGCGGGATGAAAGAATTTTTTGTAGGTTAAATGATTTCAAAGAAAGCGATAAAATTATTTTTGAAGTAGAGGCTAACATACCAAATAATTAAATTCAAGTTACTCGCCTTTTAGGATGAATCATTTTTTTACATGACAGTTTATTGTTACTTTCTCAAGATTTGTGTTAGTTTATTGATACTTGAACAATTTATTTATTTATGTGTATTATTTATATTTATGCATTGTTTATATTAATTTTAGTATGTTTAATTGTTTATTTATTCGTATATGCTAATGTTTATTTCTTATATATTAATATTTGATTTGTATTTTTTTTATTTTCTTATTCACATTTACATTTATATATATATATATTTAATTATATAAATTATATTTTTATACAAAATAGTGAAGAAATTGCGCCAAATAAATCAATGAAACTTCGAGTGGGATGAAAGAATTTATGTATGTTAAATGACTTCAAAGAAAACGATAAAATTATTTGTGAAGTATGTGTTAACATACTAAATTATTAAATTTGAGTTATACACCTTTTAAGATGAATTTTTTTTTACATAAGTGTTTATTGTTACTCACTTTTCTCAAAATTTGTATCAATTTGTTACTACTTGAACAATTTAATTTTTTTAAGTGTATTATTTATCTTTATGCATTGTTTATATTAATTTTAGTATGTTTAGTTTATTTATTTATTCGTATATGCTGATTTTTATTGCTTATATATTAATATTTGATTGTAATTTTTTTTATTTTCCTATTTACATTTATATAATATATATATATAATTATATAAATTATATTTTTATACAAAATAGTGGAAAAAAAAACACGTCAAATAAATCAACAACACTTGGAGCGGGATGAAAGAATTTAAATATGTGAAATGATTTCAAAGAATGATATAAAATTATTTTTTAAGTAGAGGTTAACATACCAAATTATGAAATTCGAGTTATTCCCCTTTTATGATGGATATTTTTTTACATAATTGTTTATTGTTACTTATTTTCTTAAAACTTTGTGTCAATTTGTTGATAGTTGAACAACTATAAAATTATAAAATTATTCAAAATCTAAAATAAATACGAATTTAAAATATTTAATGTCATACTTAAATAAAATATGAAATAAATATATCAAAAAATGGAGGAATTTTAGTTATTTTTGAACAATTTATTTATTTACGTGTATTATTTAAGTTTGTGTTGTTTATATTAATTTTAGTATGTTTAGTTTTTTTTAATTATTTGTATATGGTGATGTTTATTTCTTATGTATTAATATTTTTTTTGTTATTTTTTTTATTTTTTTTTCTTATTTACATGTACATTTATATATATATATATATAATTATAAAAATATTTATAGTGAAAGAAAAAAAAATTATTTATATACAAAATAGTGAAAGAAAATGTGTCAAATAAATCAACAAAACTTAGAGCGGGATTGAAGAATTTATGTATGTTAAATGATTTCAAAGAAGGTGACAAGATTGATTTTAAAGCAAGTTAACATACCAAATAATGAGATTTGATTCGATTCGAGTGATTCGGGATTAATATTTTTTACATAATTGTTTATTATTACTTACTTTTTCTAAGATTTGTGTCAAGTTGTTGATATTTGAACAATTTAATTATTTAAGTTTATGCATTGTTTATATTAATTTTAGTATGTTTAGTTTTGTTATTTGTTCGCATATGCTGATATTTATTTCTTATATATTAATATTTATTTTGTATTTTTTTTACTTATAATTACATTTATATATATATATATATATATGTATTTAATTATATAAATTATATTATTATTTATAATAGTAAGGGAAAACATGTTAATTAAATCAACAAAACTTGAGCGGAATGAAAGAATTTTTGTAGGTTAAATCATTTCAAAGAAAACGATAAAATTGTTTTTGAAGTAGATGTTAACATACTAAAAAATTAAATTAATGTTACTTGCCTTTAGGATGAATAATTTTTTTACATAACGGTTTATTTAATGTCATACTAAAATAAAAAATTGCAATAAAAAATTCCTAAATTATTTCAAATTCTAAATAAATACAAATCCTAAATTATTGAAAGTCATACTTAAATAAAAATTTACAAGAAATAAATTTCCTAAATTATTCAAAATAAAATTCCTAAGTTATTCAAAATAAAATTCCTAAATTATTCAAAATTTTAAACAAATAAAAATCCTAAATTATTTAATGTACTACTTAAATAAAATATCTGAAATAAATAAAATTATTATATTATTCAAAATATTAATAAATAATAATTCTAAATTATTTAATTATCTACTTAAATAAAAATTTGAAAGAAAATAAAATTTCTAAAATATCCAAATTTTAAATAAACACAAATCATAACTTATTTTATATGATACATAAATAAAATTTCAAAATTTTTAAAAAATCTTAAATAAATACAAAATAAAAATTATTTTATGTCCTACTTAAATAAAAATATAAAATAAATAAAATTTCTATGTTTTTCAAAATTTTAAATAAATAAAAATCCAAAACTTTGTAATGTGGTTAGATAAACATAAAAAATCAATAAAACTTTTAAATTAATCAAAATTCTAAATAAATTCACATCCTAAATTATTTAATATTATTCTTAGATAAAAATTTAAAATTAATAAATTTTTAAGTTTTCAAAATTCTAAATAAATAAAAATTCTAAATTATTTTATTTACTGCTTAAATAATAATCTCAAATAAATAGTAATAAAATAATATTTTATAAATTATTTTACTTACAAAAATTAAAGTTATTGTAATTTTGGATTTGAATAAGACTCATGGATATTTATTTTTACTGTTATGTTTATGCTTATTATACTGTTTTATTTATGGTTTTCTTTATAATATTTGTTCTGCCCATGATACATAAAATAAGTGTTATATGATATTAAAGTTGTTTTTTAGATTTCACTTACAACAGGATTTTGCTGGATTTTGGTGAGCTCATGACATGAAGTTTTTTTTGTATTATTGTTGTAAATAGAAATTGAGACAGTATGTAATTCAGAATTTTGTAATGTGTAATTTATTTATTAATTTAATTTGGATGTTTTCTATTTTTAATTTTAATTTATTATGTTTATGTTTATTACTCTCCTTATTTATGATTTTATTTATAGTATTTGTTCTGCCCATGTAATTTCATATACATAAAATAATTGTTTTATGATTTCACTTACAACGTTAATTTTTTATTTTACTTTTATAATATAGTTTAAATCTTACGTAATTTTTTATATCAACAGAAACATAAAAAACAATCAATTTTTTATAAGGAAACAAAAAAAAATCATTTTTATGTTGCGAAAAACATAATAAACACAAAAGCAATAATATGAAGAACAATAGAGGAAACAAATCAATAAAGAGATGAAAAGAATCGACATAAATGATAAAAGTAAGGAACTTTGATAAAAAAAACTCAAAAAATACCATAAAAAAACAGTATAAAAAATTATTAATATAATAATCATACTTCATAAATAATTCTACCTGTATTTCTTTCCGTAACCCTAGTAGAAGACATTAGAAAGCATTGGGTTCCATTTTTTTAAGTGTTTCTAATAAGTTGTAAAACTCTTTGTTTATTTAAATATACAAATGAATGTTTTATTTATCTCTTTTGTACAATGTTTATTGGATATAATGAATTATCAATCAATGATTTTTTTTGGAAATTGTACAATGGAGGAAAACTAATAAAGTAAAACTATTTTTTTTTTAAACTCTAACTTAGTATGACGATTATTGAAATATCTAACATAAAAAGTTTGATTTACTATGATGGGTGTTAGAAATATTTGTCATAGAAAATCACTTACTATGATAATTCTAATGACATCATAGTAAGTCATATTTTTTATTACTATTATAGAAATATCAGTTATAGAAAGTTTCATCTAAACATACTATAACAAATATTTTGCACATTTTATGACAATTTATATACAGACATAGTAAGTTGAATTTATTATGACATTTTTTCAACTGACATAGTAAGTGTAGAGTTTCTATATCGCCTGAATTTATATTGTCAAAAGAATCGTCATAAAAAAAATCTTGTAGAACCGTCATAAATTTTTTTTGTAGAACCGTCATTAAAAAAATCTTATTTTTACTAGTGCAATAGAAAATTTTCAATTGCATGTGTTTATTAATATCTTATACCTAGGGTAGGCTTTGATTAATGATTTAGAATGCGAAGGAAAATCATTTTAACTTTAATTACCGAAATAGTCTTAGAAACCTCAATTTTATCCTGAAATTTAACATAATTTCTCATACGCCATATCATCTAAATAGAAAAAATTATTACAACAAGATTAATTAATTTAACCAAATGACTACCATAACTCTTAATTAAAGAAAGGAGATCATCCTTATTAAAGAAATGAAAAGTAAGAAAAATATGTGGAACTCAACTCCAAATCTACAAAGCATTAGAACATTCAAAATATAAATGTTGAATAAATTTTTCATGTTTATAGTGATAAAAGTATAAATTATTTCATATAAAATTACCTATCTCAATTAAATTATCGATAAATCTATAAACGATAAATCTATAAATTGTTTAGCATATATCCCTATGTATGTAACTTTAGGAAAATTACTTACATATATACTCTGTACATAAATTACCTATAGATACATTCTTTTGTAAGTTACCTATAAATACATCTTCAGGTAGGATTATTAGGATTACATTTGCACCTAATTTATTAGTACTTTAATATGAAAGGCAACTCGAGTTTTATCCAAAGATTATTTTTCATAAAAAATTTATAGATAAATCACTTTCTTCTATATTTTTTGTATTACCTATAAATTTCGACTTTGGGTAATATTTATTTTTTCTTGTAGTATATATTTTGTAGTATATATTAATAAATAATATGTCAATTAAATAAAGACTAAAAAGTTGAAATTAAAAAAAATATAAATACTATATCTTAAATCTTAGATATTTGTTGTATAACATTCATAATTCAATTCACTACATTTACATTTGTAAAGATTAATACTAACGGATAATTTAGACTTGAACTTTATGTCATGACTTCATCACCCTTTTTTCCATCCTTCAATGTTTTTTTTTTCTTTTTTTATAGAATTTTTTTTGAGTTATTGGACTATCTTTCTATTTAAAGTCTCAACTATTTTTTTGTAATGTATATTTAATTTTTTATTTGTAAAAATAAAAATAATTTACTGTTATACATTGTGTCACGGGCATATTTTAATAATTATTAAAAGTTCCTTTCTAATGCCAATTTTCGTATATTTATTATGTGAGAGTGAGTAATATTTAAAAAATATTGTTCTAATTTTTATTTTATTTTTTCAATTTTAACTCTAGCTTAACACTTAGTATTAAACTCTCGTATGAAAAAATAGGAAAATTATGTAAAAAAAATATCTTACGAACTATCTTTATAAAATATATGAGCACTGATGAATCCACTTTATTTTTGCGTGTTTGATTGGTCCATTATGAAAAGATTTCTAGTAGTATTTTTAATAGTTCTATCCAATTTCTTTTCTAGATCTAAGATCAAAATTTATGTAAAACCGAAACAAACTACTTTTAAATTATTTGAACTACTTCAACTATTTAAATTATTTGAATTACTTTTAGAAGTTTAATTTTCCTATTATTCTTGTACGGATTGAAACTAAGAGAACGATTCCCTTTTTTTTGGTTGGTCGGTCTTCTTTTTTCTCTTCACCTCACTAAATGTCTTCCTTCTCTACTCTCGCTATCTTCATCTCCTTCGTAAGCTCCTAGTTTGGACGGTATCTGCAAAAGACACTCCAACGATCAAGTGAGATATCGATATTCGATACAATTAATGCGTGATCATGACATACTTTTTTCTCAAAACTCGTGACTATTTATATGATTATCATGAGTTATTTGTTATTGGGTCAGACTAGAGTTTTAGATCATCATTAAGAGCGTATTACCTAATGTTTAATCATTATTTGGTGCAGTTAATCTTCCATTGGACTTAATGAAACTACTCATGTCAATCAACACTAACCGGATGTTGAGACCTCTATTCCATCCATCGTCCTACACATTTTAATCTCATAATTTACAATTCTAATTCATTTTATGTATATCACTTTAAAAACTATTCAAATTTAAAAATCAAAATTAAAAGATAACTTTAATTTATTTTTTAAAATAACATCTTTTAATGCAATTCAGTTTATTTCATATAAATTGATTGGACATTTCTTCCTCCATCTTCATGTATTTGGTAACTCCATGAATATGAAAGTTTCCATTTTATCCTTTCTTAATTGTGCAATCCAAAATTCTTCCTCAATCTTCATGTATTTGGTAATTTCATGAATATGAAACTTTTCATTTATCCTTTCTGAATTGGCAATCCAAAAGTAATTTTAGTTTTCGTATTATGGACAAAATGTGAATTTGCATATTTATGGGATGCAAGACAAAAATAGGAAAAGAAATGGCACAATTGAATTTTTACTACCTTCTAGATGCAGCTGACTGCATTCATAGTCAAGACTGATATATTCACTAATATTACCCTCGCGATAACTATTTCTGTTAAGGATGGGAAACAATATCCATTACAGTTAAAGGGAATTCGATTGATTTACAACATTCTAAACAAAACTGTGGAACATTTCCTTATTTATTTTCTTGTAATTACCTTAATTCATTTCATTCTTCATAGAATTGAGCACTGTTTCTTACAGTACTGTACACTTCTTATGAAATGTAATTATTAGTATTGTTTTTGTTGATCAAAACGTAGTTAAAATATATAGCTATACTAGAGAGAAGAGAAAGTATACAAAGAAAACTTCACATAATCAACAACCAATGCCAAAAAACTTGAAACGGAAATACACAATCTGAAAGCCGAACTAAAAATCTATTATACAAAGAATGAAGTACAAAAACATGTATGATCATAAAAAATAAAAATAAAAACCCTGCTCGTACAATTTCTCTTTGGCATGGGTTGCGTTACCTCAGTATTTGTAGGAATCTGGTACACTTCACACGTAATAATACGTTTAATTACATAATGAGAGTGGAATGTGACACAATCAAACAAAGGAATAATACATACAACGGCGACAGAAGCAGCAATGGCCAAAGTTGAAGCTCTAGCACCCAACTAACGATTCGACCGCATCAAATTATTCTACTCAGATGATGATCAGCTTGCTCTATAGATTTCAACATGAAACAAAACTAGGCCAAAGCACATCCAAATATAAAAACCACTCTAAAGGATTATGATGCAAAGAATCTCCGATGGCTTACTCCAGAAAGTGTTTTTCCAGGCTGTGCCATACCTCCCTTATGTAGATAATTGGAACCTGCCACTAGGTTTTTTTCTTCGCCATCCCTGATATTTCCATGTTAAAAAACTGTTAGTATCATCAGTAAAATATTAACAAGCGTTTAAAAAGTGGGAACTAACTTTGCAGAGGTAAACTTACAAACGCAGCGTAATACACAAAGGTCAATCCAGCTAAAATAACAAACGCAATTTGGAATACATTGTACCTGTAATGGCATAACCAGTGAGTCAAACTCAATTAAAATGTATTACTACCACATTATTCAAAGTTTACAAACCCTTATCTTGATTCAAACTATACAGTAGGTCAAAATTGGAACAATAATCCCATAGTGTGCTTCACAAGTTAGCAAAAAGAAGTAACCATTTTTGCCCCACAAGAAGGAATGGAAGAAGGCAGAAGAAATTCAGACTGACTCACTTGTATAAATATTTAATTCCTCGAAGAGACTCCAAAGTGTGGCCAAATATTTCTTGGGCTGCAGTAGCTTGAGCGTAGTAGGCAAAGGCTGTGGAGCAGAACTGGATCACACTATAAAGTAAAATAATACAACTTTCAGCGAGGTTATACAGTATGCCATGATCATGACAGCATATAATAAGTGCCTTAACTTGCAACACTACTTGCTATACTCCGATACACTTGCAAAGCTACACAATGACTTGATTTCCCTTTCCCCTTCAAAATTTATTAATTTCAAATGGAAAAATTCAGAACCTAACATAACAGTACCCTCATTTTAAATTTCCACAATTGAGAAACTCTTATAACATTATATAAACAAAAAAAACAATATTATATACTTTATGACACTCGGGTAGAAGCTAGAAGCTTTAACTTCAATACACATAGCATCCCATTAGGAATGTACAGTAGAGACTATACTTACCTAATGGAAGAAAGAAGAATAAGGCCCACATTAAACAGAAAAGAGTTCATAAGAGTTGCTCCCCACCTGCCAGATATAAGATCATATTATATAAATAGGGATGCCAAACTACCAAAAATGGAGTGAAATGATAAATCTATAGCTCTTAAATTACTTCATGGGATGTATAGTAATAAAAACTAGTCTCAGTCCAAGCATCATGGCACCGGCAATCACAGCAAGGAGAAGGTAGAAGCAGAAAAATGCAAATGCAGCAGTGCCGAAAAGACCTGATGAAAAAACAAATTACATATATCATCATTAACTGAATGAATATTACAGATAATATAATGTACCTATTCTAGTATACATAAGAACTAAAAGAAAGAAAATAGACCGAGATTTCCAGCCTACCCCAGATATCATCTAGCTTGATGAAAACTTGATTCAGGAAAGGAGAAAGTGGTGGATCAATTAATAGGTAGATGATAATATGGATGATCCACACCACGGAAACAATCAACCTATTTAACAGTTTTTAAATAGATAAGAAACAAAACACCTGCTAAAAATAACCAATCTTCATAAATTATGTTCAGCAGTTCAAAAGGAACACACTATAGCTTACCCTAAAATTCCGAAAACAATTTTTGCCAGATAACTAAGAACTGTTAGTGCCCATGTTGTCTCAGCCTGTATTCATGCAAACTTAGTCAAGAGAGAAGAATTACACATTGATTATACCTGAAAATTTAAAATGTTAGAAATTTGACAATGGACCTTTTCCCCTTGAGGATACATCTCTTCAAGAAGTTTTACGTCTTCTTCTAATTGAAACAACTCCTGCAGAATTATGTGAGATGGATAAGTAAATAACTATAATTTCACAAACTATGAATGCTTCAACAACTGTAAAGTATATGGTGCCAGCATTAAATTTCATATGGAAAGTCCAACCAAACAATTGTGACCAGAAAAATACATAAAGAATGAAGTAAAGAGAACTGATAAATGATCAACATTTGTTTACCTTCTCGACTTCCTTCACATTTTTACGAAACTTTCTACCCTTTGAACCACCTTTTTCTTCCTGATGCAGAGCCTCAGCTGCTTTCTTTAATTCTCTTGCTTTTTTACCTAGTTCAGTGGCTTCCTGCAGTAACCACCATAAATATAGTTTAGCACATCAGGTAAGCAAATACAAACCTAATGAATTACATTTCTTTCAGTAACAATATATAGCACCTTGATATACTGTGAGCGAGTGATAACAGCCTTTGGACGCCGCAAAAATGAAAATATAAGTCCTAATGGAAGACAAGCAATACCAACACCGCCAAATATCTGGATTGAATAGAGAACAGTGGTTAAATATTGTGAATATGAAAACCAGTACTTATAGAATGCTTATTTAAATAAATCCTAAATCCATTAAGAGAAAGTTTATTTCTTCTGTTCAGGACTTCTATTATATTTTTAGGGCGTTAACAAAATCTCAATTTCTAAAGAGAATAGAATAATACCATATTATAATTCATTCAGTCTCACACAGAAAAATCTTTAACCACAACAATAGTCCTTTAACCAATACAATAATTTTGGCCAAACAAGCCTAAAAACCTAGGCCAGATATTTAGCACGAATGTTAAAACAAAAGTTAAATTTTATGAAGATTGAACTTACAGCAAAAAGCACAGATCCAACAATAGTAGCAAGTGCAACAACATATTCTGGGAAGGTACTACGTATGGTCCATGTTTTCTCTGATGAAGGACTGGCAGAGTAAGCTGAGCACTGGTTTAAGGACAATGTGGGTGAAAATGCAGTATGAGCAACAGAAAAATATAACCTCTGAACACAACAAAACCAGCAAAAAAAATAAATTAGTACAGAAAAAGACCTGATGGACACCACTTCCAATACATTGTTCATTACTATTGAATGTCCATGTGTTAGGAAATGCAGTTGTGGATGAAGAGAGATGCCTGACAGTAAAGTCCACCTTTCCAACCAGCCCTAATAGATCAATAGAAGAGAAGCATAAACAAACACAGTTTAAATCTCAGAATAAACCACATCAGATTTAAAATTGTTGAAGATCCCACATCGACTAAAGATTAGAGCCTTTTATTGTATATAAGTGGGTGCAAACCTCAACCCTATGAACCGGTTTTATGGGGTTGAGTTAGGCTTAAAGTCCACTTCGTAATATGGTATCAGAGCCATTAGGTGGGCTTTTGTATTGTATCTTTATTCAATTGAATTTGAAATGACAAACAAAGATGATATTCTTCTTGAAACAATAATGATTAAATTCGGAACTTTAACTCTTTAAGGATGATTATGAATTATGCAATACCTTTTACACCTATAAATATAATTTTAAAAATTTCAATTGTTTATTTTGTGTAGAATGATTTCCATTTCTTAGTCCTACATCAAAAGGAGAACATTGTCAATGAAATGAAACAGGTTTAATGAGTTGAAATTCTCAGTAGCTTTCTTTTTTTCGGACCAAGTCTGTGACTCCTTCCTACCTGTCCCATCTAATAATGTGAACCATAATGCCTGGACACAATTTCACTCATATAAACTTTGATTAAGCTCCTCTTGCTTGCAGTGCAGTATGCATTATTGTTGCTAGAAAGACTCACCCAATCTTAGTCTCCCTTTTGTTATCAATAATCCAACAACAAACCCTTCCTTTTTTAACCCGTATCTCTTAAAAAATTGCTTATTACTTATTACTTATAAAGCACAAAGCATTGCCAAGCAGCACTTCGTTAGTCCCGATAAAAACCCTGCAAAAATGCAGCAGATTATATTTTGCCTCTCTCCACTTCTATTCACCCGCCAATATCTTTAACCACATAAAAATCTTTCCAAGGTAAGTTGTTCTACAAAAAAAACAGTCTTCAAACAAATCCCACCCACTATCCAACCTCGCAAACACACCCAGATCCTTACTTCCCATAACACGATTAATCCAAGAGTCCTCCCAGCCTGTCACCCAACCCAAGAACCACAGCACCCTAAACTGTTTTATTCACAAAACCCCTCTTAAAGAAACCTCTATACTCATCACTACAAAGAGCAACATGAAACCCCCTCAAATGTGATATGTCCCACCCTTTCTCCCCACATGCACAATTACACGAAATCCATCTTTCATTTTCCTTTAAAGAAACCGCACAATCACACACCCATCACCTTTACACACAAATCCCCAATCCCATTTCCACAATTCTTAGTCCTTAACAAAACACGTCAACTAAAACACAAAGCACTACTCAGTCCTACCTTACACGACTAAGTAAAAAGAGACATGACTCACATAACATAACGCCACCTAAACCCACATAACATAACGCGACCCAAAGTAAACCAGAGCAACATCACATTAATGATTCATACCGTATAAAATACCCAGAACGAGAGCGCACACTATAGCCGTGGTGACCATCCACAATAATGCACTCTTAACCCTCTTCCCCACAGTCCTGCACACAAAGCAGAAAACACCCAGCAAAACATTTCATTCAAACCCACGAAACGCTTAAAAACAATTCAAATTTCAAACCAAACAAAGAAAAACAAAAAAGTACTTGTCAAGGTCGCCCTCGTAGTAGAACATGGCGAATGGGATGACGAAGAAGACGAGGACGGCGTCGAGGATGTAAACGGCGAGCCAGAGCTCCTTCATGGGGAGAGTGAGGTTGCACGCCCCGTTGTAGATCGCGTGGCGGCAGGCTTGGCGGTTCGCCACGTCGGCGGGGAGCATGAGGATGGAGATGGCGGCGACGGAGAGACCCAAAACGACGACGAATTTCGGGAAGTAGGCCTGGTTGGCGTCATCGGGATGCTGGTAGTTGACCAAGAGGTACACGTTGACGAGAAACACGATCACGCAGACCACCACCGCCACGATCACCAGGGCGAGGTTAAAATCGCCCATCTTCGCTCCGGCGAAATCAGAGGAATCGGTAGATTGGGAATTGGGGTTTGGGTTTGACGGATCTCGTTCGGAGACAGAGACAGAGAGAGAGAAAAGAATAGAGGAATTTGGTTTCGTTCCGGTGGTGGTTTGCTGAGGTTAGCGGTGGTAGTTTTGATGTGAGATGTGGAATTACTGTTATGTCCTTGTGACCGTTGTAGATAATAGGGTTATGGATGAACTGTTTGGGGTATATGTGTAATTTCCAGTGGGATGGTTCGGTGTTGTAAGCGAAATTCAAACCAGGCTGTACTCCAAATCATAAAAAAGGAGGGGAAGGGTTGGAATTGGGAAGGTGAGGTGGAGTTTCGTAATTGGCTTGCCCAATTTGGTTAAGCCTCAACATTTTTCTTTTCAGATTTTCACTATACATTAAGATGTCTTGATTAATTTTGAAAATTCTCCCTCAAACTCAACAATATGAAAAATGGATTTTAACTTTTTAAAAAAATTTATAATTAAAAAGAATTATAATTTATTTTTTTAAATAACATCAATTCCATCTCGATAGTTTTTTTTCGATCACAACATTTATTTATTTTTTATTCATAATATGTTTTATTGAACAATTTTATCATTTGAGTATATTGAAGAGGGTTGGCAAGAAAAATACAAAGATAATTCTTTTTAGTTGCATTTTGTTGAATTTTTTTTTAGATTTCTTGACTTTTTAAAAAATAAATAAATAAGTGAACTAAAACACAACCATCCTTGTAAGAATATCATAAAACTTACTTCAATTACTAGATTCACCACCAGTCACCATAAGCAACCACTATTACTTGAAAATGAGAAAAAAAAATCATACTTTCCATCATACTTAAAAACAAGTATTGTTGAAATTAAAATATATATATATATAAAGGTGCATGAAAAAATATGGATGGAGGTGAAAAAGAATTTGCCTTAATATTTTATAAACTCAAATAAGTTGAATTAATTTAGAGTGCTGGTTTTTATCTTATTAAAAATTATTTCTTAGATTTTAAAATGATTAAAATAGTAGTGAAAGTTATAGTAAATTAAAAAATATATTTTTTCACATTTTCTTGAGAATATTTTTTAGCATTTGAAGAGAACGTATTAAAATATGATGTTATTACTTTTCAATAGTAAACAATAAATAATATCTAAGAATAATTTTACAAAACTCGCAAAACACATGGAAATATTACTTGTTGACATCATTATAAACATCTAGTTTGTTATAATATTCCCTACTACTTTCCACCCAAAATGTTGAATTAGTCTTTTTTTTCACATGTTTGCTCATATGTTATAGGAGTAAAATACAATAAATATTTTATGATTATCGATCATTATCATGAAAATGTAAAAAGTTATTCATATATCATACCAGAAACAAAAGTAAGTTATATTTACATTCTCTGTACAATATCACTTCAGATTCAAACCCATGATATGAAAAACCCAGCAATCAAAGTTTCTTAAGTGGGCCTTTACAATAGTAAAGTGTGTTAATAAAGTAGGGGAGTGTATATAGTATTAGTCTACAACATAACAGAATACTTGTGTAACTTTGTGAGATAAATATTGGTTAGTTATTTCTTCCTGCACCTCCATATATTCTTCTCCCACCTCCATAAATTTTCATATTTTCAAAATTATCCCTCTATAATATTTCGGATTACGTAATTTGGAAGTATTTTTTCAAATTCGTAATTAACTTCCAGATTACATAATCTGGAAACCTTTTTTCATATGCATGATTAGTTTCCAGATTATGTAATCTAGAAGTCTTTTTTAACTTCCGATTACATAATCCGAAAGTATTTTTTCAAATGCGTGTCCAGATTATATAATCTGGAAGTTGGTAGCACAAGAAGGTTAAAAAGGTATTTTTCACGTTAAGTATGGGGTGGTAGAAGATCCTATGGAGGTGCAGGAAGAAACAATCATATTGGTTTTGTCCAAACACATACCCATTCATTTGTTGGACCAAATAATTCGGCCCATCGTCAACGATTTTAGGTTGGCAATTGCTTCCTGCACCCGATCAATTGTGACTGGCACCCGACATACTTTTAAAAATCCTAAAATGCCCTTGTCTTCTTCACATATGAAAACATTGAATGGTGAGGAAGAGGAAGTTCATGAATGTGTGAAGCTTTGCTTTGAGCTGCAAAAGAGGAGGTTGTGCTTCGTTCATTGTTGCTAAGTTGAGTGTAAGCTTCGTTTGCCAAGTTAATGAGGTAAGTAATCCATTTTCGTTCGTTTCTGGTTTTTTCTCGAGCTCAGCTGGTCCTGGATATCGAAATCCAGAATTCAATTTTTTTGCCTACGGATATTAATATCCGGAAGTCAAAAATTTCAATACGGATATTAATATCCGGAATTGTGGATTGTTCCTTCCGGACGCTAATATCCGTAGTTCATCATTGGCTTACGGATGTACATATCCGGAACTAGTTTATGCAATCCGGATATATATATCCAGAAGCTAACTGTTGATATTTTTTTTGTTATGAATTTATTTATCCGGAAGCTAAGTGTTAATTTTTTTCAACAGCCGAATGGATACAACAGAGTCATACATGGGAGTTTTAGGGGAGATTGATGTGTGGGATGGATTAGATGATGTTGATCTGGAGCAGTCAATAAGTTATAACGCATTAGATAATGAACAAAGGGCACATGAATGCAGTGAAGCATTTTCTATAAATGAGGTATGGTCAATGTTGGGTTGTGAATGTTTTTTTTATGAATTATTTTTAAATTTGGCATATGTTATTGTAGGTATTTCGTGATCGAGATGAGCTGTTAGATTAGGCGAGAAGTGTTGGCTATAGTTATGGGTTTGTTATTGTTATATTAAGGTCAGATACATGGACGGGCCAACGAGGAAGGATGACCTATGTATTGTTAGGTTGTGAGAGAGGAGGTAAATACAGACGGTATAAAAAAGAAGTAGATGTCAGTCAAACTGGAAGTAGGAAGTGTGAGTGTCCTTTCAGATTGCGAGGCAAACCAGTCAAAGGTGGTCAAGGGTGGAAGGTTGAATTAATTTGTGGTTCTCACAATCATGACTTGGCAGAGACAATGGTGGGTCATCCGTATGCTGGAAGGTTAAGTATAGAGGAAAAGGTTATGGTTGAGGATATGAGTAAAACTGCGGTGAAGCCAAGAAATATTTTACTAACCATGAAAGAGAGAAATGAAAAGAATGTGACAACGTTAAGCAGGTTTATAATGCAATCACTGTTCACCGAAGATCACAACGAGGTCACAGAACAGAAATGCAACAACTGATGTTGTTACTAGAGTGAGACAGGTACGTGCATTGGTGTAGGTGTGATAAGGTCTCTAATATTGTGCAAGATATATTTTGGACACACCCAGATTCAGTAAAATTGGTGAACTCATTTAACATTGTCATATTAATGGATAGTACGTACAAGACGAACAAGTATAGGATGTCGTTACTTGAGGTTGTTGGGATTACGTCTACAGGTTTGACTTTCTCCGTTGCATTTTGTTTACTAGCAGCAGAAAAGGAAAATAATTTTTTTTGGGCCCTTGACAGACTTAAAGGGTTGTTTTTAAGAGTTGATTCATGCCCTAGGGTGGTGGTATGTGATAGAGATGTTGCCTTAATGAATGCAATTAGAATGGTGTTTCCTAAAGCTTATAATTTGCTCTGTCGGTTTCACATTGATAAAAATGTGAAAGCAAAATGTAAAATGTTGGTGCATCCAAGAGAGGCATGGGATCAAGTAATGGAAGTGTGATGATCTGTTGTGGATTGTGATATTGTTGAGGCCTTTGAAGATCGTGTCAATGCTCTTCGAGTTGTCTGTTCTCCATGGCCTATATTTGTAGATTATGTGATGGATACATGGTTACGTCCACATAAAGAAAAATTTGTCAAGGCATGAATAGATAAGGTGATGCACTTAGGAAACACAACAAGTAACAGAGTTGAGGCGGCCACTACAACATTTTTAACTTTAGACCACGCTAAAATAGGCCACAGATGTAAAAGTGTTGCCTAAACATACTAAAAACCACGGTTTTAGTATAGTGGCTTAAAATATACAATAAGCCACGGTTTTAAAAGTGTTGATACTTTAGGCCAAGGTTATAAAATTGTTAATAGTTTAAGCCACGGTTATTTATGTGTGGTCTTTTGAATTAAAAAAATCTAAAATAAAATTCAATTTTTGTGGGAAATTTTTCGTTTTCCCTCTCGGTGAATAAAGAACAGACCTCTCGTCACTATTCACCTACGTTCTTGCTTACGAACGTCTCGCGAACATATTTGCGGTTCTCCCTCAGTTTTCACGTTCTCCCTCACTTTTCACCTTCTAACCGAGCGTTTCCTCACTTTCGAGACATTCTCACTGCCCGTTCTTCATCACTGACACCCTGGACTGGACGTTCTCACTGTCGTTAGTCGGGCTATCCTCACTGAACACACTGGACATTCTCACTCATTTCAGGTACTCTGTATCTCTCGCTTTTAGGGTTTCGATTTTGGGTTTTGTTTGGTTTGATTGAATTTTGTTTTGGTTTCATTAGTTTCATTTAATCTTTCACGTTTCGTTAAGTTTAATCTGGGGATAGAGGTTTCTTTTCATAGACTATAATTTGGGGACAAAGGTTTCCTTTTTCGTGAATTGTAATTTGGGGACGAAGAGGGTTTTGAGAAAAAATTTATAAAATAATTTATGTCACTGTTAGTAATCTACCTCTAATTTTGTTCATAAGTGGTCACATAAGTAGATTAGCAGTCGTGGCTGGTTTTCAATTTGGCAACATAAAAGTTGTAGATACTATAGTTGGTCTAGAATTGTTGAATTAGGAAGGGAAGGATTTTTTCAGTGCTATCCATCAGATTGTCAAAATTCCAGCAGCTGGAAATGTTGCAATTTTACCATTTTTGTTGCAGAGTATTAGAAGAGGGCTAGCAGTGGCAATGGACAACTTTTGGATAGTTCTTATTTTATAGCAGCAACAAAGTGATTTCGTTTTGTGCTTCTTTAGGGTGAGGTAGTTAGTTGAGTTTTCTCTATAACAGCTGGTTTATTGTTTTTATGCTGGCTTTTATGCAGAACCCTTCACTGTGACTCTAGCTACCAATCTGTTGAACGTTTTTTAATTTTCCTACTTGCTTGTTAATTGTAAATATTATACTATGTACACACATGCATCTTGCTTCCTACTGCTGGTGCCGTTACCTTTACGAACACTGCATATAACATTAATATTTTTGGCTTAATCAACTGATATGGGAATATGGCAAAAAAATCAATTGAGGTTAGTGTTACCCTTTGTGAAGAAGAGTATTACAGGGCACCAAAGAAAAGGGACTTCCATATAGATGTTTAATACGAATAATAAGAGAAAAATCAAAACTATTAGCATAAGACAAAGCTTTATATGTACTATAGATCTGCAGTTCTGTTTTGGTACACTAATGTATAATATATAAATTTTGACCATGGCCTCTTGTTTTCTACACCATATAGTTTGACATGATGTCTCACACCTTGACCACGAATTATGGCTTGCAATCTTATGACTCCCTTCAATGCTCTTAATGCTTTCCTAGTCTGTTACACTCCTAGTTTCAAGTTCATGAGTTTAAAATTGTTTAACTTTTTAGTGAGTCCATTTATATTTGTTTTATTTGAGTGGATACACTTGAGTAAAGAGAATCAAATTGATGAAAAGTGCAACAGCATGTGCAGTAGCAACTGCAACATAAGTCCATTTATATGTTTTATTTTTGCTCTTAAAGAACATCCTATATTTGATATTGAAGAAAAATGGGTGAAAGCCAAGAGTCAAATTTAGAGATTCAAAATACATATTTCATAATTCTTACTAAACAATTAAGATGCTTTAGTCATCTCCATTCTATTTTATTTTTATAACGTAGTTGTTCTATTCATTTGTCAACATAAAAGAAACCTACCCTAGTAAGGACCGAAACTGCCTCTGTTCAACTTTCATTTTCAGTAACAATTATTTATTGGCCAATAGGACTAAAATATACCATGAACAATGATACTTTTTTATTATAAAAAAGTAAAAGAAAGAAAACCACATATAAATGCACACAAGAATATTTTTGTTTTTATTTTCTCTTAAGTAAAACATGTATAATTTATTCTATATTCTGAATAGTTTAATTCATATATATGTTGTTGTTAGTGCAATTTTATTTTTTTTTTTGAAAAATCCAGCATCCGATTAAAACTCTTGCTGATAGGAATTCCTATTGGATGACTTCACAAAAATTAAATTCTTTGAGTTTCATATATTTATGTGAATTTAGCTCTTTGTTTTGTTTAGGCTACCTTTGAGATTTCTTTCAAATTCTTCATGTTGTTATTGTTGAAACTAAAAAGGAGCCTTAACTAGGGGAGCAAATAAAAGTAAGAGTGCTTAAAGAAATTATGATTGATTTACTATGTCATTTTAATGGTCTTTTTAGAAATAATATTTCCACACGTTCAACTATATTTTATCTGAATCTTTGTAGGTCTGGTTGATTTATAGGTACACTATAGAGTATATCCAAATAATGTATTGCTTCCTTACGAAGGTGAAGATAGTGTAAAGTGGAGTTTTATTAACTACTGAAAGAGGTTTGTTATGTGATAAACATACTTAACTTATTTATCATTTTAAATATTCAAAGCATGTTTACTAGTTTGTTTCTTTAATGGTTATAAGTGTGCTAGAAATATTTGGATTCATGGACCTAGATCAAGTTCTGTAACTTAACTTGTGATTATCTCATATTAAATTGGAAGAGAACAAGTATTTATTTTATTTTATTATATTATATTTTGGTAGTTGCTATATTTATTGTTTGAATTAGATTTAATTAGTACATATTTATGTATTTTTTGCAGCTTGAAGACAATGAAGAGTACGAAGACAATCTTGAAGAAAAATGAACTTATTAATATGTAGTAAAGAAAAAATATATTATGTTTTTTAATTAAGTTTGTAATTTTAACTTTGAAGACTTGATCGTCATCATTATACTTTAAGACAAAAAAATTTATTATGTAGTTGGAATGGAATACATCTATTGAAATATGTGAAATTTCTTGTTGAGTCATTTATGTTTCAATACACGTTTATTCTTTTTATCCTGAACTTTTGTATGAGTAATTTTCTAAAATTAAAGAAATATATTGTTGTTTTTGTCAATACTTTAAGCAACACTTTTAAAATTGTGGCTGTTATAAAGATTTTAGGCAACGGTTTTAAAATTGTTGTCTTTATAAAAACCGTGGCCTATTACCAACGGCCACGCTCACCTAGAGCACGGCTAAAAAACTGTTGCCTAAACTTTAGGCCACAGTTTTAATGCTTTAGACCACGGTTTTATGGTGTTGTCTAAAGTAATAATTGTTGTAGTGGGCACACTGGAGCCTAAAGAGAGTTCTTCAGAATTCGATGGGGGATTTATGTTTCTGCTGGGATTCCATCAATAAGATGATTATTTTACAACATAATGCAATCAAAGATTCATTCCAAAAGAGTTTGCATGTGGTTGGACATCGGTTCAAGGTTACAGCTTACAAAAAATTGTTAGGTTTTGTGTCTAAATATGCTTTGAACCTTATTTTAGAAGAACTTGATAGGGTTAAATCAATGGGGTTTGATAAAAGTAGGTGTGGATGTAGTCTTACATGTACTCATGGTCTTCCTTGTGCGTGTCAATTGGCTTCATTTGGTGTTGGTAGCATACCACTTAAATCAGTACATGTGATGTGGACTCGTTTAAGCTTTGAAGACATTGCTACTGAACAATCTTCATCTGAGTTGTCAATTGATAAAGAGTTTGAGGTCATCGCGAAGCAGTTTAAAGAGTTGGATGTTGCAGGTAAGGTTAACATCAAAAGTAAATTGCAGGATATTGCCTTTCCAGAGAAGACATCTATTTACACACCAGATCATAAGGTGAAAACAAAAGGTGCTGTAAAGATGTCTCGTCCTACCAAATTCATGAGATCAACTAAGCGAATCCCTTCTTATTTTGAACATGTGGATTTCTTACACTCACAACATGATAGTTGTGCAAGCAAAAAATCTAATGAAGAAAGCTTACCAGAAATTGTACCAGCAAAATGTATTCCTTTCCTTGATCAGTTCCCTGTAGGGTATCATCCATATATTGTTGATGTTGTTGACGTTAAGGCTGATGGCCATTGTGGCTACCGTGCTGTTGCTGCCCAATTGGGAATGGGAGAGGAGTCATGGGTTGTTGTTCGAATGAATTTGTTAAAAGAACTAAGTGAATGGAGACAAGAATATGTTCAACTCTTTGGTGGTGATGATAGATATGAATACTTGAAGAAGTCACTTCTAGTGGAACACATGTCTATGGTACCAACCACTAACACCATTTCATTTTTACATTGCATTTCTTTATTTAACTTTGTTTCTCAATTGTACTTGCAGGCAGGAACAGATAAGTGGATGACAATTCCAGACATGGGATATGTTATTGCAAATCGGTATAATGTCATTCTTGTTTCTTTGTCCATGTTACAATCATTGAGTATTTTTCCTTTAAGAACCCAAGCACCAAGTAACTTCCGTCAACACCGAATCATTGCAATTGGACATGTCCACGGAAATCATTTTGTGCAGGTATAAACTAAACTAATCAAGATTGATGTGGTAAATCAAGATTTGTGTACCTTATATTTATTACCTTTATAGGTCAAGCTCAAAGATGGTTGTCCAATTCCACCTACGGATATATTGTGGGCATCACATCGTTATCCGGCGGCCCAAACTTGGTCAACATACTACACTAGCCGGATACAAGTTTATACCCAACTAATGTCCATTAGACGATATTTGTAATTATAACATTTATAATAGCATAATTTAGATTTATGGATGTTTAGTACATTTGCAGCTACACCGAGGTTGGTCTTCAGAATACAATGCTTGCATACGTCTCATCCCTATAGACGGGAAGTGCTCATAAATCCACCTCTGCAGCAATGTCGCATAACCAGCTAGTTGCTTGGTGTTTGCATAACTACAATCTCCTAGCTGCTCATACATGTGAGTTAGGGCAGCTGTTGCCCAAGAATATCCCTCGGTAAGCCTCAAATCAACAAAAAATCCAAGATAAAAGACACTAACTAATGTAGCACTCTTGTCCGCAAAAATAGTGCAACCAACAAGGTGAAGTAAATATGCTCTGGCAGCCACAGTCCACTGCCTCCTTGAGCATGTGTCTCTATACACATCTCTTAGCCAACTCAAGCGCACATGAGCTCCCCGACAGTGTCTTGTTTCTTCAAATGCAATGCACGATCAACACGGAGGGATTCTACCAATAAATCATTCGCCGAGTCTGAATCTAAGGTTTCTTGCGTGTAAAATTGTCCGACAATGGGTAAATGCAACAAATTTGACACATCATCAAGAGTGATGGTCATCTCCCCAACCGGTAAGTGAAAATTGTTTGTCTCTGCATGCCACCTCTCTACAAAAGCACACAGCAGTCCTCGGTCTAAACTCTCATAACTAGCATGAAGCAAACCACCTAAGCCAGACAATTCTACAGCAGCTTGTATGCGTTCATGAGGTTCTCCTAACTTATTTATCTTCTTCCCATGTGAAACCACCTTCAACTCACCACGATCCTACAATAATCAACATATATCATCAATAAATAGATACATACTAAATTCAAAAAATTATCTTTCGTTACTTACCAAACCATTCCACAACTGTCTGGCTACATGATGTTCATAATTAACGAGTAAGGACTTATCCAATGACCCTCCTGGATAGCCTTCATCATCCACTTCAACTTCTTCTTGTTCAATATGATCTTCAAACTGTTCATTTAGAATTGACGTACTTGGGCCACCTCGTTTTCTTCTCATCGATGCAGTTGGTCGCACACGGTCCAAATTAGAACTTCCTCCACCTCTAGTCCTCACCATCTAACATTCAATCCAACATATATAAAAGATTATAACACATATAGCATAAAAGAACATATAAATTAGTCCATACAAACAAAACAACAACACTAATACGGATATTAATATCCGCAAGACAACAACAAATTTCGAATAAAAATATCCACAACACATAACCCTATTCCGGATAAAAATATCCACAACCCTAAACTATATTCTGGATAAAAATATCTGTAAGTCAAAACACACTTACGGATAAAAATATCCGGACCCCAAACTATATTCTGGATAAAAATATCCGTAAGTCAAAACAAACTTACGGATAAAAATATCCGGACCCCAAACTCAATTACGGATAAAAAAAACTGGAACTAAATTCTCCCTTACGGATAAAAATATCCGCAACTCTCAAAAGTCACTTGCGGATAAAAATATTCGCAACTCTCACTCACTTATGGATAAAAATATCCGGAAGCATGACGTACCTTCGAATCTGGTGCTCTGCCTGCGATAATGAAGGTCACGGTGGGTGCAGAAGAATGGAGAAGAACGTCGCTCACGGTGGTTGGACAACAAGCTTGCTCACGGTGGCTGCACAACATGGTGGCTTACGGTGGCTCGGTGGCTGCGGCAGGCACAATGGAATGGAAGAACAGAAGAATAGGGTTGGTGCAGGTGATTGGGTGCATATCACAATTACAGTTTTCAGAATTTCATTAAGGGTATATTCGTCTTTTACTATTAAGTGATTGGGTGCCAGTTAGAATGTGTTGGGTGCAGGGAGAATATGCCTTTTAGATTTTTTTCTCTTTGGGAGTGTGGGAAATGTCACAAATATCCCTCCATACATTTTTATTCAAAATATTTTGAATTAGTAATCCAAATTTTTTTTAAATTAATAATCCAACAAGTTTTTGGAATGTACAATTTAAAAGTTAAAAATTCAGATGTTGCGTTTTTTTTTTCACAATCCAAAAATCTATTGCACAATCTAAAAATCTATTATAAATTTTGAAATTCAAAACTAGAAAATGTATTTCAGAATGTATAATATTACGTATTATACAATCTAAAATACATTTTTTGAGTTTCATATTACTAAAAATATTCTAGATTATATAACTACAAAATCCAAAAATATATTTCAGATTATATAATTCATAATACATTTTCAAAATTGTGTAATATGAAACTATTTTAATATAAAATTTTAATCTAAAACTTATTTGGAATTCATAAGTGAAACACTAGGTCGAATGAACCATCATTCTTTTTCACTAATAGCATTGGAGCTCCCCATAGGAGAAACACTAGGTCGAATGAATTGTTTCTCCAATAAGTTTTTTAGTTGTTTCTTCAATTCAGCTAACTCCGTTGGTGCCATTCAGTACGAAGTAATTGACACAGGACCTACTTTAGGAATCAAGTCTATTGCAAACTCTATCTCTCTTTTAGGTGGAAGTCCAAGAATCTCATCAGGAAATACATCCTTAAACTCCTGAACTACAAACATATCCTTTTGTACTTTATCAGTAACTATAGAACAAGCCAAGAACACAAAACATTTTGCAGCTTCTTGTATCTCTCTCTCAAACTGTTGAGCCGAGATAACCTACATTCCTTCCAATTTAGGGAAAATTAACTTCTTCTGACCACAATCTATAAGGATATGATTAGCAGACATCCAATCCATTCCCAAAATAACCTTCAAATCCTTTAGAGGTATACAAATCATGTTGATTTTGTATCTTTGTCCCTCTATAATTACTGGACACTCAACACACATGGAAGAAGTTTCTGTTGGTGTAGATACCACCAACTCAATTTCTAATTCTCGGACTGACAACTTAAGTTTCTTAGCACAATCAAAAGATATAAATGAATGAGTTGCCCTAGAATCAAAAAATACAGATAACTGTGTTCCAAGGATAGAACAAATACCTTTAACAAGGCTATCAAATTGTGAAGCCTCAGCTCCACTAATGGCAAAAACTCTATCTGCTGCTCTGGGTTTCTGATTATTATTCTACTGCACTCTAGTATTATTTGGGGTCGCAAGTCTTGCACAACAGTCCTTTGTAGCATGACCATATCTATGACATCTAACACATGTAACGTTTGGCACTGGATGAGGACAAAATTTAACTACGTTCCCCACCACATCTAAAACATTTGACATTTTGTAGCAACTAAGAAGTAGACCCTCCACTCCTGAAGGATTGAGGTCTGGAATAAGGCGTCTTTTTATCTTCATATTTGGGTGTGCTTCTAGAAGGTCCCCCCACCATTTGTGGCCTAATAGCTCTCCTACTACTCTTCAAACTCTCCACCATCTTTGCCTTCTCCAATAGAGCAGGGAATTCTCTAATGGACATAGGAATTACCACTTCTTTATGCTCTTGCTTCAACCCAAACTCAAATTTTCTACATCTCCAAGCCTCAATCATGGTATGGATGTAGAATCTAGCTAAGGTGTTTGAACCTAGCAGTGACTGGAAGATTTCCTTGCTCCAACTGCATGAATTTGATTTCTTTTGCATATATGATACTATCAGGAAAATACTCCTCCAAGAATCTTACTTTGAAACTCTCCCAAGTGACAATTTCTTCTTTGTCCCCCATCATCTGCTTCATACCTATCAACCAAAACTCAGCTTCTTCAATAAGCATATAGATGGCATAAGATAACGTTCTTTCTTCAGGGCATTGAGTAGGTTCAAATATTTTTTCTATGTCACTCACCCACTGGTCTTCTTCATCTGGATTTACCTTCCCATTAAATTTGGGTGGATTTTGTCTCATAAATTCCTCCAGACTAAAAGTATGGGGTTGTTGATGAAGTTGTTAATCTAGTTGTTTCTAATTGATGAAGGATGGCCTGATGCTGTTGTGTCGTAGTAGCACTCTGTTGTTGCCATCATCTCTATTGTCTGAGCTAAGTTGGGCATATCTACTGGTGGAGGAGGAGTGGGTGGTCTACGTGTCATCTTCTAAGCACATAAAGAATTGGGTTAGAAATTACTAAAAATTTCTAACTACATCTTTACGAAAAATTAACTTAAAAGAAATAATCACACAAAATAGGTACAAAACCAATCAAGACTTATCTCTTAAATGTATTCTAATTATTTAGAATTAAGATAGAAAATCATCTTGATCTAGTCATAAGTGTGCACCTTCACCACTCTATCAAGATTCTTTTCATTCTTAATACTTTCATCTTTATTCATAACAACTAATTTGATTCAAACACAAACAAAATTTCAAGAAAACAACTTTGTCAAACACCTTATTATAAACTTTTAACTAAGTCTTGAGTTAGACTTAAAACAAATCTACACGCATGAGAAATGGAATAAACTCACTACCCTCAGGTTATCCTAAGGATGAATCGCTCTGATACCATTAAATGTAACACCCCAAAAATGCATCTAACTATTACAATACATGTTCTACATATTTCTATACAAACTTAGAGTTTTTCAAAAAATTTCTTAATATATGATAAGGACTTGTAGAAATACAAATATTTACAATATAAGGTTCAAAATAACATCCTAAAGCCCTCAAGAACCTCCAACACCTGTATGATCATTTGCTCGTGTACATAGTATAGTCATCGCAGCTCACAACACAACAAGAAAAGTAAGGGTAAGCTAGTGAAAATAAAGTGTTATAATATACACAATTAAATCAAAAGAGAAAACCAAATTACAAGGATCAATTTCTCAATTATTCAATCTTCTTCAAATCTCAACATAAAACAATCACATAAATCTCACATGGATCTACACATTCAGGATATTCAACAAACAGAATAACATCTAACGTCTTCTGGAAGACTTGTATTAAGTAAGCCCTACTAGAGACTAACACCTGATACAAAACTTACCAGCAAATCAAATAGAAAGGATCATGATAAGTTCAATACAACCCAAGTTGTGTATCTCATATGTCACAATGTGCATGAACTCCCCCATCAGCTTCTCACCACCTGATATCTTAGTCTATGTGACTTAGATCATCAGTGAAGCTTGAAGATCTCTGTTACCACATATGCATCAATACTTAATACATAACAAACATCAGTCAATACATTATCCGAAATGTATGAATTCAATTCCATACCATTTTCATCACACAATATCATTCAAAACGTGATCCACAATATTCAAAAGTCTATTTAACATAAAAAACACTTAAATACTAAACCATCAAAATTTAATATTTCTACAAGTTTAAATAATATATAAACAAACAACACAATATACAAACACACAACATCCCTACAAGAGAAATTGAATATTGGGACCACATCCCCTCCACATCCAGATCTTCTAGCCTAGGGTGCTATTAAAAATTAAATTTAGCTTCCTTTATCATAATTGCTTGTTTTCCAAGCAACCTCTAAAATTTTATACTCTCAGTCTGGATTAGCTTCAAGATTTATGGGACTAATGCAAGTTATCTAAACAGAACATAAATTCAATATATAGTAGAATAAGTTGAGAAGATTACTTTTTTCAACTGACCCTACCAAAATTGATGATTAAATCCTAAGGAAAAACCCTTTAGAGCATAAATGAACTTACTCTGTTTGAAAATCTGATCGGGTAGAAATGTTCCTTAACTCCTAAACTACAACATGGTACGACCAGATTCTAAACTAGATGAAGATTGGGAGAGAAAATTAAGAGAGAAAGGAGAGAAGAGAATATGGAGAGAGAAAATGAGAGAAAACCGTGAGGGGGCTTTTATTTTTAACGAGGTTACAGTAATTATTATTAATTTTATTAATATTAATATTATTGTTATTATCCATATTATTATTATCATTAATATTATTATAATTATTATTTATTTTATTAATATTAATATTATTACTATTAAAATTATAATTTTTATTATTAAATCAATCAAACAAAACAATAAAATTTAAATATATTTAATAAATTATTAAATATGGTTTAAAAAACAACAAGATAATAAATAATTTATTAAGGAAATCAAACAAATTATTAAATAATTTTCTTTAATATTTTTAAATAAATCATTGTATTTTTTTATTAATTTTCAATGTATCTTTTGTTTTCTTATTAGTAACAAAATAATTCATTAAATAAATCGTCTTTATTATTCACTAACTTTAATTTTAAAAAGATAAAGTAGTCAATATTATTTTAAGAAGAAAACAAATAAAGTGATACTTGTGATACACGACTTCATTTTAAAATAAAGAAGTTTAAAAAAATTAAAAATATTATCTGCATTATATTATATATAATGTTAATAAATTAAAAAAAAAAACAATCAAATTAATTTTTTCTTCGACATATATGATTTCAAAATTTAAATTTAAATCGTGTTCCATAATTATAATTTCTTAAATACAAAATGGTGAACGTCAAATACGTAATTATCCTAAATCTGTATATTGTAGTAATTTCTTACAAATTGATAAAAAAAATCTATAATTAAGTAGTTGAAGGTTCTGGGCTAATATTTTAAAAGTAAGCAGAAGGCTTGATTGCAGTATTTGATTTTCTATGTCACATGCAAATTGTAAGGCTGGGTGGAGCCCTAGTGTGACTATGCTACAACAATTTAGATTCTCACAAAAGATACGTGATTTATATATACATGTTGCTCTTGTTGCCACGTTTCGTTTTTTTTTCCACTTCTATTGTTCACCATATATTTCACAATTCAATCATATTTACATTTTTATAAATATAAATATTCAAAAAGCAATTACTTTCATGAAATTTAATTATAATATACTTTAAAAATCTATAGATTTTTTTATTCCCTCAATTAAAAAAAATGTTTTCTAATTTTTCCATTTTATGAAATACAATTTGTTTTTACATGAGCCAAAAATAAGTTGTTTTCTTAAACCATTGTTGGTGGTTTCGATTCCGGTCTTTGGTTGTGGTCCTCGATCTTAGTCAAAGGTGAATATCTATAAAAGATACTTCGATATTCAAATCAAAATTCTATATATAATGACTGCAGTATTGATTGTTGTTATAAATATATATTTTATCTTATATTTTGGCATGTATTTATAGAAATATATATGGATCAATATTTCACACACTTTACTAAATTAATCATGTGATTAAAAAATATTTTTTACATATATATTTTGTTTAATTAATTATTTTAACACAAGGTTTATCTTTAGATTACTTACTTGTATCTTCCAACACTTTTAAAAATTCCTTATTTTTTAAGTTTCACGTTTAGAAAAGAATTGAACTTTTAAGATACTGTGGTGTGTTTGACGTTGGAATTATAAGGATTTTTATTGGTATGGGCCGAACGGTCAATACCATATCTCGACTCTCACAACTGGGTCGATCGAATGTTCCACGTCCGTGTGGGTTGACCGACACTTTTGATCCAATTACGCTCAATCAAGGTCAGTTAAGTTAAGTTATTATTAAGAACTAGGTAATACACCTATAAGCACTATCTACCTCACTAATCTAGTCCAACAAAGTAGACCCATTAAAATAATATAAATAGTGCACATTCCAAAAAACAAGTACGTCATTTATCACTGTACTCTGATACCTAGGTGTCAAACCCTCTTTGCTAACTTGAGCGTCGGAGTGCCTTTTACAGGTACCACATTCAGTATTCTCTAAAAAACAAGTGATTGAGCAACTAAGATTGGAAAGAGTAGCGAGAAGTTTGGAAGAAAAAGTTGAAGCACAAACCGACCGCCCGATAAGAAGGAGGAAGACGAAACTCCTCAATAGTTCTCTAGGTCCATCTTCCTAGCGAGAACCGGTTTGACTCAAATTTTGGAATGAGAAAGTAAAGTGGAAAAGATTCATCTTACGAAGTATTTGTATATCAACCAATAATTTGAATAATGTGTGGTGTGTTTTGGTTTATCTTGTTGAGAATTTGTGATAGGGTAGAGAGTATAAAGAATAAGGCAAATTCTTCCTGCACCATATCAATTTTTTAAATTTCCAAAACTACTCTTATTTCAAATTAAAAAAATTCAAAATAATAATTATAATTGAAAAATAAAAAAATACATGCTGGAAAAAAAATTCTGAACACAAAACTAAAAATAAATTCTGGATAAAAAATTTCAGAATTCAAAAATATGTTCCGAAAATTGAAATCCAAAATATTTCAGATAAAAGTTTCAAAAATAATCTTTTCCATTTTTGTATAAGGTTATTTTCGTCATTTAAAAGGATATTTTTATCATTTTCTAGAGCTGATTGGGTGCATGCTGAAATTGATACGGTGGAAGGAGAAATTGTCAAAGAATAATAGATTGGTAATGTCTTTGGGATGTTCAGGAATCTTTGTGGGTTGAGGAAATCAAGAGGTTATGACTCACAGCAGGGTGTGATTTAATGTTTGTGAAACGATCTTTTTAAACATAGTACACATTTTTTCTATATCAAGGGACTTTCTTTTTTAATTAAGTTAAGAGTGTTTTATATACCGGAAATGATTAACATTGTTACTAAAATGATTTATATTTATTAATTTTTTATTTTTTATAAAAAAATATTTTTTTTTCAAAATCAAAAAATTAAAATACAATTTTTTTTAATGGAAAACACCAAAAGAAATAATTGTCCCAATTTAAAAAATTAAAAATATATTTAAGATTATAATTTAAATATTTAAAAATATATATCTATTATTGTACCTACATTAAATATTTATAACATATCAAAATTTTATTAAAAAAATTATTTTATATTAATTAATTAAAAATAAAAACTAATTAATCATTAAATAAATTATATATTATTTTATAAATTAAAAAAATAATGATATATAAATTAGTTTTTATTATTAATAAAAAATTATAAAGTAATTTTTATATTAATATCTAATATTAACTACGTTTTAGTTAGTAACTATTTTAAATTAATTTTTAATTAAATTAGTAAGATTAGATATTAATTTATAAATTTTTATTAATAATAAAAATTACAATATTAATAGTTATCTAATTTATAAAAAAGTATGTATGAGTAATTATTTTTATCTTTAAATTAATTTATAATTATTTTATAGCTTTTATTTTCGATAGTAATGCTAAAATTATAGCTTGTACTAAATTATATGCACGTGGTCCGTCCAACCAAATAAGTGCTTATTTTTGTTTGTGAGTGACAAGTGTACCACCAACACACGTTAGCAAAATTTGACTTGTTGCAATTGCAAACTTGCCACTATAGTACGAATTCTTATGTAATTCAACTTGAATTGTACGGTTGTACTACCTATAAAAAAAACGACAACATTGTGGAATCAATGTAGAAATTATGTGAAACTAAATCGAAAACTCTGTTTTTTGAAACACACATTTTCTTCTATATACTTGGATGCATTCTGAAAATGAAATAAGAGAAAAGGGAAAAATACGCATTGTTCTATTTGTTTGGTGTCGGTAATGAAAAGGGAGAAAGGGATAAAAAAAATAAGACGTACTTTTAATATTGATTAGCAAAAAACAAGTATGAAAGTATCATTATTGTTCACATAATTAGTCATTGGTGTTAACCATTTAAAACCTCATCTATCAAAGTTTGACAGTGACCACCATTTCTTTTCTTCACGTCTTCTACACTAAGTAAATGACAACTTCCGAATTTTATAGTATCGCTTAATAAGTACAAAAGGATTTGAAAATAGGTTTAGGGTGGACTTCAAGACGACAAAAAAAGCCATTACCTCCAATAACATGTGGCCATTTTCATCCTCCCACCATCCATACCATACCATGCACTTAACAAAAAAATGTCACTTTCTAAAAGTACATAAACAAGTACATGTTAGATTATCATCATGGTTGGTTTGAATTTGGCTAATGTTTTTCGATTTTTCCACTTTATTCCTTTCATACATCTTAAAAAGTGGATTTTATATATAATTCAATCTTACAAAACAACTGAGTTATAAGGTGGAGTTTGCACTCACGTATATATTATGAATTGACTTTATCTTTAATCGACGTGAGATCATCAACACACCCTCCTCATTTTCATATTTATGGATTATCCGATAGCAGGTAACATGATATGTCCAACAAATTCTCATTAGGATAAACTTTAAATGAATATGATATCATTTTAAGAATTGAACTTACAAAACCAACTGACTTGTAAGGTAAGTTTTGTACTTACTTAATACTATGAACTAATTTTATTTCTAATTAATGTGAGATTTTCAACTATACAAACTAGCTTGGGTATCTTTGATCAAATTTTAAACCTAGAAGATATATTTAATGTTTCTCCTTACTATTTTGTTTTAATTTTGTAGTTGGATTGAACTCTAGAAGAAAAATGATAACTATGCATTTAAAAGTTTCCTTATAATTTAATTTTGGAGAAACGTTGTTTTTTCCTTTCTAATTTGGTAGGAGGTTTTGTCAATTTACAAGTTTCACAATTTTTTAATTTCTTATATTTAGTTTAAATAAACGTTCGTCCCTCATTTATCTGAGTACTTAAAAACTTCATTGTATAAATAACTTGAAATAGTGATCTAACAAATACCAATGAATGAATTCAAAAATATTGACGTTAGAAAAAAAATGCATACAAACTAATTTTATCATTTAACCTTCACCAAAACTATAACAAAAATATCACATACATTAGAAATTGATGCCAAACATATTAATATAAAACATTGTTTTCCCTCAACCCATTATTTTTATTTTAAGTAAGCACAAAATTATTACAAAACCATAAAAAAAAATATTTTGAACGCAATCACGATCACTAATTAAGTCAATATAAAAAAAGTATCTGTTTACACTATTCGCTTCATTGTCAGTTTTGAATTCCCATATGTATCCAATTTATTATATTAGTTAAAACTATTACATATATGTAACCAATATAAAGAGATCAATTAAAAGACTTAATTAATATTATTGATACTAGGAAGATAAAAAACATATAATTAACTTTTATATGTGAATGTGTTACAAATCAAATTAAAATTTTCACATAAGATGTGAGATAGTAAAAAAATATAGATTTAAATATGTTTCTAATTCCTTTCAACAATTTTTTATTTTGTTTTTTTTAATATTTGATTTTAATTAATTAAAAATATAAAATTACTAATTTTAGTCTCTAAGAAATAAAATTTCATTAACAACTTATTAACTAAGTAGTCATCCATCCTGCGCAATATATACTCGCTAATAATATATACAATAGGACGTCAATGTACAATACCTATTGAAATTTACTTATACTTTTAATTAAATGTTATTGATATACTTCAAAATAAATAGTAAAACTAAAAGTAGTTTTAAATTTTAAACATTAAACATGAAAAGAAAAATATTAACAAAAACAAAATCAAAATTTAATCATTTTATTATAGAGATCAAAAACCATAAGTTAAAATTTAGAACAACTAAATATATATTTAGAACTAGCTATAAACCACACATTAAAAGAGAATAATACATTTATAAGCCAAATTCAAAAAGTAAAACCGACGTTATCATTATGTATCTATTTTCAACTTCGACATGATTGAAAATCAATGGCCATGTCAATTTTCGTACAAGCAATGATCTCTTATATGAAGGTTAAGGAATATATCATATTAAGACCAAGGTGAAGATTAGAAACAAGTTTGGATTAATTAGATATTAAATTATTTTATAATATATATATATATATATATATATATATATATATATATATATATATATATGAGTATAAATCTTATTTTATAAGTTTGTTTTATGAGATTTAATTAAGTTTAAAGTTCACTTCTTAATATGGTATCAAAGTCATTTTGAATCTATCTTAGTAAGTATTTGTTAGAGGCTTATCTGATCACCCGAGTCATTATTTGGATCACTCATAATGTGTAGTCTCATGCACGAGTTAACAGTCAGTCTTAACACGTTAAAGAATGTGTTGGAGATCTCACATTAACTAAAGATTAAAACATTTTATCGTATATATGTGAATTCAAACCTCACATTATAAATTAGTTTTATGATGTTGAATTAGATTTAAAATTCATTTCTTAATAAATTTAATTATTTGAAATCATAAATAGGGATGAAAAGCAACACTTCAAACTGATATTGTATGAATCCATCTTAATTTTAATAAAAAATATTGTTATTAATCGAATGTTAATATAAACACGTGTAATGTTAAATTTATTTCTTAATTAAAAATGAATAGAGATAGATATGTAACATATAAAAGTGAGAATAAAGAGTTAAAATTATATTTACCGTGATAGTTAAAATAAAAGTGAGATAATAAGTGTTATTATGTCATTTTTAGTTATAATAGTTATAATAAATATGTAATTCTTATACTCGATTTCGTTTTCATATCCGTCTATATTTTGAAGTATTAAAATATTTTAATTTAGTAGTTAACGAAAATATTTTATATTAATTTTTATTTTATTTTTAGTTTTTTTAACTTATTTCTATAATATACATGTAATTATTTTTAATATTTTTATAATTATTTGATCTTTATTTTATTTTATTTTTATTCAATATTTTGATTTGATATTTATGAAATTATAATTTTTTTATTATGTTATTAAAAAAATGTATATTTTTTATTTAATCTTTAATAATATTATGTTTTCTTGACGTAATTTTTATTTTCTTTATAAATTTTATTTTAATTATTATTGGAACAATAAGAAAGCGCTTTAGAGGATGAAGATGGACCATAAATTTCAAACCCTTGTAAAATTCGCATCCTCCCGATATCTTTGCTGTTACATTAACGGATTGTGATTTAGACCAAACTTAACAATGTAAGTGCTATGGTTTAGGTTTTAGAATAAACACAAAATACCTGTCTCATTAAAATGGATGAAATATTATTTTCATTTGCAAAAATTACCAAAACTTGAGAGCTGAAGTTAAAAATAATTTCTAGTATTTTTCTATTTTAATTCACCAAAATATTTTTCAAGAAAAAATCGTAAAAATCTATTATTTGTCAAAGCTAATAGTATTTCATATATAATAATTATAATGATATTAGTAGAGTTTGAGTTAATTAGTACACTACAAGAAAAAAGCTGATTTACCTATGGATAATTACCCATAAACTTTTTTTTAAGTAAAATGGGTTTTACCTACCAAAGATCTCGTAAGTAAGGTTATTAAAAGTAAAAAAAAAAAAAAAAGCTGAAGTGGCACATTACATACGAAAATGAGGTGGTAGGAAACTTTTTAACACTCAGTACCATGCTTAACCATAAGTAAAATAAAGTATTTTAAAAAATAAAAGAAAATAATATTATGTTGAATTGGTTTCCTTTTCTCCACCACAAATTACACTCTTAGGTTTTCTTCGAAAATGTCAATGGAGGTTTCTCAAATCTAAGTCTAAACCGTGATCTAAGTCTAAACCGTGATGTGAGAAATCGAAATCTTAATACCTTCAGAGTTCTAAAATGCCCAAACAATGGAACTTTGAAGTTCCCGTTCTTTCTCCGTTTGAAAAATGTGTTCCCAATCTCTCTTTTGTTCCTGCAACCCAAATCCTGTGTCTTCCATAATCTACACTGAAATCTTCTATTTCTGGTTTCAGTTTGTGAAACCGAAAGCCCTAATCTGGTGTTCGTATTTGTAAACCTAAATCCTCAACCCCGACTTCGAAAATTTAGTGAAAAGCCCAATGGAGAGCTTCGTCGTGGTGACCTGAAGCATAGACGATTCAAAGGAGATTTACGGAGGCTTCATTCATCTTGTACTAAGAAAGGTATTGGATTTTTTTTTCTTTCATTTATTGTAGGATAATGTTCAGTAGGTTTAAGGTATTTTCCATCATACTTTAAAGGTATTGATATTGATAATCTATTGTGATCTCAAAGTGTTTTTCTTCATATGCGACCTTGAAGCAAAGAAGCTGGTGTTCTGTTTTGTATCGTGCAGTACCAAAATTTGAGATGTAAGTCTTCTTTTCCAATAACTTAAATTTTTGTCTTTGGAATGCATTATATATTGTCTTACTTTTTGTAACATATTCCTGGATAATGCAACCTACCTTAACCAACCTCTCTCTCTCTATATATATATATATATATTTTTTTTTATGTAAATTTATACTTAGTTAATTTTATAAGTTTTTTAAAAAATGTTTCTGAAATTATTTATGACTATGAATCTCTATATATATATATATATTTATGTACGTGTGTCTTTCATTTGATAAGGGTAAATACTCTTTTGCTTAGTTGGTCCAACTGATCCGACCTCCATATGCTTTTGTTCAAATATCATTGCATTTTCTTGCTTAAAACCACCTAAACTAAACTTAACCATTTCATTTACCGTATAAAAAGAATTAATATAAATTTTTAATGTTAATCTATCTGTGTGCAGTTGAGAAAACAAGATATTGAAGCTAGACTTTTGGTGAAGATCAAAGTTGGATCCAGAAAAGCATGTGAGTATGTTAGAAAGCCGATTGCGTATCACAATTGTTTATTTAAAATATATATTTTTTCAAATTATAGTTATATTATGTAAATTACATTGAAAAGAGAAATGTATATGTAAATTCTAAAATGTAAAATTCTCTAAACCAACAAAACAGAATGTAGCAATCAAGTATCATCACAATTCAGAACCATTTTAATAAAACCACAAAGGTGGTATTTTAAAAAAATTCAAATATATTTCTTCTTTCAATTTTAGATGTCCTCTAGAATTGATTCACACATAATTAAGAGGAAATAAGAAAATTGTCCGAATTAATTTACTATACATTAGAATTTGACAACTGATTGATAAGGAGATTTTCCTTTTCTCTATTTTGTGTTATGCAGTTAGGTACCTATTCTCTTAGGTTGTTGATTGTTGGGATCTTCTTCCCTTCCTTCCTTCTGATATAGGAAGTGTCGTTCAACAACAATTTTAACAAGTACTGTCACACCAAGAACCACCAAGGCAAAAGGAACCACCCAGGCAACAAGAAAATGACGATATTGATTATGCAAGCTATTAGGATTATGTTTGTAGTTTTTTAAATTGCGGATTATATAATTAGGTCACTTGACTTTTGAATTAGGGATCTTTAATTATGTTTGAAGTTTATTTGGATTTTTATAGATATTTCAAGTGGACTTGAGTTTATCTTTCATAAATGTGTTTTCTTTTTCTTTTTATGTTAGGTGTATTGGATGATTGTTCGGTAAAAAATTGTTCATTAGTATATCTTGGATATGATTTGGATATATTAAATTTATACAAGTGTTAAAAAAGACATTCATTTAAATACATGAATATACATTTTGATTGATATAGGATTACATACGAATTTACCCATGGAATATAGTTGGTGGGAAATGTGTGTAGATTTTACCTACGGATTGGTGGTCGTGGGTATTACCTACGGATTGGTGGTCGTGGGTATTACCTACGGACTGTTATTACCTACGAACTCATAGTTCGTAGGTAAATTACCGACGCCAGTATTACATACGAATTTTTGTCCGTGGGAAATCCATGGGTAATGCTGATTTACCTACGGATTTTTGTTGTTACTTATGGATTTTGTCCGTAGGTAAATCAGTTTTTTTTTTTGTAGTGATAGCAGAAAAATACTATGCATTAACCATTCAACAAATGACATGTTTTGATATACTAAAATGTCATGCAAAGTGTGACTTACTATATGCGATTATAGATAGATTATTTTATCTTTGCAGTTTGTTGTTATAATCATTAATGATTATATTGCAGATTCTTCATTAACTAGTAGTAAAGATATTTTATAATATATAAGTAGATACAAACATTATCTTGTGAGTTGATTTTGTAAGAATGAATTTAGTTCTCAAGATATTATAGTCGACACATTAAAAATATAGTGGAGACTCACTTAGAACTTCTAACCGTAAATTCAATACCATAAAATTTAGTGTATGCTTACTTGTATACTTAATGAATCATCCTTGATTTGCTTTTATGTTCTTAGAGAGATCTCTAAATAGATTAAAAGATAAAAGTGTTCTAAACCCTAAACCCTAAACCCTAAACTAATCATTTGTGAAAAGGGTTAAATATATTTTTCGTCCATGTGTACTTTGATGCGAAATTGATTTTGTCCATAGTCCAAATTTTAGACATCCCGTGCAATTGTAATAAGGAAAATATTAGAAGGAGTCATTGCTAGTTTTTCTTACCTGACAAACAATGTTCAGTGTGACTAGAATGCTAAAATATTTCATGTTTACTTATCGCTAACGTGAATGTTATAATATTATAGTATAGTTCATGTTATAAATTTATTTATTATATAAAAAAATATGGGTAAAAATTCATTCTAATAATCTTACCCTAAAAAATTTAACAAATTGACATTAATAAAAAAAAAATCTATAATCATTACTAAAAAATCCTTACAAATCGACAACGCTTATCTAAATATAAAATATATTAATTAAGATTTAGTTAAGTGAACAATATATAAACTAAAATATAGGCAATAAAATTCTAGTTAAGATCAAATCGATGACCATTTTGAAAAAGACTAAATACAAGATTATATATATAATTTTTTACTTATTTTTATATAGAATTTAAATTTATAATTTGAAATAATCAAATTACTGTTTTTTAATCTAAATAAATTTAAATATTTCTAATTTTTGACAAAAATAATTATCTTATAAAATATCCTAACACACTGCTATACTAAGGGAAATATTTCTAGAAGTTAATTTCACTATACCCACGTGACACAACCATGCTAAAGTTTAATACAAACATGTTAAAATTCAATGTGTCCTTGTAGATTTTGACAAGAACTCATGATTTGGGTTCACATAAGCATGTTGACTTGTGTTCCTAGATTCAAGAAGTTTTGATTGCTTTGAATATGTGCTTCCAATAAAAGCCACGTACTTCAATTCTTCAACAAATATGGAGAATTTGGTAAAAATAATAGCACAAAAATATGTAAAGAAGAATTACCAGTTTATTTGAGTTTGAGAAATTAAAATCACATAACTAAACCAATTGAAATTAATTTTTTCAATGCCATTTATACTTTAGACATATCCAAAGTCATTCGCATCCAAATCTTTTTTTTATCTGCAAGAAAAAAATAAAATAATAAGAGTATTTCAGAGATACTCCAACTCTTATACAACAGATTCTAACATACCATCTACTCCTACATGTCAAACTTAATAAAACATTAGAAAAGAATAACTTCTCAAGCACAACCTACAAATATAATATTTTATAAGGACATTACATGACATTCAAAACATTGCTCTGCATTCCAAATAAAAAGTTCTAAACATAACCAAAAAAACCTCATACAAAAGTCCAAACCACAAGCAGGTCCTTAGACCACTTCCACCTTTGAATTCCAACAAGGCTCATTTCCTTCATATTGATTATTCTCTCCTAGTTGAACAACCTAGGAACTTTGAACCTACAAACACTCATTTCCGCTCCAAAACAATTGACAATAGTTTACAGTTAATAAATCGAAGAAAAGGACTCCCTTCAACTAACACAACACAAACCAGGATCCTCGCACATTCAACAATCTAAAAGAAGAAAAACAAACCATGGTCTTGTCTACAACAAGCCAAAAATTACTATTACATAAGGCACAATAGAAAACACAACTCAATTACCTTTTCTAATATATCTTATACATTCCAAAGGTTTCAAGCACCAATCTAAATAAGAAAAATCTATTACATGTTCCTTTGTTAGTAACCACGACCAAACTTTCATTTGTGCAATAGTGAAAACTTCCACATGATCGACTCTATCATTTTTAAAAATACAACCATTCCTATGTTTCCAAATCTCCCCAATTATTTCTATCCAAATACTCTCCCAAATTCTATTGCTTGTAGAATTAAAAAAAGGAATTTTGTTATGCATAAAATGTGATTTCGCATCATAATGATTAGTCGTTGACACCCCAACCAATTATAACACATCCCCCAAATAAGCCAAGCAATTTTGCAATTATAGAATCTTTTTCCACACAACAGAAAACACACAAATTATTTAATAAAACAACACCATGTCTAGAAAAATTATCCTTTGTTGTTAAAGCCTTTTGTAGCACTCTCCAATTAGTTATATGTGTAGATGGGATAAACTTTATCTTCCAAAACTGTTCAAAGATTAAACTATCTTCGCCATGTAATTCTCTCCTTAAACTTACATAAGCAGACTTAATTGTATACCTCCCTGAATCCCCCTCCCTCCAAATCCAATTATCAACTTTTTCACAATCAACAACTTCCTTGACTACTTCCTCGACTATTTCCTTATTGACCAACAGAGACACCAATTGACCTACTTGATCTGACTCCCAAACAAACAAGTTCCTTCTCCATTCCAACTTTCAACTCCAACTAACACCGAACCATTCCCCAATTTGATTCAACATATTATCTTTATTTAAAGATAGACCTTACAACCTTGGAAATTCATTCCTTAGCTCTACTCTCTCCAACCACTTATCCTCCCAAAATTTTACATTTTTATCTATACCCAAATCCCACGTGCCATTGTCATTCACATCCAAATCTTTCTCGAAGGTGTCACGCTCTTTGCAAAGAGGGGCATCGAGGATTGATGGAGAGTGGTGTTCTGAGCCATTCTCATGCTTCCCTTCTTCTTTAATCTCCTTTCTCCATTTTCATTCTGCCTAAAAGTTAAAATATAAAAAACAAAAATTTCATATATGATAGTGTCATAGTATTAGGTGTTCAAACTATACATTCCACATGTGCAAACCAATATCACTGTGTGCGCCATGTTGTCAACACTTAATTTCATTGGTGCAGAAGGGACCAAATTGTATATTTTTTTAAAAAAATTGGGACCAAATTGTTTTTTTTAAACTATTGTAGTAAATTGAATATTGACAAATTGGATAGGGGCCAAGACGCAGTCGGGCGCCGGCGGCTGACTCAAGTGCCTCCCGAACCGTGCGAAATGATCGTCTATTACACGGCTCACTAACTCTGCATGGGGTGTAGGGCTACCAATAATGTAATTATACCAAAAATTTAACAAGAACTAAATTAAAATAGTAAAATTTAAAACAACTTAAAACTTATTTAAATCTTCAAACTACAACAATCTTACATTTCTTAAAATGTGAAAAAAAAGTAAGATAACAAGACAAAAGAGCAATTGGTCAAACTATGGAACCTTAAGGCTTTACCTTGGCCCATAATGTTTTGTTAGAGAGTTTTGCGGGATAAAATTGCAACAAAAATTAATTTGTTAAGAAGGAACGTCAAAATGCAAACACTCAATTGTGTCCTGTGTGATACAGTGGTTGAAGATACAAACCACCTATTTTTTTTTATTGTTCTGCAGCTGTTAAAATATGGAATAATATTGCTAATTGGTTAGGTATCACTTTTGTTCACCATCCTATAACTAGACTCCACCTTATTGGCTTTGAATTCATGGGTTATGACAAAAAAGAAAACAAAATTTTGAAAATTATTTGGATTGCAATAGTATGTACTATTTGGAATTTGAAAAACAATATCTTTTTTTAACAATCAAATACCAGATTGGAAACAAGTTTTCATGATGATTTAGGTCAAAACCTGGACATGGATAGCATCCAAATTCCCAAAGGCTATATTTTCTTATTCCAACTGATGTATTTGTCCTATCACTTGCATCTCTTTGTTAAGATAACTCTTATCAGGCTTCACAGAGCCTAGATTTTTAAATTGTAGGAAATTCAATTGGGCTAGAGGTGTAGTAATCTTGAAACAGAGCTGGAAGAGGTGACATTTCAAGGCTTATATCCCTTGGTTTTCTGGGCTGTTGTTTTGTTTTTTTGACAAGATGGATAAGTTTGTTTTGTTTATGTTTGTAATCACATACTCTGAGGAGATTTTTGTAGTTAGGTTTCTAGTCTGATTACAAACTTTTGGGAGGTTGGGTGATACTCAATTTATTGAGGGACATGCGTTGGAAACTTTAAGATCACAACTTTTGCTTTTCTATTAATTTTTTTTATAGAAATGTTGGAGTATCCCTACTACTTCCATCATTTATATTATTCTTTATTGTTGATAAAAAAATATAACAATATAAAATATTAATTAATTTGTACTATCACTTTATATGGAATCAACCAACATTCCAAGTTGAAAATCTTTATATATAGTAAACTATTAATTATATATTTAAAGTTTTTTTTATCGACAATAAATAAATCAAATCAAAGTATTTAGAGATATTCCAAATCATATATAAAAAAAAAAATAGGAAACATGCCTCCAAACCTAAAAAAAAAGCCAACTGCATAACTAATATATATATATATATATATCCTAAGAAACAATTGACTTGTAAAAATATACATGTCTAAGAATTCAAGCCAATACAAAAAATTTGTATGTTATAGTATTAAATGAAGGGTTATTTTATATTTAGGTGTTATCATAACTACTAATATTTTATAAGGAACTAATATCATAATGTTGAAATACATTATTCAATAAACCTATTGTACAAGAATATATACATGGTCCTTTTTACATGAGGAAAATTTAGTCTTATATTTCCTTAAATACCCCTAAATTGGTATACGTTGATTAAAAGTGTATGTTAACATGAGGGGCTTTGGTATGTGATGATGAAAATGTTTTATTCAAGGAAAGAATAACAAAATAATTTCATTTTAAAGAACATTGATGACTTATAAATTGAGAAAAAAATACAATCCAATTATTGCTGTTATTTACAAATTGATACTGTAAGGAACTTTTGTGCCTACAATTATTTTCTTAATATATATGATAAAGTTTTATAAACACATTATAAAAACAGTTCTTAACGTTGGAATACTTTTGAAGTGTTTTTTTTTAATTAATTTATTTTTTATTGATAAAAAAAACAGTTTTTTTATTAAAATGCTCAATTTTTTTTCTATGTTAATTTTTTTTAAGTTTATTAAATTAAAATCTAATTTAATCATTTTTACTAATTGAAAACATAGAATTGTTAAATAATGAAAGTAAAAAAAATATGGTGGTGAATTCCTACGTGACATTCTCCTGTGATTACTATTGTACTATATATCTCTTCAACTTCTTGAATTATGAGATTGAGTTCAGGTGGTCCAATCTCAATCATAGACACAGTATAATTTAAAATATCTCTACACATCATGATTGAGGATTGTGGCCAAATTTATTTTAATATTATCATATTGGAATAAGAACCACATAAATGTACACACTCACGCAATGTTCTGCTCTTTATAATATGGTTCTAGAGACTCCAGACATTGTATAAAAACAAACATTATAAGATTGTAACAAACAGCGACAGAGGAAGGTTCAAGGAAACCTAGAAAGTTATTATTTACGTTTCAAGAGAGCTTACTCATAAGAAAAATTATGTTAATCATTGAATTATTGAATTATTGCTGAATGATTAACATTATATTCTCATTTTAATTATATGATCAAATTTGTTTCTCTCACGCATCAATATATCTTTCATCATAAATGATGTTAGTTGATAAATTAAAGTATTTTTCTTTTCGTATATGATTGAGATATCCTGCAATCTATTTCACCTAATAACAAAATTAGAAATCCAATAATGGAGTATGAAATACACTTATATCATCTTAAAATCTGAAAAATATAAACTTATTTCACCAAACAAAACTAAATTACAGTAAAATAAACATAAATTTTAGTGAATATATACATTTATATTTCAACCAAGACAACTAAACAAACTACTTTTTTCTCATACCAAAAAAATCCATAATGTGCAGAGTCATTCAAATGAGCGGATTATCTTAATTTTATGGATTTTACAACTTAAGACAAACTTAAATTCCTACACATAAATTCTCTTCCATTGTATAATTTTGTAAGTTTTACAATTGACTCAATATTAATATTTTTTTAAACAATATTACAATTTTCTTCCATATATAAAATTTGTTAAATAATTTTCTTTATGATGTTCTAACCTATTACATTAGAGATGGTTCTGCATTAGAAAAAAAATAATCGGTAATTAAAATCTTGCATTAGAAAAAAAAATAATCGATAATTAAAATCTTGACAGTTAATTAGATACTAATTTAGAAACTATTTATCAATAACAAAAATTAATTTAAAAATCAATTTTTTTTTTCTAAAATGTCTCTAATTTAGTAAATATAATAATTAATTTTTTTTTATCATTAAACTTCTGTTTAATAATTTTCTTGTAGTAATAAAAAAAAAACAAATTACTGGATAACCTAAAAAAAAGCAAATTTGTTAGATAATGTTGCTAAACTTTAATCAATTTGCAAACAGCTCTATTTGTAAATTAAGTAGTAAAAAAACTAGATATATATGGAGTTCATAAATTTAGTTGTCCACTCTCAATTCAACTACATGATTATTTCTACAAAATTTGAATGTGAAATTGTGATAGATACTTGTTATTTAATGATAAAATGGAAACTAATTAAGAGTCACAACAATTTGAAAAATTTGCAACCAATAATTATTTGATGGTTGTGGAGAAAAGATTGCAGAGTAGTGTAGAATAGGGCTAAAGGAAAGATAGCAATTTGGTTGCATAGATTGGCAAGTGTGCTTAGGTTGATAAGAAGTATATATTTGAAGGGAAAATAGGAAGCTTCGTGGAAGGTGTGAAGGTAGGAAGAAACCAATGCATGTGGGGATATATGCTTGAGGATGCAAACATGTTAGTGGCTATTGGGAACACTGAAGGGTGGCTATTCAAGAGTGAGGTTTACCAGATTAGATGGAACTACCAATTGATGAGTTTTGGATGCAAGTGAAGATAATAATGTGACAGAAGACAGAACCAAGTTTTCAATATTTTGCTACAATTCTCAATTCTCATTTATTCATCCATTGTCTCCAGTTTTGGTCGAGAAAGGATAGACACAAACATAAAGCTGAACCAGTTCACGTGATTCCCTCGTGGCTGAGCCTCTTGGACAGTTAGATATGTACATGCGACAAAACAAATTACGAATACATGGTTATGGTAGAATATCCATCATTGATTCTGCAATCTTGTGATCCATCACTTCATTGGCCAAGGATATGTAAATTTAGTTTTCCATATTTCTAAATGTTTTGGTGGGTTTGACACTGATATTCATCCGGAGGATTGCATTCACATGTAATTTTAAAATTTGATTATTTCACACAAGAGTTGTAAACTCATATATTTTACTGTGCATTTGTGTGCAGTTATCAAAGTTTTACATTAATCATAAATCCTATAAATCCATGTTCTCTAGCATAGAATGATGTTTTTTTGTTTTCTTTCTTTAACTATGTTTTAAAAACATCAGTAACTTGAACAAAATAAAATATCACTGATTAGTCATTTCTAGCTATATGTTCATGTGACTGAGTAGAAAATATCAGAAATGGTTAAGTATAGTACTGAGTGTTGTTCTAAAATTCAACATAGTAGGGTTAAAAATATCTTTAAATCATAATAACATCCATGTTTGATGTCAGACTTAAATTTGAAAGAAAAAACACACTGATTATAAAGACAAATGGGTGCGGTCCCTCAGTAGCTACGATAGTCACGAGAGAGAGATAGAGAGCTGTGATACTTCTGCAGCAGCTACCATACAGCCACGTGAAATAAAAAGGTCTGATATAGATCAAAACATGTTCTACAGTGTTCACAGAGCAAGGAAAATAATGATGAATCTGTAGAAGATATGCAACAAATAATAGACATAATTAATAAGGAGAGAATATTTTTTTTATATTATATCATAAAGACCAGCATTAATCCTAACCAATATACTTTCATGTCTGCAGACATTCCTTATTCTGGCCCAGATTATGCTGCATTATTTGATTTTACAAAACTAACAAGAAAATTTAAAATACACATAATGATTGAATTTTAATTTATTACTTATGTGTTTGCAGAAGAAAGAAAAAAATTATACGGAAGTTGCAACTTCACTCACGGGTTCTCTATAATCCAAAATATGAAAATTTCATGTGATCATATATAAAGTAATAATCTGTGACTATTTTACCTAAACTAAAAGTATAAGTAAAAGTTTAAAATGTACATAATAGTTTTCTTATTTTATTGTCTACTTAAGAAAGTCTAATAATATACTGTCTTAAGGATGGAAAGAAAGAAACTTCTATCCTTTATACTACTTAAACATAACTTATCTTTCATGCGTAATATTTCAGTAAGACAGTGTAAAGGAAATGAAGGAAGTGAAGGACACAGTACCTTGTGGAATGTGCTTCTTCCCACTCTCTGAGCAAAACTATCACCAAGTCTGATTTCTTCACTAAATCTCTCGAACAATTGTTTTGTGCAAGATGATTTTGAGCAATATATAGAGCAGATAGAAAGCACTTTATGTCTTTTGCCTTGGGAAATTTCTTACCACTTTCTATGTCAACCACTTTTCAGCATTGATGTGGTTTGTTAATTTCTTCTTGTCTTGCACAGTCAAGACACTATCTTCCATGCAAGACAGTATGTTGACTAGTGTATAATTAAGGGAAATATACAAATTAGCATAATTTAATTTAAGTCAAACAAGCTTTAACTTTAATGTCTATTTTTTAAATGAGTGACTTTTTGTCTTGGCTACTATAATACTTTTTTTTTCTAGTCCATAACATTTACTTTAAGGAAAATGCATAACATTTATTTTATAAATCTAACAATTTTACTAGTGACATGAGTTAATATGATATTATAAACCCTAATGAATAAACTATAGATGATTACTTGACTTCTTTCATAATTAACTACATAATAAGGATAGAATAAAGATTTTAGTTTAAACAATAAAAAATCAACATTTTTCATAAGAATCAAAGCGAAAATTCTTCCATTCTATTGAAATTTAAAATATAGTAAAACCTATTTTTATATTATTAATAAATAATTGAAAGAGATAACATTCTAGAATTAATGAAAACTTGAAAAAAGAGTAAATTGAATTATAATACATTTTTTTTATCAATATAGCATATTAAAATTTTGAAAATAAAACACATAATTTTCTAAACTACTCTAATGTATTTTATAAATATTTTTATTTAATATAAATTTTAAAACTTTTATTGAGTAAAAGAAATTAATAATTTAATAAAAAAATCTTATAACCTTTTGATTTAAGACCGAGAAGTTAATAATTGTAATATTTATCATATATATAATGGTTATGTATTGTTAATATCAAATATTTAAACAGTGTTTAGTAGTATGAAATCATTAGTGTTATGATTTTTAAGATAAATAATGCAATCTAAAGTTTATTTCAGTGTTGAATTGACATTATTTGCAATCAAAGTTGGTAAAACTCCATGGTAAAGTATAGTCGTACAGTGATTTGTACTTTGCATCATGCAGTGCCATAGCTAAAGTAGTATTTGTTTCTTTCATCAGTCCCAGTTTGAAACAACATTGAGGGCATATTTTGTTTTGCATGTTAAACAACATATATGATCGGCATGGAAATTATTATTTTTGACTAAGTTTAATTTTTCACATCTGAATGACATTATTATCATTTTTTGTTATGTATGAATGAAATTTAAGAGAACAAGGACAAAAGATATGTATTGATGTAACATTTTTTTTTATGTAGAGTGAAATTTAAGAGGAATTTTAGATCATCTTATAATATACAAAGAAAGGGAAACTTCCAGGAAGGTTCCTTCATAGGGTTGGAATGCTCATTATAAATACACACTTAGCTTCTTTTGTTTCATGAACAAAAATACATGCACACGTAGGTATCATCTATAGTAACTGCAACAAGATACCCTCGTAGTTTGTGGTTTGTGCAGTTCGAAGGCAAGGCTTATCGTATAACAATTTGTGCTCCCTGTGTCCTTGTGTTTCTTCTAGCTCAAACCAGCTAGCAAAAATGGCGGCTTCTCACCAACAAGAACCATGGCTATTGGAAAACGGAAACCCGAAGGTGTTGACCAGGGAAATGAGACATGGACGCACTGCGCACAGCAAGTCCTCCAACTCACTTCGCAAGAAGTCTGATCGCACTCTTGTCTCCAAGGTTCCCTGTGCTACTCTTCGAAACGTGCTTCTCAACTTGCAAGAGGTTCTTCTTGGCACCAAGCTTTCCATTCTCATCCCTGCCATTCCTGCTGCCATTGTTGCTGAGTACTGTGGCTTTGGAAGAGTGAGTTCATCTTCTCATCACTCCATTAAACCTGTCAAACACATATGTTTCTTTTATATGTCACCTGTGCTCTTCACTGGATCACTACTAGTATCTATACTAGTTCCAATGTTTATCTATCAATCCTCAATTTCCATGGATGTAAAATAATAACTTCGTTTTTTAAATGTTCTGGGACATTTTCCAGCAATTAATTCAACATTCAATTAAGTTCTGAAACATTTTCTAACATCTGTATAAATACCATGGTCAACAACCAAATGAACTAATCTTGAGTATAAAACTAGTTAGATCATATTTTGAGTACGGCACGTAAATGAGTTATGATTGAGGAGGGCGGTTTCAAAGTATGTCGGTCAAGTGAAACTACTATAAAATTCATGAGGGTGTGTTTCAATAAAAGGATTTTATGTTGAAAACTGGTTTTTCTATTGGTAATCATTTGCAGTTATATTATCTTATATATGACTATTGACTACTCTATATTTTATTATTATTATGACAGCCTTGGGTTTTTTTGTTGAGCTTACTTGGACTTACCCCACTTGCTGAACGTGTGAGCTTCATCACTGAGTAAGGAACCTCCATGAACTTGTTGCACCCTTTCTTTTATTCTCTGGACTATTTGTTATACAACAAGCTTTTTGTTTCTGGGTTGATTGCTGATTCTCCTCTATTTTCTCTTTTGGTGATTGTGCCTTCAAAATACTGCAGACAAGTAGCCTTCTACACAGGTCCCACAGGTATGAACCTCGAGTGCATCATCAATTTTGGAGATTTTTCTCAATGAAAATTTTCTTTACTGGTTAATATTTAATTTGGAACATAAATATAAACGTCAAGGATCAAGATTCTTCTGACATAATTGCACCAATCACATTTTCTGGAGTGTTGGTTTTCGGGACAAAACCATGTGATACTCTTTTTATTTTGGAATAGTAAAATCAATGGGTTTAAACTAGAATAAAAAAGCGTGCTTCAACAAATTGTTAAGTAAAAATTGATTGTGGTATCACTGCAGTTAAATGTTTCACATGTTCTCAATTACAGTTGGAGGACTTCTGAACGCGACGTGTGGGAATGCTACTGAGCTCATAATAGCAATATTTGCCCTTAGCAGTAACAAAATTGCTGTGGTCAAGTTTTCTCTGTTGGGATCTATTCTTTCAAACCTTCTTCTGGTTCTTGGCACCTCTCTATTGTGTGGTGGCATTGCAAACGTTGGAGTGGAACAAAAATATGACAGAGTAAGACTCTAACATCCATTTATAGTTTCTTCGAATGTGTGTATATTTTCATTTTTCTTAGTGTTTTTTATTTTTTAATAATGGAGCAACGACTAAGGTTAATTAAAATTGAATTTACAGAGACAAGGAGATGTGAACTCACTTATGCTGCTGTTGGCATTGTTGTGCTACTTACTTCCTATGCTGTTCAAATATAGCGCTGCCTCAGCTGCACTCACGGTTGATCCTTCACTCTATTTGTCAAGAGCTTCTAGCATTGTGATGCTGATTGCATATGCTGTTTACATTATCTTTCAACTCTGGACACACAGGCGGTTATTTGAAGCTGAAGATGTAAGGTTTCTTGAATCATGAAAATGGTGAAGTTGGTTTGCAATTAATTAATCTAATTCATGCCAATATCTTAGAAGTATTTAACATCGTGAATTGGCCAGGAGGATGAAGATGACAACAATGGTTCAGATGAAGAAGCTGTCATTGGACTCTGGAGTGGCATTGCTTGGCTGATTGGGATGACTGTATTCATTGCTTTGTTGTCTGAATATGTGGTGGAAACAATTGAGGTAATGGACATAACATAACATATTTAGAAAAAACGAATCTCAATTTGTTTAGTTATAGTATCGATGTTAAAATTGCCAAACTTAACAGGATGCATCAGATTCATGGGGTTTGTCTGTGAGCTTCCTCAGCATAATCTTGCTACCGATAGTTGGCAATGCAGCTGAACATGCAGGAGCAATCATATTTGCTTTCAAGAACAAGCTGGTGAGAACTTGAGAGTGTTATAAACTCCACACTTCCTCTCATTTAGCATAATATTCTTATTGACCAACCAATAAATGTTTTAAAGAAAATATGAAATTCATAGAAACTAAAGTATGCTTTGACTACAGGACATCTCATTGGGTGTTGCATTGGGTTCAGCAACTCAGATTGCCATGTTTGTGGTAAGATACACACCTCATTATAATATGTAAATGGATACTTTCATAATTTCATGCAGTTTCTTCTTTCTTTCTGCTTCTTCTAATGAAAGATTATACAATTACAATATAGGTCCCTTTATGTGTGATCGTTGCTTGGATAATGGGTATCAAAATGGATTTGAACTTCAATATCCTAGAGACAGGTTCCGTTGCTTTGGCAATAATAGTCACAAGCTTCACTTTACAGGTATACTTAACAAAATTCAAGAGACAAAAACACTATATTTTCATTCAATCTCCTAATGGAATATAAGGATTGACTAAACCACCCGTATTTATATAGGATGGTACTTCTCACTACATGAAAGGCCTTATTCTCCTGCTGTGCTACATAATTATTGGAGCTTGCTTCTTCGTACAAAGAACACCCTTTAGTAAGTAAAATACGTCAAATTTCAAAATGGTTACACATAAATAGTAAGAATCTATGATATTCTTATAAATTTGTAATTCGTTCCTAATATTTGATCACTTATTTTTCACAGACCAAGGTGATGTTACAAACGTCATGCCTAAACCAGCCATTAATGCAGTTCTAAGTGCTTAGTGGGTAAGTTGCAACTTATTGGCACATAAATATAATCCTTCAGTGCGCATAAAAATTCACGAGTTAACTGGGAACTTGAATTGCAGGCGTTGATCTAATTTTTTCTTTTCCCGAGATGAAGAATGGTGTAGCATCCAAACCCAAACCCAAAATCAAATTCAATGGATTGGTTATTGTTTCATTCTGATCACTTTCATATCCATAAGGAAGGGAGAAAAGAAGTTCAGTAGCTTTGCAAGTAGTTGCAAGCAATGAATAGACCACTGTGTGCAAGATGATCAATCATACGTGTGTTCTATCGAAGTGCTGCTTTTGATCATGTGCTTCAGTAGAGGCCAATAAGTGGAGTATTCTTGTTTGAGTTTGCTTTTGAAAGAATATCTTTTCAGTTTGCAGAATCTATATTGTATTTATTGTGTTTCTACTTTGTACGACCTTTTGCATGTGCTTTCTAAAGAGTTTCAAAGTTCTATTGATGTTTGGTTTTTCTTTGCGCGACCATATGTTTTCATGTTTAGATACGATATTTCAAGAAGTTCATTATCTTTTAAAGAATTTAAAACGCTTTGTATCACAATATGTTGTTTGAATAAAGAATTTTGAAAGAAATTGAAATTTTAGGATTTCAATAATTGGATTATTTAAAATTAGAGAAATTCAAATTTTAGCTAAAAAAAATAAGAATTTGAAACTGCTTATAAATTCATATTTTGATCTTTGTATTTTGGATTAACTTGGGTCTGGATTGATTTGACTCAACTTGAACATGGTCAACTCGACTCAACTTGGACGCAACTCAACTTGACATGAGATCCAACTTAGTTTGATATGGCTTTGACATGATGTCTTTGTCCAACATGTGCATCACTTGACTTGCTCAAATCTGATCCAATTTTTTTTAGTCTCACATGGGTCTAAACCGCGACCTAAACTCAATTGGGCTTGGACTTGGTCGAACTTGACACGACATGAGCCTAACCCAACTCAGTTAAACGTGATCCCATTTTAACTCGACTTAACTTGGAACCAAGTTGACTTGGCTCTTCGCTCGACCAACCTAAGCTAACTTGACTCGATTTAGGCTTATAGCTTGACTTGGCCTTGATCAGACTCGCACCGACTTGGGCCTAACCCAACTTGATTGAGCGTTGGTCTACTCCGACTCGGATGAACGTGAACCCACCCCTACTCGGTTGAATGTGGACTTGCCCCCAACTTGGCTTGACTTGGGTTTAGGCTAACTCAACTCAACCTGGGCCTAGGTTGACTCAGCTCGACCTGTGCCCAAGCTGACTCAACTTCACCTTGGCATAGGCCAACTGAACTCAATCAGACTCGAGCTGACTCAATTCGACCCAGGAAAACTCATCTTGACCTATTCTTGATCAGACTAGGACCAACCTCAACCTATCTTAGCACGGTCGAACGTGGGTCGACCCCAACTCAGATGAACATGGACTAGCCTCGACTCGATTGAACATGTGCTTGTTTTGATTCGGCTTGACTAGGCCCGAGATGTCTTGACCTAACCTAGGCTCGAGCCAACTTGGCTCGACTTGAGCCTAGGCTAACTTGGCTCGTCAAATGCTCAAGCCTACTTGACTTAATTTGCACCCATTTGATTTGACTCGATTTAGGGTCAAATCGACTTTGTTTTTCAAATTAAATACAAAGTTGAAATACAAATTTGCACCCATTAACATATGTTGTATTCGATTAAAACATACAACATCGTTGTGACTTTTTTCAGATTAAGTAAGAATAATTGATTACCACCTTGAAATAATTGATTAAATACGTCTGATTTAATTTTTAATAAGTATTTTCTGAACATTATAAAAAGAACCTTGATCTCACTTTTTTGTACAACTAATACTACACTGTAAAAAGAAAATTCATTGAGATTATTTGAGTTTTTTCTTTTTCAATTCTCAAATAATGCTTTAAGAATTTCAAATTCATAAGGTTGTGTTAGGTTATTGAAAGTATCTTGTGATTTGCTTATGGTGTGAAAATCTGGTACATTATTTCTTTTTTTAACTTCCAATGTCATCTTCATTGTGTTCAAAAGTTGATCTTTTAGTGTGTGTTGTCATGTGATGAGTTCTTGTACAAACATTTGAAGACAGTGGACTCCATTTATTTTAAGTTTGAATAACTAAGATTGGATGAAGGATAATTTGTGATTTGAACCAATATGATTTTTGTGTACAATATTTATATTCTTCTATCTTCTTTATCTTGTTATTTACCAATCTTTTTTATCAATCTTTATCCTAAATCATTGCATTAATTTTTCAAATTGAAACATTTTTTAAGTAGTTGATGAAAAGGTAAATCCTCATTCTCTTTTGTAACATTTATGGATACTCAACTTTACAAAATGAGTTTTAATAAAGTGGTGTTTGTCCATGCAAAAATATAAAAAAATATATAACAATATTTTTCTCGTAAAGAAAAATTAGGATAAATCATACAAAGGGTATATATTTATTTGTGTCATACAAACGCAACATTTTGTCTCATTATAAGTTCATAAAGTAATTATAAGTTTAATCATTCGATGAGATTATCCCCTTTGAACTTTGTCTATAATACGATAAAAATTGATTTAAAAAAATTTCTTGCTCTAACGATTACCTTAATGGTTTCCATCATGTCTTTATTAGGTTTACCACTCCAATAATAATTTAAATTCACAAATTATTTATTCCAAGAGTCTTGATTTTGTAGAAATAAATATGTATATTTACATCCTTTAATAAGATACGTATTGTTAGTTATATATATATATATATATATATATATCATCTTGACACCTTTTTTAAGAAATTTGATTCGCTCAACTAATATAAAAATGGATTAACATGTGTTATAGTTGCCTGAACAGTGATAAGTGTCAAATTTAAGTAATATTTCATATTTAAATATAGGAACTTATGAGTATTAATTGCTAATCTATTAATTTATACTTTTTTTTACATATTTTATGATTTTAATTTGAATAAGAACTATTTATATCCAAATTTGTGTTAATTTCAAGAGTTTAGGGTAAAATGAAGATAATTGGGCAAAAGGAAAATATACAAAGTTAAATAAAAAGAGAAAGTTGGAATGCATCAACACTCACCAAAGTTGCCCAAATTCACAAAAAGCCAAGATGCCATAAGTGGATCTCGTTCAAGCAAGTAGAACCTCACCTGAGCTAGATAGCACCAATAACGTTGGGCCTTTTTACTTTTTATTTGCCCAAGCGAGCCCATTAGCGCCTAAGCGAAAAGTAACTTAAGCCAGTGAATATTAGGTTAAATAGGGGGGTTGAGGCACAACCCTAGTGTGCAAAATTGAGAGGAAAACACCATTGAATGACTTGTAACCTAATTGGGAGAATAGAAGGTGCTTCATATGTGGCTAATTCTAACATGTGGATTTAGGAGTAATATGTTCAATCTCTTATGTATTGAGGTGATATCCGAATATAATATTTTGTTATTGATTGATTATTGGTATTATTATTTTGCTTCTAATTCTTGATCTAGAATCTTAAATATGACTGGAAAGTATTTTTATGGTTCTTACCTATACAATAATATTTAACATATTTGAGTGCTAGGAATAGACTTGAAATGTTAATTGTTATTAACGTCTAATTGTAAAGCTAAGTTGTTTTTATAAATATGTGAGGAATCGATATTTAGAAAACACCTTGAGAATTTTATATGCGAAGAATCGATATAAATGATTTATATATGAGCATCTATATCAATCAAAAAGCACAATATTATCATGCTAATCAAAATACAATAGAGTGAGAAAGATGAAATTTCCAATTGAAGCAACAACTCTGTGACTTGTTTTCTTGTTAATTCTTGCCATCATAACAACTCTCACAAACTTTTATTATTCTGTTTTATATTTAGCGAATCTTTTACTTGAATATTCAATTTTTCCTTGTGAATTCGATATTTGTCCTTAGGGACACATTATTACTTTTGACAACACGGTACACTTGCCGTAAAAAGTCATCTAACAGTAAAAACAATAGTGATTGACCCAGTGATATAAATGTTTATGGTTCCATTTGGTAAAGTTAAAAAAGATTATCCATGTCCTCTAGATGTGACTGTATTATTTTGCGCATCTACATTTCACTATAATCCTAGAAATGTAGTATTCATCATACCATATAATTGTCCCACAAATGAAGATGTCATATATATGTGTTTAAAATCTCTCTATCAATTTTTTATAAAAAAAATTAAAATTGTACACATGAACAACAAAGAAAATGAAAACAAATATTAACTAATAATTTGTAGGATGCATATGGTGCAATTATACCCATACTCAAACCCAATCATTGATTCACGGGTATCAATTTAAAATTGTTTTTTACGGTGGCTAACCAAGATAAATGAGTTGTAATGTAAATGTTCATTCAATTTGAATCAAGTACCACTCTTTTAAATCCCCAAGACAAAACTTCCAACTACATATAATTTAAATTCACACTTTCTCATAATAGAGTCATATATAAATCAATAACACTTTAATCAATATTAAACTGAGAGTAATGAGGTTATGTACATCTCACTTTACATGAATATGGATAGAATAATACATATACAAAATGACAATTGTTTCATTCCCTTACTTGAATATTTTGTAGATTGATGTATTGCTCATGTAATATTTTCTTTTTTCTTAGTTTGTTATTTCTCTTTCAAAAGTATTTGTACCCATATTGCAGTATGTTCTTATTTATAGTGTAATTTGTAATCATTACATTTCTCAATTTAAATTTTAGCTCTACATTTTTGTTCCAATTGAATTAAGATTTCAATAGTTAGTTTGTAAAAGATAAATTTTCCAAGTAATTTGGTAAAAACATAATTCGATAAATTAAACTTGGAAGGTTTTTTAAGGGAATAGAATAAACAAATCTTATTAATCTTATCCCTTGCACTAAATTTCTCATATCATAAACAATAATTAAGAATTTCTTTGTTATCTGAGTAACTTCGTAAGAAAAACTCTATGATATAGTCTTGTTATTTTATCTTATCATTCTTTGAGTTGCCAAATAATATTTAATTCTTGTCTAATTAATTGATTTAGATTTTGGACAATCTTACCATATTTAATACTTAAAAGAAACAACTTACATGATTCAGATTATTAATATTTATATAGAGATGATAATGCGGGTCGGTCCGCCCGCAAAATGCGAGTCTAGTTGGCCCGTCCCACATAGAATTTGTGGGTTGATTTTACTAACCCACCCTGTATAAGAAATATTTTTTTTAAAAATAATAAAAATAAATTTTTAAATAATTTTTTTGAATAAATTTAATTCTTTTTTATTTAGATACATTGGGTAAATAATGTCACAATATTATTTTCATGACATGCGTAATAAGATATGAGTGAAAAATTTGGAATGTTAAATATGAGGCTGCATGAAAAAGATATGGGGATGCAGAAATAAATTTTTAGACTTTTAAGATATGCAAGTCATGCAGGATAGCGTGTCCCACCTCGTACTTGCCTGTGAGGGCTACAGGTTATGCACGATGGGCCTAAGTGGGCCAACAGGTTGGAACAAGGAGCCTGTCTCGCATTTTTCTCAGCGGGTCGCGAGCAAGCTTGCACGGCCCACCTCGCTTTGTCATCCCTATCTTTATGTGTAAGTTTCTTCTCTTTGATGCAAAGTGTATATCATTATCATGCATGTAAGATTTGTTTCCTTACATCCGTTTTGATTTTCTCTAATGTCTCCCTAGATCGTGTCAATCTAAGCGTTTCATTGTAGAATTTGTTGGACTAAGAGTGTTAGACGAAGTCCTAGGGATCTTCGTCACTGACAACACTTTGTAAAATAAGAAAAATATTTCATGTTCATTTGTTCTCCGACTTGCATACGTCCAAAATTCAAAGTAATATTCTTTCTGATTAGGGGAAGTTGTACATTGTTGTAGCCACTTTCTATTTGTTATCACTACATAATATATTTCAAGGTGGAAAATGAGAGGGTGGGAAGCTCGCTCCACGCAGAGACACGGTAACCTTGGCGTTGGCCAGAACCCAAACAAATCTAAGTTTGAGCACACAACCTTCTTCTTTTCCAATTTCCCTCATGGGTTTGGAGAGCTGGACATGCACATGGTTTTCCAAAAATGGGGAAGAGTGAAAGAGGTCTTTATTGCTCGCAGACTGAATAAATGTGGAAGGCGTTTTGGGTTTGTCCGCTTCTTTGATGTGAGAAATGTGGTAAGGTTGGAGAAGGAGTTGGACAAAATTTATATAGGGAATTTGAAGCTCTACGTAAACATTCTGAAGTATCGGATATATGATCCCAATGTTAATGGGTTGCCCTTTAGGGCAAACAAGAAACCAGAGTCGGAATCGCTGGCAGGGGCAAAGAAGTGGGGTTTTGAATGGCAGGGGGGAAAAGGGAGGGAGAGGAGGAAGGAGGTGTGGGTGGATAAAAAAGGAAATCAATCCTTTGCTGATATAGTTAAAGGAGGTTCTCGACAGGAGTGGAAGGGACCAATCATTTCAACCCAAAATCTGGTTCTACCATGGATGAAGTTCAGTGTCATTGGCTAAGAAGAGTTAGACTTCGAACAATTAGAAGAAGAGTTTCTGAAAGGCGGTATGAGTATGATCAAAGTGTGTTATTTGGGTGACAACCTAGTCATGCTCACACCAAGGGTAGGGGAGAGTTTGGAGGTTCTGATAAAGCTCAATAAGGCATGGTTCGATAGTGTTTTTGACAGGATTGATCCATGGACGGAAAATTTTGTAGCAAGCCATAAGTTCGTACGGGTAAGGTGCTATGACATACCTATCACCCTATGGAATAAAGACTGCTTCTCCAAAGTGGTGGGTGAAAGGGCATCATTAGTATCCATTGATAATTCTACTCTGCTATGGGAAAATCTTGAGTATGCTAGACTTCAAGTTAGGGTGCAGAAAAATCATAATGTAAGATTGGCGAAAGGGATGAGAATCAATGGCCAAGAATACAGTATCCTCATTGAAGAAGAAATTCCTTGTGGGTGCAGAGGTCGATGCAGGTGTTGCTATGATGGGCTTGGATCCTCGGACAGTATCTCCTCGTCGAAAACCTATGTTGAGGAATCCGCTTGCTTTGTAAACAGCTGTGAGGAGGAGGTGATCGGAGGGGAGGCGGCGGGTGAAGGCGAGCAAATTGGAGGAGAAGTGTCGAGTGGAGGAATTCATGAAGGGAATACGACAAAAGGGTTGGTAATTAAGGAACCTAAACCTATGTCTACAGAATGTCAGAGGGTAGTTGATAAGGGTTTCACGCTTAAGGAAAGGATATCCCACAAGTTATCTGAAGAAGCTGCGTTTTTTAGTACCCATTTCCACTGGTCAGTACCAGCTAGCTATAAGCCCTACCAAGTGAATGACCTGGCCAAGTTAGTGGTGGAGGTGGAATGTAGTAATTCTCTGTGTGCACCCATAGTTGCGTTGGGCCAAAAAGGAAGTCCAACGACCCACTATAGCAATGGGCGGAATTTTTCTCTAGCCCAAGAAGGAGAGGGGGTTGGAGAACACTTACCCATGGATCGTGGGTTGAGCTATGAGAAAGAAAAGAGAGGTGCAGGATCGGGAGCCCGAGCAGAATCGCTGGTGGTGCGACAGTCGGAGTAATGTCACGACCCGAGCAACTTGCCGGAAAATTTAGTGGATGTGGGTTCAGTAGGAGGAAGCGAACAGGGGTCCCCATCACGTAGACGCAGAACGAAAGGGCTGTGGGAAGTGGGAGAACCGAGCACCCATCCGCAGAGGTCTGTCAGAATAAGAGCAAGGTCTTCCCAGGCAAGGAACTCATTATCCTTCAAAGTTGGATCCTCTGCAACAAATATTATTGATAGGGATATAAACAAATGCAATGCTCGTTTTCGGGACCCAAGAATTATGGAGGAACCAGAAATTTTATGGGAGTTGGGCAAAAACATCGGATTAGCGTGCCGAGGAGTTGAAGAAGAGGTGGTGCAGGAATACCTATGTATGGAAGCGACAGATGACGAGTTTGTGAAGAAGCTTGAGGAGGGTGTCATAAACGGTTATCTATGTTGATTGTCAACTTGAATATTAGAGGTTTGGGGGGAGTGACTAAGTCCAGATACATGAGGCAATTAATTGCAAGTGAGGGAGCAGAATTTGTATGTCTGCAAGAAACGAAAAAAACGGTTTTCTCATATGCCAGATGCTTTACCTTGTGGGGGGATAATAAAACAGGTTGGATTCATAATGAAGGTGATAATGGAGGAGGTAGCTTGCTATCCATGTGGCACAAAGAAGCCTTATGTTATGAGAGTCATGTCATGGGTAAGGGATTTATTATTGTGGCTGACCAGCACCTTAAGACTACACATAGGTGTGTTATTGTGAACGTCTACTCTGCTTGTGCCTTAAGGGATAAGAAGCTGCTTTGAGAGGAGCTCACCAACATTAAAGCGACGTCTCAAGTTTCGGTCTGGAGTATCTGTGGGAACTTTAATGCCATTAGAAGTAGAAGGGAAAGAAAAGGTGCTAGCAGTAGGGGAGATATGTCAAGTGGCTACTCATCTGAGATCAATGGATTCAATAGGTTCATAGAATCAAATATGTTATTGGATCTGCCTATAGTAGGTAAGAAATATACGTGGTTCAAGAAAAATGGGTCCGAAGAGTGGTTGAACATTTGGCCAATGTGCAAACAGTATGTCTAGAGGACGGAAGTGTCTGATCATTGTGCTTTGGTGGTGAAGACTTTGGATAAAGACTGGGGTCCCAAACTATTTCGTACCATTGATGCTTGGCATATGGAAAGGGGGTTTTCTGAGATGGTGAAGGAGAAGTGGCAATCCTATTCAGTACATGGGGATGTTATCACGAACCTTAAAGGATAAGTTGAAATTGTTAAAAGGGGAATTAAAAATTTGGAACAAAGAAGAGTATGGTAATTTGTACACCATCAGGGATTGTATCTTGCATGAAATTGAGTCTCTTGATAGTCAAGACTTGAATGGAGGTCCGAGTGAAAGAGGAAGGATAGAAAGAATGGAGTTATTGAACCGATTAAGGGAGGTTGATAGGAAGATAGATTCTCGTATCTGCCAGAAAGCAAGAGTAAGTTGGTTCAAGTATGGGGACTCGAGAACCAAATTCTACCATTCGTCTCTTAGATGGGGAAGACGGAGGAATGAAGTGAAGGGTGTAGTGGTTGGGAATCAGTGGTGTGAGGAACCGTGTACGGTTCGAGCAAAGCAATATCGGCCTATCTCACTAGTAGAGGCTATATACAAAGTAATTGCAAAACTGTTGACTGGTAGAATAAAAAAAGTGATAAACTCCGTAGTCGAAGAAAGCCAATCTGCATTCCTAAAGGGCAGAGGGATATTAGATAGTGTGCTCATGGCGAACGAAGCATAAGAGGATCTCAAAAAGGGTGGGAGGAGTGGCTTATACTTGAAGGTGGACTTTGAAAAAGCTTATGATTCAGTCAGGTGGGATTTTCTATATGATATGCTCTACAAGTTGGGGTCCCATAACAAGTGGGAATATGGATGTGAGGATGTATGGAATCGTTTACAGTCTTTGTGTTAGTGAATAGGAACCCAACAGAGGAATTCAAACCAACAAGAGGATTAAGGCAAGGTGACCCACTGGCACCTTTTCTCTTTATTGTGGTAGCAGAAGGGCTAGCTGGGTTAGTAAGGCAAGCAACTAAGGTCAGTCTATTGTCAGGGGTTAAGATTGGTAGAGAGGAGGTAGAGTTGTGTATTTTGCAATTTGCAGATGATACCCTTTTTTAATGTGAAGAGTCACATAGTAATGTGGTAACCTTGAAGGCGATACTAAGGGGGTTCGAGATAGCCTCAGGCCTTAAGATAAAATTTCACAAGTCTAAGATAATTGGATTAAATGTTGATAGAAATGCTTTGGCAATTTATGCAAAGACAATGAATTGTGCCCAGATGAGAGTCCCCTTCAAGTATCTGGGCTTAGAAGTAGAAGGAAATCCAAGGACGGTTAAGTTCTGGGAGCTTGTACTAACCAAACTAAAAGCTAAACTCAGTGGTTGGAGAGGAAGATTCTTGTCTTTGGCAGGGAGAATATATTTTGTCAAATCAGTTATCTCTTCGGTCTCGCTATACTATCTATCCATTTTTAAAGCACCAGAGTCAATCTACAAAAACATAATCAGTATTCAGCGGATGTTTCTGTGGGAGTGGGGGAAGGAGAAGAAACTGATACAATGGGTTAGCTGAGAAGATGTATGTAAGTCGAAAGTGGATGGTGGCTTGGGGATTAGAGATATTCGGAAATTCAACCTTGGCGTCCTAGCCAAATGGAGATGGAGGTTAGTGTCAGATGAGGAAGGAAGGTGGAAGGACTTGCTGGTTTCAAAATATGGAATGGTCACAGAAAGCTTGCGTAGCCCAGTGAAAACACAGTCTTGGTGGTGGAGAGACCTCCAAAAAGTACATAAAGAGGGAGGAGGCAAAGGATGGTTCCAGCAACATATTGCATGGAGACTTGGAGGTGGTGATAAAGTCAAATTTTTGGAGGATGTGTGGTTAAGAAACAACAGCCTCAAGTCCCTCTACCCTAAGCTGTTCACACTGTCCCTGAACCAGGGTCTAAAGGTGAATGAGGTAGGGGAATGGGTAGATGCAGAATGGCGGTGGACCCTGAGGTGGAGGAGGGATAAATTTGAATGGGAATCTTCGTTGGAAACTAATTTCATACACTACATATCCCAGGTAAGGTTGTCAAGGGAACAAAGAGATGTGCTGGCGTGGGGGGTCGAAGAAGCAGGGTCCTATACTATTAGTTCAGCATATGAATATTTAGCGAAGAGGGCCAGCAGTTCCCATCAGGAAGTGTTCAAGTCCCTGTGGAAAATAAAAGTGTTTCCTAATGTTATAATCACAGCTTGAAGGGTTCTCCTAGGTAGAGTGCCAACTAGAATGTGTTTGAGAAGGAGAGGGGTAATGTTAAACACAGTATTGTGTGCTTTCAGCCAAACGAAGGAGGAATCATGCCAACATATCTTCATTGAATGCCGCTTTGCCCAGAGGGTGTGGACGCTATGTTTTAAATGGATAGGAATTATGTTTGTACAACACAACGAGCTATCAAAACACTTTGAAAACTTCTACTTGCCACACTTGAATAGGAAACAAAATCTTTTGTGGAAAGGAGTATGGCTACCATAGTGAGGTGTATTTGGGACCATAGGAACTCAATAGTTTTTAAACAAGGTGTTGTATATGGGGAAGAGATTTTCATGATGGTACAGCTCAAGTCTTGGCAATGGTTGAAGCACAGAGGACACATTTTAAATTGCTCTCTTGCTGACTGGATTTTCAACCCAATTATCTGCATTAGAAGTTCAAAGTGAGTGGTTGCTGGTAGGTGGTTATAAGAGGATCTGTTATTAGAAAAAGATAGCTGGAGTGTTGGATGATAGCATAGCTCCTGTAGGCGAGCTCTCTGATTGATACATTGGAACCCCTCCAGTTAAAAAAGGGTGTTGTGGTGAGGGTGTAATCCTAGAGTGAGGACAACAGTGAATGCAGGATGCAGTTCTTGATGATAATTGTGGATGGTTTTGAGAATAATTCACTTGTGAGAAGATTATGATGAAGTTGGAGTCGGTGGGCACGAACAGAACATGTCTTTGATGCTCTGGAGTTAAAGGCTATAGATGTTACAGTGGAGGGCCACATTCAAATATGGTTTATCTATCACTCTTGTATAGGTAGCTGGTGTTGCTAAGACACAGGTTAAGAGGTGGATATCATTCCTCAAGAAGTTATTTTTTTTCTCTCCCTTTTGGTGCCTTGGAGGAGCAGCTCTGCAGGTACTGGTTTGTTGATATAGGGAGCAGGATTATTGTTGATTTTGTTGTTGCCTAGGTTGTTTGGCTGTTAAGTCGGATAACATCGAGTGTGTCTGATGGCTGCTATGTAGGGTTGTTGTGAGCCTTGCCGAAGGCTGCTGTGGGGAAGGTTTTAGCTATGGGTTGTGGTTGTTGGAGGTCAACTACACTCAGACCAGAAACATGTAGCTGGTGCTATATAAGCTGGATGGTCTTTATGGTTTGTGTTCTGAGTGTAATCCCATATCTTCTTTAGTTGCTTTTAAAGACGTATGTATAGGTTCTAAGGGAGTGTTAAAGAGGGTTACAGTTCAGAGTATTTTTCGGACAAAAATGGCTCGATCTAATAGGCTGATTTGGTTTTAAGTCTCTACTGGAAGAAAATATTGGGATCCGTTAGTGGAGCATAGTTTGCGATTGAAGTTTAAATGGTATGTATTGGTGTTATTATGGAGAGGCTAGCTGGTCAGCCTCCTCTGTGATAGGTTTTTGTGCTGCTAAGTTCTTCACTCCTGCAGGTTGTGAATGAGGTGCCTTGTATGGCTCATGTCCTCTGCCACCCTGTTTTCTGGTGTTCCTGGCGTGTTGGTACGAGGTGATAAGGGGAGCGAAGAGGTGCTGACTTGTTGTACCTTAAAACTAGAATCTCCTTGGTGCCTCTAGTAGGAGCAGTTGGTAGGAGAAAATAGGTGGTTCAGTTTTGTGTGATATAAAGGCTGCTAGTGTGAACCTTAGGTGGTAGTTGCTGGTACAGTTTTGTATTTTTGGTGTTTGCTGGGTTATGCATATTTATTTGTTCTCTAGCTCCAGTTGGGTTCCTTTCATGGTAGAAAATGTTGGACCAGCTGTTGTCCTAGTGTGAGTCGAATGCTCAATTGAGCTAGGCTGATCTGGTCTTTTCTGCTAGGATTGTAGGAATTATCTGGTAACATTTATTAGCTTAAGATCTTGGTTTTGTATACGGGTTGGGACACCGTATACAATTGATAAAAAAAAAATTTGTTCTCCGACTTCAATAGACAAAGGTTCTAGTTTTATCAGACGAACGATGTTAGTCAAACTTTTAATTGCTAATCATTGAAGTAGATGTATACTTCAAAATGATCCTTTATACGTTTATCATAATATTGATTTAGTTATATTAAAGGATATGGATACCAGAGTTATAGAAGGATCTTAATATTAATTGTGTCTTTTCTAATTATTAGTTGTTTCTCTTTATAAAGGTGAATCACCTTTATTTTGTTTTGTCAGTTATGATTCTAGTATTTATTTAATTGATTATTTCTCTCTTTAGCTAGACCTAGAATGAGTGTACTGCTTGTATATATTCAGACTATTTGTTTTGATCTCAAAGAATAATAAAAAGAGATATTCATTCTCATATCATTTGTCTTCCTTTTACTCTTTTGTTCATCTTTGTTCTATTTTATAATATGATATCAGAGCCTTGTTAGAGCTCTGGTTGCTACATTTATCCATGGGTGAAGTTGTTGATTTCTTACAAGATTTTTTTTCACCTTACCATGTTAGTTCATAAGATAATCCATCCTTGAATAGAGTTTACTCTCTCATTACACAACAAGAGAGACAAACTTTTGGTGATCAATCCAAGGCAATGATTGCTACTAGCAAAGGAGGTTATGAAAACAATGTTGCCATCTATGGCAGAGGTGGTGGATAGGAAGAGGAAGCTATGGAAAAGAATATACTGCCAAAATTTGCAGTCATGGTGGAAAAACAGGGCATACCATTGATACATGCTATAAAAAACATGGTTTTCCACCTCATTTCAAGTTTAAAAATCATAATCATGAGCAGAATCATGAAGGTTCGAAGTAGAAGTGGAGTCTCAACAAAATGGTTTTACTCCTGAGCAGTATTAAACATTGTTAGCTCTTTAACAACAGGTCAAATCCAATGACAATGTTTCTAGTCAAGTCTTCGTTATTCCTTCCAACATGACAACACAAACTGGTAATGACTTTATTTCTTCCTTCAATTCTTGGATTATTGATAGTGGTGCTACTGATCATATTTGTTCATCCTTAACTTATTTCACTTCATATAATCAAATTAATCCTATTTCCGTTAAATTATCAAATGGAAATCAAGTCATTGCCTATTATTCTGAAAGTGTTTTTCTCAATCAAAATCATGTCATAGACGATGTTTTGTATATTCCTTGCTTCACTTTTAATATTCTTTCAGTAACAAAATTGATTGATAAATTATCTTGTGTTCTTAATTTTGACTCTAATGGTTGTCACATTCAAGACAAAAACTCCTTGAAAATGATTGGCTCTGCTACGATGCAAGATAGACTTTATATACTCAGGATCCCATCTTACCAGAAACTTCAAATCAAACCCATCAAATCTACACACACCATCAATACTGTTAATGTTAGTGCTAGTGATCTAGAAACCCTTTGGCATTTTCGATTAGGTCTTATTTCAAATAAATGTATTGATGTTATCAAGAATAAATTTTCTTTTGTTAAAGATAATAAATCTTTTGTTTGTGATGTTTATCATTTTGCAAAGCAAAAAAGACTTTCATTTCCTATTAGTACATCTAAATAAAAAAAAATGTTTTGATTTGATTCATGTAGATATTTGGGGACCATACTTAATATCATCAATTCATGGTCATAAATATTTCTTGACCATAATTGATGACTATTCGAGGTACACATGGATTTTTCCTTTAAAACAAAAATCTGAAGTTGTTAAGGTTTTGGAAAATTTTGTTGTTATTGTTCAAACACAATTTGAGACAACAATAAAAATAATAAGAAGTGATAATGGGACTGAATTTGTCATGACTAATTTCTTTGTCAATAAAGGAAATAGTACATCAAACATCATGTGTCAATACTCCACAACAAAATAGTACAGTTGAAAGAAAACATGGTCATTTATTAAATGTAGCAAGAGCTCTCATGATACAATCTCATTTACCTAAAATTTATTGATCATAGATACATGTTGCACATATTATAAACATGTTTCCCACCCTTGTTTTAAACTATTCTTCTCCTCATGAAATGCTTTACAAAACTGAAGCAGATTTTAATGGATTAAAGGTGTTTGGTTCTTTATGTTATGATAGCATTTTGTCAACAAATAGAACAAAATTTGATCCAAGAGCATCAAAATGTGTTTTTAAAAGGGGGACAAAAGGATATATTTTGTTGAATATTCAATCAAGAGAAATTTTTGTGTATAGGGATGTCGTCTTTTATGAACATGTTTTTCCATATCAAAGGGTTCAAGATACTAGCAATGAAATTGACAGTCCTAACATTAACGATCAAATCTCGTTTACTGAAGATCAACCTGTCTTGAGTCAGCCATCACAAACCATTCTTGACCTTGTGATAATGCTGAAAATAACAGTGATAATAATTGTGAGTCACACATTGAGGTTCCAAAAGAAGTTTGTTCCCATATAGACCAAAACCTCAATGAAGATCATGACATAGAACAAAATTTTGAATCAGATCAATTTGTCCGAATGAGTACAAGAATAAAAAAACCACTTGAGTATTTAAAGGATTATCATTGTAATATTAATGTTTCCAATACATCTTCAAGAGTTAAATATCCTTTGAATTTTGTTTTGTCTTATAAAAATTTATCACTTTCTTACACATCTTTTGTTATGTCTTTTTCTTCACATGTTGAGCCAAATACTTATTCTGAAGCTGTGAAACATGATTGTTGGAGAAAAGCTATGCAATGTGAGATATCTGCTTTAGAGTCAAATCAAACTTGAGAGACTACTCTTCTGCCTAAGGACAAAGCTGTCATAGGTTGAAAATGAGTATTCAAAATAAAATATAAGGCTGATGGGACAATTGAAAGGTATAAAGCAAGGTTAGTGGCAAAGGGATACACACAAACAGAAGGCATTGACTACCTTGATTCTTTCTCTACAGTAGCAAAGATAACCACCATAAGGTTACTTCTTTCTCTAGCTTCTATCTATAATTGGGAATTGAAACAATTAGATATAAACAATGCCTTTTTACATGGAGATTTGAAAGAAGATGTATACATGGTTGCTCCTCCTAGATTGACTTCTATTCCACTAGGAAAAGTTTGTAAACTAAAAAAGACTTTATATGGCCTTAAACAAGCCAGTAGAGAGTGGTTTGCCAAACTGTCATCCTTTTTGCTTTCTATGGGATATACTCAATCTATAAATGATCATTCCTTGTTCATTAATTCTTCAAAAGAATCTTTTACAACATTATTGGTGTATGGGGATGATATAATATTGGCAGGAAATGATAAAGAAGAGATTGCTCGAATTAAACAAGCCTTGAATCAGACATTCAAGATTAAGGATCTTGGGGATTTAAGATATTTTCTTGGTCTAGAAGTAGCAAGAAGTAAGAAAGGAATAATGGTGAATCAAAGGAAATATGCATTGGAATTGTTAACAGATGCAGGTCTTTTAGCCTGCAAACCTGCACCCACTCCTATTGATAATCGTGAAAAATTCTCTTCTACTAGAAGTGTTCCTTTCACATATATTCAAGTCTACAGAAGATTGATTGGAAGGCTTATGTAATCTCATTAATACCCGACCTGACATAACATTTTTTGTGCAACAACTTTCTCAGTTTCTTGTTAAGCCTATAACTGCTCACTATACTGCAGCGATTAGAATTCTCAGATATATTAAAGGAGCTCCAAGTCTTGGTTTATTTTTCTCTTCCAACACTTCTACTCATCTCAAAGCCTTTTGTGATAGTGATTGGGGCACCTGTAGTGATTCAAGACAATCAGTAACTGGTTTTAGTGTGTATCTTGGGAATTCTACGATATCCTGGAAATCAAAGAAGCAAGGAACAATATCAAAGAGTTCTTGTGAAGCTGAATACAGGGCAATGGGCAATGGCCACGGTTACATGTGAAATTCAATGGTTAACTTATCTTCTTCAAGATTTCAAAGTTCCTTTTGAGCAACCATCTATTTTATACTGTGACAATGACTTGGCAAGATACATTGCAGCAAATCCAGTGTTTCAAGAGCGTACAAAACATATAGAAATAGATTGTCACGTTGTTAGAGAAAAATAAATAAAGAAGGGTCTCATCCATTTGCTTCCCATTTCCACCACAGCACAACTGGCTGGCATTTATACCAAAACTTTAAGTCCCCAATCTTTTAAGAGTATTTGTTCCAAATTGGGTCTCATCAATATTTGCCCCCAGCTTGTAGGAGATATTAAAGGATATGGATACCAGAGTTATAGAAGGATCTTAATATTAATTGTTTCTAATTAATAGTTGTTTCTCTCTATAGAGGTGAATCACCTTTATTTTGTTTTGTCTATTATGCTTCTAGTATTTATTTGATTGATTATTTCTCTCTTTAGCTAGACCTAGAATGAGTGTACTGCTTGTATATATTCAGACTATTTGTTTTGATCTCGAAGAATAATAAAAAGAGATATTCATTATCATATCATTTGTCTTCCTTTTACTCTTTTATTCATCTCTGTTCTATTTTATAATAAGTTATTTGTATGACATATAAAATTATTTAATAATAATGTTAATCACGGCATTTGAAATGTTACGATGTTTTAACTCTACTTATTTACTATAAGACTAAGCTTAGTTTACGTGAGATTTCCGATATATAATGTATATAAAGAGTATTAGAGTGTTTGGTGAGTTTATATATATATATATATATATATATATATATATATATATATATATATAAAAAAGTATTCTTGATACAAAGATGTGTTTTCAAGTTTCTTTTTACCATTGATTCTTGCTAATTCATGTTAGTGGGGACTTGGCACCAATATGTTAAATATTTTGAATTCCATTGGATATGTTTTAAGCTTAAGAAATCTTGTGGATGGTGCCATATGCAAATAATGGTCTTACAAAAGATGTTCTTCCCTAGCTTCATCAAGCTCAAACTCATGTATAAGAGAATGTGTTCTAATAGTATGGAAATCTACAAGTGATTCTCACTAAATACATTATTATTTCTCACTATTGAAGATTACCTTATCATAAACTTATTTACTCCCACCACCAAGTTCTTGAAACTATTTAATAAAAATAATGTACTTTTTAATTATATTAAATTCCTTTTTGTAGGAAAGATTTGAGATGATTTTTTAGTTTAAACTTAACTAGATGATTACAAGAATTGATATTTTTAAACATTGCGCCAGACATTTTAGGCATCTCACATACTGATACTATGATATTTGGTATTTAAGTCTTAGATTAAACTAACATGTCACTATTATTTTTATTTTGACTCGTTTTAAGTCTTATGTCATGTTGCCAAAGTTATTACAGATTTATCTTATTCCATAAACTAATTTCCGTAATGTACTTAAAGGTCTAAGGTTTTGCAAAAGAAATTCTAAAACGTAGCTAAATCTTATTATATATTGGAATTTAGTTTCAAAAATATTATCAAATGGATAAATTTTGACAATAATGTTTCAAAAGTTTGAATTTTTTTAAATATAATTTCAGAAATTATTTATTGGAAAGAGTTTTTTCTTAAATAAATATAGAAAGAGTGCCTAAAGGAAATTCTAAATAGAATTATTCTTTCTTTTTTTTGTGAAAGAAAGAGTCCAATCATCCTATAACATTTCTTGGTCCATATTGGTTATGTTTTGGAAATTTGCTTTAGTAGCCCATACTTTTCTTTTGCATTATTATAAATATAAAAATTTCCATAGTTTATGAAAGTAATTTTTGAATGGTGTAATTTAGAAGTTATTTTTTCATGAAATTTTTTTGCATTATACAATTAATTTTTTATTTTATTTTTGGTTTTACAATCTGAAAGTCACTTTTTTACATAATTTCATTATTTGGAAGTTATTTTTTACTTTTAAATTGTATAAAAAATTTAAATTTCACAATGTAAAAGTTATTTTTTCATAAAAAAAAAAACTTTTAGATCATATAATATAAAAAATTTCTAAATTATATAATCTAAAATATTTTATTTGAGTTCATCCCCAACATAATACATAAATAAAGCTAACAACACATAAATAAAGCTAACAACAACCACAAAAAGAAGAAAAAGAAGTGCCAAGAAGGGGTGACGGAAGCAAAAAAGAAAGTTTTATCTTTTGACAATTTCATGGGACTGTTTCTTCCTGCAGCTCACCATATGTGTTTTTCTGGCATCCCATATAAAATATGAAAATATTTTTTATCCTTCTTTTGACCTCCTTATTTCGGATTACATAATTCAAAATGGTATTCTGGATTACATAATCTGAAAGTCTGGATTTGATAGTAGCTTCCAAATTATGTAATCCAAAAACTAATAATGCATTTGAAAAAGGACTTCCAAGATTATGTAATTCAGAAGCTAATTACAAATTTGAAAAATGATTTTCGAATTACATAATTTAGAATATTACATAGGGACATTTTTTGAAATACAAAAACTTGTGAAGGTGAGAGAAGAACATATGGAGGTGCCAGGAAGAAACAGTCCTTCATAGGAGTGCACATGAAAACTATGGGTTGCAGAAAAAATGGCCTTATATTTTAGGTCAATGAACCCAATAAGACCAAACCAATCTTCAACCAAACAAACTCTGGACCAGACCCTATTTGAGCCGAAAAAGAATCAATTTGTTTTAAATTATTTTAGTGAAAACATAAAATTTGATTATTTAGATAAGGTTTTTAAAAAAGGAAATTTATAAAAATTATAATATATACTAGTTAAAAGTAAATAAATTTAATATATCAATTCATTTAAGTAATAAATTATTATTATTATTATTATTATTATTATTATTATTATTATTATTATTATTATTATAAATTTGCACTCCTTTGACGTTAGTGATATGAAGAAGTCCCACATATTCATGGTAGAAACCCTTTGAAATTTGGTGGAAAAAAAAAACAGATTCAGAGATTCACCATTCAGATGAGTCAGACTTCTGTTTCGGTTAACAAAGTTTGGGGTACAATTTGGGTTGGCATTGTGAGCGAAATCTGGAAACATAGGAACTCGGTCATCTTCAATAGAGGTGTGGCAGATGTGTCTGAAGTGTTCGCTTCGGTGCAAGTAAAGGTATGGTCTTGGATTTATGCAAAGTCTCGTTCTGCTTATTTCCCTTATTCTAGTTGGGTTTTAAATCCTTTGGCTTGTATGAGGTTGATTCATTAACATTGGTTAGTGTTGGTATGGTTATCCCTTTGCTAATTTGGTAGGCGTTCTAATAGGAGACTGATGTCAAGTATTTCTGTATAAGGGTTGGATCACCCTGAAGTGGTCCCTATTTATTTATTTATTTTATTACTGATAAAAAAAAAGACAGAAGGTGTTTGGAACTAGTTACACAATTCATTAAATAGTTTTATTTTCAATTTTGATTTTCATTTGAATGTTCAAACTAAATTTACATGCTATATATTGACAAAAAATTTGAAACAGAATATTGGAAAAGAGAAATGAAGAATTCAAAGAGGAACTCCGAGTTTCATAATGTTTAAAATATTTTATTTTAATATATTAATAACTTTTTTCCACGAAAATATACGTTTTCGCATATAGTTTTATTATATTAAAATACGTAAAATTTTATATTTTTTATACTTTTACTATTTTATTGAAAAGTATAAAATTAATATAATTTAATATATATATATATATAACTTTATAAAAATAATAGTAAAAACAAATTATTTAATTATTTTAAAATTAAAAAGGAATGTGATATAGCAATGTTTTTAAATAATATAACCTTATTGTATAGGCGTGACAACAGGATGTATTAAATTTAAAAGTTAGTTTAACTCTTTCGATTAGATAAAAGAGTGATAACAATACATGAATATTCATTATTTTAAAACCCTTTATTAATATCTATCATTTTTCTTTTTCTATTGCATCGTAACACTTCTAAAAAAAATCTCATTCTAAATATCATTTAGTATTTTAAGGGTCTATGTATAATTTTTATATGTAAAAGAAGGGATGAGTTGAAATTTTAGAAAGTCAGGTTTATAATTTTAGTATACATTTTTATTTTCCATATCTTTTATTAAATTTGGGGAAAAACTCACTAATTACCTGTCACCTCTTTCTTTTCAGTTAAAAGCAAAGTTATGCCCATTAAAAGATACTTTAAGATCAAATAAACTAAAAATATAAAAAAAAATAAGTAAGCAAAAATAAAACCCTAGGGATGATTTTCCGTCTCCAATAAAACCATTTTTGTACCCTGTCAGAAAATTTCCTTATTCTTTCTTGGGAGATTCAATACTTACATAATTGTTTTGCTTCGTGTTCAATAATTGCCTTCCTGTAATATGCAAGATGTCATTTGAAAGTGCATGCCAACAACTTTTCACAAATCTTCAATCCTTTGTTTCGATTGAGTGACTAATTTAAGTTGTGGAGTGGAAAATTATAGATTTGAAAAAAAAATTGAAAAATGAAATTTTGTTTGAATTAAAGAAAAATTAAATAAATAAAAGAAAAAATTATAAAAATTTGGAAGTGATATGAATATTGTAAATAACAATTTTTTTTAAATTGATGAACTTGTAAAACTACACTTTTACTTTTTATAATTAATAATAATTTAAAATAAAATATGATTATTATTTTTACATGTGATTAAAATTGAATACATGTAGAATTGTTAAAAATTATTTTTAATAAAATTAAATAGGTTTAATTATTTTTTTGTCCATATATTAAGTGACAAAAGTCATTTTGGTGTATCGATTTTTAAAAATTCAATTTAATTTCAATATTTGTTTAAAAGTATGCAATTTATCAATTCTCTTACAAACATAAATGACATTAAGTGAATGATGATGTGACACACACTCACGCAAGTGTACACATGTCTCTACGTGTAATCCAAATGGTATTACTCTCTTCCCTACTAGAACCTCATTTTCACTCTCAACCCAACTTCACCTGCATCACCATAGCCGTCTCCACCCTCCCCTTGCATCAATGCTTCCACACCAAGTTAACTCAATTAATTTTAACCACCTAATCTCACATTTGCATTTTTAACTATTTCATGTTTATACTCAGGAATAAAGCACTTATTCGCGAAATTACCACAATTTATAGTTACCATTTCAAAACTAGGATTTCACTTTTTCTTCTTCAACAAGATTTCAAGCACCAAAAAGGAATCAACACTGTTGATTTTTCAAATTCTAATTAATTAAAAGCATTTTAACAATTTTAGAGGATTAGGTTTTTGAGAACTTGGGTTGAGGATGAAGATGTGAGGCTATGATGGAGGGAGAATGAAGGGAGGGAAAAGAAGGGTTGAAATACGATTTGGATTACACGTGGAGATATGTGTACTATTGTGCCACTTTGTGAGTCACATCATCATCCATTTACCATTATTTATGTCAATTTAATAAAAAGAATCGAATTACATACTTTTAAACAAACCTTGGGACTAAATTGTTTTTTTTTTAAAACCAATACTCCAAAGTGACTTTGGCCCCTTAATGTAGTGACCAAAAAGACAATTAAGTCAATTAAATAAAGTTGGAATAGAAACAATTGTAAAAGATTTAAGCAAAATTGTAAATTTTGTAAGACTTAATAAATTGATGTTTGCATAAAGATTCAACGCCTAATTAGTATTAAACATAAAATCATACAATACAATATGATGGAAAAAATAATTAAATTACAGTAATTTGGCAGGAAAATAAAATCATATGATGATAACTATCATTTGAAAGGTCTTGGAAATCATCAAATATTTGTTGAAGTTAGTCAATTTTTTGATGAACCTTGTAAAAACCTCTGTTGACATTAATGCTTAAAGTAGTTAATCCTTATTGCAACTCCTGAATATCATCCCAAATTTGTGAAATCGTTTGAGCATCATGGGGGATTGCAAGTTGAGGTGAAATATCTTCAATATGGTCGTCGAGTATTGGTGGGTCTTAGTCATCTTATTCAGCATCCTGGTTCACACTATCATGTTGCCAAACACCATTAACTTGAATGATATTTAACTTGTTCAAGGTTTTTCGACCGAAATAGTTTGACCAGTCTAATTTTACAAATGCATTGATGGACAAGCCCACGTCGTATTGAACCATGATTCGTATAATCAGAATGTCATATGGAAGACACATGCTCTTGTTCCTACATTTGATCATGTATTGTACAATGTAAGACCAATTAATCAATATATTATTTTTCATGATTCACATAATAAAAATGTCTTTGTATAATAACTGAACAAAATTGTTCTCCTGTAGACTCAATATGTTCACGAAAATGTAATCAGTAGTTTGTCATTAATATTCAAACTACCTATATTCATGACATTTTGACTATACATTTTTTTATCTGATCATGAAGCTCAATGTCATATCACGATCGTAGTTGAACTCCTTAGAGATGTTTGAAGAAGATAATTTTTTTGACATTGGTACTTCAAATTAGCCAAAGTTAATCAATCTAAAAGTGTGATTTTAATATTCTTCTTATTAAAGATTATCAAGTTTTGTGATTTTCAAGTTTGAATAAAATATTTTAATCAGATTTGAGCTTCTAGCATGATAAATTGTTCCAAACCATGAAAGTGTAAAATAATAGTGAAAGTAAAACCCTAAGTGTGCAAAAGAATAGAAAACTCATTATCTTAGGTGTCAAAACTACCTAATGTAAAACTCTTCATACTCAATCATCGGTTCATGTTTACTGAAAAACGTATTTTATTTAAAACATCCTCAACACCTGAAAGTTTTCTAGCAGAAACTACATCAATAGTTGTTGAGGTTTTTCCTTTAGTTATCCTTCTTGGTCTTCACAATAACTCTACCAACAACCTTTATAATAGCAGTTTTTACTAGCAGATAGCACTTTTCTTCAAAGACATCACTACCAAAACTGAACTCCAGATAAAATATAACTATGCACCACAAAACTTAGCATTCATGGATTCTTAACAGCATAATATTGAGTGAGTCAAGCTACCATGATCACCAAAATAAAAGAATCTACACTTTTACAACCAAATATCTCTACCGTGCATAGTTAAAAAAAAAAAAAAAACACACATAATTACAAATATGTCGAGCTGATTTTTTGTACTTGTTGACACTTCATCCATTTTTTCAAATACATATCAACTAAAACAAACAACATATTTTACTCATTTTTCTTTACTGAAATAAAAAAGGCATAAATGTTACTCATAAAAAAACTCTAATAATAGCATCTTGAACGAGTGAAAAAGGTTCATCGACAGCTTCCATTCAGTCTTCCTCGTTCATCTTTTTAAATGCTGATTTAAAACATCTAGATCTATGTCAAAAAAAATTCTTCAATTTTAAATAACTTAGATTCATAAAACCTACATTAAAATAATATTTATATAATAACAACCACTCCTCTAAAATAGTGTCATAAAAATATTATATGTGAACTCATTTTACTTTTGTTTTTCAAAAAAGCAGCAATACCTATTTTTACGCAATTATAAGATGTAATTGTTTTTGTGTAGCAACAAAGAACATACCAAACCTTCTCTTCGACCGTCTTATCTCTTCTGTGTCTGTCTCTTCCAACGCCTATTTCCATGATGTCCCACACAGAGGAGAGAGCCACACTCACGTGGCGCAAAATCCCTCACAATCCCAAATACGATGTCGTTCGCCCCCGCGTCTGTCACGCCGCAGCCACCACCCACTCCCAATTCGCCTCTGTCTCCGTCGCCCAATCCAAACTGCACCAAGACTTCATGCCCACGCCCTCCCAGCTCCTCAAGCACCCCCTTGCCGCCTTCGCCTTCGTCCCCCGCGACGCCTCTCTCTTCTTCGCTGGAGCCATCGCCGGCGCCGCCGCCAAGACCGTCACCGCGCCGCTCGACCGTATCAAGCTCCTCATGCAGGTGCGTCGAATGCCACTATTTTTTTTATCAGACGGTAACTAACTGAACGTGCAAGTAACTGAACTTCAACGACTTGTGATTAAAATTACCACTCAAACGCAGCACTTAGTTGGCTTTTCTTTTAAATCGTAAATGTTCCTGCTTTTTTTAGACTGTAGTATTCCTTTCTAGTGACATTGGTGTTATGAGCGTGTTTGGATTAGATTTATTTCGCTTATAATGGGGGCTTTTTTTACAGTTAACCAAATGCTAAAAAAAAGAAGGAAGTGTTGTTGTTATTGTTGTTTCCTTTGCAGAAAATGTTGGGAATGTGAGACAAAATGAAAAGTAAATGGTAATGGAAACACGTTGCTCAAATGAATACATGGAAGAATATAAACAGCATTTTATCATTAAAAGGGAAATATTAAACGTCAACCCCATTTTGGGGTAGATTGAGGGTGGAACGAAGAGAGAAGAGAGATATGAAGGAGAAAGAACAAAAGTAGAGAGAGAAAGTGACAGGGTGTGATATCAATGTCGTGGGAGGACATAAGATGGAAATGAAAGCGAGTGTATGTTTATTGTACTCAAAATATGTTGCAGAAAAGTTCCTAATTTGTCTAGTTTGAATCACTATGTACTTGTAGACTCAAAGCGTGCGGGTTGGGCAAGATAGTGCTAAGAAGGCAATGAGTTTCGTTGAGGTAATGTTCTTCCTTCTTTTTCATTTCTTCTATGATTCTGTCATAATTGTTTAGTGTGGACTGGTGTGTTTTCTTCCTTTGTTTTAATCTAGAGTTTCATGAGTATGTTGTTTGCCCTTAAGTTGTGAATCTGGCTTGTAGTTGATCGTTTATGCAATATAGGATAATCTGCTTTGGTGCTTCCTACACTCTTCCTTTGGTCTAAAATTTGTCTAGTTTGGTATCTCTTCGGGAAATTGAGATATGGGAGGGTGCATTTTTTCACTTACCCAATATGTGATACGATATGGTCAAGTGAGAAAATATTATGCTACCACTTAGGCTATTGATTGACCACTATATATTCCTTTATAAGATGAATGCGAATTAAAAGAAAAAAGTTCACTAACAGAAAGAGTTTGGGTTTCATAATTTGTGTATGTATCAAGTTAAGTGATTACAAAAAATGGGTTCCTCAAGTTATCAGTACAAAGGAACTACAATAATAGGTTCTTATCTCTTTGAATCTCCTTTTTACCACAGACTGTTGTTGTGTTAATACATAAGAGAATTCTAACTTTTAGAAGTTACTTTAACCATTTTATGGTGCAGTTTGTGATTGTAGCCATCTTGTAATAGTAATAGGTCACTTTCATCACTAGTTTACCTCATATTATTAAGGATTTATATTGCCTAATTTCATGTCAATTACTAAATATGGTTTTGGCCCTCCCCAATTCTTTGTTTGATGATGTTTGTTTGCCCTACACAAGCTCTCTGTTCAAAATGTTATATAGTTTTTCTTAAATCTTACATTGGTATAAATTACAGGCCATAGCAGCTGTAGGGAAAGAAGAAGGCATTAAAGGTTACTGGAAGGGCAACCTCCCCCAGGTCTGTGCACTAAGGAAAGAATGTATTGGTGTTTCTGTATTTACATCACATACTATTGACCAGTCTTTTCATTTGTGTTAGTGTTTATTCTTTAATATTCCAGGTGATTCGGGTCGTACCTTACACTGCTGTCCAGCTCTTTGCTTATGAAATTTATAAGGTTATCCCAAACTATTGTATCAGAAGTTCTAATAGCAAATATTACCTGTTCATGCCTAAATGTCTACTTTTGGATTCGCAGAAAATATTCAGGGGAGAGAATGGTGAGCTCTCTGTTGTGGGAAGACTTGCAGCAGGTGCTTTTGCAGGAATGACATCCACTTTCGTGAGTAATTAGAGGGCCCTTGCTTTCATGATTTCATTGGGTTGTGGTGTTCTTGTATTTTATTGTAGATATTTATAATACTGCTGATATCTCTTTTATCCTTTATATCTTGCTCATATCTTTTATTAATGTGTCGAACTATCCATCTAAGTATCTAATGTTTTATTATATCATTGTAGATAACTTACCCATTAGATGTTCTAAGATTGCGATTAGCTGTTGAACCGGGTTACCGTACCATGTCAGAGGTATGATTGAACTGATTTAGTATTTAAGCAATATCTACCTGTGATGATGAACCAACCATATTGTTGCTTCTCCAGGTTGCCTTGAGCATGGTGAGGGAGGAAGGATTTGCATCTTTCTATCGAGGCCTAGGTCCTTCTCTTATTGCAATAGCTCCTTATATTGCAGTAAACTTTTGTGTTTTTGACTTGTAAGTTCATTAGTAATTGTATATCTTATAATTAAATTGGGAGCTACTGAACTTGGACATTGAAATTGAAACATCCTGACTTTCTATGGATGACAGATTAAAGAAGTCATTGCCTGAGAAATACCAAAAGAGAACTGAAACATCTATACTCACAGCTGTCCTTTCGGCATCTCTTGCCACTCTTACATGCTATCCTCTGGACACTGTTCGAAGACAGATGCAATTGAAGGGCACACCTTATAATACAGTATTAGATGCTCTTTCAGGTGAGGACTTGCTCCTGCTTACAATTTAGTATTAGCAATATATAATCACTCACTCACTTGATTTGCATGCACATTAACAAATAAGCCACATTGGTTATTTGACCTTAGAATGCAAAAGTTTCCAAGGGAAATATATTAGAAATCTGCTTATGCGTTGTAAAGTTGTCTCTGCTTTTATTTTTCGGCCCCAGCTATTGGGTTTGTAGCTGCAGTAATTAAGTCATCTTATCGATGCTTTAATTTTATATTCCTTTACGCTTTGCTTGGAAATGCTGAAACTGGAGACTGGAAGAACAGGTTAGAGGGATGAAAAAGGCATTTGAGGATGCTCCTTCTATCCATTTGGAGCGTTTTAAAAATGAGAGAACAGCTAAAAATATGACTCACTATTTTTTATCATTTTTCAAAAACCGAACAGAATGAGAAGGAAAGGCTGTTCTGCATATGTATCTCTTTAATTAAGGATATTTATATCATTCTATATTTATTTATTTTTGCTTTCACTTTCTAGACAACGAAAAAAGAAGACAAAAGTTTTAACTTTCTTTTCTATCTATCAACTTATAAAATCTCTTCACTTTCTACTCTTTTTTCATTTCCTTTTCTTTCCTTCTCTTTTATTTCCTTCTGTAAATCAAACGTATACAATTAAGAAGACATGTAGAATAATAAGTTGAATATATTACGAATTTTCCCATTCTTAACTCAATACTTTTCTATTTAACTAAAGCAGTAAAGTTTATCATTCACTGTTCCTTGATCCTTATATATTGAGGAATCAGTACTCTTATTGATGGTTACTTTAACAGGCTGAGATCAACCTATGTAATTGTCTGTCCAGTAGTTGCTTTTGGTTACTTTATACCTTGAAATATTAGGAGGTGTTCTTGATGGTAAGTTATTTGAATTTTTGTATTATTTCATATGACGGGAACAAAAGGCATGTAGTTAATATGCCTACTTGTAGTTAATGGGAGTTATTTGACGTCTTCATTAAGTGAAATCAAGTACGAATTAATTTCTGATACCAATTCCCTCCAAACTAAAATTAGGTGGCCACTGATTGAATTTATTTAAATAATGGATTTTTTTAAAAGTATTTATATGCTTCTGTTGATCACATAATGAACAACTTATACTTTTGTTGATGCAGGTATTGTGGCACGAGATGGAATTGCTGGATTGTATCGTGGATTTGTGCCCAATGCTCTAAAATCCCTTCCTAACAGCAGGTTCCTAGGATCTTCTATTGTCTATAGAACTAAGATTATCATATATTGACCCTGTTACCTTTAGCAATGCCCATATTCTTTCCCTTATCTAGATTTTCCATTTTGACACCTTAAGTTTTGTGCTTTCATGTCATCAGTTTCTTATATCTTCCTTTTTTTTTCTCTGAAGCATCAAGCTTACCATATATGACATTGTTAAGCGCCTTATTGCTGCTAGTGAGAAAGAATTTCAATCAATTACAGAGGAAAATCGCATCAAGCACAAGAACACTAACAAGCAATGATACTGAACTTCAAAATTCGTATTGTTTTAGCTGGTTTTCTCCCTAAAAATTTTGGTGGAATTAATACTGGTTACTGTAGCTGTGGGTATCACTTTTCCTACATGAGCGACAAGTGATTATAATTATCCATCTGCCAATGCTTCTGCATCCATTGGCTGAAATTTTGTAGAATGTGTTTTAGCTAGGTGCTATGTAAATGCTATATTTTTTTTGACTTCATTATCTACACTGTCGATAAATTCTGATGTAATTCGTTTTCCCTCCAAATCTACATCTCAATTGTTAGATGGAACTTATATTTTAAAAAATTTAACAAAAAGCCATTCACATCCTTCATGTTAATTCAAATAATTTAATTTATTATCTTATTTTAAAACTCATCTCATGCATTTAACTTCTGAATAGTTAAACTATTTGTATTCAAGTTATTTACTTGATGTTGATGTGATTCTTTTACTTTTTAAGCAATCACAAATAAAGATATGGCTGCCAAAATAAATAAAACATAATTATTGTTGATAATGATTCAAAATATAGTAAAAATGTATAAATAAACATTACTTTTTGGTTTTAATAATACACTTATATATATATACGTGTATATACATTTAAATTTAAATTTAGTTTTATGGATACTAAAGTGTCCAAGGTTGAAGCTGAATCTATATTAGTTTATCACTTTGATTGTATGTCTTTAGTGATATACTAATTTATATTAAAGAAGATGTTTTGTTTGACTAACATTATTATTAAAATTTATGTATATATATATATATTTTTTTTTTGTAGATGGTATATGACGTGTTGTTAAGAAAGATAATATAAAAGAGAATGATAAAACAAGTAAACAGGTTGATGTTACCCTTCAAGATTTAGATAGCATTGACCCTTCTAATATGATTTTTATTAGTGTTTATGTTATATAGATTAAAAAGTGATTAATTATTGTTATTACACGTATAACAAACAATGTTGCAAATTAAAAATTAAAAGATATGAGTCATAATAAAATATGATAACATTAAATGCTTGATTGTTAATATATATGGTAAAGGTTAATTTTTTATAATCATTTGTGTAGTTGTTATGGGAATTTCTAATGCAGTGGAACCAAAATTTTATTCGATTCAGATACCAATGTGATTAAAGAATAAAAAGAGAAGTTATTGTGGTTCAATTTTGTTATAAGTATTAGTATCATGTTTATTTATTAGTTATTTAAAACATTTGTATATAAAGTTGTATAGGATGAATGACTCACTAAGTACAATAATTTTAAGTAGGAACCCAAATTATTACCGATTTTATCATTAAAAGATGATTTGTTATAACTCAAATAATGACTCTTTATACTTGATTGAATTATCTTATGTAAATAAAACTTTTTACATTTCAAATGTTAAAAAAATTATTTATTAAAAACCGAAAAGTGATTGACATGTTTGTGAATTTTACGCATACATTTCTACAGAAAGCTTTTTTATCAATTAATAAATCTGGAAAAACTTTTCTTAAAATAATTTAGTTTGAAAACGAGATTCTTGTTTAACACAGTTATATCAAGAAATATAAAAGATAAGGGTAGAGAGATACACGAAATTTTACACTAATTTAATAAATTCAATTCTATATTCATTAGAAAGATTGTTTTCACAATTCTGTAAATATTATATTATAATCGTAATACACATATGAAACATGTGATTAAATAAAATATAAATCAACCCATAAATCTACTACACCAAAATGTCTTACCAAAGTAACTACACCAAAATGTCTTACAAGATGTAATAACAAACCCATAATATAATGAAAATCACATCTTTCCCACAAGTATCCAAAGATTAAAATTAAAGAGTAAAAAATCAAATTTACCAAAGATTTTAACTTCTTAAGTCTTTTCTAGACAATATGAAACCAATATTCTAGAAATCAAATGTTACATTTCAAGAGAAGTTAAAAGATATTTAAGTAGAAACTTAATAGATAATTCTTAGAGGTAATCAATTTCACTATTCCATGTTATTTATAAAGTTCTAGAAATTTATAATCAATTATTTCTCACTTAATAGATTAATTTCTCAACTTAAAACATGAGATATTCAATTATGTTGAAAAACAATTATTTGAAAAATGATGTTTCGAAACCACTTTGAGCTAATACTAAAGATACTCAATTGAGAACTATTTAAGCTAATTAATTAAAATGCTTTTAAACATTTTCAAAAGTGTCTTAGAAAAGGCTTTTAATTATTTATTGTATCCTCTAAAGAAGTGTTTATTGTGACTGCAAAGAAACAAAGAAAAGGTGACAGCACTGCACTCACACTGTTATCAAGTACACTTACATTCATTCTCTTATTTAAATATGCTCATATTCAACAAATTCAGATACTTCACAATTCCCACAGCCATTGCTAAAGTGCATCTTTGCTTAGAAGTGCAGAAGGCATCTCAGTGATTTCCCTGTGATCAAAAGATCGAAGGCTTTGTTTATCTCCTCAATGGGTAGCTCGTGAGTGATGAAATTATCCAACTTCACCACCTAAATGGTTAGCCATTACCATAACAAACAAATATTAGTCCATGCATATATCAGTTTTTCAATAAACATAATAAAAGAATAACACTATTTGCTCATCCAAATTCATTGAAAGATTTCATTTCTTTGTAAGGAAATTGCAAGCAGTGATGATCCTTACTCCATTTCCACATTGTTTGGCAAAATGAGGCAACTGACTTTTCCCTTTGAAACCTCCAAATATTGATCCTATGATACTGCGCCCATTGAAGAGCTCCATTGGGTGGATAGGAAGCAAGCTTGGTGAGGCATGAATTCCCAATATTACAGTCAATCCCCAACCCTGTGGCACCAAATTTGACACGAAATTTGAAAGTGTAATGCTTTTAAACAGTAAAATCTTATTATGAATCTGAAATTGATACATGCTTCCAAGGAAGGGATAAGTTTATAAAACATAGTTGAAATATTAACTATAACAATGAAACAAGAACCATAAATTAGGGTTTATACCGCATGAACAGACGAAAATGCATCCCTTAGAACATCCACGTTTCCAGTACATTCAAAACTGTAGTCTACACCTCCATCAGTCAGTTTTTTTATTATCTGCAAGAAAACAACATAGTTACTGCTTTTTTGTTGAAAATGTTGCATGCGTATGATACTTTAATTTGTGAAATGAGATGACAGAAAATGCCAACCTCGCACACGGGCTTCTCTTCATCCTTTGGGTTTATGAAATCAGTGACTCCCATTGCTTGGGCTTTGAGCACAAAGAGAACAGAGTAAGTTATACACAAGGAAGTTTAAGACTTCAAATAAAGCTCCAAAAGGTTTCTTTTAGAGGTGGCAAAGTGGGGCGGGCCTGGATCGACCCGCAGCCCACGGTAAAAAATATGGGGACTGATGATTTCAATTCGCTGACCCGCATTGGTATATCTTGTAGTGGTCTGTGCGGGTCAGTAGCGGGGTGGGGTGGGCTCGTCCCGCTAGCTCTTAAGAAAAATAAAAAATTAATTGACTTGACAACAATGATCTATTGAAGAAGTAACAAATTTGAGTAAAAGAAAATTAGATTTTCACTTAAAACACAACACATTTATGCTGTTCTAAAAAACGCACACAACACACGATGCACCCTCTTTTGCAGCGCCGCTGCTCACTCTTCTTACGACTCTGCATAGCTTCACCTGCAACTGTCGCTCTGATGCTGCATACCGCTACTGCCTCCACTCCTCCACTACGTTAGAAAAAAAAACAAACCGGTCCGCAAGCCCGCGGATCAACCCGCATGTGGGACGGGTTATGAAAACTAGCCCGCATTTTATATGCGGGGCGGACCTATGCGGGACGGACCTATGCGGGACGGACCGGCCGCTTTGCTACCCCTAGTTTCTTTTATCTAATCCAAACTTCTAAAATAAGTTAACAAAAATTAAAGATTGGTTAAGCTTATTTTGTGTTAATTTGTTGCAAGTGATTTTTAATTTATAAAAGAATATTCACACAATGCTTATAAGATAGAATAGTAGAAAGCGAGAGGAATTTAGGTACCTTTGATGAATTTATCAGGGTTGATGTCGACACCTATTATTCTGGAAGCACCTCTGGCTCGTGCTCCTTCTGCAACCTAGATTTGATCCAATTTAAAACCAACATCTTCCTTAGATTTCGTTTTTCTGTTTCGTATATTATTATGCTCAATAAATATATATATATATATTTTAAATTTTAAGTATAATTTAATCTTACAAAAAGTGGTAGAAAAAATTTAATAAATTGACTTAAGAGATATGAAAAAAATAGTGAGTCTTATTACAAGTTAAGTAAATTATTAAAAGTAATTTCAGCTTTAAGTAAAATATAGGGAAACCAAACATGGAAGAAGAAAAAAGAACTTACAGCTAACCCAACAGCTCCTAGACCAAAAACAGCCACTGATGAACCAGAATGCACATTGGCTGTATTCCAAGCAGCTCCAACCCCTACATTTTAACTCCATAAATAATTAATAACAATAAGAATCATTTTTTAAGTTCTTTGATTGAGATAACAGAAATAAGACAGACAAAAATAAAAATAAGAGTACAAAATATGTAAGAAATAAAAGGAAATTATTTACTAGTTTGTTAGATAAGTAGAAGGAAAAAATAAGAAAGATATATCTATCTATATATATATATATAATTTATGTTTTCTTAAATATATTACTATGAAATTATAATTTTTTTAAAATAACTAATTTTTTATTAATAATATTTTAGTATTTTTTTATTAAAATTTGTATATATATTTTATTTGAAAAAATCATTTTATTTATTTAATTTAATTTAATTTAATTTTTAAAAGTTTCAATATTTTTATTTTACGATTTAAATTATTATTATATTATATTTTTTCAAATTTTATTAAATGTAATTTTCAGATAACACAGTATAATAAAACATTAATTATTCCAATTTTTAACACTAAACTTTTTTTAATATTAACTATATATAAAAACTAAAAATTGATCCAGTAAACAATAAAAAATTGTGATGAGAAAATAAATATTTAATATCTTTTTAATTATACCTTTATATTAACTCAAACAAATAAATAAAAAGTAGGAATAATAAATAAATATATGCTAAAGTATAAAAAATAGTATAAATAAATAAATTGTATAAGCTAATAAATAAATTAGTAAGTAGCTTATTCATTATAAAAATAAAAGTATATAATTTAAAACAATTAATTAAATTTTAAGTTTCTATAAATTTAGATATTTTTAATTGAATTGTTATATTAAAGATATTATCATCTTATATTAAACACAGAATCTTCCGGTACTTAAAGCAAGGTAACAGAACAATTACAGGAACTCAGAAATATATAACAAATTTAAATATTCATAAAAAAGATAAAAATTTAAAATTTCAATTAAAAATATCTAAACTTTTTAAGGACTTAAAACTTAATTAAATTTTTTTGAAAAATAATATTAGTTATTATTTTACTTTTTACTTATTTCTAAATGGATCTATTTGTATGTCTCCTCACGTCATTGTCGACTTTTCTTAATAAGTTATTTTTAATTTTGACACTACCACTTTATTTTCAGGTACTCTGCTCCCAACTAAGCATTAATTCTCTTTCAACAAATTCACAATCACAGGTCACTTATCAGTATATCGTAACCAACACGTAACGACAATTCAATTTTGCCCAGAGCCACCCCTCGATGTGATATCAAATGGTTCTATTGTCACTCCAAATCCCTATCCAACACAAAGATATCGACTTCACAAACTATCTCTAGTGAAAATCACACCTTTCTCTTCTCATACCCAACTACTCTAAGGACCATTTAAGTAGTTTAAGGTTGTTTTGTCTTAGTAATTAGAATTTAATTAATTTATCTAACAGTACAAGTTCTTGAAATGAAATAAAATCTTAATACTTTATTATATAAATTAAAAGTATATATATATATATATATATATATAGAAAATTATTATTCAAACTTATTTGATAAAAAATATTACATAAGCGTGAGTTTTAAGCATGAGATACTTAGTTCAGTATATATTGGTGGGCAAATATCAGTTTTAGTCGGAGTTGTTGTAACTTTTGAAGTTTAAACTAAATAAATGTTACTTTTAGAACTAGAAGTTTTCATAAGAGTTGTAGGAAATTTTCTTAATTTTTTTATGAGTTATATTTCAACATGATTGGATGGATTAATGAAACTAGGTATGAGTTTGTTATTTTTAACATTATGATTTAAATGATATATATATATATATATATATATATATATATATGAAATGTAGTTTCAGATGTTTTGTGAATCATGAATAAAGTGTATATTAAGAAAAAAATATAAAAAAAGTTATGTTGTAACAAAAATGTCTAACTTCATTTATGTTTAAGTAACGTAAACTAAGACATCAAGTTAAAAGAAGTTAAATGAAAGTTTATTGTATCATTAACACAGGTTAAGATCTGCATATGAATATACTAAACTTATCTTAACTCATGTAATCGATGTTTGAATATATTTGAGGTACTAAAATGGGTTAGACATTAATCTTTATTAGGGACTAATGTCAAGAACATGTATAAACTCATAATCAAATATGTGACTAAATATGATCTCACACATATTGTAAATCATTAAAATATCTCAAATAATTTGAATTACGTAAATTGTCAAAAAGTAATTATAATTATTTAAGTTAATTTTTATTGAAAAAAAAAGCATATTTACAAGGTTGTTAATATATTAACACTCAATTTTAAAATTATATTAAATAAATTACAGTTTATAACACTTGTCAAAAATTGATAATGTTGTTAAATTTTGATATTTACATTAGACCCCTTTTATTGTTTTTCTTTGGGACGCTGTGATGACCATATACATAGATATAAATTTGCAAAAATAAAATAAAAAATAAGATGATTGATTTTAAAAATTATATATGTTCCAAGTTGAAAGTGGACGACAAAACTCGTTTTCTCAATGATTTGGGCACTGCCTCCTTTTTCCTCAGCAACAGGTACACTGGGGTAACCGCTGTTTTTATGTCATTTCTGCATTTTTGTTTTTCAGAAAATGACATGTGGATACGCTACGTTTTGTTTTTACCTAATTTAAGTTGATTATTTAGAAACTACAAAAATTATATATCAAATTAAATGAAAATTTAAAGATAAAAATATGATAAAGGGTAATTTTAGTCTATATATTTATACATATTTGATTCTCTCTTTTTTCTCTTTCCGAATTACAATAAGTCTTTCTTTTGATTTGTGATTTTAATAAGTTTAATCAGCTGTAACAAAATATTGAAAAAAATATCTTCAAGCACACAAGGCCAGAAACGCAACACGAAATGTAAGAATGAATATTTTCATTTTATAAATTCTAGAATTTTGAGTCAAATATCACTTTTCGAATTGATTAAAGAAGAAAAGAAATGAAAATCCCACGAGGACCTGGTCAAGTTCCTTTGCTTTGAAAATCTATAATATATATTGGTCAAGTAATCACGTCGTAGTTTATATGTTATTTAGCAAAATTTTCAAACCACGTTCATTTTTAATGTTATCGTGACCAAAACATTTTTTAAAGGATAAGATGAGTACACGTTTTAAAAACTGTAGCAGTTGTCTTTTATAATAAAATATTCTATTATAGTAATAAAAATATATAGAAATAAAATATTAGAATAAAATAATAATTTATGAAGTTATATATTGAATGTAAGAGAAAAAAAAACTAAAACAGCACGAAACGTGAAACCTTGAAAATTGAAATATACAGCCAAACAAACAAGACCTTGTAGGCACTGCCAGTGTCAGATTCATATGGAAGCGAAGCGTGCGACCTTTTTCCGTCAAATAACGGTTACTTTTCACGTACTTTATTTCAACTTTCAAATATATACATATATAACATTAATAAAGAAGAGAGTCATATACACAAACTTTTACCATTTTATTCTATATAAGTAATTACTTTTTAAACTAAAATAATTATAAAAGTTATTTAAAATATTATGAAAATTATTTGTATTTATTTTTAATTGGAAAATTTTATTTACTAATAAATAAAAATAATTTATATATTTATTTAATAAAATAAATAATTGAATAATTTTTCTTTATTTTAAAATAACTAAATATTTCTCTTTCTAAAAATAATAATTATAAAAATTTTAATATTATTTCTTTAAAAATATATGTATATATATATTAAATTGTATTATTTTTCAATTAATTATTTATAAAAATAATAAAATTTAAAAACAATAAAATTATATATTTTTTTAATTTAATAAAAACATAAATACACATCATTTGCGCCCATGTGTTTTCGTTAGTTTTAAGGAAAGACGATAAAATGCATACATAAAACCTTAATGAAAAATCATTTAAACATAGCTAGATAAATAAAATGAAACATTACATATTTAGCAAAAACTGTAATTGTGTATTTTTCTATAATCATTGTTCATTATTGAACTATTGGTTGTAAAGCATATAGAGAAAGAGATATATATAAGAAATAAAATTATAGAAAAAAAGGACAGATCTGGAAAAGAGAATTAAAAAAAGTAGTTATATATATGGAATTTATGAATTAATGTGAGAAAATGTTGTTGTAAAATTGAATTATAATGAATGTGTTGAGTTAAAAGGTTAAAAGTAAGTGGGTTTGTTTGACTAACCTGTGGAGACGCCACAGCTGAGCAAGGTGAGGTTTTTGGTGGTGAGACCGTGATCGGAGGGACGAAACTTGACGACACAAGCGGAATCCACCACCGTGTACTCCGAGAACGTGGAAGTGTTCAAGAAATGGAAGATGGGTTTTCCATCAACGGTTGAGAATCTGGTTCTGCCATCTCCTTCCATCACCTTCTTCATGGGGTTCACCCCATACCTCTCACACAAGTTGCTCTTCTCGCACTTGCAGTAGCAACACTCTCCACACTCCCCATTGAAAATTGGCACCACTATGTCCCCTTCCTCCACCTCACTCACCCCTTCGCCCACACTCTCCACAACCCTACACACACCAACCCAGTTCATCTTAATCATCATCGTCAATTTTCAACAACTATTTCATCAATAAAAAATACATTTTTAAAACTTATGATCAATATTTTGTCTAAAAAAGCATCTGGGTAGGCATTAATTTAAATATTCTACAATTATCAGTATGATTAAAAAAATGCATTAGTCTATGTCTTGTCTTACCCGGATGCTTCATGGCCCAATATACGAGGGTAAGCACGCTGAGACTCGTTCTTTGGTAGACAACAACAACCACGGAAAAGCCAAAACAAAAAACAAAGAGCTAGCTATGAGACAAACAACTTATAATTTTTAAGGATTCGTAAGAGATCATATGCATACTAATTAATATAGAGAAACTAATGTGTATATTAATTTGTTCATACCTCGCCTCGCCATGCACTAAGATCGGTGTGGCAAATGGAAGTGTGGAGGATTTTGATTCGAACCTCGGATTTGTGAGGAGGATGAACAAGAATTTCTTCCACCACGAGGGGTTCTCCGGGACCATAAGCCACGGCAGCTAGTAAATATCATGAAAATCGAATACGAAGATGAAAAGTTAAGATGAATCTGAGATGAGAGAGATTAAGGGGTTGGTAATTTTCTTGCATCAAGTAGTTAGTGTGTGTGTGGGTTGGTACGAACCTTTGCAAGTGATGGTCTTTCCCTTGGTGTCCCTTGCTGGCTTTGAGTTGGACGACACTTCTGGATATGCCATGTTCCTCTCTCTGTATCTCTTTGAGATGTTTTAATGGAAGTTGGTTGAAAGAAGATGAAGCTAGAAACAAATTTATGAGTATGATGAAACGGTCCCTCGCGACAAGACCATTTATTGGGAGGGGATCTCTTTCTGGTTGGTTTAGATTATTATAAGTAATTTGCCAGCCTTTCAAATTTACATTTTCTGCAAAAATTATTAATTAATGATTCATTTAAGCTTTATAATAATTAAGGAAAAATTATTATTAATTAATACAAAGTTACGTCTAGAACGACAGATGAATAAAAAACCACAATAAAAAATTACATATATTTGAGATTGTTAACTCCGTTTTTATGACATAAAAGCAAAAAAAAAAGATAGATGATTCTGAACGTTATTCCTTTTTAAAAACACAACTATATGTTAATTTAAATATTAAAATTTAACAGTTTAAATGATGGCAAAAAGTATATAATTATTACATTTATATATATATATATATATATATATATTTAGAGATTAACTATAAAAATTCAAATACCAACTTATCATACACGTTAAAAAAATGACTATCAACCTATTTTTATTTAAATTACTTAATTTTATTTCTTTTAAAATAAATAAAATTAAGTAATTTAATATTTAAATTAACATATAGTCATTTTTTTATAGTAATTTATATATATATATATTTTTTCTTTCCCTGTCAAATTTCACTTTCTGCGTTTACTTGTTGTTTTCTAAACAAAAATCGTTAAATTCTGCCAAAAAAACAAGTCTGTGTCGCTTTTGGACGTGAATGGTGGTTTGGGTCGGTTTCATCGCTTCCAGTGGACTCTGTTATGTCTTTTTTCCCATTGATTGAACTTTTTTTTAAATATTTAGTACGAGTTTTTAATAAAATATTTTTAATATTTATTAAAACACCATATTTGGAATGAAAAGATTTTTATTTTATTAAAATGTATATTTGATTTTAAACATAATCTGGAAAGGCCAAATTTGAAGTCCAAGTGTAAGACAATTCAATTCATGGTTTTATAATGAGTTCCATCTAGTTAAATTTTTCCCATTCAAATGAAAAAAGAGAGAATGGTTTCAATTTTAAAATATATATATAAATATACTTTAATATAATAAGTGTATTAATATGTATGTGTATAAAATAATCAGTATTAAATCCAAATAATTTAAATTGATAGAAAATAAATAAATTAAAGATGAGCCTTAAATAGGTTGGGGGCCTAACAAAGATTGACTATTTGTTCTAGATATCTAATACGAGTTTATGACTCCGGAAAAATAAATAAATAATGAGTATATTTCCTTTTTATATAATACATGTTTTTTTATAAAAAATTATTTTCTTAATACACATAATCGTAAATTCTTATTTCAATTACTTATTTCAAAATTATAAAACTAATTTTTAAAACCTTTCCATATGTTTTATTTGTAAACTTTTTTTTTTATAAAAGTGACCAAAATTTACAGTCTGGCTCCAGAACTGTTTGGTGGATCTGTCTGATTAAGCCTAATTTTACTGTACTTAGCTAATAAATTCTAGATTTGAAAAAATTATTTATTACATAAAAAAGTTATTTTTTAATTTTTTGAGAATGATTTTTTTTATTATTAACATTTTATAGATGAAATTAATAGTTTAAAAGTAAAAGTTAAAATATTTATATTTTAAATCTTTAGGGATTTTTAAATTATCTTAAATTATTAAATTGGGTTAGTGAACATTTTCGTGAATCGAATTAAGGAGTTATTTTAAAACTAATATATTTATGTGTGTTTGGTAATCTGTACAGAACAGAGAGGCATTTAAGAGGCGGCGAAATTCGAAATAGGAAATACTGTAGTTTTGTTGTTTCTATTTCGACTTTAATTTAATGTAATTTTTTATATTTTTAAATCAATAAAATAAGATTTAAATTTTAAAAAATATCTCATGTTTTCTTAATACATGATTTTATCACCTACTAGATAAGTAAGAGAGACAATTATAACGTACTTTGAAAATGTAGAAAATTTAAATTTAAATTTGAGAAAAACTAGAAAAATTAAAAACATTTTTTTGTTTAAAATACTTATTATTTCATTCATTTGAGACTATCCTAAATCCTTTATAGATAAAAAGTAAGAAGTGCATAAAAAAAAAGAGAATAACATATTCAACTAAATTTGTAGTCACCCACCCAATAATATAGAGATGGTGTGGTCCAAACTTGACCACTGTCATTAATAAAAAGTTTGACTTTTAAACATGTCAATAAGGTGTTGCTTTTCCCAAAGTAAAGGATTCATTTCGGGATCCACAAATGGGGTGACGGAAGTTACACTGAAAAGGAAAACTATTACTTGTACTATTTTTCCATAGGTTCTTCTCTTATATGTATAAAATATTTTTTTATTTTTCTTAAGATTGGTCAACCCAAAACATATTTGTAGGTTGAGATTTTGACATGAAGTTGACATATGTCCTGCCCAGTTAGGAAGGAACTGCCTCCGATTCAAGGATATTGAAAGAAGTTTTGACACGAGACAATCCGTTGGTTATTCCAGAAGGTTAGTTTTAGGTGTTTGGGCGTGCAGAACAATAAATAGGTTCTAGTAATCTATACAAACGCAGGTTTCCACAATGTTTGTAGGAAAATACTATCTTGGTGATGTAGGTTTTATGTTAAAACCAAAAATAATAACACCTTATCTCGGGGTTAGATACCATTTGAAATAATATTTACGAAGAGGTTCTCAAAATGCTAAGGAGTTGATTAATCATTGACATTCATCACTTAGAAATGTAATTGAGAGGACTTTTGGGGTTATGAAAAAAATGTTTTTCAATTATAGCCAGTGGGACTGAGCCCCATTACGATGTTGATACTATGACAAAAATTGTTTTAGCTTGTTGTATTCTGCATAACTTTCTTCACAGGGTCGACAATGATGAGTCTTTGATTGAAGAAGTAGATCATGAATTGCTACAAGAAGATGTACAACCAACCCCTTCTCATTCTTGTAAGGATAATTATAGGCTAGGTTCACATATTAGGGACACTATAGCAAACAAAATGTGATAAGATTATGTAAACAATTAATTTGATGTAATAAAATATGCTTTCTCTTTTGTTGCAATGTTTCTCCTCCTAACTTATTTAAGTTATTTAGATGAATCGCGACAAGAATGTTGTAACAGATTCATTAGGCGGTTATCGAGAGTTCACTAAGTGGACGACGAAGATGAACCTAATTCTTTTAAATGCAATGGTTGAAGACGCACGCCGAGGTTCTAGAATTGGCGATAGTTGGATCACTCAGGGATATACTAACATTGTTGTGACTCTACACGAGACCAAATTATCGGTTATTAAGAAAAATCATATAAAAAACCGCCAAAAAAGCCTAAAGGACAGGGGGAGGGAGGTACATGATTTGTTTGGCGGACTGAGTGGTTTCGCATGGAACCATACCACCAAACGTTTTGAAGTGGGGGATGAAGTTTGGAATGACTTGATAAAGGTACCGCCATAAGTATTTTTTTATAAGAAATACATTTGAATGCACTTAGTATTGTACTAATATGTGACATTTATCTAGACAAAGCCATCTGCCGCAAAATGGCGTGTCCATCCCATTCGCCATTATAACCTAATGAGGGACTTGTGGTCTAATGACAGAGCCACTGGAAGCCCGCGACATCAATTCACCTCCACACATGAGTAATTTTAGTGTGAACCTAGATGACAATAATATGGATTATATCCCTGAGCAACCAAACTTTGAAGATGTAGATGACTACGTCCCACGATCACTTGTCCCTCATATTCAATCAAGTGACACTCCATCAAACACTCCTTTTGACACTCCCTCAAACATTCTTTCTATGCCTTTTGCAGGATTTGCTGGCACATCCTCATCTCTAGGATAAAATAAAAAGGGCCCACCATGGAAGGAATTGATGAACATTTTGCTTTGTTGAGTACAAATATTCAACAATATGTTTCATCCATTAAGCATGGAAATCAGATGACCTAAAGTTGGCTGACATTGCTCGTCTACAAGCAATCACAACACAAGATGTAGCTACAGAAATTAGTCAAAGAAATGACTTATATGCTCAACATGTACACCATCAACGTCGCCATGCATCATACCAGTACTCTAAGTCTGATATTTGGGCTATGCTGGTGGAGCTTAATATCCAGGATGAACAGGTCATGGATCAATCGAGATTTTATGTGAGTATCCAGTCAAAGTTAAGAAACTATTTGGGAGGCCATATGAGCTTCACATGAAAAACTTATTTGCATTTATGACTAGGCGTTGATTTGATGTCTCTAACTCCGCGTTAATTTGATGTCTTTCACTTATATGTTGTGCTTCTATTTCATTTCAATTGTTGCCTAATTTGTGTGTGTATGTTTGTTATTGGATAATTATTATCAGAACTTCTACTATTCTATTTGAGGACTTATAATATTGTATTCTCACTCGTAATGTAATGTTCTGTTTATGAAGTTTTAGTATTGTGTTTGATAACTTCTACTATTTTGTTTAGGATATTTTCATGACTTTCGTTTACTTAAAATTGTGTTTCATATTTGATGTTAAGAACATTTCATTCTTTTTATATAAGGTTATAATTGTATTATCCATGGCATCATCATCCATGAAACATCAGAGAACCCGTAAGGGTAAAGGTCGAGTAGAACATGATGCACTTTCTCTTACCCAAGGAATGGGGATTCAAGACATTCTTGATTATTCAAAATACTTTAGTACAAAATACTTACACAACAACCAAGAGAATGACCTTAAACACCTCAAGAAACACACTCTCCTTGGTCAACACACTTACACCAAGATTACTGATCTTGATCCCCTCAAGAACACACAACCAATCTTAGCAAACACAGAAACAAAACTTGTCTTTACAGAGAGAACAAGGATTACACTTGTTATAGAAGATAATCTGAAATCAATACAAGCAGAATCCTATTCCACAACTTTGATCAATCACACACTCTTAGCAATCTCAGCTCTTTGAAAAACTCAAAAACTCTTAGCAAAAACTTATCAAAGATTGATTGTGAAATCTGTTTTTCTGAATTTATTCAAAGATGTAGTTTTGTTATCAAATCTTAACAAACTCTTAAATTGCATTAAAAGATTGGTCAAAGCATTTAATGACTGGAGCGTAAGCAGTTAAAACATTTAAAGCTCAGTCAAACAGAAAACAATTTTTCTGTTATGGTCCCAAAACAAACAATCGGTTGTTTTCTCGAATCAATCGGTTGTTTTGGTACTTAACAGTTCAATCATTTTAAAAATAGTTTTCAATCTTTTTTTGAAAACACCTAAGTACAAACAATCGGTTGTTTCGACAAAACAATAGTTGTTTTAACTTAGTTTGAAAACATTTTACTTTCACAAAGATTGAGATGCTTATGCTTTAGATTTAATCAAAGGGTGGATTACAACATCCAAACTACCCCAGAACTAAGCTAAACCAGCACAGCAACATCAAGCACAGTAGAGGCTTCAACATCCTTCAAAGGATTTGGATTCTTCAAAGCTTGAACACCACTTGGTTCAACAATTTTGATAACATGGATTATGTAGGTGTATGACTTGGACTTGTCAAATGATGCAACAATAATGCTAGGATGGAATCATTACTTTGGGAAATAAAGTATGAGGAAATTAAAAATATTCCAGGTCAATGGTGTTTGGCAACTTGGTAGGCCTAACCAAACAAACGAAGAAGATGATGAAGACCTTGGATTGGCACAAGAAGATGTTCAAGGCGGTCAACCTCAGTTCGCAATCCCCCATCAAGCCGAAATGTTAACCCAAATTTGGGGTGGAATACAAAACATCCCAGAAAGTATGAGGACCATGAATATACATATGGATAGGGTTGATCAAAGGATGAAGCGAATTGAGGATCGAATATATGACATTGAACGTCATCAACGCTAATGTTTGTTATATTATCATTATGTTATTGTTATTTTATTTTTCATGTTGAACATTGATAAATTCTTATTGTTATTGTTATTTTTCATGTTGAACATTGATAAATTGTTATTTAATATTCAGGTTTTCATGGTACTCATTTAAAGAATAATATTGATTTAAATGCAACTTTTGTAACACTTTATTTATATTATGAATAAATCAAATTTAGACTCCATTATCTTTATTGGAGAATCGAGAGCATTGCTTCAGTGACCTTCAATGTCTGCGTATCACACCTCATCATCGTCTAGTTGTACCGATTGTGGTGTGCAAAAACATTGTACTTTTACCCATGTTGGTAAGAGCACGAGTGCCTTCGTTGCACCTATTTGTGATTGTGGAGATTTTGCTGTTTTGAGAACAACAACTAAAAAAAATGTCAAAAAACGATTTGGGGTTGTCCAAAGTACAAGATAAAATTTATTCAATTAGGTTGGATACAAACTTAAGAATGCTATTTTAAATTTATTTGTTGTTCAATTTTATTCTTTTCTTAAAAAAATATTAGAAGTGACATGGTTCTAGGCTGTAATTTGTTCAAATGGTGCATTGAAAATGTTTGCAATGAAAGAGATGCGATTATTGTCAGACAAAGAAATAAGATATGTCTTTTAGAAAAACGTTTGAAGGTCTCCATATGAAGGATTCAAATGTTATTAGTGGGGATGTGTTTTCTTTTTCTAATTAACATTATTATGTTCTTAATTTTATAATAATTTCAAAATCACGAAAAAAATTAACATTTCTTTATTTCTCTCTGGATTAAATACAATGACTTTATATATTTTTGCTTTCAACGGATAACTACTTAATATTCATCCAATGTTTAAATACCCATTTACTTTTTAAAATGTATTAATTTTTTTAATAATAATAATAAAAATCATGATTAATATTAGTTTTTTATACATATACTTAAAAAATATATATATATATATATATATATATTATATTATATATATAACATAATATAAATTAAAGAATCATAAACAATATTAAAATTATCTAAATACATTAATTTAACTAACAAAATTAATTTAAATTAATAAAATGAAAAATAATATAATCATATTTAAATTTTTAATTTTACATTATTTTAATCTTTTATTTATAATTGAAATTTTACATTATTTTAATTAATTAAAATGTGCACAAAATTAATTATTATTTTTTTTTCTTTTTTTATACATAAGGGTAACTTTGTAATTACATTTTACACAATTAAAAATAATTCAAAATATTCTTACAACCATAACATCACTCACATACTTTCATAAACTTTTCTCACACACTCACTCTAACATACCAATCACCCTCAACTTTCTTCACACTTTCTTCTCAAATCTTTGCATAAGTGATTTGAGAGTGTGAAGAAAATGAAGTTGTTTGAATTTGAGTATAGTGGATTTATGGGGAAAATTTTATTGAAAGTTGTGAGTGATGTGATAGTTGTGAAAAAAATTAATCTTTTTTAAAAGGTATAAAATGTAAATTTACAAATTTATTGTGATCTTTAAAAATATTTGAATAATAATAATAAAACAAATTAGTTAATTTATTTCTATTTTTTACAATTAATATTATTATTATTATTATATTTTTTTACGTAAATAATTATATTTTATTTATTTATTATAATTATATTTATTAATGATATTATTAAATATTTAATTCAAATAAAATTATTATTATTTAATAATTATTATTATTATATATATTTAATTTATATTTATTATCATTCTTTTAATTATTATTATTATTATTAATTTTATAATTTTATAAATACATATAATATTTATTTTTATTATAAATATATTTAATATTTGTATTTTATAATATAATTAATTACTTATATAAAGTGTGGTTTTTGCTATATTTCTGTGCAATTCTTGTTTAAGGAGTAAAGAAGAATTTCTTCAATTTCTTTCCACGCTTCCTTCTCTTCACATATTACTAGATGCAAATAGAAATATGGTTCTTGAAAATTCATCCGGATGAACACTAATTACCTTAATATAAACGAAGCATAAAACTAAAAAAAATATAAATTGTAACCGTAAATGATTAACCCTAATTGAAAATATCACATGTAAACCTTAAACTGAAAATCCTTAACTTAAAGGTAAAAACTACAAATCTTATAGAGTAAGAACATAAATCATAAAATTATACCTAAATTCTAACCCTAACCATAAACCCAATGTCATAACATAAAACATAATACCACGTCTTTTAAATTAAAACAATTATGTCACCATGTCATACCATAAAACAGAATACCACATCTTTAGATTAAAACAATTATGTCAATTGTTATGGTTAGGGTTCATGGTGTTCTATTTTGAGACACCGAATTTATGGTTAGGATTAGAAGTTAGATATACATTTTATTATTAATGTTTTACTGTATAGGATTTACAGTTTTTACCATTAAATTAAAGGTTTCCAGGGTTTACATGTAATATTTTTTATTAGGGTTTATTCAGCTAAACCCAAAACTAAATACGGGCCAATCCGTTTAGCCCAAAACTAAATGCAGGCCTATCTATTAGGCCCTAAACAAAATACAGGTGTATCCATTAAGTCCAAAACTAAAATGTATTTTTTTACTTTTTGATGCTTGATTTTGGTTTCAATAATTTGTTAGAATCTTATGAGAAGACGTTAATATGCAAGTATAATCAATACGTTAGTTTTTAGTAATTTTAAAAAATATACAGGAAGAAATACTCTTATATTAGTAAATAAGCTTTGACCCGATCCTGCCCGATCCGACCCGACCCGACCCGACCCGACCCGACCCGGCTCGTGGCTCGTTCTTGTCTTCCAGTTTCGGAGATAGTGTTAATCTTGTTAGCTTGAGCCAGAAACAGAGAAGAAGAAGCAAAAACCAAACTCTTCAATTTTTTCACTGTTTCACAATTAAAACATAGGAAGCTACGAAGTTTGTTGTTTCTTACAATGTCTCACACCTTGCAATTTTCATTCTCTTCAAGTGCATTCAATTCTTCAATGAAGGTGGAGAAGATGAAGATAAAGAGACTTAAAACCCGTTGTTTTCGTGTTGTATGCTCTTCTGAGCGCTCTAGTTTCGAAGATGATGCTGATAATGGAGGGTCTGATACTTCTTTCTTTGGTTGTTTTGTTTTGCTAAGAAAAATTCAAAGGGTAGATTTTTGTGCGGACAATATTGAATTTCTTAACCCAAACAGTATAGTAGTGTATGGAGTATGAGGGAATGTGGATAACTTATCTGTTATAGAGAGTAAGATAGTGGGAATTACCTTGGGGAAAGAGAAATTTTGGAAGTTAATGAAGCATTTGATTATAGTGACCAATTTCAGTCAACAAAATTTGGATAAGTTATCTGCGTGTGACAGAAGAAAAAAAATGATCTGGGAGAACTTTTTTAAGGTTTAACTTGCTTAATTTCCAAACTTTTGAATTGGGGTGATTATTATAGTATTATTTTATTTTCTTTGTTTCAGAGGTCAGGTTTTATCGCGGGTGATTTTGGTGGAGAGATATAGCAATGGTACTGCGAAGAGGTTTTTGTTCAACTTTACCAAAATTTGTGTTCTTTTTAATTCTGTAAATGTACATTTATGAAGGTTTTTGTGTTAGTAGCATACTACTAGCATTACTTGTTGTTAAGAAGTTGGGGGATCATGGAATGCTAATTCACATTGTACTCCATAAGAAAACGTGAATGAAATACTAAATGTCTGCATGCATCAAGTATGAACAAAACGGAAATAGTAGTCTGTGTTTGCTTGTTCCTGGGAATACTTTTGCAACCTCTTGTGCTTTTTATTGTTTCGCCATTTCCTCAATTACATAAATTTTACATTGGTTGCTTCTACAAATCAGGCTTCAACTATGACTTTTCCCCCTCTTATAAGCAGATATGTATTAGGCGATGATTCGAAGTTGCAAACCTTTCTTGTTGAGGAGGAAAGTTCTACTACACCAAACAGGTTTCAGGATTCGCATTCCCCTGATGAAAGACTATCGTGGCTTCCAGACACAATCAAAGATTTTATCCTACCATCAGGCTTTCCTGGTGGTTAACATTTAAATACTTTATTGGATGTTCCATAGGGAAACTTCTGGAGTTTTAGCTTCAATGATTGTGTAAAGTTGGATGCAAATAATTTGTTTACTTAACTTTGTCAGTCATGATGCAGGATCAGTTTCAGATGATTACTTGCATTACATGTTACTACAGTTCCCTACCAATGTGACTGGATGGATCTGTCACACCCTTGTAACTTCAAGTCTCCTAAAGGCATGTCAATCTTGCTCAAACTACTGATTTTTTTCTCAAGGATGTTTTTGTGCATTTGGCATGCTTACTGTTGAAACTGATAATCAGTAGACTTCACGAAGCCCAGTTCGGTATGTCAGTGAGGCTTATTGTCAAATCTTGAAAATCATTAGAGGTAGTTTTGTCATGTACTTGCAACTTGAGTACATTTTCTTATAGTGATTAAAGTTTCCTGATATAAGCTAGCAGGTCATGTCCTTTGAAAGTTGTTTCTGGTTCTTTAAATTTTCTAACAAAGGTTTTTTACTTGTTTCTATATGATTTGCCAGAAAAAATTTGTGTTAATAACATGTTAATTTTAGAAGGGATGTTGAATGGAGTTAAAATGATTTATGGAAATCTAGAGGTTTGATAAAAGCCTTTTGTAAATATGTTTTCACGAAATTTGTGTATGTAAGATAAGCAATGCAGACAGTTTACACGAGCAATAGAAGAAACATAAACACTTGTTTTGCACTAGTTCAACCTAACTGTATGTCCATTCCTCTTTCAGAAAACTCTTAAAATGTTCCACTATAATCTACTTATTACAAAAAAGTACTTTTTATTGTCACTTCTTACTTACATGAGTATACAATGCCTTCCCAAACAAACCCTTATCTCCCCTTGAGATAAATATTACAGATTTTCTTTGATCATACTCCCGACTTTCTTGAGTATTCTATACTATATTACTCTTAGCTTACAAACAATAGAGTTTGAATGAAAGGAGAACAACTCTCAATAGAGAGGATGTATAAATATGAGCACTCACTGGAGATAAACTTCACTGAGTTAAGGATTAACAAATAGGTGCTCACACTTCAACTAGATGTCTAACTAGATGGTCTAATATAGAGATGTTTTATGTGCAGCCTTTTGCATGAAATGTTAGAGAATTTGTTGGATCTGTAGTCTATTCATGCAGTTGAAGTCGTCAGTTTATATGCATCTTGAATGTGACTGTTCTAAGCTTGATTGTTGCCTCTGTGTGTTCTGATCATTGTAGGTAATCTTTCGTCAGACCTTTTTTGTATGTTTTTCCATAAAGTTAGATGCTTAGTGAAATGACAGTCCTTAAAATTTGTTTTCATGTTATTGTGCGTAGAAGGTTGTACGTTGCAATTGTTGGCATATAACATGTTCCTTTTATGAGAATCTGTCTCAAGAATCAGTTCGTTAACCTAAGTCATCTAGTAGTCGGTCAATCATGTGTTCTGAGCTTCTTATTCATATAGACTGTCTAGTCTTATGAACTTGTCCATAGTTGGTAGATGCTAGATGGTCTTTGAGCAAAAGTTGACATAGGTATAATCTAAGTCTTGCTCGATTCTTTAAGCTTTTTCTCTGTGTCATGTAAAACTTGATATTTCTTCATATCATATAGACTCCTCTAGCCTTATGAGCTCACTTATAGTTAGTAGATGTCTGGCGGGCTTTGAGCAAAAGTTGATGTTGGTCTGATCTAAACTTACGTAAGGATTTTCATAGTGGGACTAGACTCTGATTACTAGATCGTCTAGATCTGACATTGTGCATTTTGTATGTTCTCCATAACATTTTCTTCTTTTCCTTACAATTACTTATGTACTGTGTTTTCTATCTGTCGTGTCAAAAATTTTGCTTAACTACAGGCTGTTGGTGTTGGATCTTTCTCTGGAAGCACAGCGGCTGCTTCTGCTGCTGCCATCAGGTGACTCATAAATTTTAGAGCCTATGCTTTTGTATACAATCACAACATGTATATGTATATAGTAGTATCATTAATACTTTCATGCTGCCATTATTTGTCAATTTAGTTTGTATGTTGTTAATTGCATGCTCTTGCTCTATAACTTTAGATGGGTCTCAAAGGATGGCATTGGAGCCACAGGACGCTTGTTCATTGGTATGGCATTCACAAAGTAAGCTGAAGGAAGCTGAAGATGAATTTATATTTTAAGGTAAATGTTGCTTTTTCTTTCAGGCGGGAGGTTTGGAAATCTTTTTGATGATGATCCCAAGCAATGGAGAATGTATGCGGACTTCATTGGCAGTGCTGGAAGGTCTGTGTAGTATGCCTTGTTTTCCTATGGAAACATGCAAATAAAGTCTGGCTCTAGAGAGAGAGTCTTACACTGCTGACATCTCATGCAGCATTTTTGATCTGACAACCCAACTATATCCTGGCTATTTCCTTCCTTTGGCATCGCTAGGAAATCTTACCAAGGTACTTTATTATGCATCTTTACTCTATTAAAAGAGCCACTATTATTAGTTAATATTTCAAAGATAGGTATGAAGCTTGGACGCACCACTTAAATGATGTGTCCCTGTGTCCGACACCTATCAGACATCGACACATATATGATACTCGTATAACAAGTATAGGTGAAGTGTTCAATTAAAAACCATTTTTTGGGTCTTTGTCAAAAATTGTTCACTGCTCCAACATGTTAATAAGGACAAATATAGTGATTTTCTAAAACTCACTTGTAAATTTTTATTATGATTATAGAAGTAAGGAACAAATCCTATATTATCAGGAGGAATATTTAGATTATATATGTATTAGTGAGAATGTTTTTATTTATTCTCCTATCATATTTTGATATAATGTGAAATTTTTTAAGTTGTTCATTTGTCTTTAAATGAATCTCAGCTAAAGTGTCTTTTTCAATGATGATGATCAAGAAGGGGATGAAATGTATTAAATGAATTATTTCCTCTTTTCACTTTTTGGATTTTAGATAGATGGATTAGATTATTTTTGTATTAGGTGACAATATGTTTAAATTTCTATATTTGACTAACTTGTTTATAGATGATTTTGAATACATAAATCTTGATTGTCAATTTAAATAATTCATAATGATGTAATATCTAGATTAGTGTCCCCGGGTCTTACATTTCAGAGATTACATGTGTCATAGACTCATAGTGTCATGTCGAGTGTCTGTGTCAGTACTTGTGCTACATAAATTAAAAGGGTCTAATGGATAATAATTAACTTTAGATTAATATCATTTTCTGGCTATCCTTTTCCTGCTACTAACTTTTTTGTATTCAAGGAGGAAAATAAATAAAAATATGATAGAATTCTATCCCCAAAAGGAGAAGTAAAGCAAAGAAGGTCAGAAAGACAGGGAATGAGGATGAAAAGAATAGAAAACAAACACAAGTTACTCATCTCTTGTTTATTTGGCGGAATGGAACAGATGATAGATATATTGATAGCTGACTAGGTTGGGGATTTTCTAAGCATAGATGAATTATATTTAGTTATGCATTGAACATAAAAATGTTCTTTTTACTGGATATCTTTTTGGAGAGGGTTGGTAGGTTCCCTGCCATATTTATCCTTTTTTGAGAGTTTGACCTTTCATTATACCCTTTCTTTGTCTTTCTCTTCACATTCTAAATGAATATGGACTACCATTTTGTTTTCGCTCTTTTCTGCATCCTCTCAAACAAGTTCCTAGCAGCTAACTTGTAGTGTCAAAATGTTCACTTCCGAGCAGCCCTCCTAAAGGATGATTACCATATTGAAAATAAGTCATGACATTCTTTTTTTAACATAAAATCTGAAGATAGTGATTTAAAAGCAGTAGGAATTCCACACTTCAATGTGTAGAGATGGATTGCTTAATATCCAATTTATATATGTTTGTGTAAATTTCTGTGTGATATACAAACAGGCTGTAGCAAGAGGACTAAAAGATCCCTCTTTTCGTGTGATTCAAAACCACTTTGCAATTTCAGGAAATCTGGGAGAAGTAGCAGCGAAGGTATACTCTCAAACTCAGAATAGAAATCTGTAATTTCTGGTAATAATATTTTGTCGTGATTATACATCTATAAAGCCTCTAGAGTTTTATGAATAATGCGTTGGTATTTGTTATTCTCATGCTTTCAAGTATTAATTTAATTGTTGACCTCTCTCTCCATGAATGTTTCTCATATGAAGAAAAGTTCCATATGGTACTTATTTTATTAAAGCAAAGAGGGAGGCTGATTTAATTTCTTAATTTATATTCACCTTCTTCTTGTCTCAATCCAAAATCTTTAATGAGGCTCTGGGGTGAGGATGACTCACGGACCTAATCCGTCATATTTTGCCTTAGTCAAGCCTAAAAAGCAGTTATTGACCGAATGAAGCAGATATTATGCCTTAGTCAAGATGCCTTAAGCAATAAATCTTAATATAATCTACCTAATCTTCATGATTTAATGAAATCATTACTTATTCTTTTATTTCTTAGCTACATTATTACATATAGCAGGCCAGGTTATGCCAAAGCTTAGTTACATTATTACATATAGTAGGCCAGGTTATGCCAAAGCTTGTAATATATTCTTGAGACACATCTTTGAGTCAGAACACTATAAGAAAATCATTAAATAGAAACTAATTTTAAAAACTAAAATAATTAGTTACTATTTGACTAAATTAGAGACCATCTTATAAACTAACAAAATTATCAGTATCTAAAGTAGTTTTTATTATTAATAAAAATTTATAAAATAGTTTTTAAATTGTTATCTAACTATTAGCTACCAAGGTTTTAGTTACTCATTACTTCATGTTCTAAATTTGTCTCTATTAGTCTTTTAGAGACTAATTTAGAATATGAAATATCAGTAGTTAATTTAGATACCAATTTAAAAACCATTTTATAAATTTTAATTAATAATATAAACTACTTTAAATACCAATAATATTTTAGTCTCTAAAATAGTATCTAATTTAGTTAATATAATGACTGATTATTTTTTGTCTCTAAATTTGATTGTTATTTAATGATTTTCTTGTCAAGATGTTGGACCTAGTGTGAACTGGTCTATACAATGTTGTTCACTAAATTGTCAGTATACCACAGTTTGGAACACGTAAAGGTTTTTCCTCATACAATTCTTTCATCAAAATTTCTCAGGAAGAAGTTTGGGAAGTGGTTGCTCAACTGGTTGGCCTTGCTTTAGGCATATTGATTCTGGTAAAATACATACATTTTCAAGAGGACTTTAGTTCTTGGCACCAAGACACTGTTAGTTGAAAGGTTCCATTATTTTAATTTTTTTTTGCAGGATACACCTGGCCTTGTAAAATCATATGGTGTACTTTCATTAACATGGTTGAGTATGCGAGTTCTGCATCTTTGGCTACGCTATGAATCACTTTCAGTTCTCCAGTTTAACACAGTAAGCATGTACTGTATAATCTAGTATGGAATCTAATGCATATAAATCTGTATGCATGCAAGCTGGTAGAAAGACCTTTCACATAGGACTTTGTATAAGATATTGAATTATAGTATCACTAAAAATGACCATTTTGTTTCCCGTTTTCCTTGCTTTGTGGCTTATTTATTTACCAATATCAAGAGGGAAAAAAAATATCGGAAAGATAACAAATGAATTTGGAACCCGTGCTGCTCGGCAGGGATGCTGTTTTTTGTTGTTCTTGCTCTCTAACATTGGTAGGTACCAAATATTTTTCGTCTAATAGGTTCACATACTTAGGAACACAAAACTATCTTACAGCTACATCCCTTCCATTTCCTCTAAACAATAAGTGAGAAAATCCATTAGATTTGTTTAGTTATTTATCTTTTTGTGCAATTATTTGCAGATAAACCTAAAGCGTGCTCGAATACTGGTAAAATCATACATATTACGTTCTACTGTTCCAGGTTACATTCAGACAAATTCAATTCTATGCTGCATCAGTTATTTCTCTTCACTTATATTCAATTTGCCAAGTGGTTTTATTTCAGGATGCACAGATTGCAATAGAGAAGAGAATATATTAGCTTGGTCGCAATTCATGAAGCCAAAAATAATTTTTGGCTTGCCCTTGGAGAAAATGGACGGTGTGGAGGGATCACACTTTATGGTATAGTATCTATTGCTGCTATTGTCACAATTTTATGAAGGAAACCAAGAGGTTCATAATTATTTTCGATTTTGTTCAAATAACGCCATGTCATAATCATATAATTTTGTTATAATAAAACAGGTGGAGGCATTTTTAAAATTATATGCAAGTGAGAAATATATCCTTATGATGAATCAGCAGCCAGAAGATTTGAGGTTTTATGTTTCTTTCAAGGTATACTTTAAATTCCCTTGCGAGAATTAACTGAAAAAAAATCCTCATTCCACATAAATTTTATTGTTATTCATGATCTTTCACTCAACAACTTAAGCCACTTGTGGTATATTTGGTCATTGATAGTATTTATATACTCTTTGATCAAATTCTTAGGAATTTTGATCCTTGTCACCAGAATTCATTAATTAAAAGTAGAATTTTTCACAAGGTAAGTGGTTCTGTTCATTGTTCCATACTTCTAGCCCATAAGGGTTATTATGCGAGGGGACGCTCATCTGCTGCATTGTCTTTGTTGCCTCAAGTTGATGCTTCTCCAAATTTCCAAAGAGGATAGAAATATTTTTTTTTAAAAAGCACGAGCTACCACCTCAAGGACTAACTTGACAACATTAGTGAGGCTGTAAAGTAACAAGGAAAAAAGTATTAATGCCATGAAGAAAAAGTACAAAGAAGCAGCAACTTGAGGAACCAAACACAAAACAGCAATCTGTGGAAATGCTGTTTCTTCCATGTGTCTTTGAGATGGGGTTTTTAGGATTATTTATGGAATTTAGGAGTATCAAATATTTTAACTGGATAGGTTTACTGTACCTTCTCATTGATAATGACACTGCAGGCTGGAGCCACAAGTGTTTCAGTATTACGAAGTGTATGGCAGACTTTCTGGCTAAGTGAGAACTGGGATAGCGATGCTAATATTTGTGATCAAATTGCTAACAGCCTAATGGAATTGGAAGAAAGGTTTGAGGATTTCATTCAAAAGTTGAATGATGCACAATGGGATACTCAGCAATTAAATTTGAAGGTTCCCAAAAACCTCTTTATTGATGATAATACGAATCCCCTCTAAATTCTAAAATTCAGGATGTTTTATAGTGCAAAATGATATGATCATCATGAGGTCCTTCTTGAGAGTGGAGGCATAAATCAAATTGTAAATTCTGTAAGCAGTTTTGGAAACATTCAGATCAAGATATCTATTTTCACACGCAGACACTCAACAGAGGGAGACACAGTATTTATGTTGGCCAATTGGCTTATATTAACTCATTGAATACCAAATACCGGCTTTGATACTACACAGGGAGGCTCCTGTTGTAAAACATTTGTTCTCAATTTTGTTTGAAATCTTTCTTGTGTGCAATTTTTCAGGAGAAAGTTCATTCATGTTTGGTATTCATGACCTCTGTGGATGTATCAGTTAGGTTAATCCTGCTATCTGTAGTCTAAAACAGTTCGTTATTCTGTCTTCATAAAAAGTTCGTTGGTTGACCTTTTGAGGGAGATATTAATGCTGATTTAATCAAATCAATTGCCCTGTTTAAAGATGATATGGAAAACGAGGGTATAGGGTGTTAAAGTCTAGCTTCATGGTTGTCTTGTGGTACCATTTTACCAAAATGCGATGCCTTTATTTGTGTGGGATCTTGTGGAGTTGTCGTACTTTATAGGTAAAGAACCAGAATTTCTACTATGTTTTTCAATGTTTGAAGTTATTATATGCCAACTACAGCTCTTTATATTAATTAATTCCTTCCTTTCAAAGCCAAATCCTTGTAGTTGACAACTTTTCTGGCTTATGGTCCTTCACTAGCACTAGCATTAAAGAGAATTTGATCTTTTGTACTTTCTTTACTGATCAAGTATAAAATGCCTGATGTGGAAATATTCCTAAATAGCTAGGTTCACTTCAATGCTTAGCTCTACCATCAGAATAGGATGACAGATGCTTCCATGCACTTCCAAAGCTTTAATCTGTAGTGCAATTTAAATATTCAATAAGATGGTGTTCAATTTTGCATGCAATAAGTTATCTAGTCATCTAATGATAATATTTTAGTAACAATCCAAGCATTATCACTGCCTTTGTAGTAATTATTAAATGGAGAAAGTAGCTTTTCCATTATTGAATACATATTTAGATGAAGGGATAGTTACTTGGGTGGTGCTACTTCATTCCAAACATGCCAAAATTTTAACTTTGCAGATTATTGAATATTCAATTATCATCTTTTACTCTATGAAGTAAGCAGCAAAGTATGTATCTATCTTAACAAACATTTAGTCACGGGAGAAAGGGTGGCCATGAACCTGTTTTGGGAAATGGTAATTGGCTGTGCAACTATGAAAACAGAAAAGTGTGCAAGAGAAATGAATTATAGCACAAGTGCATATTTTAGTTATTATTACCCTCTTCCCTACTTTTTTTGGCTGGAGGCAATTATATGGTAGGTATTTTTAACAAGCAACAATAAATATTTTATTTATTAAAAATAATTTTACTGAAATATACTTACTTTTTCAGTAAATACATTATTTTTACTTACTATAAACATAAACATTAATGTTATCTATTTGGACTAAATTAGAAAAAAAAAAATTCTGATAACACTAGTCAATTTAGATTTAAAAAAAAACTAAAAAGCAGTTACTTTAAAAGGTTGGAGAATGTTGTTTTGATGACATATTTTACCTTTTAATTATCATTAATTTATAAATTTTACCATTTTAGTTTTCTAAATATATCCATTATCAAAGTTTTCAATTTTTACACACTTCACTTATTTGTTAAACCCTGATATATGCAACACGTGTATCATAATTTCCTTAATATAGAATAATCACAAATGACTCACAAACATTCTTCAGTAACATAAAAGACTGAACTTAGATAAAGTTTCATTTCATGTTTGTCATGTATATACGTGTAAAAGAAATGCACAGTTCTTAATATGCAAGAAAAAAAAATGTTATGTCAATTTCTGTTGCTGTCACACTGAGTTATTGTAGCAGTTTAGTGCAAGCAACACATAACTTCTGTTGCCACCTTATGTTTATAATATTATTTTTTTGCTTTTCCCAATCTCTGATTAATGAGGGTGTTAGCATGTCATCATCAACAAATGAAAATTGTTTAAATGGTCACTTCTGGAATTAATGATCACTGAACCATTTCAAACACAACTAGATTAGTTTAACTTAAATTAAAACAATGAAAAATTCTTATGATTAAAATTTGTGGATCAAAATAAGTTTAACATGTATCCACCAACTAAACACCAACATACGTATACCAAAATGACATGGTAGTTGATTAGCACAAGAATAAAAAAATTTCAAAGATTCACGGTTTAAGAAACGTAGCTTCTTCAACAATTGGTTCATCACGTTACTTGCAAGTATAGTCCAAAATGCATCTTTTCCTTTGGCAAGGAATCTATCAATCCAAAATTGTTCTCGACAAAAACAAAAGTTGCATTAGGATTAGATTCCGTGGTGGCGTGAAGATTATTAACTAACTAAAGTTTATCCAACAAAACTGATTAAACAGAAGATGCTGAATCCTTTCCAACTGCTGTGGATAATTAAATTACCAACAATTCATTCTCCACCACTCCAATTGCAACAGAAAGAAAAAACCCTTTAATAAAAATCCACGCAAAATAAAAAAAGTTAATTTTTTTTTTCAAAATTAACAAAATTATGAATTTCTATAAATAATTAAAATATTAATATTTATTAGGTTATAAGATAGAACACGCTTATCAAATAAACATTAATCTATTATAAAATATCTTTATTTTTAATTAGTGTGAGATTTGTAATATATAAAATTTAAATAATCAAAATTATTAAAAATATTTTTTTTAATAAAATTTATGTGTAATTTAATGTTATAAAATCGTCTTGAAAAGTAAGATTTATAATTCACTTATATAGTTGATATAAAATATCTATCATGCTATTTTACATTGAAAAAGGAACATATCAAATTATATATTTGTTAATAGTTCTAGAATGACTGATAAGACGTGACACAATAGATTTCATAAATTTCTATTAGAATAAATTTTAATACTACCTTAATAAATAAGTTTTTATCTCATTTAAACTTATAAAATAATTTTGTAAATTATGGATTGTTATCCATCTTAAATTTTGGTCTGAGAATAATGTAACATAATAATTGTGAAGAGAAATAAATAAATAAATAAAGAGGAAGTTTGGCTACAAAGAAATTGTTAATTTAATGGATGAATATTATAAGTGCTTTCATTTCATTTGTTAAGCTTTGGGAGGAAGCAAAATCTTTCGTGTAACACTAATATATCCTATCATTTCACTTCTACTTTTACGGATACACGAAATTAATTAAGAAATATCTTATCACGTTACTTAATAATTGAGTATTGGTATATTTCAATTTAATTATGTATTATCATTTCGAAAAAATACATCGTCTTTGTCAACGGAAAAAATATAACAGTATTTATTACCTTTTCAGATAATTATTACAAAAAATAATAAATTTATTGTCTATATCAATTTGTCATTAAATAATAATATAAAAGATTGGATAGTAACTAAAATTGTATAAATTTTTTTCTCCAAATAATTGTTTTATTATTTTATAAAAGAAAAAAAAATTAAATTAGTCATTATCGAATGATATAATTGATCATATTTTTTCTTCATCAATAAGATTTAAATTCAAAACCTTATTTAAGATATCCAAATCCAATTTCATTAGGATAGTTTATTTTCTCTTATTAATTTTAAAATCATATAAATTTTATCACCAAAAATCCATTGGGAATATAAGAATAATTTATTTATTTTTATATTAAATTAATATAATTTAGTTAGAATAAATATTTTTTTATTGATTTTGAAAAAATAGACTATAAATCTTTTGAAATTAAGTTAAATTTTATGACATCTAATCATTTATATTTTACATTCACAATTTTAAACAAGAATGGTCTCTTAGGATATTTACCATCGAAGATGATTTTTAAGCAACTATTATCATAGATCTTATATTGCATAAAGATGTTACGAATAATAGTCCTTTGTCTTTGTCTTAGTGCCTTAGTGTCTCTTTACTAAAAAAAATCAATATATTTCAATATAATTTGATTAAGTACTTATAATAAAGTGTTAAAATATGAATGTCTTAAAAATCAAATTAGGAATAGTTGCGGAGTAGTTGCGGGCCAAACAAACCTCATTCTTAGTTAATAATGTCTATAGTCTAAACAATACTTAATTTTAGCTATGTGTACTTGTGTTCCAAACAATACTCAGTATTGTCCATGAGTAGCTACAAACAATATCCAATCTTAGTTAGGAGTGATTGTGTTTCAAACAGTACTCGGTTGCTTAGCCATGAGTGGTTACGTTCCAAAATAATACTCTCTTTTTTATCCAATAATGATTATGTTCCAAATAATACTTGATTGTTTAGTCAAGAGTGGTTGAGGTTCAAATAATATTCATCTTTATTTTGCAGTGGTAGTTAGTATAACGAAACTTGATCAAGAACTAGACATAGTCTTAGTTAATAGATGATTAGTATAAAAATATCAAATGTAAATCTTTCTTTACTCTCAACACTCTTACATTACATGTTATTGAATTGTCATCAAACTTTAAAGAATGAGAGTCTTTTGAACTAGATTTTCGAAAATATATTGATAATGAGTTTGTCCACTTACAATTGTGTCTAACTATTTTAACTATGTCTAACTATTTTAACTAGATGTTGATTTTGTGAAATACTGCAAAATGTTTTAATACACAACTTAATTGCTCCTTCTTATGTATTTTACCTTTTTTTACACTCCTCTTTTTTCCTTCTTCTTCTGACATGTTACGTCTTCATTGTCACCATTGTTTCTCATGTCTTCTTATTTCATTAAAATTGTCTCTCCTATCCTCTTACATCGTTGTCATTGTCTTAGCATTTGCTTGCACTACCGCCATTTCCTCACATTGTGCTTGAGTTGTCACCATCAGTGATACAAACCAAGCCAACAAGGAGATGACCAATGATGCAAATTACCATTCACACTATGAGAAGTCATCTCAACTTTCAAATGAAGACCCCACCAAGGATCTAGCAGACCTCACCAGAAGAAGAAATGAGCAAAGACCAGAACATCAAATGTTCTTTCTTCTGGTCTTCTTAAAAATAAAACATACTGTAAATAATTTGGGCTCACTTTAGGGGTCCAAATAGCACGATAGGCTAGAATAAGGCGCCTTTAGAATAATAGAGGGTGTAGTTATCATTTTAGCTTGTTTCTAGCCCTTTAGGAAGGAAAGCTGACCTAGTTTCTAGAACATTAAGCCTAAGGTGCATTTTTTACTTAGTCAAACCCTAAAGGCAACCCCTCTCACATTTACCATCCTATCCTTGCCCATCTTGTTTTCCAAGGCACCCATTCATATAAATAGGGTGTCTTACTCCATGTATTTACATGTTGAATTTGAATAGAAAAGTTACTCTGCACAAATTGTGTGAGGTGTTTGTAAGACTTGTTTCCTCTTAGCATTAAGTCTCATCTTGAGTGATTGGAGAGCTCTCAAGTGGCGACCATCTCACTTACTTGGAGGAAGACCACACTCTAAGTGGCGTGACCAACTCTCTTCCATCACATAAGCTTTTCCTTCCTTCATCTCTTCCATTTTTCCATTACTCCATTTATCTTTGTGTTCTTATGTTCTTATTTCCCTCCATTTTCATTTTGGTTTCCATCATGCTTTTATGTTTCCTTCCATGTTCATTTAATTTCCGCTCTTCATCATCAATCACCATATACTTGTATTTTTCCTTTGCCCTCTAAAAGTGAACCTTTAGACTTACTTAACCACTTGGTTAAGTTCGTGTCCAGTGGGGATCATCTTTGGGTTCTCACCATATAATTGATAAAATCTCAATCCTAAGTAAAGTGTCATATCTAAAATGTATAAATCTAAAATCAACTCACATCAATTAGTGTGTCTTATTGGGTTTGTGTCGCATTGTCTAGCCAACATTGTCTATTTGCACCACCACCAGTGCCTCCATTTGATTATCTTTATTTAAGTAAACTCTCTTGTGCTCTATAGTTTGTGCTTCATTAGTTTTTCAAATTTGATTATCATTTGTGGCTTGACATTTGTACTCTTTATGATTTCTGAATATGTTATGATTGTATTTGAACAAAGCAGTATTAGATGTAGAAATGTCCAACCTCTCACAAATTGCATTGTTTTATTTTTGGAAAGTCCACATTTTAGGTATTATGCTATTGAAATTTTGGAAAAATTGTATAGTACACTTATCAAACTTGAAGGTTCATGTAAACTCGTAAGAGTTTCGTGAACTTGACTTGTATGCTCAAATAGTAAATTATAATATTACATTTTTTGTAATTAATACTATTTTTTTAATATAGTATTTAGTTGAAGAATAAAAATAAAAATAAAAATATGATATATTTAAATAAATCAATAAAACAAATATTTGTGTAAGTAGTATGTAAGTTACAAATAAAAAATAATAGATAAAATAATAAACAATGAAAATAATTAAATTGTAATTATCAAATTATATGTTTTAATTTATTTCATAAGAGAAAATTATAATTTATAACAATAAATTAACATAATAAAAAAGTATGATGTCATTTTCGTAAATCGTAAATAATAAATATTACATGCTTAAAAAGTTTTCAAAGGAAGTTGAAAATTGTGATAACAAAGAATTTTTATTGTAGGTTTTCTCATATACTTATTTGTAATGATTGATTTATTGAACACATAAAGTTAGTTTGATAATAAAGTATTATATTAGTTGAAATTTGTTTGATATTAGTAATATATTGCATTCAATGAACCTCAATTTTGTATTTGAGATTCAATATAAAATTAAGAACTACCTCCAATTTGAAATGTTCCTTTGATTTCTTGTATATAAGGACCAGAGAAAGAAATGTTATTAATCATTTTTTCTAATTTAAGGAGGATGACATCAAAAGTTCTTTTTTGGTCACAATAAACTTGTGTCAATTCAAGTCAAAACAGTTGTCAACCTCTATTTTTTAGTTCAAGGAAAGATGAAAGTTTTCATACCAAATACACATGGAATGATGACGAAACATGACTTTAGTTTGTTCAAAGTCGTTAAGATGACAAATGAAATGTTACTACATTTTTTTTGGTTTTCATGTTAACTCATAAATAAATATATCGTTAACTAGTTGATAAATAATGCCTAATTCGTGACTAGGATGTTAGGAAAAAAATACAATCTACTTAGGTACATAATGCTACCCCTTTATTATCTCGTAGAGGTGATAAAAAAAAAACTTGAGTAGTCGATGGTGAAAGAGAAAACACTACTTTCATTTACTTTTGAGGAAGATATTGGTGCAATTTAGCCACTATCATCACTTTCGCGCGACCAAAAATGAAAGCAGACCAATGTTAAAGCATCATACACATATACTTTTGAGGAATAACATCAAGTTTCTAAGAAGATCATAAGTAAATATGTTTTTTACTTATGCCTACTTATTACTTATACATAACTTAAATCATAATCTATTTTGGTTATGCTACAAGATTCTCTATTTGAACAAAGCTCACAAGTTACTTGTTCTCCTCATAATCGTCAAGATATATATACTTGTTATTGCTTTTTGGACGACATGAGCACCTTGAAAGTATGTGTGTGTGTTGTTGGACTAGGAGTGAACATTCACTAGTATTGTGGTGTATATTCACATGAATCCTGCTCTTTTGGGGCACCCAACCAAGAGGTGATACAACAGTTCCCATGAGGTCACAAAGGAGGCTACACAAAAGATGGGACAAGAGTTTGATCTATGACTTAAGATGTTAGAGCTCTCACAGTTGTTGTATAATAGTCTATTGTGCCTCAAATGGTTAAAGTCAACATGGTGTTTTGCTCCTAATAATCCATCATGAGATTGTATTGATTCCATAAGCCAATGTGAGTTATATGTTAATAACATTTCTCCACTTCAATTGGTGGCCTTTGGGAAAGTCTTCAAAGGGGCCACTGTGTTACACAATGTGTCTCTCCTCCCCTTATGTAAGCCCCTTTGAACATTAATAATCACATTGTTTTGTTAACTAAATCATTGATTTTGCTTTAAACCATTGTGCTTTTTGGTATGTGTTTAAATTATGCATGGGTGAGTGAAAAGATGTATGTAGTGATTTTAAATTATTATAACTTGCATTATTTTATAATATATAATTATTTGACTTCAAATCAATTAACTACATCATATTAGACATAAATAACTTATTTTATTAACTTTTATAACATATTAGGTAGGTAATTGTCATATTGGATTAGTTGTCACACCTTTTAGTTCATTAATTTTTTTTATATAGATTTTTATGTTTTAGAATTGTTGACCTTTTATATTAAGAAGTGTACTTTAAGCCTAACTCAAACCCATAAAATCGGCTCATGGGGTGAGGTTTGCACCCACTTATATACTATGAAAGACTCTAATCTCTAGTCGATGTGGGATTTCCAACACACCCCCCTCACGCTGAGACTGACAACTCGTGTGTGGGACTATATATTATGGATGGTCCGATAGCGGGTGGCACGATAGGCCCAACACAAACACTCGTTTGGATAGGCTTAAAATGACTCTGATACCATATTAAGAAGTGGACTTTAAGCCTAACTCAACCCCATAAAACCGGCTCATAAGGTTGAGGTTTGCACCCACAATATACAATGAAATGTCCTAATCTCTAGTCGATGTGGGATCTCCAACACACCCCCTCACGTCGAGAGTGAGAGCTCGTGCGTGGGATAACATATTATGGGTGGTCTGATAACAACCCAATAGCGGGTGGCTTGATAAGCCCAACAAACACTCGCTAGGATAGGTTCAAAATGACTCTGATACCATATTACGAAGTGGACTTTAAGCCTAACTCAACCCCATAAAACCAGCTCATGAGGTTGAGGTTTGCACCCACTTATATATAATGAATTGTCCCATAATATATAGTCTCACGCACAAGTTGACAATCTCGACTTGAGGGGGTGTGTTGGAAATCCCACATTGACTAGAGATTAGAGTCTTTCATAGTATATAAGTGGGTGCAAACCTCACCCCATGAGCTGGTTTTATGGGGTTGAGTTAGACTTAAAGTTCACTTCTTAATATTTTAACACTTACTTATAATTATTTTTAATATCTTTTCTAATATTAGATAATATTCTTAGGTTATGAATGTCTTCCATTATTATTATTATGGAGATTTTATTATTTGATTATAAATGATATTGAACCCATATAGTACAAATTGTAGGTCTTGAATGACTTTTCTTAGGTAAAAGTTGATTAAATTGAGCTAGACATTACAAAATAGGACTACTATTAAAAATAACTAAAAAACGATTGTGAAGGAAATTTTGTGTGATTATTGTGTGAACCATAATTTTTGTGTGATTCAACTAACACGGGTTGTGTGATTATTAACCATCATTATATGTTTTTGTATACACAATTTACTTTAAAAAATAAGACTATAGTATAATAGTTGTGTCCATAACCATAGTCATATAAGATACATACAACAATGATTCAATCCTTTATTAGAAATCAAATTCATTTTAACTATGACTATGTTTAAAGTTTTAGATACTATATTTAAATAAGCTTATTTTTAGATACTTAAAGTATTTAACCATCATTACATAACTCCTTCCCAAAAAATATATCATATAATTTATTTTATAATTTGCTATCATATTTAACAAGATAATTTTTTTTTAATATGAGAAGGGACACTAAGTTTTATATAAAAATATTTTGAATTCATGCTATTAAATTAAATGTATGAGTCTCTTTTCCAAATATTCCTACATCTTTTGGTAAACTCTGTGCGAAAATAATTACATTGAAAGAGGTAAAAAGCAAGAAAGAATCTTTTATCACGGGAAATTAGGAAAATGAGTAATTGCACAGGAAGAGAAAAAAAGGGACAAATGTTGTTTGGGTAATATTTTAAACAAACTCACAACCATGACAAGAAATACAGCTACTTATTCCCATATGTATGTACAATCTACAAATACAACAGAAACAATTTACGTGTAGCTCAAGCGAAAACACAGCAAAACTTCTCAACACCTTTTTACTCACTCCCTATCAAACTGCTCTGATTAGTTTGGTAAGAGGAACGGGTAAACGAGGAACTTGTTGGGTTTCATACAGTATTCCAATAGAACTAGTACTAGGAGGAAGGGTCAGGGGATTTGTTTGTGGTTTATCATGTTACTTGTTTTGTTGTGAGAGTTCATGAATGGGGTTTGGTGTGAAAAGGAGGAAGAAGAGAGGAGAAGCAGAGGGAGCGGGAGAAGGAAGGATGCGCAAGTCTTTCAAGGATTCACTCAAGGCTCTTGAAGCTGACATCCAGTTTGCCAACACACTGTAAATTTAATTCTTCCTTTTTCTCTTTCCAATCTAAACCCACGAAGGTTTTTCTTTTCATTTCAGTTACTTAAGTGATTTTGAATGCTTCCCTTTTCTCAAATTTCTTCCTTTTTTACGAAGATGCTATCTTTTTTGGATTCCAAATTGTGGGTCTTATAATGGCTGCAATCCTGGAGCTATTTAGATGTAAACTCGTTTTTTTTTTCTTTTTCATTATAGTTTGGTTCTGTTCATCCTCGCATATTACAATGTCATGGTTTTGTTTTGTTTTTCTGGTTTATAATAACCTCCCATGCTTACTGGTGTAAAAGACCAGTGAAGGAATCTAAGTTGAAGGAAAGGAAAACAAATAACACAAGACTGGCTTTGTATGCTTTTTTTTTATTGAACTTCTTTTCTAATAAAGTTTTCATTTTGAAGGACACGGGATAATTCAATTCTTTTTGGTGTTTTCCCATTGGGTGGCAAGGATGCCTCAGTTTGTGGCATTGTCACCATCTCTTTTTGTAAAGAGGATCCCAATCAAGTTAATTAAAGTACACCTTTTTACATTTTTTTGTGTGGATAATGGTGGTGCTTCTTATACTAGGTTCAAATACCCTGCAAAATTTTAACAAATAAATTTTCAATTTTCGAATGGTTCCCTTTAAAAGCATAGCAGTTACTGTGCTACAAGACAATGAGACATGATTGAATCCTAGCTTCCAGTTTTTTGTGCATTTTAACGCTGTGAGATTATCCAGTCTTTTCAATTTTTTTATTTGAACATTATTCTAGTGCAGACTTCTACTGTTAGCCCAACAAAATGAGACAAAGAAGCTTTTATATGCCGATTTTAAATGATACATAGCTGCCCATTCCCTTCATTGTTCCATCCAATGTTGATTTTTTCTCTACCAAAAAATTGAAAAAAATCCACTATCTAAGGTTTTTAACTCGTTCTTTGTGCTAAATATGGTTTGAATCAGAGCTTCTGGGTATCCAAGTGGCGGTGCCAGCTTCCAAATGAGATTGTCCTACAGCCCTGCTGCTCAGTTCTTCCTTTTCCTGGTTCAGTGGACTGACTGTCATCTTGCTGGAGCCTTAGGATTGCTCAGAATTCTAATATACAAGGTGCTTTCCTGCTTCTTCATTTAGCTTATTAATATTACCCTTTTCCTTTAAGCATGACATTTTAAAGCTTACTTTCCATATCAAATATGATAGTGTAAAATCTAACCATGACCAATGTTACTGTTTTGTTGTCATGCTAGTGAATAATAACCAGAGGAAATAGTCTATGTACTAACCGTATAAAGAAATTTTACATTATTATCCAATCACAAATCATTCTATAAGGTGAACTTGTTGACTTTTACAATAACTTTCTTAGTCATAGTAATATTGACTTCTGATTGATTGATAATGTAACAGTGTGTACACTGACAGAGCATATCCATTAAATTCTAATACGTATTGGGTTCATCACAGGCATATGAAGATGGGAAGACAACCATATCCATTTACGAAAGAAAAGCCAGTCTAAAGGAGTTCTATGGTAAGTGAATAGAAATAATGGAATCATGCCATGTGTGCATCCATATGATAAGAATTATTATCTTTACCCGACCCTTTTTGAAAAAGTGCTTCATAATCCAAATGTGATTACTTTTACACCCTCCTGACTACAATAACAGGTATGGTATTTCCCTCTTTATTGCAACTTCACAGAGGAATCACTGAAGTTGAAGACCGAAAACAAAAACATCTATGTGCTACTAAGTATAAGCTTAAAGATTTGACAAGCAAAGGAAAGCTTTCTGAAATTGACATCGAGAGAGAAGAAGAGTGTGGTATTTGCTTGGAGATGAATAGCATGGTTGTATTGCCCAACTGCTATCATTCAATGTGTATGAAATGCTACCAAGACTGGTGAGTGAATTGAGACAACAATTTAGTGCACAATACTTTTAATAATTAAGGGTGTGTTTGTTTTACATAGATTACACCTTCTCATACATATCTAAAGTGAGACAGGATTTCTGATAACCATCTTAAAATTCATGGTCTCTTAGTAATTGTGATTTCTTATAGATTTATATGGGCTAAAACAAACTAATGAAACATACTAACCCATCAAAATTCAATGAACCCATTGTATTATGGTCTTGGAAACCTATTCATATTTATCAAGTCTTAGAATAAAAGTGAATATTGAATAAAGAATCTTCCACCTATTCATATTATTGTAGTTTTTGTGGTTAGCATGAATCTGGAGGCCTTGTCTAATGTTCCTCATTTTGTTACAATACTTGTCAGTGGTATATTCTAGATCATATAGCATTCTGTAGTCAAATAATTGTTTTACATCTCCTGAAACATTTTTAATTTAAGTGAACAGAAATATCAGGTCACTATTTTTTCTTTGAGTGAAATCTGCAAAATTTCTGCCAAAAAGCCAAACTGTGTATCAACCATAAATTTGTTATCATATCAGTTATTATTTGATGGTTTTTTTTTCACTTCTAAGGATTCTTGTTTTCTCTGTTGGTTTAGGCACGCAAGATCTCAATCTTGTCCTTTCTGTCGAGACAGTCTCAAAAGAGTAAACTCTGATGATCTTTGGATCTACATTAGCAGCAGTGAGATTAATGACTTGGCTTCAATCAACAAGGAGAATGTGAAAAGATTATTCATATATATAGAAAGTTTGCCTCTAAATGCCAGATCCTATATTCACCATGTCATATCATCACCACTAGTGATTGTCAATTAGTAGAAAGTTCATAGCTTATAAATTTCTAACTTTTATGATTCTCAGTTTGTGCAGGAATTTCTCCATTTGTAAATGTTACCTTGTGATCACACTCCATATTATATACTCATTTCATTGGAATTAATTTAAGGGTTAACTAGTCCAAATATTCCTCCTTGTCCATGACCCCATGACACTTATTTTGCTTTGCATTTTTGGTTTTGGCTTATGGATGGTGCTAGCAATATAACTAATTAAAGCAGAACTACTTGCCATTTTCTCCATGTAGGTATTGTTTAGACCTGTGATGCATTTTTTGTTATGGTGGATCAGACTATTCAGGTTGATCAATTTTATAGAGGTATCATTTTCATAAATTACACATTAAAAATGAAAATAAAAGAAGAAAATGCATTCTCAAATGAGATATACTTATGAGATCTGTTTGATTTGAGAAATTTTTTAATGTTTTTATAATAATTACCAAATTATAACTTTATTTTTCATTTTGGATATTTTTTTAAAGATGAGTACACAAATTTAGGTGTTTGGTTGCAAAGTTTTGTGTGAATTTGAAGTTTGGGAATGTTTCTTTCACAGGATTAATTTATGTTTTAAAAAGTAATGTATCCAGAAACTACCTTTTCATAAATATTTTTCTCATAGAATCATTCTTTTAGGAAAAAGAAGTAGGAATTTATCTTTTACGATTTAAAAAGTGTTTTGTCACAATAAAAATGATATTTTACTCTTATAAAATGTGATAAATCATTAAGATTTACCACAAAAATAAAGTTACTTTTAATTCTTATAAATTTTATATAAATGTTTCTAAAAATATTTATGACAAAACAAGTATATCTAAATGGAATTCCTGATTCTGTAAAAAAATATGATTTGATGATAGACTTTAGTCCTTATTATATTTTTTAAAATTGTTATAAGTTATATTTTTTAACTGTTATTTAAGAAAAGTTATTTTTATTTAATTTTTAAATATATATTTTTTATCAGTATAAGAAGAATTGAATTTGTGAAATAAATTGTAAAAGTGACAAACAAAAATTTTAATTTAGAAAAAGAACTTAAATATCACATAATTGCATATAAGTGTACTAATTGATTAAGGAAAGTAAAAAAAGGAAAGAAAAGAAGGAAAAATATTTAGAAAATGAGGTTACCTGGATTAAAGAAAAGAGAAAGGAAAAAGTTGGACTAACTATGCATTATAGACTATGCCACGAATACGAATATATGTATAATCTCTAAATCTAAATTGTACAACACAGACACCATATATATTATATAATTATGAATTATATAAATTAACAATAAAAATAAAGATTTATGTACACAAATATATTTGATATATGTTTCTCATGGCTGATTCAAAAGGATTTATTCATTTTTTTAAAAATTAATATATTTTTTCTTTTTAAAATTATGTTAGAACTGTGTTAAAATTGTCAGAAATCCAATAACTATTTTTTTTAATTGGACACTTTATCGATACGTGTTATACGAGTGTCAGTGTCTGATACGTGTGTTCAAGACATACCATTTAAGGGATGCGTCCGAGGCTTATAGGTGCCGAAAGTTGTTACTATATAATGATGTAATAGAATAGATTTTGGATATAAATATTTATTTTTTAAACATAATTTGATGTAAAAATAATTTTTAAAATATAAATTAGAGTTAAAATAAATCTTAAGTAAAATTAAAAAATATTATTAAATCAAAAGTTATATTTTAAAATTATTTTATTTTATTTATTATTTTAATATTATATTTATGTTATTTATTTTATTATAAAATAAGAACATATATTAATAAAATATTAATTTATTTATTAATTTAATGTTCTTATTTTAATTATTATTTTTATAATGTAGAAACATATTCCTAAAATACTAAATTAAATTAAATTAATTTCATATTTTAATTATTTATTTCTTATAATATAAAAATGTATTAATTATATAAGTACGAGGACAAAATGTTTATAATATAGTATAAGATTAAACATTACTAAAATAATCGATTGATTTTGAATTCAGTATAATCAATTACGTGGTAAATATTTGATTATTATTTACGTAAGTAATCGATTATGTTGAAATCGACTATATCAAATTGTTGAAAGCGATTATGTTGAAATTTACAAGTCCAAACGTAAGGTTATTTAAAATTTAAGAATGAGGTATCATATTAACATCCATAAATAAACAAAAATATTAAAAAATATCAATTTAGTGATAGTTTACTTTAAATTTTTTTATCGATCTCCATGCAAATTATAAATAAACAAAAAATATTAAAAAATATCAATTTAGTGATAATTTATTTTAATTTTTTTTATCGACCTCCATGCATATTAAAAGAAATTCTAATATAGAGATTAAATAAGTCCTTCAAGTATAAAATTAATGGATATTTTGTAGCAAGAACATATTATAAAATAACTAACTGTGTTTTTTTATTTAGATTCAATATTTTAATACAAATTATAATTATAATTTTTAATTAAAATGAATATTAGTATTGTAATTTTAATTAATAAATATATTATTATGTAAATAAATATATATTTTCCTATTTTAAAATTGTTATTTTATGGTGTTTAGTTTTCATAAGGGCCTTTTTATTTAGTTGTTTTAATAAAGTATTTTTGAGAATATAGAAAAGAAGTAATTCAAAATTCAGAGATTTGACACAAATGATTTATTTTTTTATTTATTTATGTTATTAAAAAAAATTATTTTAAAAGTAGACATCATCAGAACTATTTTATATTTTTAAAATACAAAAATTGAGAGAAATGAACTTCTAGTTACTTTAAAAAAATTTATAAAAAACTATAATTTACACAATATCTAAAAATAATGATTTTTTTTTTTACAAATTTTGAAAATAATTCTTAGATGTCTACATAAATGAACTCTAATTAAGGAAGTTTGCCACAATTTGGATTTGGGTATTACGGCATGTAGAGTGTTTCTTCCTGCACCTCCATATATTCTTCTCCCACCTTCATAAATTTTCGTATTTTAAAAAATGTCCTTTTTGTAATATTTCGGATTACATAATCCGAAAGTTATTTGTCACATTTATAATTAGCTTCTGGATTACATAATCCAAAAGTCTTTTTTCATATGCATGATTAGCTTAGGATTACATAATCTGGAAGTCTTTTCTAGCTTTCGGATTATGTAATAGCCTTTTACATAATCTGGAAGTTACTGTAAAATCCAGACTTTTGGATTATATAATCCGAAATACCATTCTGGATTATGTAATCCGAAATACCATTCTGGATTATGTAATCTGAAATATGGAAGTGGTACAAGAAGGATAAATTTTTTTCATGTTTTGTGTGAGAGTGCAAGAAGGAGGTGCATAAAGAAAAAAATCCAGCATGTGTATGTAATGTGTATGTCCCACCAGGCCCCTCAACAAAACCCTCTGAATCTGAAGACTCATTCTCACTGTTGAGCTCACAACACCATTTTCAGTTAATAAAACGAAAGTTACCCTGACACCCATCATTCCTCTCTTCGTTGCCTGGTAATTCTAAGCGTACTCATATCTTAATGTAAGGTCTTTCAGCAATCTCAACCAAATTTTTGTACCTGCTTTTAAAACTTGCCCTTTTGTCAATGTGCTTGTAAGGTGTTTGATTAAATGCCTCAATCACTGTTCTGTGTTTTTTGAAGTTTACAAATTATAAATATTGCTTCTTTCACTGGCTCTTCAATGTGAACCTTGCAATTTGGCATTTTCAGAATGCCTAGGTGATGAACATGTTCCATTTTCTTCCAACACTGTAGGGGGTCACTATTGGATTACATTTCTCAGGGCTTATAATCATAGGAACCCGCTAGTATCTAGAAACTTGTCAATTTGGTGGATTGGTTTAACATTGAACATGTTGAAGATCTGCTGATATAGTTGAACTTAGGTTTTCTCTTTAAGAGTAAATTGGTGGTTTGCTTTCTTGATTTTTATGTGCTAATTTTCTTGTTAATGTTATTTGAAACAGTACAAAAATATTTTCTGGTAGTTTGTAATTTTCAGTGTGTTTCACTTTCAGTTGCTCTTTTATTGTTGTGCTGTGGAAAGCTGGCTGCAGACTGTGGATGTTTGACATAGATGTACACCTAAACACATGGGGTCAAGCAGTTTTCTATGGAGTTGTACTAAAAAGTTTGTCACAGCCGCTGTCATCACTGTGACTGTGTCTGATCGTTATGTGACTGTTGTTCCTGTTCGAGGTGGCTCTATGTCGCCCACATTAAATCCTAAAACCGGTTCTCTGACGGGAGATGTTTTCGGTATTTTTCTTGCTGAAGGAGTTCATAAGAAAATATTACTTTTACAATTGCAGATTTTGTTGTTTGACCATTAATTACTCTGCAGATGACTATGTTTTGGTTGAGAAATTTTGCCTTTGGAAGTACAAATTTTCCAATGGCGACGTGGTGGTTTACCGGTAATATTTATTTCCATTCTTTTCCAAGTATTGTATGCTTAAAATTATAGTTGCATTTCTACCCTGTATCTTCCTTTCTTTTATATGATATCTGGAAGATAATTTACCAAGTGACTGTAGAATATGGTGAACTATCATGTCTTTGGATTAATATTGCATCACAGTTGAAATTATTGGCAGTTGTTGGTTTACTCTGTATGTATACTGATGTGATTCCACTAGCCATATAGAGAATGATTCTTGACATTCTTAGGAATCACCTTGAGCTGGACATTATTTAGGCACTTTTCTTAGAGTTGGATCAATGTTCTAAGACAAGAACTCACCAAAAACTAGTACCAAATCCCAAACTCATTTGGATGTTCCACATATTGTCAAATTGAACCAAAAGAGATGGAGGAAAGGCAAAAACACTAATTAACAAAACAAAACAGCAAGGTACCGAATCAAAATGCTGGAATTGAAGAAGAAAAGATGAAGATCAGCCAAGAACACAAATGAACCATAGCTACACATTAACAAGCTGAAATTGCCGAACCAAAACAACTAGGAAACAAGCTAAGACAAGGAAATTAACAAGAGAAGAAAGGAAGGAGAAGAGAATGCTCATGAAGATGGAAGAAAGGTTGGATGATCACGCCACTAGAAGTATGGATGCTCTTAGATGAGTGTGCAAGCCGCCACTTGAGGAAACCATGATCCTTCAAGATAAGACTAGAGAAGAAGGCTCAAAAGCTCTCCAATGCTCACTCCAATTTTGAGTATAGTTTCTTTAGATAAATTCAAATCTGAAATTTACAAAGAGAGCACCTCTATTTATAGCCTAAGGTGCTGAAATGTAAGCTACACAAATTCAAAAACTCCCTCCTAAAAAGCTTCTAGAATTGGCGCCTAAAACAAAGCATGAGGAAGGTGTGACCTCTTCCTTCACTTTGGCACCTCCTTTTCTACTCCTACACCTATCTACTAACACCCCCCCCTAAGACTCCTAACTAAAGACTAAAAGATGCTTTAACAATAGAGGTTTCTAATGTTTCCCTCTAAGCACCTTCAAACAATATTCTTTATTATTTAAAACTTGGCCTTGCCCTTCATAGGATGGACTTGGGCTTGGGCTTGGGCTTTGGGCTTGGGCCTCTCTTTATTTTATGTCTTCTTTTAATTTTGAGAAGACTAGAAGGAAGAACTTCAAGTGTGATGGTGAATTGCCTCTTCCTTCATTGATAAAAACCTCCTTTACTTGACTCTCATCATACTCCCCGAGTTGGAGAGAATTCGTCCACGAATTCTGAATCCCTGCATATAACAAAGTCAGTTTACTTTTACAATCAAAAGTGTAAGAAAAAGGAAGACATGACTTAGCAGATGGAACCAAAGGGATTGCAGAAAAGGATGTCCTATTAATCGACCAAGTTGGAAAAATTTGTTTGGGAATGATGATGTTTTTTGGAAAAAGACCTCTTAAATGGTGAAACCCATTAGGAGGTATGAAAAAATCATCCCTAACATATTTTAACCAAGGTGGTGTTGAAATAGGAACCTTGGGTAATGAAAAAGATAAAGAAGAAGAAGACCTTGGAGGGTCCATTTGAGGTATAGCACGAGTCAACATGATGGATTTAGAGGAGAAAATGGTGTGACTCGGTGTAGTACTTACTTCTTTTTCTTTCTCATTTGCTCTTTTAGTTTTCATTTTTATTTGGTCCTCATGAACCTCTTTGGGAGAGAGGGGTTTTAATATAACCTTGCGCCCTAGGAAGGAAAAAGACATTGTATTGGATAGGCCATCATGTAAAACATGTCTATCATATTGCCAAGGCCTTCCTAAAAGAAGATGAGATGCTTCCATGGGCACAACATCACATAAAACCTCATCTTTATACTTTCCTATTGCAAAGTTAATGAGGACTTGTTTATTCACCATGATTTCACCTACTTCACTAAGCCATTGTAATTTGTAGGGCTTGGTATGAGAGATAGTGGGTAAGGCTAACTTCTCCACAACTCTAGTACTAGCTACATTAGTGCAACTTCCCCCATCAATAATCAAGGAACATAACTTGTTGTTGATAAGACATCGGGTGTGAAAAATATTTTCTCTTTGAGTATCATTCAAAGATTTTGGAATTGTGCCCAACATACGTCTTACCATCAATAAGTCACCTTCACAAGGACTTTCACTCTCATTTTCACTTGATGGTCTAGAAGGTGAAGAATGCCTAGGTGAATTGGAATCATGCTCACTAACTACAATGCCTTCATGCATGTACATACTTCGTTTAGAAGGGCAATTAGCAGCAATGTGACCATATCCCAAACATTTAAAACACTTTTGACTAGACGATTTAATTGGGGATTTAGGCCTAGAAGTAGATGGCGTAGGATCCTTGGGTTTGAAAGAAGAATCTTTGGAAGGAAATTTTGAAAAAGACGTTTTGTTCTTCCAAGAATTGTTGTAGTAATCATCTTTGGGAATATTTTTAAAAATATTTTTCTTTGCAAGTTGGGCTTCCACCTTCATTGCAAGATGAACTAAAGAGCCCAATGATGAATACTCTTGTAACTCAACAATGTCTTGAATATCCTTCCTAAGACCACTCACAAACCTAGCAATCATAGCTTCCTCACTTTCCTCTAATTCAATTTTAAGCACAAGCGTTTTTAGCTCCTTATAATATTCATCCACATTTAGTACAACCGTTGGAGGCTCAACATGAGGTCTTTCCTAAAATGTGGGGACACAAATCTAGCGCGCATTTGATCCTTTAAAGAGTTCCAAGAGTCCACGGGAGGACCCTTGTGATAGATAATGTCCTTTACAATTCCATGCCACCATTTCATGGCATAATCACTAAACTCTAGGGTGGCTAGCTTAAGCTTATGCTCATCTTGGATCTCATGGATCTCAAATATTTGTTCACACTTAGCCTCCCAATCTAAATATACATTAGGATCACTAGAGCCATTAAAACAAGGTAGCTTGACCGAAGGAAGCCTAGACTTTGCATCATGATAGAAGCCATTGCCGTAGTGAGTTCTTTCCCCTTGTTGATGATGTCTTTGTCCATGGACTTGGGGTGGATTTCTCCTTCTCCTATGCTCATCTTCACGGCCAAAATCATTGGAAGAAGCTCTTGTTGAAGGTCTATGATGCTCATCATGAATTGAAGGAGATGGTCTAGCTTGTTGCACCTCCATCTTTTGCAATTTCTCCTCCAACCGTCTAATGGTTCTTTGAGCTTCATGTAATTCACCAAGGATTGAAGCTTTGGAAGGAGAATTCTGCTTGTATGATGCATCACTTGAAAATCCAGCCATTTTGGAAATAAAAAACAGCAAACACACAAAAACAGCAAACAAGTTAAGAAACAAAAATTAGCAAAAAAAAAACAGTGAGTGTTTGAAGCAAAAATGCCGAAGTGAATTGAGGCAGAAAAAAAATAGGTCACTCTCAAAGAAATGATGTCCTTGCACCAATCTGATCTTGAGGCCTTGGAATCCTCAAATGAAAGATGTCGAAGCAAGCACACCAATCTCAAAAGCAACCACCACAAAACCAATGAAACAATAAAGACATGGCTTAGTGAAGTAGGTGAAATCATGGTGTACTCTGTATTATTGGCAGTTGAAATTATTGCCAGTTGTTGGTTTACTCTGTATGTATACTACCTGGCTTCTTAACATTAAGAGATTCTTGTTTTGTAACTTATATTCATTGGTTGGTTCTTGCTCAAAATGATGCTAATTTAAGATCTTGAACTATACTATTAAGATAATTCATATTTTATTAGAATCTATATTTGAGACCTATTTGTTGTTTTTGTAAGTTTTAATTGGCATTCTGAAACTTTTGTAGCTCCCCAACGAATCACAAGGAGACACACATAAAAAGAATAGCTGCATTGCCTGGTGAATGGTATGGCACTCATGATAAAAGCGATGTGATTCAGATTCCATCAGGACATTGTTGGGTTGAGGGAGACAACTCAGCCTCTAGCATTGATTCAAAGTCATTTGGACCAGTAAGTTGCTATTATCACTGAGTTTCTGGCATGATAATGTTATGATGTGCAAAATGAAGCAAGAAAAATAAGTATCGTGTAAAGGGTCAATGCTTGAAATGAGAGAATATAAAATTGAGGAGCTCTGAATCATACTTTACATTGTGAGAAAACCTTAAGATTTCTGTTAACAGATGAGTAAAAGAAATGATGGTTCATTATAATTACCGGGTAAAGCTTGACTTGTTGGGCTTAGTTTGCTAGAAAGGAATGAAGATTTATTATGTGTCAATTTCAATTGTGTTGACTTATTTCAAAGCAGTAGGAGTTTTTCTGATTAATGATTACATTGTTTTATGTTTTTAAGAAAAATGCTATTTGCTATTACATATCAAGTTAATAATTTACATCCCACTGTTTCAACTTGCCTAATAGCTGGGTCTTTTGGTGCACCTAGGCAAAACGTTTCCACTGAACTAGTATATCACCAAATTACCAAAAAGTCTTTGCAGTTAGGAAAAACTCTTTGCACAATGTTAGCATTGAACAGAACATACTTTCTTGTGGACTTTGTTTACGCGTGAATTATGGCTAATGATTTTCCTTATAATTTTGGTGTAACCTGATCAATTTTCAGATTCCCTTAGGCCTAATTCGGGGAAGGGCTACCCATGTTGTGTGGCCTCCTCAAAGAATAGGAGCTGTCAAGACTACTCCACCACCACAAGGATTATGTTCTGCATTGGAATAAGGTTATTTCGCTGTTAACTGGATCCATCCCTATTAATAGTTTCCTCAAGATACGAAAGAACTATTACAGAATAATGTTCTCTTATGTGGGGAAAACCATTGTTGCTTACTCGGGGAGGGGATTGTTGTTGATTTGATGAGTATAAACTTTGTATGCCTCGAATGTTGATTAGTTAAAGAAGGTACAACATGTTCCAAAAACCGAAAAGGATAACAAATGTGATTTCCGTACTCTTTTGAGATCATGTCTCTAAGAATAGGTTAGTTATGTATACCTATATATATATAAAAAGAGGATTCACTTCATGATAATTTTTTTTGTGTAAACAAATCTTTTTCTATTTTACTATCCTTATTAATATATCTCATTTTATTATTTTATCCTTTTTAATTTTAAAATTATGAGTAGGAACATTTTATCATTTTATATGAATCACTTAAAAATAAATTATTTTTAAAAATTTTAAATTAATTTTAAGAGACACTTTTTATATGCAAACCAACCCCTACTCTTCCCATATCGAATCTCACATATCAAAGAAAATAATCTTCATTTCGAGTCACTCTTTTCGCCTCTTCACTCCACTTCAAGCAACTTCATTCTTGTGAAACTATCATTCTTTTTCATTTACCATCAAGTGAATTCCAAACTTAGTGTGAATCTTATCAAGCTCTCTGATTCAAAAACTATCACCAAAAGAAGAGAAAAAACTCGAAGATGAAGAGAAGTCCAAACCAGAGGAGAAGAAAGAAGATGTTGATTAATCAATTAATCGTTTTCTTTTTATATGTTATTTCTTGTTTTTGAATTTTGACTTATCCAAGATTATTGCGTCTATGCAGCCTAGGTGAAAGTTTACATGTATTGTGAAAATCTAGAGTCACATGGAGAAAATGAAAGGTATCTGTAACGTTTTTTTGTCTATTAATGTAAACTTTCTATTATGGTAAAAGTTGAGCATTGGAGAAATTTATGAATTTATTGCATGATTAAAATTAAAAAAATGTAAATACATATAAGTGTTTAATAGAAATTTGTGAATTTATTGCTTGATTAAAATTAAAAAATTAAATGCATATAAGTGTTTTTTTTTTATAGTCAGTTCTCCTTTGAGATCATGTTCGAGGATAGGTTAGTTAAATTTATAAAGTTAGTTTTAATTATTTAAAAAATAGAGTAATACCCTTAAATAAGAATGAAAAAAAAAAATTCACGTCTCTTCCAAATTATAATGATTATGGTGTTTATTTTAAATATACTGTTTTACCTTTGTATTACTTAATAAAATATATAATTGTATAGTTTTTTTATCTAAAAGTAATCTTTCAAGAATGATCCTATAATCCTTATTTTTACAAAATATATACTTTCTATATTTTTAAAGTAATATTTTAATACAATAAACGTCACAAATGAAAAAAAAAATAGTTTTGAAAACAAATTTTATATAGATAAATATATGTTAAAACTATGGGAATATGATTATGATGTAGTTATAATAATACAAAGACAATTTAGACGGTGATTCAATTAAAATAAAAAAATAAATAAATTTGTATAATAATTTTTTTATTAAATATTAGTGTATATTCCATTAAATATTATTGAATATTTTTAAAATAAAACTAATAATATGCATTTAAATTTTGTTCTTATAATATCTACTTGTCACAAGTTCATTTTTATAATTATTTTTAATTCATATGTATAAAAAATCATATGAATTTTTTCAATAAATTTATTTTTAGCATAACCTTGTATCTCTTAGATTCTTCATCAAAATCTTTGCCTTTTAAAACCAGTTGTTCAATCTTTTTTCTAAAAGATATGAAAATAATAATAATAATAATAATAATTCAATTTCCCTTTTTTCATATTTTTTTTAACTTTTTGACAAAAGCTTTAGTCTTGAATGTTTATTTAAGCTATTATCTAGATGTCTCTTAAATCATTTAAATTATAAACATTGAATAATCTTATAATTTTCGAGAGTGCATACAAATTATATGTAAATGCATCATGAGTATGATGGTGGAGGTAGTTATTATGTTTGTCATTGCTATAACATGATAAACATTTCAATAAAAAGGAAAGAAAGATAACAAAGGAGTGATGATCGTCATGAGAAGAAAAAGACAACTTTGGAGACTAAAATGTAATAAAAAAAATTCATAGGATTGAAATGAAAAATAAATTTAACCTAAGAAAATAAATATAGAAAATAACTAAATTAAAAATTAACAAGGATATAAATGGTCAATAGTACAATTTGTAAAAAAAAAAAAAAAATTGTAACACCCTAAAAATTAACTATTCACTGTGTTATAAATTCATCAGAGATCTTATATAAAGTCTATATTTATTCTCTTCATTACAAGAAAATCATTAAATAGAAATCAGTTTTAGATACTAAAAAAATTAGTTGTTATATTGACTAAATCAAATACTATTTTAGAAACTTAAAAAATTATTGGTATCTAAATTAGTTTCTAATAAATAGTTTCTAAATTGGTATCTAATTAGTTACTAAAGTTTTAATTACCAAAGTTTTAGCTACTAATAGTTTCTAAAATGTTATAATAATACAACTTCTAAATATTTTAAACGTCATCCTTCACTAATTTCAATTCAAGATTCAAATAGTTTTTAAACAAAACATGATCACTCCATAGAACACCAAAATCTTGTGACCAAGTCACATTCATATCTAAATCATTCATCTAAGGTTATACAAAAAAACATAAATAACTCCCTTGACCTAAAATTTTCCCTTCAAAGCAAACTTCCAAATCCAAACAGTAACATTATACAAAATTTGGGGACCTTAAGCAAACTATCCAAACATTACCAAATTTCATTATAAGCTTAACCAAGTTAATACAATTGTAGATATAATTGGTTGCAAAAGGGGAACTTGAATGGAGTCTATACTCAATTCTACTTTTAGTTCTTATGTATCACATATTAAATAAATGGGATAGAGAAAAGTACACACAAAGATTTATACCGACTCATCCTAAAATCTAGGGCTATGTTCAACCTTCTTAAGCTCCCCGCTTAAGAGCCTTAAATATTATACACTATAAAACGTGTTCTTCACCTCTTCAGGTACACAAGTATTCTCCACCTCTTCAGTCACAAGTATTTTATATCTCTCCAGGTAATCTTAATCCCCTCCGAGACTAAGACCTCTCAACAAGTGAGAAAAACACTCTCGACAAGCGAGCAAACAATGAGAGCTCACAGGACAAACTTCACACAGTGAAGGATTTACAATATAAGGATCACTCACTGTGTGAATGATTTACAATATAAGGACCTAATAACAAATATGAAATATTCTCTTATAACACTAATACAATGAAGGCTAGATAGAATGTAATAATCTCATTATGCTCGTATGCTTCGTTGTTGAGTTCTTCATCTTCAAGGTCTTTATATATTATTTCAGATGATGACCGTTGAAGCTTCAATTGTTCTTTTGTTCATATAGTCGTTGGATGCTAGATTAGGAAATATTTTCACTCGATTGATCTTTTGCGTCTTGGACTTCAATTCTATTTGAATTATTTCTTCTTTCAGTCCCAATGTGAATATTGAATCATTAGTTATGTGATCTGAGGGTATCCTTCAATTTTGTGCATTTTTCATCATCTTCAATATTGTCAGACGCTGAATATGGAAATTCTTGCTTTGTTTATATTCTTGTTGTCTTTGAGTATATGAAACGATTTGAATTGTTTCCTTTATGATCTTCTGATGTGAATGTTAACCCTTTAAAGCTTGTGACTTAAATCTTCAATCTATCTTTGTCACATATGTTTTCACTGTATTTATCTTGGATGTTGAGTGTGGAAACATTTGCTTTGTTTGTTGCATCACGAATATTCTCAAATACTTTCTCTTCTTGGAATGCTGATTTTTATTTATTAGGTGCTCCTTGAATTACATTCTTCATAGTGTAAATTACGCTTTTTTTTTCATTTAGTCTCGTACATGTTCTTCAAATATCTTTTTTGTATTGACCCTTTTAGTTATTGGACGCTGAATAAGGAAACATCTTGGCTTGTGTTTTTTATGCTCATTCTCACTTGTTATTTTTTCAACTTAATCTCTTTTGAGATTTTTTTCTTTTTTTTTATGTGCAACAACTTTGAATGTCATCAATGACTTCCCATGATTTTTTCTCTACAATAACTTCATTGTATCTGTTAGACACGTGATAAGGAAACTTGTTTTCATTTTCCTCTACGTCTCGAAGGTTCCTAAAAACATATTAGGAAAATTTTTGTGATTACTAATGATTTAATATATTCAATTTCTTAGAACAAATATATCACTAAATAATGGCACCACTAGTCTTTAATGGAGACAATTATCAGATGTGGGCAATACATATGGAAACCTATCTAGAAGCATCGGATCTATGAGATGCTTTAGAAGAGGACTATGAAATTCATCCACTTCCAAGAAATCCCATTGTGGCACAAATAAAAACATAGAAGGAAAAAAAGACAATGAAATCAAAGGCAAAAGCATGCCTTTTTGAAGTTGTACCTCCTATGGTATTCATACGAATAATGTCCTTGAAGTCAGCAAAAACGATTTGGGATTACCTCAAGGCAGAATATACAGTTAAGATTCATGGAATGCAAGTGTTGAATCTAATTAGGGATTTTGAATTGTAGAGAATGAAAAAGTCAAAATTAGTAAAAGAGTACTCTGACAGACTTCTAAGCATTGGCAACAAAGTGAGGTTACTTGGATCTAAGTTAAATGATTCAAGATTGTGGAAAAACTGCTTGTAACAGCTTCAAAGAGGTTTTAAGTCACCATAACAGTCCTGGAGAACACAAAGGACCTATCAAAGAAGAGTCGTGAGACAAGATGAAACAGTAGAAGGGGCCTTACAACCCAAGCATCAAGGTTACAACAAATGTAAAAAAAAAACAAACTGGAAGAACCAACCATCAAATGAAGAGAATTCATTTAGAAATCACCAAAAGGGTAAAGGAGGAGGCTTAAAGAAAACCTATCCACCTTGCCAACACTATGGAAAGAAAGGTCATCCACCATTCAAATGAAGGAGAAGACCTGATGCCAAATGTTCCAAATGCAACCAGTGTTGTCGATATCGGATAACAGATCATATCGGAGACCCCAAAAATCCTTTATAGAGTTATAGTTCAAAAAATAAAATAACAATAAAACATAAAAGAAATTGTCTTATGTTTCTAACTATCCGACTCTTCTTCAATCCCAACATAATTGTCTTTAATATTATCTATTGGGGCATATCCCTCCTCCTCTTCCTCTTCAAAGAAACTTTTGTCAAAGTTAAATATTTTTTCAAACTCAGAATTAGAGTTATCATGCAATTCATTCTCAACCTCAATTTGAATATTGTCTTTGCCCTTCGTTGTTGGGGATAAGATTGTAGCTGGACCTTTCTTAGAAGCATGGGAATAACCAATGACAATACCATCACCACTTGATGATAACTTTCTTTTACTGGTTGCTCCTCTCCCTATTTAAATTATTGGTTCTCCAACACCTGAAGCTTCATAAACAGTTGCTCAATTAAGAGTGGGATCATCATAAAAAACCAACTCATTTCCCCCCTTTTTAGTATCATTATCATCATCTACTTGTCTCACCAACCACTCATAGCACTCATCGATGTCATTGAGTACTATAGGGTCTATTTCATCCCTAATATTGTATCTTTGAGCAAGTTGTTGGTTATACTTTACGTAAACCAATTCATGCAACCTTTTGTCCTCCAGTCTATTCCTTTTTTTGGAATGAATCTGCAAGTATAATGTGCATTAATTTCTTTCTACATCTTACAAGATAATAATGAAATGAGTCTTATCATGAAAAATAATTATTACTTACTTACTCAAATACACTTCAATTGCACTCACACCCCAATGAACTACATGTCAAACTTAAAATCTTGATTGCTAACTTTTGTAAGTAGGGAGTTGCGTGCCCATAATTCTTCCACCATTGAGCTATAAGAGTAAAAAAAGTAACTTAGAATGTATGATATAATTTATATGTTAACGCAAATTAGAAAGCGTTTAACCGTCTCACCTGGGGTTGTGCTCTTCCTTGATTCTTTGGCAAAGTCATTACCAAACAGTCCACCTCCACTCTTATAAAGAGCCAACTCAGTCAAATATTTTGTTGGACATCTTTACTTGGCACCAACCTCTTGATGCAAGCATACAATCCATTTGTAACTTCCAAATCATATTCTATTTTCGGATTAGAATAATAAAACTCTAGATTCAAAAATGACCAACTGCATGCAAGGGGCAATGAAGTTGACATGCCCATCTATTATCAGTGACTGTAAATACATCTTTGTACTTACTTTCATGGTTATTGAATGACTTCATTATTGTTTCTTTGGCTTTCTCCATTGCTTCATATATATAACCCATACTTGCTTTTCTCTCTCCATCAACCAAACGAAGTACATGAATAAGAGAAGCCATGACTTTAAGAGTAAATACAACATGATTTCAAAATGAAGGTATAAGAACAAATTTTGTAGTTTCTTTCCCCTTAGCTTCCTTATACAACTTGTTCTTGCTCCATTCATCTAAAGTAAACATTTTTCTCAAATTCCTTTCTCTTAATACAACCTTTGTAATGTTAAATAAGAGGTAGCAAACCTTGTAACTGCATGTCTTACCAGTTCCCTCTTATTTGTAAATTGTCTCAATAAAATCAAGGAACTAAAATAACCATAGATGAAGTCAACAAGACTAACTCCTCTTTGAATCGTCTTCTTTATTAAAGGAATCTCTCCAATGACTTCAAGCATCAAATCTATACAATGGGCAACACAAGGAGTCCAATAAAGATTAGGTCTTTTTGCTTCCAATATTTACCAGCAGAGACATAATTACTATATTATCTGTGATAACTTGAACCACATTTTTTTCTCCAATATCCTTCACAAGGGCATCAAGCATCTCAAAAAGCTTTTCTCCTATCTTCAATCGAATTGACAAACATTATCACTACAAGAGAGTTCACCGAAAAGTTAATCAAACATCGTTACTTCTGATCAGTCCATGCATCTAACATGATAGAACAACCATGCTTGCTTCGTTGCAATTTATGATCTTTCAATAACTTTTTGATGTACTCAACTTCCTTCTTGAGGAGTGGAACTCTAATCTCATGATAGATATGAGCTGGCAAATTAGGTCCATAAGCATCTACAACATCAATCATATCTCGAAAACTATTTAATCTTACAAGATTGAATGACAAGCCCGCTTGATACCAAAATCGAGCAATATATTGATGAATTGATGCCTTTAAGTTTCACATACTAATACTAGTATGCCTGAGTTGTTCTCTCTTTCTCTTCTCTATTGCAACATTTGGATTTCTAAAAAACACATCCATTGGTCCTTTTTTCCACCACTGTTTCTCCCCCTATCATTGATGGCAGTGGAAATTTCAACTTCATCTTCACTTTCAATATTATCATATGTCGCACCATATACAGGATTAATGGAAGAAGTGCTTGCTTTTTCTTTCAATAATTTCCAAAGGGCTTCTCTCACATTTTTTGGAGTCTTGGTGCAAGCAACAACATTGTCTTTCTTTGCCATCAAATGTTCTTTAGCCCTAGTAACTCCCCCTTTCATAATTTTCCCGCAATAGTTACAAACAGTTGTATTTAAATTTTCATCCAATGGATGACAATGTTTCTAGCCTGGATCACTTATGTGGAATGTTCTTGAAGTGTCCTATTCATAGGCCATTATGCTGGAAAACAAGAACATTTTTCTAAAAATAATTATATTAGGAGTGAAAAAGAAAAAGAAAGAGAAATAACAAGTAAAAAAATGACTTAAACAGTGGCGGCGGTCATCGATAGTGGCAACAGTCGACGACAGTGGGCAGTGGTGGCAGAGAGAAATAACTAGAGAAGTTGTGGTCGCTGTGGCAGAGTAGCAGTTGTCGCATAGATAAAAAAATGTGTTGGGGATGAAGATAGTTATAATTTTTTAAATGGACCCAAAATAAACCCAAATATCCCAATTTTAAGTAAGGTATGATTTTTAATTAGGGTTTCAGCCACACACCAAACAACACACAACATACAACACATTCTATATTTAAATTTTAATTAGGGTTTTATTAGATTAAAGTTGAAATGGGTCTTTGGTCCAAAGTCCAAAGTTGAAATGGGTGCACGCTTCTTCCTTATGCACAGCGTCACCGCAACTTCTCCTTCCTTATGAGCAACGCTACCTAACTCCTTCTTTTCCATGCTTCATCATCGTCAAAGCGTGCACTGCTGCTGCCATCGTCTTTTTCTCCTTTTTTTTATATTTCTGCTTTACGTTAGCACTCCAAGATGTCAAAAGCAATTGCCATGGGCTGCCATGAAAATCCGCTTCATCGCTGCCTTGTTGTGGTGGTGGTCATAAAATCCGTCACCACCTTCCACCATGGTGCCGCCATAACCGAAAACTGATAACACTGCATGCAACCAACTTGGACATGAAGTAGTGATATGCAAAAACAAAAATCAGGTTAAAGAGGTAAATGCTTAAGTTACTGATCAAGAAGAGGAAGATCAACTGTTTGTATCCACTTAGTTGGCTGGTTGAAAGTGGTTGCATCAACCACATGACACATGACAAGGAACTCTTCAAGGATTTGAGAATTACTGAAATTAAAAGGGTGAGGAATTGAAATGGTGAACACCTAGCTGTAAAAGGAAAAGGCATAGTAGTTATCACAAGCTATAAAGGTACAAAAATCATTACAAATGTTCTTTGTGTGCTAGAGATTGATCAAAATCTTTTGAGTGTTGGTCAATTGTTGGAAAAAAGGCAATAAAGTGATGTTTGAAAATAAACATTGCTTAATCAAAGATGTTGATGGCAGATATTTGTTTAAATTTGAAATGAAGGTCAAGAGTTTTGTTCTCAATCTAATGGAGGAGGAGCACGTGGCCTTTAAATCCAAAGAAAGTACCACTGAAATTTGGCACAAAAGACTCGGGCATTTTCTTAGAAATTGCAGCTCATTCACACTAATCTTTGTGGTCCTCGAAGAACACCATCATTAAATGGTAACCTTTATTTTATAGCCTTCATTGATGATCTAACAAGAATGTGTTGGATTTTCTTTTTGAAACAAAAATCAGAAGTTGTTGGTGTATTTATGAAATTCAAGGTCAGGGTGGAAAATGAAAGTGGTTGTACAATTCATATTTTAAGATCTGATAATGGCAAGGAGTACACTTCAGAAACTGTCAATCATTTTTGTGAGGAGGCAAGAATTGAGCATCAATTAACAACCCCATACACTCTACAACAAAATGGAGTTAGTGAGAGGAGAAATAGATTTATAATGGAAATGACATGTTGCATGCTTCATGAGAAGAATCTCCCAAAGAAATTTTGGGCAGAAGCAGCAAACACTATTATATTAATAAAATTGAATTCCAACAAAGGCAGTGAAAGATCAAACACCATTTGAAGCTTGGTATGGATACAAACCATCTCTAAAAATTCTTAAAGTGTTTGACTGCTTGTGTTTCACTTATATTCCACAGGTCAAACGTGACAAGCTTGACAAGAAGGCAACAACTGGCATTTTTATTGGCTATAGTACTGGTTCCCAGGCTTACGAGGTGTTTCAACCAGAAACTGGACGTATTATTATGAGCAAAGATATTTATTTTGTGGAAGATGAACAATGGAGTTGGGAAGACTCAAATAGGGCAAATCAAATTCCAAGTAAATCAAGGCATTTATCCACAGTCAACCCTTTAGAGCAACATGTAAATGAAGAATGACAGAATGAATTAACAAATGATACACCGATTAGAGGTACAAAATTACTCTATGATATATATCAGAGATGCAATGTGGATGTTTGTGAACCTGCTAGATACCATGATGCAAAACATGATAAACATTGGATGGCTACAATGAAGGAAGAGTTGTCAATGATTGAGAAAAAAAACTTGGGAGATGGTTGATAGACCACATGACAGGAAAATAATAGGAGTGAAGTGGGTATTTAAGACTAAGTTAAATCTTGATGGCTCAGTCAACAAGCTCAAAGCAAGGCTAGTAGTTAAGGGATATGCTCAAGTGTTTGGAATTGATTATTCAGATACATTTGCACCGGTTGTTAGGCTTGACACAATCAGATTGCTTCTCGCTCTCGCTGCTCAAAATAATTGGAAAGTGTTTCAGTTGGATGTCAAAACAGCATTCCTAAATGGATTTTTACAAGAAGAAATTTTTATTGAGCAACCTGAAGGATTTGTGGACAAAGGAAATGAAGTGTACTTACTAAAGAAGGCAATGTATGACCTGAAACAAGCTCCAAGGGTAATCTTGATCGACGCAAAATTTGATAGTTGTCGTTTTGCTGTCAAATTAATATGATTCTAGTATAAACTTGTCTAACACTAGAGAGATGATAGTATAATTCTGGCCAGATGACTCCAAGTCGTCTCCCAAGGAATCTAATAGTAAAATCAGTATATCAATGTTTAGAATCTATCTGCAAACAATAAAAGTTAACAATAACAATAATAATAAAAAGGGGTTGAGATAGTTATGCAAAAAATATAAAAGAGATTAAAATAAATAATAAAAAGAGGTTGATCCCCAAGTTCTTCCATCATTGAATTCTTCACAGGTTCTCTAAAGATTAATCCTTTATCAATCCTCCAACAGAGCTAAACCAAATTGAACATGCGTCGATCTAATTCAACTCAAACTCACCAGTAAAGCATGCGTCTACTGCTTTAATCAATACCCACTTTGTTCCATGTGTACACTCCACGGGAATGCTTATCTCTTCTCTCTTGAATCATGCGCCCAAGAAATTAATAAGAACAATGCGAACTAACTAAGGAACCAAAGTTTAAGATAAGGAAGACTCTCAATCATGCGTTCAAGTACAACCTCTCACAAAAACTAGTTTTCCAGGAGATTAGACTATTAAAACAACTGCTATAGAAATTTTTATTGACCAAAACCTCAGAGCTCAATGGGAAATTACAAAGGAATCAACCAAAAAGGTTTAGCCTTCCATGTGGAGGCAAAACAAAAGAATTACAAAGAAGAACAGAAACTAAGAAAACTCTATGAAGCTCTCTGATAGTTGTCGTTTTGCTGTCAAATTAATATGATTCTAGCGTAGACTTGTCTAACACTAGAGAGATAATAGTATAATTATGGACAAATGTCCCCAAGTCGTCTCCCAACGAATCCAATAGTAAAATCAGTTGATCAGGGTTTAAAATCTATCTGCAAGCAATAAAAGTTAGCAATAACAATAAAGATGAAAAGGGGGTTTGAGATAGTTGTGCAAAAAATATAAAAGAAATTAAAATAGCAAATAAAAAGCGGTTGATCCCAAGTTCTTCCACCATTGAATTCTTCACAGGTTCTCTAAAGATTAATCTTTTCTCAATCCTCCAACAGAGCTAAACCAGATTGAACATGCGCCGATTTGATTCAACTGAAACTTACTAGTAAAGCATGCGTCTACTAGTTTAATCAATACCCACTTTGTTCCATGCGTATACTCCATGGGAATGCTTACCTCCTCTCCCTTGAATCATGCGCCCAAGAAATTAATTAGAACAATGCGAACTAACTAAGAAACCAAAGTTTAAGATAAGGAAGACTCTCAATCATGCGTTCAAGTACAACCTCTCACAAAAACCAGTTTTCCAGGAGATTAGACAATAAAAACAACTGCTATAGAGAATTAAAAATCGAAACTTTTATTGGAACAAAACCTCAGAACTCAATGGGGAATTACAAAAGAATCAACCCAAAAGGTTTAGCTTTCCATGCGGAGGCAAAACAAAAGAATTATAAAGAAGAAAATAAACTAAGAAAACCCTATGAAGCTCTTTTTTCTCTCCTTGATGCTTGTGTCCTTTTATAGGCTTTTCTGCTCTAAGGATCTTGAGAGAATATTGTAGTTTATATTTTGTTAACCGTTTCCAAGTTTCTATCTTTCCAGAATTCTTGTATTTTGCAGAAGATTTGCTTCCAATTCTGTTTCTGAGATATTGTAGATTTTATTTTCTCTTTCTTCTCCTCAGAATTTGTTTTCTGTTTTGGTTCAAGAAGGAACTTGGACTTTTGCATATTTGACCCATTCACAAAGGTAGATGCTTCAAATAATTTACCCTAAAAACACAAAATTACCAAAGATAATAGTTAAGGCCCGAATAAACCCAATTATATGAATATTAATTAAAACAATGGATTTATTTATTATTATAGTCCAATAATCTATGATTAAGGCTATTGTGTGTGAATAAATATATACTCATCACTCTCTCTTTTCTCCTTGATGCTTGTGTCCTTTTATAGGCTTTTTGCTCCAAGGATCTTGTGAAAATATTGTAGTTTATATTTTGTTAACAGTTTCCAACTTTCCACAATTCTTGTATTTTGCAGAAGATTTGCTTCCAATTCTGTTTCTAAGATATTGTAGATTTTATTTTCTCTTTCTTCTCCTCAGAATTTGTTTCCTATTTTGGTTCAAGAAGCAACTTGAACTTTTGCATATTTGGTCCATTCACAAAGGTAGATGCTTCCTACGGATAATTTACTCTAAAAACACAAAATTAACAATAATAATAGTTAAGGCCCAAATAAACCTAATTATATGAATCTGAATTAAAACAATAGATTTATTTATTATTATAGTCCAATAATTCATTATTAAAGCTATTGAGTGTGAATAAATATATACTCATCAAACAAGCTCCAAGGGTCTGGTATAGTAGAATAAATGATCATCTAATTAGTCTAGGATTTGACAAAAGTTTATTTGAACTTACTCTATATGTCAAGCATGATGGTGCAGACATTATAATCATCTCTCTTTATGTAGATGATTTCTTAGTCACTGGAAATAATCTTAATCAGGTAAATTAATTCAAGTTAAACATGAAGAAGGTCTTTGAAATGACAGACATTGGCCTGATGACTAACTTTCTTAGGATGGAAATTAAGCAAAGTCAGAATGAAGTATTTATCTGTCAAAAGAAGTATGCAAAATAAATACTTAAAAAGTTTCGGATGGAAGATTGCAAGGCAATGGGCACTCCCATGAATCAAAAGAAGAAGCTGCTAAAAGAAGATGGATCTGCCAAAGTTGATGAAGTTGAATTCAGAAGCTTGATAGGATGTCTAATGTATTTGATAGCAACCAAACCTGACATTCTAAATGCAGTAAGCATTCTATCTAGACTCGTGCATTGCCCAAATCAGACTCACACGAGGGCTGCAAAGAGAGTCATCAAATACATCAAGGGAACTTGGAACTTTGGAGTTAAGTTCTTGAAGCATGGGGAGTTCAAGTTAACTGGTTTCTCTAAAAATGATTAGGGAGGTTCAATTGATGGCATAAAAAGTACATCTTGTTGAACATAGGCTTTGATGTCTCCAAATCCAAGTGGATTGCTTGAAGACTATGTTGTTGCTTGTGTGTGTGTTTTGTGTAATTTGAATTTGTTAATCCACTCATAGTTATGATCCAAGGTTGCTTTATTCAAGTTCTCTTGAAAAATATATGTTTTCTAAAGAAAGTGGAAAATCAACCTGTTGAACTGTCGTTTCAACCAGTTGTTTTACACTTAGTGTTTTTGAAATTGGTTGACCTTGTTGTCAAGCCAATTTAACTGATTGTTTCATATTTTCAATCGGTTGATTTTGAAAATCCTTAACAAAATTTAGTTAAACTGTTTTAATCTATTTTAATTGTTTTAAAACTGATTTGGCTCTTGCATTAAATGTTTTTAATAACTTATTGGAGTTTAAATAATCAGTTTTACGCTCCTGGTTGTTAGTGATTCAGATTATATCTTCCAAATCAGTTTTTCCAAGATTACTTCAAGCTTTGGATTCTTTCTAAGAGTGAAATAGGATTGTGTTGTACTCTTTCTGTTCAATCTATGATTGTACCAAGTGTTATCATTCTTTTTCTCTCTTGACTATTATATTTCTGTAAGAACTGGTGTTGTGCAGATCCAGAGGTTGTTCGAGATTTATGGTGTTGTTTGTCAAAGGTGGTGTGTATTCTTGAAGGGTTCAAGATCATCACTTTGGTGTGTGTTGTGTAATCAAGGTGTTTGATTGCTTAGTGGAATTCTTAGAGGTTTCTGAGAATTGGATGTAGCTCTTGATAAAGAATGAACCAGTATAAAACTTTCTGTGTTGATCTTTCTATCCCTTATCTCATTTAAATTTGTTCTTCTTTGATCTTAATAATTGCTAATAAAAACAACCGATTGATTTTCTGAAATCATATTAAACAGATTTTTTTTTGGCATAACTGATTTCTCCTTCATTGATTTCTCATTGGCTTTCAATCTACCTTCAACATTTGTGAAAATCTTTCATAAATAATTCACCCCCTTTTGTTTAAGGCCTACAGTTTTAACACATTTGTATATTGTTTTAGCCTTGAATCAGGGATGTTTTCATGAAGCTCAAAGAAGCAAGAAACAGTAGCTCAATCCATTGCTGAGGCAGAGTTTGTTGTTGCATCGACTACTGTGTAAGATCCTGACTGATCTAAATTTGGAGCATAAGCAAAGCACAAAGATTCTTGTTGATAACCAAGTTGCTATTGTAATCTCTAACAATCCAATTTTTCATGGCAAAACTAAGCACTTTAATATCAAGTTATTTGTTGTAAGAGAAGTGCAGAAGAATGGTGATGTGTCTCTTTGTTACTGTACAACTGAAAATCAAGTTGCAGATATCCTCACCAAACCATTGCCACTTAGTAAGTTCGAAAGCTTTAGGAAGAAACTTGGAGTTTGCAGCATCTAAACAATGAGGAGTGTTAAGTCACATGTTTAAATGTTGTTACTTATTCTTTTTCAGTTTTTTGATAATGTTTAACTTATTCAAAGTAGTGCCACTTGATTCTAGGAGTTAGTTATTTCTTTTCTTTGATCATGTATCTGATTTCTTTGCTTATTTTTAGGATACAATCCTTGTTTCAGTTATGTGAAAGGATCATGGATATTAGTATTTTAGCTTTGAAGTATTTTAAATAAATTGATTTCTTCCAAAGTTCAATTGTGTGCATTTGTGTGTGTTCTCTATAAACGCCAACATTAAGAAATCTTTTTAAACACCAATTTAGTTTTCAATCAAAAATGCTTTCAACCTTTAGCACAATTATGGAAATTGGACTCGCAGTTGCTGATACCTGAAGTGATGGAAAATACCCTTTGTTTGACCAACCTTCCTCTTGGTTTATATCGAATTAATGTCCCAGTGTATTTTTCCTCTGTCTCAAATAGGTGATCTAGGCCAAACCCACATTTTTTCAAGATTTTTCCATATTTCTGGATAAAGGTCCTTGTCAAATTTCCTAAGAGGATATTGATGTGACCAAACTTTACAATCCACAGCTTTGCCATATTTCAAAATGAACAAAGATATCTCACACCAACCTCTTCGTAACCAAATATCAAATAACGCTCATGTTATTTGAGCCAAGCTTGCACTAATATATGCAACATTAGATATCAAAGAAAATGAATCCATAGAACTTTGAGATATGTGCAACTGAATCAAAATGAAAATATTTCCATATTTATTGGAAGGACAACCCTTAGTTTCTAATGAATATGATGTGAGTGCCAATATTTATAGATTATTTTATTATTCTTCTCGCAATAATATTCTTAAATTCAAAATGTACAATCGTGTTAATCACCTCACTGTCACTCATGTGGTGTCTCAAGATTTCACTGTATGTTTCAACATGGAATATTGATTGTAAAAATGGCTTGCAAGGCGACCAAACTCAATAAAATAAAAATTGCTACTCTTCTCATCGAAGCACGTCATTTTTGCTTTATCAAAGGTAAGTGCAACATCAATTACTAGAAATCTCTGCTTAGAACTAAGATCAAGATTCACCACTACCTCATTCCACCCAATAACATAGGCTAAAGGATTCATCCTCATTCTTATGAAAGGATAAATATAGCTCATCCAAACACGGGCTTTCTTAATATTAGTTATAATACCAAATGCCACATCTTCACCACTTTTGTCAAACTAAGGTCTCTGAGCTCACTCAATCATCTACAAAACATTAAACATTTTTCTAAAAAGGTCTTTAGTTTTATTTGTATCTAATAGGGTTAAATATTCTTCAAATTTGAATCCACCAATTACTTCTCTTTCATTTTTTCTAGAAACTCATTAGTCATAACATACATATTACAACTAATTTGAGTTGAAGACACAAAATTCTCCAAATTTAGCCTCCTAAAATCCTCGATCAACTTTAGCTCTTTAATCATAATGTTGACACTTGTATCTTACGACTTTAAGCATCTACAACAACATTTGATTTCCTTGGATGGTCCTCATCTAAAAATCATAATCTTCAATACTCCATCCATTTTCTATGAAAAAAATTGTGCATCCTTCATTACTTGGTCTACTATCATCTAGCTTGCATTATGTACTCTCACTAACTGTGGAAAAGGAACCAATTGTATAACAATCCTACTTCATTTCTACTTAGCTACATCCAACTGTTGTGATATTCTTCCAAGTCGTTGATGCTTCACTTCGACATTCCAACAAGTCAAACAAACGAAGATGTATTGAGCCACCTTACTCTTTATGTTGAGTCATCAAAAGAACTTCTTCGATACATCTTAGTTATGTCTCATGAAAATTAATTTGTTCATAAAACTTTCATACTAGATCCTTTTCTCTAACTTCTTATTTATAGGTATAGAAATTCTATTGTGAACCTCAAAACTGCATTTACTTTCGTCATGAAATACTTAGTCTGTTTAGTACTTGACACACAATTAAATAATTTTAACAAAAGTGTATATATGCAACATTAAAATCTTAGGTTAGAGGTATCATTTATATTGTTAATGTTTAATAGATGAATTTGTGAAAAATATGTAAATAATTTATAATGTGTTTAGATAGACAACTTTAAAAAATTAATGCACTTTCAAATAAAATTGAAATTATTTTAGACAAAATATGTTGTTTGAGTAAAAACAAATTAAATTGTAAAACTTTACAAGAGTAATTGAATTTTAAAATTTTATTCTATTCTTAACTAAGATCATACATAATTGATTTGGTCTTTAAGGTGTCATCATTTCAACATATTTTTTTTATTGATGTTATAAATGTTTCACTTAAAATTTTAAATGTGAGTTTAGTCCCTCGAGGAAATTATTTTAAAAAAATATCAACAATATATTTTTTTATTGACTTTTGTCATTATTATTTTTTAATCGATATTTTAAAGGATTATTTTCTTTATTAACGACAACAGTATTTTTTTCATCAATAATTTATCATTATTTGCTATTGTTGATGGAAAATCTTTCAACCAATCTTAACAATGATTTTCCTTATCATTTTTAGTCATAAAATTTGTTTACCAAAACAAAATTATTAAATATAAATTAATTTTAAAAATAAAATAAATAAATATTTATTTTATTAACTAAATTATATATTAATTTATAAAAAAAAATTATTAGTATCTAATATAATTTTTATTATTAATAAAAATTTATAAACTAATTTTTAAATTGATATCTATTTACTTACCATTATTTTATCTATTATATAATTAATTAGATATCAATTTAAAAATTAGTTTATAAATTTTATTAATATTTAGGTACCAATATTTTTTTTCTATAAAATAATATATAATTTAATTAATATAATAATTAATTATTATTTTATCTTTCAAATTGTTTATATTTAATTAATTTCTTATAATAGAAAAAAGTCAAGAAAAAACTTTACAAACAATAACGTCATATAAATAACTTTGATGAGCGATATTAACTAGAAATAATTTTAAATAATATCAATATAAAATAAACTCTATAAAATAAATAAATCTTAAGTTCTAATATAAAATTCACAATAATATCAATTTAATAAACATAAAAAGAATAAATTAAAACACAGTGGATAGGGAAAAAAAGAAGAAATTATCTAACAAAATAGTATGAATGAAAAAAGTAAATTTATCATATTTTTAAATAAAATTAAATTTTAAGTATTTAGAATGTTTAATTTTTTATAATTAATTTTTTTATATAATAAATAAAATCAAAATTATAAAAAAATTATAAGAGAACCTAATAGTAAATACAAAGGCGTGATTGCGCTTATATTTTCGTTAATAATAATTATTAAAATAACAAAATGATTATTTAATTTAATATTGAAATTATAAAAATATGTACTTAATAAATAGTGATAGAAATAAATATTTTTTATTAACTTTTATAATATTATAATTATATAAAATTATTTTGTAGTTTTCTATTTATCATAGATAATAGTTCCTTACCTATTATATTACTAAATTAATAAAGTTTGTTGCTACTATAAAGGTAAAAGTAAAAAATGTACACAAAAGACTGTTACAAAAATATACTCTACATTATTAATTATCATTGTGATAATTTATTATATATCATTGAACTAAAAAGTTTGTTGTGTTTACAAAGATAAAATCATTAAAAGAATGTCAGTATTAATTATTATAGACAAAGAAAACATTATCAAATATTTATACTTTTTGAATATTAAATATTAAATGTTTTATCTACTCTTTCCAGTCTATTCATATATTTTTAACTTTAAAAATGTTTTAGCATAAAAAGTATAAAAATGATCTAAATAACACACAATTTGATTTTGATATTATTATTATTATAAAATGTCTACATTTTTGTTAATTAAAATTTATTTTAGATATTCAAAGCAATGGTTATAAAAGTTAATTACTTTCAATGATATAATAACACTAAATCAAAATCAAAATGAATTATAAGAAAAAAAATTATAATGAAATGAGGAGGTTTTTTTACAATAAGATAAAGAGGTAGCTGAAGAAAGAAAAATAAAATAAAGTAAAAACTATTTCCCTTAGTAACTGACAGTGCAATAATATATATATATATATATATATATATATATATATATTTCATAATATAGAGGGATATTTCTTCCTCTACTCTATTACATTGTTGAACCACTAGTCATTCATTCTAAAATGAAATATTTGAATTAATTATTGAGGTGACATGCACACAGACATTTAAAGAAGACACACACAAAGTTTTTAACTAGTGTCATCATTCTCAAAGCCTAAGCATAACCCTTTCCTATCAGATTGTAAACATTCATTATATTGCAGCACCACTACCACTTTTCTCTCCTTCACACTACCCTTTCTGCTCTTTCTCTTCCACTTTTCTGGTAACCTTTCCATCAAAACCCATTTTCTCATTCACAATCATTTTATTTTTTTTATCTTAATTTTTTATTATTTTTTTGTCTCTTGGGTGTTACATTGCATGCTTTCAATTTAAATTTTCAATTTTTAAGAATTTTCTGACTTGACACTATCTGGGTTCTTTTTGTTTCTTATTTTTTCTTTTGCTGGGTGGTTATTTTAGGAGTGTTTGGGTTAACTGTTTTGTGGATGATCCCAAGTTGATAGATTGTAAAGAGAGACATGGGAAGACTATTCTTGATCAATCTGGAAGGAAACTTCTATAGCTGCAAACACTGCCAAACACATTTTGCTCTTGACGGTGACATTATCTCCAAGGTTTTTAAATCTTTATTCCCTATTTTTCCTTTCCTTGAACTTCAATTTGATTTCTAATGTACAATTTTTTGACGATTTTGGGTTTTTACTAGATAACTAGTTGATATGTATGTAAGGTTTTTGTAGTTTGTTCCTTACTACTGGTTGACCAGTGGAAGAACATAGTGTGGTAAACTCAAGTGGGGAATAGAAGATATCAGTGAGATTATCACGCCCAATTAATATATTTTATCTAGGTGGGTTTATGAAACAGTGGCATTTCTGAACAGTGTCTGTGTCAAACAATGTTAATGGCACATGTAAATGAACAAGTACTGCTGATGGTTAAAAGTAGAACATCAACACGTATCTTGAAATTGGAAGCATATATAGATATTTTAGTATTTGGAAACCTTAGAAAGGAAATTCTTAAAATGTACTTTGTGCGGATTCCTAATTTTATTTTTTTTTGTGTTGATGTTTATGTGGTGTCACGTTTCATTTCATGTAAAGTGGCTTTTGTTTTTTGGTTGTGGTGGATGGAAATGTTATACTATGCTGTTGGGTTGATAAATTATCCTTGTGTTAGCTGTGGAAGGATGTGCTATTTTGGACTAATTATAAATGTGTTTTGAGAGAGAGTGGTAAAGTATCAGTCTTTAGTAGTTCTTCTATTTTAGTGTGGGATTTTGTTAGTTCGAAACTGTAATGGCATGGAACAGATTTTCTTGCATAGATGAATATCTTGATTCAATGATGATATAGTTGTATTCCTTTTTAGGACAATTGTAATTGGTACAGCCATGTAAACGAATTATATAGTTTTATTTGTAATTTTTCATACAAGATATGGCAATAAATAAATGAATCAAAAAACCACAATGTACAAATTTGAGGATGAAATGTTTGAAAGACCTCTTCAAATAGACTATATATCTTTAAAGACTTCTAAAATTGACCCTTTGATGGAATTTCCTAATTTAACTCTGCATTTATATTTGAATGATCCTGCTCTTAGTCCTAGGGAACATGGTAAAATCTTTTTTTTTTCATTTAACATCCCTATCTGAACTTGTTTAACAATGGATTTTGCCTCTATCAATGAATTCAAATATCATAAATCAAGATTTATTTGCCAACTATGTTTTGATCTGAGTCTATTTAAGCATTGGTATATGATGCCTTCACTTGAAACTTCTAGAGCATTAAGATTATTCTCTCCCTGATTCTGTTATACATTTTGCAAAATCATTTTGCTAAGAAAAGTTTTGGGAAAGATTAGAATAGTTGCTGTTCCAACTTCCCTTTGTTGCCACTATGTAGTTTCTTTTATCCACTACCGTGGTCCTCTAGTGTCACACATAAGGCTTTGTCTTAGACTACTCTGGTACCGTTGTAGGTAAACTTGAAGGGAAAAGAGAATCACTTTAGGTTTTGTTGATTTATTGCTTGTTGCTTCGGGAGGCATTCAGGTGCCAAAATGTATTTGAATCCTTGATTATACAGTGGATTTTGCAAACTAAATGTATGATTAAAATTTGGAACTTGTATAGAATCTAACCCCACTTTTCTTCTCTTAGTCTTTCCATTGCAGGCATGGGAAAGCTTATCTTTTTGATAAAGTGTAAGTGTTATTGGACTTCCTCACTACCACATGAACATAAGCATTTGTTGGTGTGGATGTAGAACCTTTATTCCTTTAGGATTCTTGTGCCAATATGCATATAGCCAATATACTTATGAATTATGGCTCAAGTAGCATAGCCCCCTCTTTTACTGCCAATAAAATTTCCTCTCTATAAAAAATTGAAAGCTACTTTGTTGTGGAATTTGTGACATTTTTGACAAAAACATATACTTGTTTCCAAATCTTGAATGCACCAATACTGCAATTGCACCGGATGAAAATTGAAAAATTAAGATCAGTATTAGAAGTTGTTTGCTGTATATGAATGCTTAAAATAACATGTTAATCCATGTTATGACAGTGTGAATGTCACAATTGGTGAGAAAGAAGAACGGATGATGATCACCGGATTGCACACTGTTGTTGACATATTCTGTGTTGTTTGTGGGTCCATTGTTGGATGGAAATATGTAAGAACTGGTTTCTAAAGCTCATGTTTTGCAATTTACTTTTTGCTCATCAAAACGCCATTGTATTGGGAAACTTTTGTTGTGAATATGTTTTACTTTATTTCATTTTAGGAGGTTGCTCATGAGAAGACTCAGAAGTACAAAGAGGGAAAGTTTATCCTTGAAAGGTAACCAGTTAGTTAATCTATATTTAGGCACACTCTACAACTGTGATTGAAGAGCAACATTAAAAACACATAAGAAACTGCATTTAAACTGTGTACTTTTAAAAAAAAAATTCCTTAGTTCAGATTTTGATGGAAAGTGCTTTATTATTTGAGTAGGTATAAGGTATTGGGACCTGATGGAAGCCTCTACATGGCAGCTCGTGAAGCTCGTGCTGCATTGAGTGATGCTGATGATGTTTGAAAATTTGCTCATTCCATCTTTAAATTGTACATTCTTCCTCACCTTAGAAATACTATATTTGCAATGCACATCTCAGAGCTTGTGAAAGTTAAGTTAACAAATCAATGGCTTCCACCATTCCAAGAATGATTTACTGTTTCTTGGAGAACACGTTTCATAAAAGAGGAATTTAGTTTTTTTTAGAAATTTAAAGTTGGTAAAATATATTTTCTAGAACAGAAATCATGTTTCCCTGAGGTGGTTTTGGACCAAGTTTCTCAAAAGAATATTTTCATGAAAAATGTAAGAATGTAACTTTTTATATTTAGTACATATTTTTCAAAAACCAAAACCCAAATACAAATAATTGAATTTGTTAAGAATTGAAATGATGATACCCTTTAGTTTACGTGTATTTGTCATTAGTATTGAGCAAATAATTTAAATGTTGTAATTTTTTTGTAATTAAACAATTTTAATGTTGAAATATGTTAGTATAGTAGATTGTAGTTAAATAAAATGAAAGAAAAAAAATCATATAGTTTTATAAAAAAAAATAGTTTTTTTCTAAAAGCAAAATATAATCTATTTAAAATATAAATGAAATTATTTAAAAATAAACAAAAATTATAAAAGTTGTGATGATTATTGTAGCAATTGTTTGGAAGTTGAAACAAAAAGTTGATCGACAGCAGCTCCCGTAACATATGGGGCCGCTTCTTCCTGCACGTTCAACCCTATTCCAAAATTGTCCTTCTTAGAAAGAAAAGGTAAAATATATGAAGTTTATGGTGTAATGCACTTTATATTTTCTTTTATATAATTTGATATTTTTTTTAAATTAAGGATTAACTTTCTAATTATATAATTTAAAAGTATTTTTCAAATTTAGGATTAGTTTCTAAATTACATAATTTATAAAAAAAAATTAATATAAAATTAACATTCAGATATGTAATCCAAAATATATCTAAATTATATAATCTAGTGTGTGATTATATAATTCAGAATATATATATATATATATATATTTTATTTTTTAAATTATTTTCAGATTTTATAAATTTGAAAAACATTAGAAAATATCTTTTGAATTATAGTGACAAATCAATAAAAAAAAGAGTGAGATCCTTGGAGGTTTCGGGATGAGATAAAATGAAAGAAGAAAGATGGTAAAAAGGGTATGTGAGATTTTAAAGATTAATTTATTTGTTTATTGAAAAATAAAAAATATTTTCACATTTAATATGAGTGTCGCAATAATATATGGAGGTGCAGGAAGAAGCAGCCAACATATGGATATGCGGTCTTGCAGAAATTGGGCTGACCCTGTGGAGGGATAAAAAATCTCATCATTTTTTTTCTTTCACAATATAAAAGACAAGAACATATGTATATTCCTACATAAATTCAACAATATATGTACCTAATTTTTACTTTTAGATTTATTTTATTTTCATATCTTTAAATTTAAAATATAATTATTTTTAAATGTATCACATTTATTTTGAATTTATAAACTAATTTGACTAACCTAAGTTCTCCGTAAATATTTTAAATGAACTTATTTTAAAAGTTTTTAATTTATTATAAACTATCGGCTAGTTTAGCTAATTTCTAACTTGTAACCTATATAATCTGCTTCTATTATTACCTCTTATATTTCAATACATTTTTTATTACTTTTAATTATTTTTATCTATTATTACTCATTTAAACTTTATAGAAACACTTAGTTATTTTAATTTATATATGTATACATATATAAGAGGGTGATAATTTTATAAATAAAATAAACTGTACATTTAAATCTGGTTTATCGGTTTAAAAAATTGCATCGGGAATCTGAATTCAATCCAATCACAGAATTTAGTTGTCTTGATATTCAGTTTATTTGTTTTTTCAATTTTCTATTTAAGTTTTAGAATTATTTTCAAAAAACAAATAAATGACAACTATTTTTTAATACTAAAATAATGAATTTAGAGATATTTCATTAAATTATAAATGAAAGTATTTAATAAAATTTAATAAAAATAAATTGCAAAATAATTATATAAAAATTAAATTACCAAAATATCCCTTTTTTCTTTTACATAGACGGAATCGATTACACTCGTAATGCCTATCATTTCTTTACAAACACTTTTTGGCAACTATTTTACTTGGTATAATAATAGAATGAATGGGATTTTTTTTATAAATTATGTAAAAAATTTAAACATCCAAAATTTAGTTCCTGAAATGCGGAAATCAATCAATGTTTCTACAATTAAATTCCAGAAGTTTTGAGTTCACGAAATATTTCCACTAGGAGGTGAAAATTATAGGTGTCTCTCTCCCACTACTTTGTACTTAATAAAAGAAAACAACAAAACCTTCTTCCTTGTATGCTAGCTATAAAGTAAAAGTTGCACCAATCTAGATATCTTAGACATCTATATGTGATTATTCTCCAAGATCAACTCAAATGTTTATGTGACTTGTAGGTGGAACTAATTCCATATGGGTTTAATGGGTTGAATTTTTTTCACGATAAAGATAGATTCTTTAATAAATCGTATAATCAAATTGTCTTAACTAAAATGTTTGATTACAATAATATTCACATATGTTATAACTCTTTTATTTCAGATATTAACTTAAAGATTGCATAAATAAAGCTCACAAGAATATAACTTCATAATGTAAAGAATTACAGTTGTTTATCATTCAATTCAAAAGATTTGACGCTTTAACAACTTGACTAGATGCTCATTGTGACTCTTGTATTTTCAATAAGACCACTTTAATAACTTAAATTGCGTGACTTGTCTTTTTTCGTTTTTCACCTTCAATATTTTTATATAGCTTTCCAAATATATCATTTGATACTTGAATTGGTTAATTTTAGATTTTGCAATATCTTCGTATCTTCATCTTTTTGGTGATAGATGCTCTAAACAGAAAGTTTGGATTTGCAATCTTTTAATTTATTTTTGGTTTGAACAGGTTTAAGAAACTAATTTGAAAGTATTTACAATATGGATTAGTACAAACAAATTAAAACATAATCAGAATTTTTTTTTTCTGTTTCACATAATATGTGATACTAAAAACTGAGTACTTGATATATTTAATTATTCAATTCATTTCTATTTTTAAAAAAATAGAGACATTCACAACATATCAGAGCTTATAAAATAGGTTTAAGATACATAATTCTAAAAGAGATAGTTAATATATTTTTTAAAAAAAATATTATAAATATCTTTTTGTTCAAAAATTTGCAAATAAAATATTTTGTTTTCAGATATTATTTTACTTTGATTAAATATGGTTTTAGCAAGCATATATATTATAAAGATTTCATTTTTTATAATTAATTTTTAAATAAAATATGTTACATGTTTAATTAGTTCATCATACCATCTAGATAAACATTCTATCAGATCGTCCGTCATGAATCAAAGTTGTACTTTTTTATATTTTTTTTAACAAAATAAAAATTTTCATGTTAGGCATCATTATGCAACTTGACATATCAGTTATGTTGACACCTCAACTAACAACAATCATTTGTCATCACATGAAAAAAATATATTATTAAAAAAGAAAAATAAAGAAAATACAAAAATATGGGAGACTATACCAAAACTCATATGTAAACAAAAATGATACATAGGTAGACTATATCTAATCATAAAGAATCCTAAGAACACACTAGATGGTAGCCTATTATACCAATGAAAATATTTTCTATGAATAAATCCTAAATTATTCAACTTATCAGCACACGCATTTCCTTTACGAAAAAATATGAGTAACCCTAAACCTAATTTTCCCACAGTAATTAAGACAAGTATTTCATCGATTACGAAGCATTAAATGAGCATCAGTCCTAACAGTAAACGCAACACAAACCAAAGCAGAATCACATTCTAGCCAGACATTAGTAAGCCCCATCTTTTGAGCTTCCTCCATAGCATATATAACCCCATAAAACTCAGCAACCAGAACAATATGAATTTCAAGAAACACAGATAAAGCTCCAATAAATTCTCAATAGTCCCACGGAAAATATCTCCACAAGTAGTTAGACCAAAATATCCTCTAGCAGCCCCATCAGTGTTAATTTTAACCCAGTTTGGTGAAGGAAACCTTCATCTATTAGGAAGATGACGAAAAACTTTACAGCAAGTGCACCGTTTTGTCAGAAGTAATAATCTTCCCTAAGGACGAATATTGATCCCACAAGGAACAATGAATTATCAAGTACAATAATCACTAAATATAGAACAAAACAATTAAAAGTGTGTTGAAAGTGGTTGTGTTGGCGATGATCAATAAGAAAACAGACAAAGAATTGGTTGTTTCAAGTTGGAAAAATAGGGATTAGGTTTCCTCTTTCTCACTCTCATGTATTTTGATTGGCATGTCAATATTAAGTTCTTTGATTGAAATTGATGGTCGTATAAAAAATCATTTATATCGATTCCTTGCATATAAAATCCTTGAGAATGTTCCCTAACTATCTATCCCTCGCATAATTATAAGAACAACTTAGAACGAAGCTCAGACGTTTAATAGCAATTAGCATTTCAAGTCTATTCCTAGCACCACTCAAATATGTTAAGTATTGTAATTTAGGTCAGATTTAAGATTATCAATTTGTCACATAAAATTTTAAGTAAAATAGCAATACCAATAATCAATCAAGAACTGAATATTTTAATATAAGATATCACTTCAATCCCAAAGGGTAAAATTAGCCACGCATACTTCTAGCACCTTTCATTCTCCCAATTGGGTTACAATTCACTCTATGGTGTTTTCCTCTCAATTTGACTCACTAGGGTTGAGCCTCTAGCCCCCTATTTAACCTAATTTTTTAGGGTTAGGTTACTTCTTGTGTCGCATTAATGGGCTGAGTGATAAAACATAAAAAAAAAGCTCAATCTTTCTCTACATCTTTTTCCATTTTGGGACCTTCCAGCTTTCTCTTTTTAACTCAAATTATTCTCCTTTACTCCAAATCTTCAATCCTCCCTACAAATATGCAATTAACACCAAATTTAGGAATAAAATGATCTTATTCAAATAAAGCTCATAAAAGATGTAAAAAAGTATAAATTCATAAATTAGGGATTATTTTATATGTAAATTAGTAATAAATCCTCATAAGTGCCTATATTTTAATATGAAATATTACTGAAATTAGACACTTATCACATTCTTCATTGAAACTTTAGACGAATTTCCCACTAGACGAGTTAAATCTTTAATAACCGAAGGACTATCATCACTCTTAATAAAAGAGAGAAGATCATCCTTATTAGAGAAATGAGAAGTAATTAGATTAGATTTTTATTGAATTCTTTTTGTAATTATTTCTATTAGTGTAATTAGAATTTTTATTGTAATTATTTGTTACTAAAATTTCTTGTTGGATGAATAAACCTAACTAGTTGATGACCATATTAATTTTATATTCATAGTATAAGTAGTCATTTACAAACTGAAAGTTTTTACTTATTGGTAAATTAAGAGTAATTTTTTATAACTAAAGTAGAGAAATTTTAATAAAAAAAGGATAAAAGGAGTAGTTTTAAATCTTTTCATTCCTCCTTTATTCATCTCTTTCATTTTATATTAAAATATAGTCAACATAAAAAGTTATGTAGAACTTTTAATTTATCCAACTACTTTGAAATATATTATTTATATTATTTTAATTTCTAAATGATTTTATGAAACAAATTGGTCTACGGAAATATCAATTTTTCAATCGTTTAATTTTACCAATTTTTTCAATTGAGTATAAAGCTTATTAAAAGAATAAAAGTTTCTAAGAAGAGTAAATTACATTGTTCCTATTGAGAGACATTAATTAGTATTACAATAATTATCCTCTTATGTTAAAAACAAACAATTTAATTATCAATGTTAAAGTAAATTATATTTTTTTCTCCTAAAACACTTGTGTGCTATATCATACTCACTTCATGTTAAAATATATAGTTTAGTGCAATTAACTTAGCCTCAATAAGAATATTCTTTAAAATATTTTTAATTAAACTATATACTTAAATATTTTTAACTTACCAAGTTATCCTTTACCCACTTATCACGTGCTTGCTACATCAATGTTGCTTTTCTTTTCTTTTGTGAGGAGTTCCAAGCAAAGTAAATGCTTTAAAATTCACAATATAACTAAATTAAATTTGTTGTTAATAGTAAACAAAGGCTTGAAAACATATTTAAGGAAGAAATTTTTTTGATAATAATTATTTTAGCAAAGCTTTAACAAAAAGTTAAAAATAAAATAAAAAAATCGACATAAGTTTGATCTAGTTTTAATGTTTTTGTGTTTTTTTTTAATTTTATATGATAAATGTCTAACATAAATTTTGGGTATAATTATCTTTTTTTTCCTACATTTATGTTCAATATTCAATTTGCTACATGATTATTAAAAAATTTAATTTGGTTTCAACGTTTTTAAAATATATTTAAGTTGGTTTCTTTTATTAATTTTAGATTAACAACGTTAAGTGTTTTTGATGTGACATAGATAAGTGTAAACATAAATTATGATTTGTTGTATATGCAACCTTACTCCTCCTCAATTGTCCCTTCGCTCCCACCATCTCCCTCACTTGCTTCCCTCCCCAACTCGCCTCCACGCTATGCGTCCTCACCACCGTCAAGAGCCTTTGCAACATCTTCGTCATCTCCCTCTCCCACCTTAAGAACCTCACCCACCTCACTCTCTCCAACCTCACCATCAAAGCTTTCACTCCCTACGTTCTCCTCTCTCACATCTCCAACCTCCAAACTCTCACCATTTCCCACGCCAAGTGCATCATATAATTGGGTGTGCATCAATAATAATACCCCAAAAACACTATTTCGTCTCTTCGAAAATCGTCAATCCACGTTCTCCATTGGATACCGGAGCCGATTAGGATGACAATACAAACACGAAAGAATTCACCAATACTAACACTAGCTTTTACATTTTTTTTTTGCATTGAACCTAATATTACTTCTTCTAACTCCATGAGGTGGTTAGTCTCCCTGAACCCTTTAGGTGAAAACCCTAAATTTCCTCTCTAGTGTTTCCTCTTTCGTTTATGTACTCTGTTGTTTTTGTTGCTACCATTACCAGATCCCATTACTTGCTCTCCAAATTTATCTTTAAAAGGTAATGTTTTGATTTCATTATAGAAACTTTCTGTTAGATCTTGCAATCAATTTCTTGATTTCTTGTGAAGTAAAATGATTGTGAAGAAGGGTTAAGGGGAAAAAAGGTGTAGAGCGGCTTGGTGGTGGATGGCATTGAGAGTGAGATACTTTGGCGAAGGAAGAGATTTGCAAAACGGGATTATCGCACTTTCTTCATGTGTACAATAGATCAAGACCTACGTTTGTAATTGTTTGTACCACATCATAAATCCTTATTGTTGTAAGTCCAAAGTCAACCGAAAGAACTAAGTTAAATAAATTTTAAAAATTGTTAGGACCAAATAATTTTTTTTTGTAATAACTACTATAGGAAATTGAATATTATCTCTAAATATAGAAAAAAAATATATCTAAATTTTATTATAAAAATATATATATAAAAAAGAGGGTGCACAATTTTTTATATAAAAACGAACCACCTCCTAGTATTTACAGTTTTTTTTAAAAAGAAACGTAATCTACTCTTTTAAAAATCTATCTCACATATACATTTTAAGAATAAATTTGAATATAAAATGTGCTTAATAAGCTATTTTTAAATTACTTACATGGAAAAAAAAAACTTCTAAACAACTTTAAGATTTTTTTTTTCACATAAAATTAATTACCGGCACATCTAAAGAAATTGAAATTCTGATTCACAGAAATGTTTTATAAAAATAAAAAATGAACTTTTTTTAAAATATTTTTATTTGAAGAAAATAATTTTAAGATTATAAAGCTAAGTAATAATTGATCTCACTAAGTTATAAGTTCATTTGAACAACACAAAAATATTTAATAATAAGTTAGAAGTTCATTCATTGACTTAACAACCAAAGATTAAGTTAGCAGTTGCTAATTAATTAATAGGTTAATTCAGCTCATTACATCCTTAATGTGAAATAACATAATTGCAAAAACATTTTGAAGTGAAAAAAAAAAAGAGTTATGATGGTGATGAAACCTTGCAGTGAGTGGGGGCAGTGATTCAGTGATGATGGTTGAGCAGTTGAGAGGCATTCATAAATGCTATTTGCAAACTTAATAAACAATCATCTATGTCTTGCAAATGGGACCCTCAGAATCAGAGAGGAGCGTCTTCCTCCAATCCAAATTTGAACCGCACGATTTACGAGGACCCATCTTCTCTCTCTCCCATCACCACCCTCTGATCCCTCTTTTCTACATCTCGAGGAATCCAACAGCCCACGTTTCATCTTTGACCCATCACCATTTTTCAAATGCCCCACTCCCCCATCTTACCTTCTTACCCCCCAACTTTGAATCCCACACAATTAACCTATTTCAATTTTGAATCATTCTACATCACACCAACATTAAATTATTCATGCACTCCATTTTTTATATTTCTTGGGTCATAGCATTGGTGCTACATGTGGTCATGTACATTGGAGAATGTCTTTGTCCATTTTGTTTACCTTGTATATAATACAATAAACCAAGTCTTCTTTTATCACCCTATTATATTGTACCCTTATATATATATATATATATATATATATATATATTAAAAATTAATTTAAATTTACCTCTATTTTATAATAATCCAATTTTATAAATCATTATCAAGTTTACTTATGTAGTACATAATCATTAGGTCTACATTACATTATATAGTAGGAGTTGGAGACCTCTCCCATTCAACTTTGTTATTGTTTGTGGGGGAAAAGATGAGCACCCAAAAAAAGAATGGAGTCATTGAATTCATATGCATTTTCATTTCATGGTTTGAAATGGAAGAATGTGTTGTGGGCACTTAGCACATTTATAGCCAAAATACCAACTAATTGCCTGATGCTTAGTGAAGAAATGGCAACAAGGACACATGTAATTGACATTCACACTTTTTGATGCTATTACAAACATGACAGAATTTATGTTTTTGTTCTCTTCTTTTTATTTTTCACTTTTTGGTTCATAGCTGCATGCATCACTCTTTCTTCTTTCTGAGAACTCATTCTATCTTGCAGTCTATGTGTTTCAAATTAAAAGAGTCATTGCTATCCAATAATAAAAACAAAAAACTGGTCATTAATCAAGTAGTTTGGCACAACCACTAAGAAAAGGGTATAAGATACCTAAACAAATCAATCTCACCCTACCTTTCATTAACAAGTTTGGTACCTTAATTATACAAAAAATTACTTCATCTAAATTCTTAATAATAGAGATACTTTTTTCATAATTATTACTTACTCAATTGTAACATCTTTTTTAGCCCATTTTCTGTGTCTTAGTTTTATAATTTTACTCTTTTTTTGGCATCTCTTGTTATTTGCAGTGTGAATAATGTTATTGTTACATTAGTGTTTATCATTTTTTTTTCCATAACTTATTTTTTTCTATTTTTCATTGCATCAACAGTTTAGTCGAACTTTTTCTCTTTTTGTTTTCTTACTTTATTTTTATTCATTAATAGAATTAGTTATAAACTTTTGTCGGAGTAAAATTTTTTATTTACATATTATTATTGGAGAAATTTTTTGAAAGTTCTAAGAAAATGTATGTTTTTTTTATATTAATTTGCGTTCAGACAGTTTAATCTAAGTCAACATTCATATTATTCTTTGTTTTTTGTCTATTTTTGAAAGAAATTTTGTTTTGTATTTTATATGTTTAAGAGCGTATTAATTATCACCCTTTTAAGAATATTTCCCGCACTTATTATTATTAAAAATGATGGTAAAACTCGTATTAAAAATTCAAAAAATATTTTAAATATAAATGAATATATTAATTATATTTATCTTCTTAAAGAAATAGATACGAAAAGAAAAGATTCTTAAAAACGTGTATAATTATAATCTTTCTTATAAGATGTAAAGAGCATTGTTTTTGTTTGGTAACATTTCTTCCATTAATTAAATAATAATAATCTTTAGATAACATTTTTCTTCTTTGAAGACACGGGGTGTCTGTAATTGCTCATTGAATTTAATTTTCTACCAAATTATCCCAATACAACTATCATAATTAATATCATAAATTTAAAATTTGAGTCTCATAAAACACTTCATTAAAACATGTTAGGCATTATATTAAGACCCAAAAACATGAAAATAAAAAATAAATTTTTAATTTATGAATTGGAGATGAAGCATTTTGCGTTTAATTTTCTACCATTTCAAACAAATTTTCTGGAGTGGCAGCATTGTCATTAGCCTCAAAACCAGTGGACAAACTTTAGTAATAAAGCAAAAATAGAATTAAAGCAAAATGTTTTAATAAAAGGCATTAATTGTGTCAGCGAAACAAATAAATAAACCTTACAGAAATTGAATTCAAATCTTTTGTTTTTAGTATTACTTGTCTTCCGTTTTCAAACATCTGAATGCCAACCAGACAAAGTTGCACAGCAACTGCAACTGCAACTGCAACGTCCAACCTTGTCAAGGCACTTCATCAATCACCAAATCAAACGTTTTGAATAAAAATAGGTTCTTCTTCTTCCAACGCAAACAAACACCACTCAATCCTCCTTCTCCACGTGACTCAACTCTTCATTCAACAACACTAGCTCAGTTCTTAGCTTCAGCTTATTGGAGAAATTTTCTGTGCTGACCCATTTTTTATTTCCTTGCGTAACGGTAATTAATAATTGTTGAGTGCCTTTTTACCACACCCTTTTGGATCATATTTCATCATCTCAATTTTTAGGCTTTCAATCATTAAAAGTCTGAGGCTTTGGTGATTTGCACTTGGTTTTTGGCTTGAAGGGATGATCTAAGTGTGATTTTTTTTTGCATCTAGAGAGAAGAGAAGCTGAGGTGATGGTGATGAAGGAGAGAGATGAAGAGCTCTCTTTGTTCCTCGAGATGAGGAGGAGAGAGAAAGAGAATGAGAAAAACAGCCTTCTTCTCCTTCAAAACTCTGAAGAACTTGATTTGTCCAACCTGGGTATGTTTTTCTCGTATCACGTTTTTTGTCGCACTTGTTATGTTCTATAATCCATTGACGATGCCTTTCTGTGTCATGTTATTTGACTGCAGAATCCAATCATGGGGGCTCCATGAATTCTAAGATCGTGTCTTCGGTGCCACCAAGGAAGAATGGGGTTGAAGAGTTCTTGAATTCAGAGAATGACAAGTCTGACTATGAATGGTAATTTTCGACTTCAACTTTTGATTGCTGGTGGGGTGCTTGATTTGGACTTGTGAGTTTATAGATCTTGAATATTCTCATTAATTGAACTAAGGTTTTCTTGAGCATTTGATTTTGTGTATAATCGGATGCAGAGAAATTCTTCAAGTCTAGATGTAAGCAGTCATAATAGTAAAAGTGAAACTCCATGATTCGCGAATTTTTTAGAATGATTAAAGTGCATGGTTGAGTTTTTCGGCTGTCCCCATTCGAAGCTGAAAAGTTTTTTATCCTCTTCAATTTTGTCAATGACAAGTTCTGGTTACACCTCTAATCAACGATCCAGGATAAATAATTTTTAATTAACTTGTTTCTTAGATATTTTATCTGTTGATCACACTCTCCTTGCAATTAATGGAGTTTTGTAATTTCCAATTTTAGTACATGCTTGAATATGTGCTGAATGTTTCTCCTAAGAAAAAAATCATTAGCATCAAATTATACTTTGCACGTCTACTCTCGTGACACTGATGCCACGTTCACAGAAAGAAAATCCATGAGCACCTTAATCTAAATCTTTTATGATTTCAAATGCAAACCTTTAGTGGAGGAATCAGAAATGAAGTCAATATTTTTTGCAGAGTGTATTCATCCTTTCGTTTATTGGACTTTTCTGGTTTGCTATTCTATAGCAATTACCTACATACCGAAAAGAACCAAGTTGCATAACACATATATTAGCAACAGTCATACTGTTTGTATTTTACCTCATTCCTAGTTTCTGCATCTTATTACATTACCATTTTGGTCCATCAGAATTACATTGTATTGACTAGAACTTTTCTGTTATCAGGCTTCTTGCGCCACCAGATGCACCTCTTTTTCCTACTTTAGAGAAAGAGTCACAAATATCAGTGAAGAGTGAACAGGAGACTCGTAATGCTCGTCCAACAGCTTTGAAACCCAGGGTAAGCACCATTGTATATGATTTTTAGATGTTGTTAAACCTTATCAATTGGTTGGATGCACATACACATACACATAGCATAGACTTTGTTTCACAATTCTTTCTGTTATTAGTTAAAATTTATTTAAAGTTACAAAATCATATGTAAAATTCATTAAATAAGAAGTAAGACTCATCATTTTTTGTGATTTCTTATAAATTTGAACTAATAATAAAGCATTGTTCAAAATACTGTTTTAGAGACTATGTTGCTAGCATCTTGCTTTCAGTTGCTAGTAATATATTCTTCTTTTGTGGTAGGTTTAAATTTAATTGATAAAATACTTGCCACTTTCTTCTTATGTTGTATCCTGTATCGCAGGTGTCTAATATCCAAGCAGAACCTGCTTCAAGAAGCAATATAGTTTCTAAGCATCACGCATCAATGCCAGGAATAGGTTCTTTCACATCTGGTAGGAGACCTTCATCATCTGGAGCTCCAACCTCAGCCACTTCAAGATCTTCAACCCCCTCTGGAAGGCCAACATTACCTTCAACAGCCAAATCCTCTAGGCCCTCTACACCTATCTCCAGGGCTACCTTAACATCTGCAAAGTCATCAGTTCCACCAGTGAGATCTTCCACTCCTTCAAGATCCACTTCCAGGTCCTCAACACCTACTAATACAAGGCCTTCCTTGGCACCCCCTAAGACATCTCAAAGATCAGCAACACCAACTCTTAGATCATCAACTCCATCAAAGGCATTTGGAGTATCTGCTCCTACTAGGCCTTCATCAGCATCAAAGGCACGCCCTGGCCCTGCAGTTGCTAAGAATGTGGTGCAATCACGTGGCAGCTCTCCATCGGTGAGATCTAGACCCTGGGAACCCTCACAAATGCCTGGTTTCTCACATGATGCTCCTCCAAATTTGAAGACATCATTGATAGATAGACCAGCTTCAGCCACTAGGACTAGGCCTGCAGCGCCAAATTCTAGATCATCTTCTGTTGAGCCCAGTAGCAATGGAAAATCTAGGAGGCAGGCAAGTACCCCTTCCAAAGGAAGAACATCAACAGGGTTGGTCCACAATAATCACACCTCTATGCAAGTTTTGAGCAGAGCTCGTTTCACTGATGCTAATGATGAAAGCCCAGTTGTGATTGGGACAAAGATGGTTGAGAGAGTAGTGAACATGAGGAAGCTGGCTCCCCCAAAACATGATGACCATCATTCTTCTCGTGACAATGCTTACGGAAAATCTTCTTCTGGTACCTCTGGATTTGGAACTACTCTTTCAAAGAAGTCTTTGGATATGGCAATGAGACATATGGTATGCCTTCCATTTATTCAATGTTTGATCTGAAGTTAATTAGCTTATGAAGTTTTAATTGATGAATACAATATCATGAGAAAGATATTAATGCTTACTGATGCTTAACCTTGATGTATATATGCCTTGAAGTAAAAGCCGGTAACTTCAATACTTATTTCTGTTCTTTACATGTCAATAGCATTTGGCATGTCCATATACCCATGTTTAGTATAAAATAGGAAATGATAATCAATAAACTTACACTTTGATTGTATAATTATATACTCGTCCTTCTAAGACCGATGAAAAGTTTGGATTTTTTAAGGAAAATTTATTCATGCACGATATTAAGTAACAGAGTGAATATATAAATACATTTGAGATATATTGCAAGTACAATACAACTTGCAATAAAATGTTGACAAAGACAAAGATTGCTGAGTATCTGAATTAGATAACAGTTTTAAACAGCACTTAAAGTGTATCTGAATTCGAACTGTGCAATAAATAATGTATACACTGATGTTACATAAACTTGGAATAATTCACTTGTGTTTCAAATTAGGCAAGTTACAAGTGTGTGCTTGGTTTCTCTTCCACAGGACATAAGAAGAAGCATCCAGGGCAATCTGCGCCCTCTTGTAACAAGCATTCCAGCTTCCTCTATGTATAGTGTGAGATCAGGTAGTTCCTCAAAGAGCAGGACAATGAGTGTTTCTGATTCCCCACTTGCCACAAGCAGCACTACCAGCTCTGAACCAAGTGTAAATAACAACTCCATGTCTTATGGAAGTGAGATTGAAGAAAATGATTTTGGAAGTGAATGATGAGTCCATGATGGTTAGGCATGATCATTACTGTTCTAGCCACTTTATTTGTATGTGGAACGACAAACAACACAGATATTCATGTGATACCATGTTTCCAAATAGATGTGCTAGTGAAGAAAGTTTGTAGTATAGTAGACATTGTCTCTTTGCCTACTAGAGTTCTAAAACAGTACAAGTGTGCATGGAGAGATTTTATGAGCTTTATCGTAGGAAAGCACTTAAGCATGTTCGTGTCACGAGGATTGTTTGTACCGAACCTTGAACTACCGATTGACAATCTCGTTCAATTTTTACTCACCAACTCTAGTACACTTGCTCTGTTTGGTTTAAGAAGGAAAAAAAGAAAGAAAGTAGAAAACGAGATATTCCTTTAGATTTTTAGGTTCAAATATAGTTTAAATTCTTGTAATATAGTTTTACCTTTTATGTTTTTTTTATTTGGCATCTTTTAGTGGATTTTTATTTTGTTACCATTATTATTGAATTTTAGTCACTTGAATTAAACCAAATTCTAGTCTGATTCTTCGAACTACCAAACCAATTGGTTTATTCTTCCTCCATCTCAACGATACATGAACATCCATACTAAAAACAAAAGACTAAAATATTCTCCTTATACTCTTTGAGAGGAAGAAAAAGAAAAGAGAGAATGTAAAACGTTGAGTTTGGTGGAGAATTTGTTTTAGAAGGTACATATGTTATGGAAAGCTTGTTCTAGATATAATGTTCCAAAATATATTTCATATGTTCTAGAAAGTTTGTTATGAAAAGCTTGATCCAGGAAAACTTATTTTGAAAAACTTGTTACGAAATACATTTAAGATGATTGAGAAAGTCTATTTTAGATATCTTATTCTGAAAATCTTATCATGGAAATTTTGTTCCAGAAATCATGTTCTGGAAATTTTAAGCCAACCAATTTTATCGGGTTAATGCAATTTGACAATTCTAAGTTTTCAAAGTGATCCCAAACTATTGATCAAATAAATTTGTAGTAAAGATAATAAATAAATTCTTGTCTTGTGAATATTTTTATATATTAAGGATGATAGTATAAATTATTTTTTATGATAGTATAAATTATTTTTTATCCATTTGTAAAAGGGGGTGGAGATAGATATTATATTGTTTGTGTTTGTACCTACTCACTATTTTTTGTTATTGTATATTCTCTTAAATGTTCTTTCAAAAAAACATTGTGATAGTAACTAAAGAAAGAACAAAGACAAATGAAAAGAAAGAAGAAAAGAATTTTAGATATTAATCTTAATACGAAGTCCTAAGATGAAATGTATGACTATATATATATATATAATATTGTTTAACATTTCCCAAACTCATGATGCATTAGCAATAAACATTGAGAGTTTGTTAGTTAAAAAATAACAACGCTTAAAGAATGAGGTTTTGTAAATAAATAAACAGTATGTATATTTGAAGAAATGAAAGACATGTTCCATATTGGAGATAATAGGATTGAAATGACAATTAATTCAATATGTTTTGTGTGCTTATGAAAGAGTTTTGAGTTATTTGAGTAACACTCTTGTTGACACAATCATATAGGGGTTAATTCAAAAAGAGAAACATCCATGTCAAAAAGAAGCCAATGCAACCAAACTACATTAATGGTAGCTAGATTCATGACACGATATTAAACTTCAGTAGAGAACGAGAAACAATATATTGTTTCTTACTCATACAAGAGATAAGAAAGTCTCATAGAAAAATGAAAAAACTTTAGTAGACTTATGATGAATAAGGTCATCAACCCAATAAGCATCAAAATAAGCACACAACTCTAAGAAAGATGATCAGAAAAAAAGAAGACTATGAAATTGAGTACAATGAAGATATGTAATGTAACACCCAGACTATTACATAAGTAATTGTTATTTAATTAGAAATTGGCAGTACATCTTTTTCCTGTAATAGGATTTTCTTATGAAGAACATTAATCATAACATAACCTTGTATATACATGTGTGTGTAGGTGCATGTGTGAGTCCATATTTATCAACATTTTATATCTTTATAACTATTTATAGTATATTACAAACATATATAAGTGTTGTACAATAATAAGAGTTCTATATCAAAATAAAAGACTATCTATATATTTAATATATCTTAAGAAGATTGTAGAAAATAGGAAAAACACAAGAAAATGGTTTAATTGTATTTTAATATATTTTTAAATTTTGTCATAGATATCATCTGATGAGGATAATTCAGACAATAATGTTATAAAATAGAAGATATGTCACGATGACTTTCTTAATAAAAATTACATCTAATGAAATATGTCAGATGTAGCCATTCATTTAACAAAATCACTTGTTTAAAGGAATTTTTGAACTCATTTTTATATTGAATCTCCCTCTTAGATTAGTTCAGACAATAATAAAAGCAAAGTAGAAGAGATAAAAGGGATAATGCATTGAAACTATTGTTTTTCTTATGAACAAAACTCCTAGTCCTATTTTAAATAATAAATCTCCATATGAAATCCTATATAAAAAAATTCTTAACTACTTTGATTTCAGGATTGTTTTGAACTTTATGTTATCCTTGTACTCTTCTACCTAGCCGGCCCAAATTTAGTCCAAGAGCCACTACCGCCATTTTCATTGGATATCCTATTGGGTACAAAAGATACAAGTTGTTTGATCTTGTCATTCATCAAAATTTCATATTTAAGGATTTTAAGTTTTATGAAAGCATTTTTCCTTTCAACACTAATAGCTCACCAATTAATATTTATGATGTTTTCGACAATCTTGTCACAGTGTCCTCACTCCTCTTGTTGTTGTCTTTAATAATCCTACTCCAACAACTACTTTAAATCACCAATTGCCTCTTATAACTGAGTCACAACAACTTAACCCATACATATTCACAGGTCCAGTACTATCACCAATTCTCCATAATATCTCACTGATTATCACTACTTGTCCCAACACTCTTTACCCAATATAAGACTATGTTAATTACTCCAAGCTTTCCACGTCATACACTCATTATATATGTCAAATATCTATCCATTATGAACAACAAACATATAAAGAAGTCATTAAATTCCCTAATTGAAAACGTGACATAGAAGATGAACTTGCTGCCATGGAGATGAATAACACTTGGTCTATCATCCATCTATCTACCTACTAGTAAAAAGCCTATTAGCTGCAAGTGGATTTTCAAGCTCAGACTTATGGCATTGTTGTCAAACATAAATCAAGGCCGGTGGCACGTGGCTTCAAACAATAATATGGGTTTGATTTTTAGGAAACACTTCCCCCTATTGCAAAGATAACTACCTTGGGATTTCTTCTCTCCCTGATTGTATCACATCATTCATGTTTGGCTCAACTGGATATCAACAATGTCTTCCTCAATGGTGATCTTTGAAGAAGATATTTTTATGCATATTCTTCAAGGATACAATAATCACTTTACAACAACATCAACGACACATTTTGTCTACAAATTAAACAAGTCAGTTTATGGCCTAAAGCAAGCCTCTAGAAGCTTGTTCAAAGAAATTCAGTACTACTCTTATTTCTTATGGCTTCAAACAGTCAAAAAGTGAATATACTTTATTCACCAAAGGAATTAACTGCACCTTTGTAGTTGTTTTTGTCTATGTTGATGACATCATCATCATTAGTCCTAACCCCGTGAAATTATCAATACCAAAATCATGTTGCAAGATAACTTGAAATTGAAGGATCTAGGAGATTAAAATTCTTTTTTTGGTTTGGAATTCTCAAAATCTCAAACAAGTATATTGTGTCAAAGGGAAAAAGACACATTGTTAGCAAATCTTTAACTAAGGCAAAATATAGGTCGTTGACTTATATTTCTGGTGAAATAGTTTGGTTAAGAAATTTGTTAGGTGAATTCAATATTACAACATCTTATGTTGTTGTTTATTGTGATAACAAAATTGTTATTCATATGGCTACTAACTCTACTTATCATGAAAAAAAAAACCAAATATTTTGAGATTGACTTGTATTACATTCGAAAATAAGTTGACAAAGATACACTCAATCTGTTTCATGTCAAAAAAATACATCATCACCTGACATCGGAATTAAAAGTATTTTTCTCCCTAATAGAGGTATTAAGTTTTGTTATTTTTTTTTTTTCTGTGCATTTCTATTTAGTCATAAAAACTCTATTGTATATCAATTTTATAGTATAATTTGTCATGTCAATAATATGAGATCAATTTTCTTCTTTTTTGTTTTTTCCTATGTGTTTTGATACTCTTGTGGTTTTTAACTAAACTAATTAGCATGGTGTGTTTCTCATAGTGGAATAATGCTACGATGTTCTTCTTGCTAATTATAATGTTACTGAGAATAAAGGACCACCTTAGGTTTCATTTTGGCATTTCCATTTAAAAAGTTGTATTTCTTTTGGGAATTTTCACCCTTTTTAGTTTTAAAGTAATAATTATTTTATTTTACTAGAAATTTAAAAGATAAATCCTTTTAAGAAAAATTAATCCACGCATGCCATTATTCACAAAAGTTTTAAACGTAACTTTGATTTTCAGTTGGAATAGAATTTAACATTTGTTTGATTTATTGTAAAAGAATTACTTTCATAATTTCCTCTTTAAGATGAGTGCAATGGAAAACCAAACACCCCTGGTCTGATCTGAAAGAAGTATAGAAACAGAGTTCTATGTTTTCTCTCTATCTCATTTTCTTTTTTTTCTTTTTTTTTCCTGAATTCTGACTTATCCTTTATTTGAATTAGGAAATAAATTTGAGATTATTTAAAGAAAAAATGTGAAAAAAGTTAAGTTACTTGAATTAAGATGAATAGAAAAGAAAGTGAATAAAAAGTTTATAAAAATTTGTGAATGATGTAACGAGTGTGATTGAAATTGTATTGTTTTAATGAAAAAATTGTATGATTATAAAGATAATAATAATTATGAATAAAATAATTTGTTTAATTTCAAATTTAAATTTAGGACTAAGGTTGGGGTTGCGGTTAGGAATAAGATAGTAGTTAGAGTTATGATTATGGCATGAGTCAGGGTTACGGTTGGGGTTAAAGGAAGAATAAGGATTAGAGTTAGGATTATGATTAGAATTAAAATTAAGATCATAATTAAAGTTAAGATTAGAGTTAGAATTAGGATTAGAGTTAGGTTAAAGATAGATTTAGAGTTATAGGTTAAGATTAGGGTTAGGATTAGAGTTAGGATTAGGAAATTAAAGTTAAATTTTAAATATTATTATATACATTTACTTTTTCTTATAAAAAATTATATCTACTTTTATTATATTATAATTATATTTTTATTATTAATAATATTTTTTTATTAATAATATTATTAAATACTTTTATTATGTAAATTTATTTAATATTTAATATTTATTTAATATTATTTTATTTTTATATTATATTATATAATATTTTATGTTAACTTATGTAATACTTTCCTTAATTTTTCGAAACGTCTATTAAGGGTAAAACTGTGACGGAGTTCCGAACTTTAAAACAGACAATACCTCTTATGTAGTGATTGATAGTGATGATATCTCAATAGACTTGAGATCAAACATTTTGTGATGATACGTTCAATAGTTTAATTTCACATTGCTTAAGAGTTAAGGTGAAAGATACTTTAAAGACAAAATTGTAATTAAGTTTAGAACTCGAAAGTGTTCAATGAAACTTGAGGTTGAAAGATAACATATAATAGTTTATATATTATATAATTAATTATTTAGAAAATATATATATATAATCATTGTGTGTGTTTTTTTTAATGGATTTCCATAATGAATTATCACCACATGTTTTTATTAGTTTGGTCCACAAAAATGAAGGATACCTAAAGTAACTCATCCACCTATGTGACTTTCTTAGCTTTTCTTCATGCAATAGTGATGAACCAGTTTTTGACTTTCCGTGTTTGCCAATCTACTTAAATTACTGGAAACAAACACATTTGATTATAGCAGATCTATCCAATACTAATCTGGATACAAAAGAGTGTTACTCATAATCTTGGTCTATTCACAACATCTAATCTTGGTCTATTCACAACATCACTCTCCCCGGTCGTGTATTAAATCCATTATTGTTTAGGAACAAAATAAAAATAATAGGAAAGCAAGAAAAAAAAAAGGACAGTAACATGTCTCTTTCACAGTTTAACCCCTACTTCTTTAGATCTTTGTTGTCCCTTCTCTCCGTTGATAGCTTCCTTGACCCTTCATTCATTTTCTATTTACTAAGCATTTATGGATTCACACGTTCCTTCCAACCCTGCAATACTCCTACCTCTAATAAACTATCAACGCTTTGGTCACCTTTCTCTGTGTGAGACTAAAAACCTTACATTTTCAACCTCTTTACGCCTCCATCAGTTGAAAAATTCTGGGTCTAACAGTGAGTCAAACCATGCTGTGAAGGCTTCCCCCCCTGCAGTGTATTCAAGTTTCCAACTTGCTTCTATGTTTTCCAAGGTAGTTGGCTTGAGTGTCTTGTTTTCATCCTTGGTGGTGGTTGATGTGTGAGATAAATTTGAAGGACAAATGTTGTTGGAAGGTTTAATGGGAGCTTAGGAGACTGGAGCCGGGGCATAGTCATGTTTTGTAATTGGTTTGATGCTTTGAATTGTTTTGGAAGGAGGGATGATCCTGCAAACCAGCCACATGAACAAGGTACTAAAAACTAGTATAGCTTTGAATTGCAGCATGGGTCAATTGTTTGTGCAAATTGAATAGGTTGTTGTCTTTGTAATTGTCATTATTCATACCTGCTGGTTCATCCTTCTCTCTCTTGCACCTTTCTATATGTTTCCTGCTGAAAGGGCTACATATGTGTTCTTACGAAGGTTGCAATTGCCCATTTATTGGTAGGAATGAAGGGATGATTTCTTAATGCAGAAACTGCATTTTTGTGGAATGATTTTTCTTTTTTGTCTGTCATATTCCACAATTGAGAACCTGGAGACAACATCATATAAAATTGTTGCAGGTTCTTGAGTGAATTATGGCTAGTGGAAGATTGGATGGATGTTGCTATTAATTACCTTATGCTTTCAAAATTGATTTTGATGTACTGATTGGATAATTTTATTTAATTCCCCCAAGAAAGAAAAGGCTTGATCCTGGTTAATGATGTTTTGAATTATTATTATTATTATTATTATTATTATTATTATTATTATTTCGCTTGTTAATAGTGTTAAATTAAAAAAAAAACTAAGTTTTAGGATGTCATTTTGTGGTATAATTATTGATAGTTATTTTCTTTTTAGTTCTCACTCCCATGCAGAGTCAAAATGGCAAACATGGTCACAATTTGTAGATAGATTCTATGTTTATAACACACCAGGATCTATCTATTTCTGAAAATTATTAATTGAAGGTCAAACACCAGAAGAATTATCATTTATCTCTCTTAAACCACTTTAGTATCCCCAAGTCCTAACTTAATTGACTTGGACATATTTTCCCAAATCTGCATTCTTGATTTCTTTGTACTGTCTTTTTGAAAAATTTGAATCCTGTGATTTATTTAAGTTTATGTTTGTGATCCAACAGTGGTTGCAACTAAAAAGTTTAGCTTTAATTCATTGAGATCAGCAACAAAAGATTTTCATCCATCAAGCAAAATTGGTGGAGGAGGTTATGGAGTTGTCCACAAGGTGAGAGTCATGACTATCAGTTTTTATTTTCCTTCTTTTTTGTTTGTTCTAATGCTTGTCTGCTGGTTGTTTGTTCTAATGCTTGTCTGCTGGTTGTCATTAATATTTGCAGGGAGTTTTAAGGGATGGTACTCAGGTTGCTATCAAGTCTCTTTCTGTTGAGTCTAAACAAGGAACTTATGAATTTATGACAGAAATTGATATAATATCAAATATACGACATCCAAATCTTGTGGAACTGATTGGCTGCTGTATTGAGGATAGCCATCGAGTACTTGTTTATGAGTTTATGGAGAACAATAGCCTTGCAAGCTCTTTGCTTGGTAAATACTAGTACTATATATTTGGATATGATTCTTATACAAGTTTGATTAGTTTGAAAATTTTTAGTGACTTCCCTGTTTTGGTTTGGTTATGGATAATTAGGGGTTTGATAGTTGTTAATACTGCTTAAATAAACTAATCGAGGGGTTATTTATGAATTGATTTATGCTAACGCAAGGAGAACATTTTTACAGGTTCAAAAAGTAAATATGTTTCTCTGGATTGGCCAAAGAGGGCTGCTATTTGTCGTGGCACAGCTTCTGGTCTTTGTTTTCTTCACGAAGAGACTCAACCAAACATTGTTCACAGGGACATCAAGGCCAGTAACATATTGTTGGATGGGAACTTTAATCCGAAAATTGGGGATTTTGGTCTTGCAAAACTTTTTCCTGACAATGTCACCCATGTTAGTACTCGAGTTGCAGGAACTGTGTAAGCACAAGTATATCTATTAATATTTCCATTTATCTAACTGGTGCCAGAATTTTTCCTATTGATAATTGCTTGTATAAGTTTCAGCCTTTCTGTACTCACTGAACACCACTGTTAATCTCAAGACACATATTTTTGAAGGAAAAAATTATCAGTATTCTTAACTTCTATAGTTTCTCATGAATATTTGTAGACAATATTAATACTATTGAACCGAGATTAACTATGGGAACTGATAGTTGATAGTAGAAGAGTTATTAGGGATTGTGTATTATCATAATGTTTAATAATATCTATCTTGTTGGACGTTTTGGGTAGAAAGTTAGGAGCAGTTTCACTATTGAACATGTGGGTAGTAGGGTGTAGTGTAAAAATAAGTGTAATATACTATTTTCATTTTGTGATCATAGAATATTCTCTGTAGTAGACTTTTGTCTGGGACAGCAATTGTGTTTCTATACTGAGTGTGATTTTTGTGCTCAGATTTACATTCGACTAGTTTATCAATCAGTTGGTGTTCTATCAAGTTTTACAGAAAAACTCATGTGATTTCTATAATTTATTGAACAATAGTAATATGTGCTGAGATGTTATGTTTGACACAAAGTAGGATAGCAAATAGAATGGACAGTGAAGGGAGGCTTAAACTAAAAAGTAAGCTGTTCTGTGCAAAAGAAAAACCAAAAGTAACTGTCTGTAATTTCTTATGTTTGTTGGGCTAAATTAGCATCTTTGTAATATGGAAACGTAAGATATTTTATCCTTATCTCACTCATTTTATAGTTACATTGTGATAATTCTTTATAAGAGACTTGGCCATAATATTAAACCCAGTTTACCTTTTTCTGTTGCAGGGGATATCTTGCACCGGAATATGCACTTCTGGGGCAACTTACAAAGAAGGCAGACGTTTATAGTTTTGGGATTCTCATGCTTGAAATAATAAGTGGGAAAAGTAGTAGCAAAGCTGCATTTGAAGAGGACTGTTTGGTTTTGGTGGAATGGGTATATTTTGTTTATTCTCGAGTATGATTAATATTGATTTGATACAATGCATGCCAGGATCTTCTCTTATCTTCTTCAATTTCAAGATATATAGGAGCACATAAAGATAAATAAAGTCATAAATACTAGTAGATGCTTGAGAAGGGGGTTTAATTAAGCCCTACTGTTGCATAATCAGGAGAATTATGTTATAATTAAGTGCAGATTCTATTTTATATTTATTAGGACAGATTTGTTAGTGATTTGATTTGATTTGTACAGCTTTAAACACTCATTATTTCTGGCTTTCATTGCCTATTATTTCTTTCTTTAATTAGGTTGTAAAACAGTCTATAAATAGAGACTGTAATCACATTTGTAAAATATCTCAGAAATATATTTCACTTATTTCTTTCCACTTGGTATCAGAGCTCCTGATCTAGGAGACTCTGCTTCCGCAAATTTTTTTTTAGCCTTCATTGCTGTAATCATTTTCCTTGACAGCCTTCATTGCTGCAATTATTTGTTGGACAGCCTTCATTGCTGCAACTTTCTATTTTCCTTATCCTTTCTCCATTGACCACCACCACCACCTTGCACCATTGACGACCACCACTGCCGTCGCTCGCCGGAAACTGCACCGCTCGCCGGAACTGCCACTGCTCGCCGGAAACCGCCGCTGGCCGCCTGAAACCGCCACCGGAAAATTTTTCCGGCAGATTTTTTTTCCTGTGTGTGTGAACAGGATCAAATTTTGCCAATCTGAAAAACTCAGTTGGTTTTGAACTCTCATGGACTCCCTTAGTAAGCCATCTAGCTATTGTTCCTTTACTATGAGTGGTAAGAGTTCTAGTTTTTTATCCTTTAATGCTTCTAGTACTGAAAATATCTGGATTATAGACTCTGGTGCTACTGATCATATGACACCTCATTCCTCTTCTTTTTCATCCTACACTACTTTATCCGGTAAGCCATATATTACTATTGCTAATGGTTCCACTACCCCCATTAATGGTCGTGGTAACATTCACCTTCAACCTTCATTTCCTTTAAAAAATGTGCTTCATGTTCCCAAACTATCCAATAACCTCTTGTCTATTCAAAAGATTACCCAAGATTTAAATTGTACAGTGGTATTTTTCCCTTCCCATTGTGTTTTTCAGGATCTTGTCACGGGGAAGACTATTGGAATTGCTAAAGAGCAGGGCGGGTTATATTATTTACAGCATGAAGAAAGTAAAAAGGGTGCTAGACTACAGGCACACACTTCTAATCTTCAGCAAGGTCGTGAATCTTGGTCATCCTCTCAGATATGGCTTCAACACAGACGTCTTGGTCATCCTCCATTTAGTACCCTAAAGTCCTTATTTCCTGTTTTATTTACAAAAGTGTCTGCTGAGTCATTTCATTGTGATGTTTGTCAGTTTGCTAAACACCATCGGACAACTTTTCCTCCCAATGGTAATAAAAGTTCTAAACCTTTTGATCTTATTCATTCAGATGTATGGGGACCTTCACCTATTCCTAATATCTCGGGTACAAAATGGTTTGTTTCATTTATTGATGATTGTACTCGGGTTACTTGGTTATTTCTCATGAAAGATAAGTCTGAAGTTTTTCACTTGTTTGTAAAGTTTTACAGAATGATTCAAACACAATTTGAAAGTTCAATTAAGAGATTGCGTTCTGATAATGGAAGAGAATATGTGAACCAAAACCTTTCCAAGTTCCTTGAGGAAAATGGAGTTGTTCATGAATTAACCTGTGTGGACACTCCTCAACAAAATGGGGTTGCTGAAAGGAAAAATCGTCATCTCCTTGAGGTTACTCGAGCTTTACTTTTCCAAACATCTGTTCCTAGATCTTACTGGGGGGAAGCAGTCCTGACTGCCACTTATTTGATTAATAGATTACCCTCTCGGGTTCTAGAGGGTGTTACTCCTATTCAGGTTATGACCACATTCTATCCTTCTATTCCCATGTTGAATAGTCTTCAGAATCGTGTCTTTGGTTGTCCTGCTTTTGTCCATGTTCATAGTCCTAATCGGGGTAAGTTAGATCCTCGTGCCATCAAATGTGTCTTCATCGGTTATGCCCCCTACAAAAAGGGGTACAAATGTTATCATCCTCAAAGTCGTAAAGTTTATATTTCCAAAGATGTCACCTTCCATGAAACAGAGTCTTTCTTTCCTAGTTCTCAGCTTCAGGGGGAGAGTATTCAAGAAGCTGAGGACCTTGAGTTGCCACCTTTTCCTTTGTTACAGGATTTCGTTCTTAGGAAGGATGACAAAGACCCTGCACCAACATCATTACCAGAGAAGAATAATGAAGACAAATATTTTGGAAAACAATATCAGCGAAGGCAACAAGAACCCGTCCTGGTCGAACAGCAACTTCAATTGTCTGAACCGGAGGTAAGAACTCATACCAGTGAGACTCTTGAGGACACCTTAAATACTGCTTTTGAACCTAACCTAAATGATTTACCTATTGCCTTGAGAAAAGAAAAAAGATCTTGTGCCAAATATCCTATATCCCAATTTGTGTCTACAGAAAAACTTTCTATGCAGCACCAGAGTTTTCTTTCAGCTATTGATTCTATCAAAATCCCTACATCGGTACAAGAAGCCTTAAAAGATGATAACTGGATTCGAGCCATGAATGAAGAAATGAGCGCGTTAGAAAGGAATGAGACTTGGGAGATTGTAGAGAGACCAAAAGATAAGAAAGCAGTGGGTTGTAGGTGGATATACACAGTTAAGTATAAGTCTGATGGCACACTGGATCGGTATAAAGCAAGGTTGGTTGCAAAAGGGTACACTCAAACCTATGGGATCGATTATGAGGAGACTTTTGCTCCAGTGGCAAAAATGAATACCGTCAGGATTATTCTCTCCCTGGCGGCACACTTTGGTTGGGCAATGCATCAATTTGATGTTAAAAATGCCTTCTTGCATGGAAGCTTGGAGGAAGAAGTATACATGGAGATTCCACCTGGGTATGGTATTGTTAATGAAGGGAATAAGGCGTGCAGACTTAAGAAGGCCCTATATGGTCTTAAACAATCACCTCGTGCTTGGTTTGGAAGGTTTACTCAAGCTATGGTATCTTTGGGGTACCGACAAAGCCAAGGTGACCATACTCTGTTTATAAAACATTCTCAGAATGGTAAACTCACTCTACTTTTGGTCTATGTAGATGATATGATTATTACAGGTGATGATGAGATTGAAAAACAAAATTTGAGGGAGAGACTAGCTGCTCAATTTGAAATGAAGGATCTTGGGAAGCTGAAGTACTTCCTTGGGATAGAGGTTGCTTACTCGAGACAGGGCATCTTTATTTCTCAAAGGAAATACATCCTTGATCTTCTCAAAGAGATTGGTAAGTTGGGTTGTAAGCCCACTGGAGTGCCAATAGAGCAAAATCATAGGATTGGGAATGATGAGGAAAACCCAAAAGTGGAGAAGACACAATATCAAAGACTTGTGGGAAAACTCATTTATCTTTCACACACTAGGCCAGATATAGCCTATGCAGTTAGTGTGGTTAGTCAATTTATGCATGATCCAAGAGAAAGACACTTGCAAGCAGTAGATAAAATTATTCAGTACTTAAAAGCCTCTCCAGGAAAAGGATTGCTATTCAAAAAGGGGGAAAACTTATCCATGAAAGTATATACTGATGCTGACTATGCAGGATCGATTGTTGATAGGAGATCCACCACAGGCTACTGCATGTTCTTGGGTGGAAATCTGGTGACATGGAGGAGCAAGAAGCAAAATGTAGTTGCAAGATCAAGTGCAGAGGCAGAATTTAGAGCCATGGCTCAAGGGGTGTGTGAACTCTTATGGATGAAGATCATACTTGATGACCTAAAAATAAAATATGAAGCTCCTATGAGTTTGGCATGTGATAATAAGTCCGCTATCAGTATTGCACACAATCCGGTTCAACATGATCGAACAAAGCACGTAGAGATAGACCGACACTTTATTAAAGAAAAGTTGGATGATGGTCTTATAGCCACTGAGTACATCCCTTCAAGACTCCAATTGGCAGATATGTTTACTAAGGGACTTCCCGCAAAACAATTCGAAGATCTTACTTGCAAGTTGGGAATGATAGATATACATTCACCAACTTGAGGGGGAGTGTTGCATAATCAGGAGAATTATGTTATAATTAAGTGCAGATTCTATTTTATATTTATTAGGACAGATTTGTTAGTGATTTGATTTGATTTGTACAGCTTTAAACACTCATTATTTCTGGCTTTCATTGCCTATTATTTCTTTCTTTAATTAGGTTGTAAAACAGTCTATAAATAGAGACTGTAATCACATTTGTAAAATATCTCAGAAATATATTTCACTTATTTCTTTCCACTCCTACAAAACGTTATCTTGTATAACAAACTTAAAACTGAAACTTGACAAAGAATGCTGATAAAACTTTTAGCAGACAGGTAATTGATAAACCCAGAAAATCAGAGGCTTAGCAATATCAATTAAAATAAAGAAGATAGAAAGAGAAGGAGCTTGTGCAGCTGGTTTTATACTGGTTTGGCCAGGTTGGAACTTACATCCAGTCCCCAACAAGAGGTGAGATTCTCACTACTCACTACTCACTACTCAGCAGCAAGTATTGTTTGAGTTTTGGCCTATTCTGCCTAGTTACAGTATACCAGTTCACACACTCAGCACAATGGTTACTTACTAACCTACAATTTAGAACAGAAGTTAGAAATTTCAGCCTAACAGCATAGTTATCAGTAACGAGCATAGCAGTGTGGAGCAGCCTACACAGTTTGTGAACTGGAGCTAGAAGGAGGCTTTATGGAAAACCTATTTTTTCCCTCACAACAACATTGTTTTAGGGGATTTTTAGGGACAAGGTTGAAACTTCCCTACCCATTAATTTACAAAACTCTTAGTTGTATGCAGTTTTCCTTGTTTGATATCCATACTGTTTGACTAACACCCACCCATCTCCAACGTTATTTCTAGTAACACCCATTTCCCATTTCATTTGTCTAGTGTGAACTCTAAACTCTCTACTTCCTTTATTCTTTCCTCATTGCTTCACCCAACCTCACTTTTTACTGAATGCTTGTATTATGTTATGTATTTGAAATATGATTAGTCTTTTGATTTTTGTTTATTTCATTGACTTTTTTATTGTTATTTACTTGTATTTTTTTTGTAAAACCTATGACATTTTATTTGTTTATTACAAATATGTCACTAATTGGGTACTTTTTTTTAAAAAAAATGAGCATTTGTATGCATATTACAGTTGCCATCTTAATATGTGCTGTAGCATTTTGATAACTATGCCCCTAGGCTTTACAACACGAGTGAAATAAAGGCCTTACACTCTAAGGTGTTTTCTCACAAGAAGCATACTAGAGGATTTTGAATGGGCAGAGCAGCACATAGTTCTGGGTGCTATTTGTTCTTCTCTATTTTTTCTCTTATTGGATATTTAAAAATATTTGAGATCAGTGGCTTTGAGGCTGTCTCCCTGGTAACAGAACATTTTTTCAATTGAAGATTTTGTCCTCTAGAAAGATGGAGGATGTCCTGAATCATTTCCAATGGACCAGCCATCCAACCCTTATATGAAACCTTGAAGCACAGATTTTGGGGTAACAAACTTCTAGAAGGTTCTGGAACATTATAGATAGATATTTTTTGTCAGGATTTTTTTCTGATAGATTTCCCATGACTATCATCTTGTTAGCTATCTTATATCAGATTCATTTCAAGCATAAACTTGTTCAGTAATTCTGAGTGTTTATTTTAGGGTTCCTCAGCAGCTCATTGATGGCTTGCTTTCCAAAATCATTTAATTTATACATGAGAATCTTCCACTCTTTATAAGTTGAACTTCTTAAGGAACCTTCAAATCATTTCATAAGTTGACATAATGCATTCTGGATCATGTTGCTAAATTTGATATTAATTCTCCAAATCCTGTATTAAGAAGTTTTTGGCACAGATCAAGTATAGTTATTATCGTAGTCATTAAGGGCATTTTATTTTATCATTGCTTAGCATGGGTAGGTAAAGTGAGGATTCTTGAACTAACACTAAATCATCAGAAGTTGGATGTAGTAGCTTTACTTGTAAAACAAGCAATCACTCACTCACACTTAAATTCTCTCTAAAAGAAACACTCTTCTTGTAATTTTCTCTATTGTATTTCTTTCTGTGGTACATCTTACAAATGAGAGAGCATCCTTTTTATAGGCTTTAGGAAGCTCTTCTAGAAAGATCTACATTATGACCTTAAAATCCCACTAACAACATAATTAAAAACCCACTTACAACTTTTGACCTTTCACCTATCCAAACCCTCATTCTATAATATTCTAGTAACTTCTAATTTTAAAACCCACAAACTAACATTTAAAGTTTATTCAACAAAACTCCCCCATAAACTTAAATGTTTCTACTATCCATCATGCCAATCATCTTCTTGTATTTGTCGAAAAAGACTTTCGGTAGCGGTTTTGTGAAGATATCAGCAACTTGATCTTGACTTGCCACATGCACCAATTCCACACTTCCTTTCTTCACATGATCATGAATAAAGTGAAAACGAACGTCAATGTGTTTGCTTCTTTCATGGTTCACTGGGTTCTTTGCCAACTCAATTGCTGATTTGTTGTCAACTTGAATCACAGTTGCATCTAGTTGCTTTAGCTCCATCTTACTCAACAAGTTTCTCAGCCATATCGCATGACATACACACCAAGATGCTGCCACATATTCAGCTTCACACGTTGATAGCGTCATGATCGGTTGCTTCTTTGAAAGCCAAGAAAATGCTGTGTTGCCCATAAAGAATACATATCCCGATGTACTTTTTCGATCATCTATGTCTCCACACCAATCACTGTCAGAGTAACCCACCAACTTGTAATCTTCTGCTTTTGAGTAGAACAATCCAAGTGATACAGTACCTTGGATGTACCGTAGGACTCGCTTCAACGCCTTCCAATGTGAGTAAACTGGTTCCTCCATGAATCGACTTATTATGCCGACACTTAATGAAAGATCCGGCCTCGTGCATGTGAGATAACGAAGGCTTCCTACCAAACTCCGGTATCTACTTGCATCGACACGTTCTCCTCCATCGAACTTTGAGAGTTTTGCACCTGGTTCCATTGGTATTGATACTGGGTTGCAATTTTCCATCTTGTACTTCTTCAAAATCTCTTTTGCATATGTCTCCTGTGATACAAAAATACCCGTCTCTTTTTGTCTAACCTCCAAGCCAAGGAAAAACTTCATCAATCCCAAATCTGTCATCTCAAATTCCCGTCTCATTGTGCCCTTAAACTCTTCTATCATCTCATTATTGTTACCCATAAAAATGAGATCATCAACATAAAGAGCAACAAATATCATGTTACCTCCATTGTTCTTTGCGTAAAGAGCATGCTCGTAAGGACATTGCTTGAACCCGTTCTCCTTGAAGTATGTATCGATACGAGTATTGCATGCCCGCGGTGCTTGCTTCAACCCGTAAAGTGCCTTCTTCAATTTTAGCACCTTCTTCTCCTCTCCGATTTTCATGTACCCAGGTGGTTGTTCGATGTAGACTTCTTCTTCAAGCACACCATTCAAGAATGCCGACTTGACATCCATTTGAAATATCGGCCATTTAAATTGAGCCGCTTGGGAAATGAGCAATCGAATTGTCTCCATTCTTACAACGGGAGCAAACACCTCATCGTAGTCAATTCCCTCCTTTTGTTTGTATCCCTTCGCAACGAGTCGCGCCTTGTACCTCTCTATCTCGCCTTGAGCATTCATCTTTTTCTTGAATATCCACTTCACACCAATGGACTGACTTCCCTCTGGCAATTCTGTTAGCTCCCATGTGTTGTTGCGGTCAATCGTTTTAATCTCCTCATCCATGGCAGTTTGCCACTTCTTGTCTCGCACCGCCTCTTCAAAGCTGATATTTTCAGCATCTGCCAAAAGACATACTAGGTGTACCTCATTTGTCGAATCATACAAATCATGCAAACTTCGAATTTTAGGTTGTCGTGGTTCATCTTCATCATCGGTTGTTTCGGAATTTATACTTGTTGGTGATGATTCTCCAACTTCAATCATAACCTCTGAAGAATTGTTCCAATCCCACTCGCTTGCTTCATTTATTTGCACATCACGACTCACCGTCACCTTCTTGCTTATTGGATCAAGTAGCTTGTACCCTTTTGTCTTCTCATCATACCCAATAAAAACATACCTTTTGCTTTTGTCTTCGAGCTTCATTCTTCGTTGATCTGGTACGTGTGCATAAGCCACACTACCAAACACTTTGAGATGAGAAACTGTTGGCTTTTGTTCGCTCCATGCCTCTTGTGGTGTTTGATCATCTAACTTCACATGTGGACATCGATTTTGCACATAGATGGCGCATTGCACAGCTTCCGCCCAAAATTCCTTTGGCATCTTTTTGCTCTTAAGCATTGATCAAACCATGTCGAGAATGGTCCGATTCTTCCTCTCGGCCACACCATTTTGTTGAGGAGTGTATGGTGCAGTTAGAAATCGCCTTATGCCTTGCTCCTCGCAATACTCCATGAAAGCCGTTGAAGTATACTCGCCACCTCTATCAGATCGTACAACTTTGATCTGTTTATCAGTTGTCCTCTCCACCATCACCTTGAACTTTTTGAACATCTCAAATGCCTCGGATTTTTCTTTCAGAAAGTAAACCCAAGTTTTCCGTGAGAAATCATCAATGAAGGTAATGAAATACCTTTTACCGCTGAAGGACTCTGGAGTAATTGGTCCACATATGTCGGTATGAATCAATTCGAGAGGCTGCTTAGCCCAATATTGAGCCTTCTTTGGAAACGAGGTTCTCACATGCTTGCTGAGCACACATTCTTCACAAAATTTTCCCTCGTAGTCCATGTTGGGTAGCCCGTGCACCATATTCTTCTTCGCTAACTCTTTTAGGCCACCATGATGTAGGTGACCAAAACGGAGATGCCACAATGATGCCTTATCTTCTATGTTGACTTGCAAACATTTTTCTCGTATGCTTCTCAAATTCAGCTTGTACATCCGATTTCTTGCCATCTCGATTCGAGCAACCAAACGCCCTTTCTTGTCCTTCAAGTGTAGTAGCCGATCTTTCAAAAATATCGAGTAACCTTTCTCCGTGAGTTGTCCCATACTCAAAATATTGATCTTGAGGTCTGGTACGTAATAAACATCTTGGAGTGACCCAATTAAGCCATCATTTTGTAAGTAGCAAACTGTACCTCGGCCTTTGACCTCCACCTTTGATGCATCTCCAAATGAAACATGACCATCTTCAATCTTTTGCATATCTTTGAATAGGTACTCGTGACCGCACATATGGTTGCTTGCTTCTGAGTCGAGGTACCACAAAGTGTCATTGTTAATGTTGACTTCATCTTGAGCCATCAAGAGAACACCTTCATTTGTTTCGACTTCCAAGGCTAGGTTGGTTGTTTCTTCTATCTTTATATCAGCACGACAATCTTTTGCAAAATGCCCCACTTTACCACAATTGTAACATTTGTCAGAGTTACAATCCTTCGCATAGTGACCATATTTGTGACATTTGTAGCACTCGATGTTGGAATAATTCGATCGGCCGCCTCTTCCTCTACCACGTCCTCTTCCACGCCAATTTGGTTGGCTCGACTGTTCCTTCTCCTTATAGTACCCTTCATGGTTGCTGCCTTTTCCACCACGACCGTTTCCACGACTTCCACGACCACGCCCTCTATATTGAGAATTTTGATGATAGAGTACCTTTTCGTCTTTGATTGACGCCTTGGTTTGAAGTGTTTGCTCGAGTGTTTCCTTCTTCTTCTTCTTCTTTCGTTGCTCGTGTGCCTCGAGAGAACCGGCGAGCTCGTCGACTGTGAGCGTCGCAAGGTCCTTTGACTCTTCTATCGCGCACACAATACTCTCAAAATTGTCTGTTAATGTTCTCAAAATTTTCTCCACAACTCGTGCATCGGTCAGAGTTTCACCGTTTCGGTTGAGTTGATTCACCACAGCCTGTACACGCGTGATGTAGTTAGATACACTTTCTGACTCCATCATCTTCATGTTCTCCAACTCGCCACGCAGAGTTTGTAGACGCACTTGCTTAACTCGGTCAGCTCCTTTGAACACCTTCTCCAATATGTCCCATGCTTCCTTTGAAGTGGACGCACCAGCAATCTTCTCAAAAATTGCCTCATCAACAGCTCTATACAACATGTACAAAGCTGCCTTATCTTTCGATCGCGTCTCTTTCAACGCCTTGGTTTGAGCCGCCGTATAACCCGTGGTATTTGTTGGTTCTTCAAAACCTTCTTCGACCACCTTCCATGAATCCTGAGAACCGAGAAGAGCTTTCATTTGAATGCTCCAATTGTCATATTTGGTCGCCTTCGTTAACCGTGGTAGCGGTATTTGACCCGTCACATTCGCCATTGGCTCTTGATACCAAAATTGTAAAACAAGCAATCACTCACTCACACTTAAATTCTCTCTAAAAGAAACACTCTTCTTGTAATTCTCTCTATTGTATTTCTTTCTGTGGTGCATCTTACAAATGAGAGAGCATCCTTTTTATAGGCTTTAGGAAGCTCTTCTAGAAAGATCTACATTATGACCTTAAAATTCCACTAACAACATAATTAAAAACCCACTTACAACTTTTGACCTTTCACCTATCCAAACCCTCATTCTATAATATTCTAGTAACTTCTAATTTTAAAACCCACAAACTAACATTTAAAGTTTATTCAACATTACTATCACATCTTGTTTTCCTAGCCTAATAGGACTATCATTGTGAAGTTGAAATTTGTGGCTTCTCATGTATAATAGAGCCTCTTCCAAAATGTGATTTAATGCATGTATAGATGCTCAATCCTCCCTATAATCAATTGAACAGAGTTGATTAAATTATTTTGCTGGTATATGTGAGAATCTAATTAATAAAAGATAAGAAAATATTACATTGTGTGATATTAAACATTGCCTAGCCAAAAAAATCAAAATGCACAACACAATGAAACAACAACAAAAGTTCCCACTTAATGAGGTTGGTTATATGGATGGTGCAACACCATTCAGCACTCTTAAAGATCAGATTTTCAGATAAATTAGTTATCATGAGATCTCTCTTAACAACTTCCTCCAGTGTCTTTCTTAGTCTATTGATGTTACCTTTTTTATTATTGTTGATCATAAAAAAATAGCAGAAATATATTCATTTCTCCTAATTCATCACCATTCATGCATGCAGGCTTGGAAGCTGAAGGAAGAAAATAGGCTTCTAGACCTTGTTTATTCAGAACTAAGTGAGTATGATGAGAGTGAGGTGTATCAGTTCCTTGTGGTGGCTCTATTTTGCACCCAATCAGCTGCTCAGCATAGACCAAGCATGAAACAAGTATTGAAAATGCTTTCCAAGGAAGTTCATCTTAATGAGAAGGCATTGACTGAGCCTGGAATATACAGATGGCACAGCACTGGAAAAAGGGGTGGTTCTTTGAATGAGACATCATCTCAGGCAATCAAGTACAGAAAAACTGAAAATCCACATGAAGCAGCTTCAACCCACTTTAGTGGTACAGATATTATGACAGATATGCTCCCAAGATGATGAAATGGTTGCATGTGCACCTGGTGTTACGTAACATAATAGTGGAATGTGATAATATTTATCATTGTAGTTTTTAGGAATAAGATCAATGTGTTTCCAAAGGGAAATATAAGATCATGGAAGGAAAGGCCTTCTTTCATCAACATGTATATGTGTGTGTGTGCTTTATGCATATTTCCACTTTGCTATTTATTTCTTTCTGTTCTTAATAGTATGATAATAGTCTTGTTTCTTATCTTTTTTATGCAGTGTTTAAATTTTTTTCTTTTTACATTGTTTATTGTTTATTAGATGCACTATACCACTGTACAGTGTTTCTAGGGAGTATAAGTGTGAAACACGTGTTACATGTTATGGGAAAATTTGGTATTAGACGTTTTTGTGAAACAAGATGTTATGTTGTTAAAGACTTAAAAATGTTGATTACATTGTGAGCAATTATTTACTGTATTGAGAGAGTAACAATTGAATTAATGTATGTGGTGGATGTTTCTTGTACTAATGAATTTCTCCTTTAATTTCACAACATTTATATTGTTTGTATTTATTTAATTAGCTAATTTATTAAACTTTTTAAAATAAAAGATCAGCAGCTTAGATGTTTTCAATTAAACAGGTTTTTTTTTAAAAAAGTCTTGACTTAATTAACAAATTGACCCAGCCTAACTTGTCTTTTGCGTGATAAGCTTTACTTTACTTAAAGAAGAGTTCACAAGATTTATTTTGATTCCATCAATTTTCACCTTTATTGGACTTTTTGTTTAAATTATAAATTTTAAGTAAGGGAGATAAAAATAATAATAAACACTAATATTATATTATTTAAGACATATTAATACGAAGGTGGCCACAGCAAACCAAGAAAATTCATTGTGACTCAAATAAAGAAGATGAAGATAGCACCTACGAAAAGGATAAAATCAGAAAAGGAAGAGAAGAGAGAAAACAAGGAGAGAAAGAACAACATATGTATTATTCACGCTTCTAGGAATACAATAGAATGTCTGATATATACTAAACAAAAACAGAGAAAAAAAAGAGAAAAAAAAAACAAGACTAAAAGAAATGGGTTAATACTAAGAAGCCCAAAATAAAAGTAGCTTAAAAAAAACTGAAACACATATAGTTTATCAATCCCCTCAAGTTGGAAATAGATATCTATTGAGTCTGAGCTAAAAGTTTTGGTAAAGATGTCAACAACTTACATGAAAGATGAAATTTGAAGCAATTTGAGGAGACCAATGTAGAGTTTTCCTATATAATATGGCAGTCAATTTTGATATGCTTTGTTATTTCATGAAAGATCTAATTAGAAGCAATATGGATGGCAGAATTGTTGTCACAATATAGAACAGCAGGTTGAGTATAGGGCACATAAAGATCTTGAAGAAGATAAGTTATCCATTGAATCTCATAAGTGATGGTTGCAAAAGCATGGTATTCAACCTCTAAAGAGCTTTTGGAGATAGTCTACTATTTTTTTATTTTCAAGATATGAGAGAATCTCCCAGGTAAATAGAGAATCTTGTTATAGACTTCTGAGACTATGTTGCTTGCATTCTATTTGAAGATATCAACGAGAATATGTTATTGTTGTGGCATTATGCGAATATCTCCAATTTCATGACCTTTTTTATTTTTCTCAGGGAAGTTTCCATCAATAAAAGTGTTATTGTTAATCTGAGAGGGTTTAGTACCACAAAGCATGTGACTTAGAGGGTGTCCATGTTTCTAATAACAAGAATATGGTATAGGCGTTGATGACTTTTTTTACGGCAAGTGTACCACGTCATAAGTAATAATTTGTCTCTAAGGACGAATATCGAACCCACAAGGAATAATTGACTTATCAAGTATAAGATTCACTAAATAGAAAACAAAATAATAAAGTTTGTTGGAAGTTTATTATGTGTGATTGCAAGAATTATAAAGAAAGCAAAGTAAAGAGTTTGTTGGTTCACATTGGAAAATCTGGATTGGGGTTCATCCTTCTTACTCTTTTGTAGTTTGAAAAACATAACAATATGTTATCCTTTAATTGATGTTAATGCTCATATAAAATTCATTTATATCGATTTCTCGCATATAAAATTATTAAGAGAGTCTTCTAAATATCAATTCCTCACATATTTATAAAAACTCTTTATCGTTATGATTAAATGTTGATAGCAATTAACATTTCAAATTTATTCCTAACATTCAAATATGTTAAGCATTATCCTTTAGGTCAGAAACTTGGAAGTACTTTTCAGTCAAATCTAAGGATCAAAATCATGGTAAACAAGCTTTATGAATAAAATGACAATATCAATCAAACAATCAAGAACAAAATATTATATTTAAATACCACCTCAATAATACATAAAAGTTTTGAACAAATTACTCTCAATCGCAAACAGTAGAATTAGTCACTCATGTTGGTCATTACAAGCATGGAAAACAAGAAAGAAGATCCATGATGTTTCTCCTTGACGGTTACCTCCTCTAGGGTTTTCTAACACCTTCTATTGTCACAATTGATGTCTAGGGTTGTGTCACACGCCTCATATTTAACCTAGTTGGGATTGGGCTAAGTGACTTCTCGTATGGGCGTGATTGGGTTTGTCTGGGCGAGTTGGACGAAAACAAGTCCAACGTCTCTGAAGTGATCTCGCTTGGGTTGCTGAGCTCGCGAGGCGAGTGTTTGAGCATTCTAACTTTCTCTTTTTTTTATCTTTGTATATTCTCCTTTTTCTCTTTCATCTCCATTTTTTCCCTAGAATCCTGAAATTAACACACAAATTTGGGAATAAATAGTTCTTACACAAAATATGTAAAAAAATTTAAATTCATATATTAGGGCTTATATTATAGTTATTTTTGTTGATCAAGGATGATCTTGAAGCTTTGATGTCTCCAAATCCATGGTGTTTGATGAAGGGTTGGAGTTGTTGTTTGTGTGGGTGGGTTTTGGGTAGAATGATGTGTAATCCACTCTTTGTTTGAATCTAAAATAGTTTGGAATCAAAACCTTTTTGAAAAAGATTGTTTTATGAAGAAGTGGAAAAACAACTTGTTGTTTTGTCGTTTCAATCTGTTGTTTAACACTTAGATGTTTTTGACAAGGGTTTGAAGTTGTTTGACTTGGTTGACTTTGTTGTCAAACCAATTCAATCGGTTGTTTCGTGAATTCAACCGATTGTTTGTTGAAAATTCATAACAAAATTTTTGTTATGTTTGCAAATCAGCTTTAAATGTTTTCTAACTGAATAGGCTCCTACTTTAAATGTTTTTAACAGCTTTTGGAGTATTTAAAGAGGCTGTTATACTCTCTTAAAGTTGGATAACAGTTTTGAGACATTTGTGAAAGTGTGAAAACAGATTTGAGTTTTCAAGATTTGCATTAAAGCTTTTGGGTTTTCTCAAAGAAATGGAATAGGATTGTTGTAATATTTTGATTTGATCTTCATCAGGTGTAATCCTTTCTGAATCTATTGTATTTCTGAACATTGGTGTGTAAGTGCAGAATCAAAGGGTGTTCTGATTTCTGTGGTGTTTGTGTGCCAAAGGAAGTGTGTGACTTGAGGTGTTCAAGGTCACTTCTTTGGTGGTGTGTTTGTAATCTGGATTTTGATTGCATAATAGATACCCAATGGTTTCTCAGGACTGGATGTAGCTCTTGGGATAAGAGTGAACCAGTATAAATTGCTTGTGTGTTTTTCTCTTACCCTGTACTCATTTAATTCTGCTTTTAAGTTGTTTTTAATTCTGCTGATGTAAACATTGGTTGAATCGCAAAAACAACCGGTTGATTTTCTGTTAATCAACTTAAATAGCTTTAATTGATTGTTTTATGAATTTCTATATCTATGATTCTGCTTTGAACTTCATTATATCTTCAAAGTTTACGAAAATCTTTCATAAACAATTCACCCCCCCCCCCCTCTTGATTAAGGTCATATATTCTAACAATTTTATCAATTAATATCCATAAGTATCTATATTTTAATATGAAATATGACACTTACGAGATGTTTCTACCACATTGAGTACAAACTTTTCTATTACCACTATTCTTGAAAAAAAAAATTACTATCTGGAAAACCATTTTTCGACAAAAAGTGACTTCACTATGACCATTTTTTCCAGAAAAGGAACATGTGACAAGACACAATATTATTGTTAACACTAGGATTAACAATATTAATATTTGAAACTAAGAGATTACTATTCATTTGACGTTTTTCTTAGCCACAAAAGAAAATATTTTGGTTATTGGGGAATAGTTCCAAAAGAAGCACATGTGATTTGATGTTATTATATTGATCATTCAAGCCACGAAGAAATTGTATGGCTTGGTCTTCTTGTTTTCTTTGAGAGATTATAGACGAGACAAAACAAGTGCACTTAATTTAATAAGAGCAGATCATATCAAGTCTAAATTCTCAAGCTCATTCCAAATTATTCTTAACTTGGTAAAAAAATTGTAATAGAAATGGCACTTTGACTCAGAGAAGACGCTTCCATTTGTAAATCTAAAATCCGAGAGAGGTCTCCTTGGGAGTATCTTGTTTTTCGATCATTCCATATGTCAAGAGTTATATTCATCCATATTATGCTTTGCCTTATAGGGAGAGAGACGAAGTGGACCAACCACGAAACAACCACATTGTTGCAATGACTCCATGCAGAGAAAGAATGATCAGACCTTTTAGTCTAGAAGTGGTACCAAGAACGAATTCAACCTTGTTTTTAGCACTAAGTATCGTGATGACGAAATTGTTTTCACGAGTGATAGTTTGTCTCGTTGAGAACATGTCAAACGAGAGGAGCAACAAGATTCTCATTAGGATGGAGGTAGAAAAACTTTGTGCCAAATGTTCTTCCACCATATCTACAAAAAAAATGTAAACAATAATTAAAAGAAATTAGACTAAAAAATGGAGAAAGACAAAGCTATGATACCATAATACGAAAGTGACCACAACAAAGTAAGAAAATTTGTTGTGAGTCAAATGAAAGAAGATGAAGATAGCACCTTTGAAGACAGAAAAATCAAAAACGCTTGAACAAGGATGAACGAAAAAACTAGTGAAAAAATAAGAAAAAAATAGATATGAAAAATAAGATCTATATTGTTCACGCTTCTAAAATATAATAAAAGGTCTAATATATTACCAAACAAAGAAAAAAACTAAAAAGACAAGCCTAGAAAAAAATAGGCAAAGAAACCAAAATAGAAACAAGTTTCAATTTATGATATATTACAATATATTGATAAGATTGACGTGTGATAAAATGTCCAACGCTAATAATTATTTATATAATATAATTCCAAGGTAATTTTGAAAATAAATTATGATATGATAAAAGAATATATCAATGAATATTAGGAGATAATGAAAAAACAAAAAAACTAATCTTAAAAGCCCTCAAAAGGGTTTTTCATACAGTCTACATTTTTCTTGTCACTCTCATATGAGTATATTAGGATTTAAATATTGTTTGGATGATGATAAGAAATAAGAGAAAGAAATATGAATTTTTTTACTTAAGCTAAAATTTAGTTATGTAGAAGTTAAAAATAAAAATTTAGAGAAATTATATGATAGAATTTTTGTAAATGAATTATATACAAATTAAATTTTATTTAAGAAGAACTTTATTTTATTTTTCTCGCAAAATTTCATAAAAACTTAGTTCAAACATGTTCTGAGTGACCTTTCTAAACAAATGTGTGAATATACTGTGTTATTTGTCCACTCACACACCAACGTTCTCATATTTGTAATTTTTATTCTCTCCCAAAAAGATAGAACTGATCTGTGCGTTTTGTTTTATGAAAGGTGCAGAAAATATAAATATCAAGAAAGAGATTTTTTTTATACAAAAATGATGAGAAAGATACAATCACATAATGGATTGTAACGTAAATATTTTATCAATATTTATACAATAAGTTATACTGTAAATATTAATAAAATATTTATGTTTTTTATTATAATAATAATAAATATTGAAATAATAAATAAAATAATTATTAATAATATAAATTCATCTCACATTTAACGTTTTTTACTTAATTTCAACAATTTCATTTTTACTAATATTATCATTTATTCCCCAGTTATTCTAACTGTATAGGACAAAAAATTGTTTGTTGCAGTTGATAGAGTGCAATGAGAAGTAGCAAAATTTTGTTTGATTAACAAAAATTTGAATACTACTTGTGATACATGTTGATTTGTCTTATATTTGATGTCAATTTCATATTCATGAAGTTGCATTTTATTTTTGTCCAAAGTTTTAGAGAGTATGTAGGTTGGCCTAGGTTTTAAATGCAACAAACGATAGTACAAAGAAAATAAGTATGTAGAGTTTATTAGAGTTTTAATTGGTTTAATATATTCTTAATTTCATCCCAATATCTAATATACCTTTAATTCTTATCATTTTTATTTTATCATTATAGGTTAATTTATGTATATATATATATAAAAGGGACCAAATTCAAAATTTACAACATGTATTAGAATCAAATTAAAAATATTTTACATGAATAAGGATCAAAGTAAGGAAGTGATATATATACATACCAAAATTTGAAATGAGTTATACCTAAAGTTAGATATATAAGTAGGTCAACCTATTTAACACATGTTTTTTTTCACAATTGGTATTAAAAATAATACGTTTTGAATAATCTGCGTCTTAGATGTATTTATTTTTTAATATATCACATAACGGACTAAACGAGATGCTCCTAAATTGCAAAAATGTTGTTGTTTTTAATTAAAATATAATTATTGAAAAAAAATCAAGTATACCAAAATTGTTTAAATCTAACTAACATTCTAATAGAAAAGTTTGAATCAAATAAAAAGTGCATTCAACTTTAATTTATATAGCAAATCAGAAAGTAACATAATTTTTTTAATTAATAATATTTGATTTCATTTTGACTTAATTGATTCTTCAAGTTTTCATTAATTTAGTTATATTTGGATTGAGGAGAAGATTTGAGGGAGTGGATTTGAAGTTATTTAAAATGAAAGTGTAAAGAAAGTGGGGTTGTTTAGATTAATGTATGTTAGAGTGAATTTAAGAAGAAAATTTATTCAAGTTAGTGAGTGTTATAATGATTGTAGGAGAATTTTTAATTTTTTAAAAATATGTAAAATGTAAGTTTACAAATTTATTTTTATCTTTAAAAATATTTAAATAATAAAATATAAGATATTTTTTGTGTAGATTTTAGTTAATTAACATATTTGATGTAAAAAAAATATTTATTTTTATTATAAATACATATAATAAAATATTTATATTTTTATATTTATAAAATTATTTTTTAGAATTAAAAATTATGTAAATTTATTTATCCTTTTGTTTTTTAAATTTGGTTATGTTTTAAAAATTAAAAAAATAAACGTAGGAAAAATAGATGTTACGTTCTCCTCTGTTTTATGAAGTTTCTTTGCTTATATGCAAAGAACACATTTCAAGCCATCAACGCATTTCTCCGCTTGCAAATCTCTACCAATTTATAGAAACAAACACAAATGTTCCCGCAAATCTTTTTTCGACTATAGTAAATGAACAGAAACAAACAGAGAATTAAGTATTTGTAAAATTCATCTATAATACCGCACATGATAAATAATAAATCAGTAACAAATATAATATACATTAAATGATTTAATTTAATTTATTTTTGTAAAAAGGTGCAACACGAGGATTCGATGATTTAATTTAAATTTAAAATATAGTTTTTTTTCACATGTTAAACTTTGATTAGTTATTAAGTTATAAAAATTGGACTAACAAAACAACTTAAAAAATGTATATGATTGAAAATATATATGTTATATGATGAAATTTCTTGTTGGAGAAGAAGAATCCATATTATTTTTTATAATAGAAGAAAGAAATATGTGGCATAATTTTTAGAGATATGAAGAAAATGTTTCGTTTTTCAAAATAAACTTTCAAATCTTAAAAAAGGTTTCTTGTAAAATAAACTTAAGGGAGACTTATTTAGACAAAAGACTTTACAAAGAGAAGATGGAGGATTGAATAAAACTCTTAAACTCTAATCGCGAAAAAGTAAACTAGACCACTTCTCGAATAAACAACTTAAAAATAGAACAACACAAATTTATATTGGTTCACCTAAATTTATGGACTATGTCCAATTTTCCCTTAAGATAATTGCTTAAGAGATTCCATTGATTAAATAAATTATTGCATGAGTAACTAAGTTACTTTTATTTACACGAACACACAAATTACTATTAATTATATGAGTACGCAAATCACTCCTATTAAAATGTCTTAATCTCTCCATGAAACTAAGACCTCGCAGATAAAAAAAAAAGAATTCTCAAAGAGAGGTCAATTTAAGCTCATTGGGCAACTTCACAAAGTGAGAAATTACCTAGATTTCACTCACCCACAAAGAACACTTAGAATCTAATGATCATTGAAGGTTGTATAACACTTGTATGTGTATTTTCTTGTTGTGTTTTTCTTCTTCATCTTGATGACTTCTTATAAGTCTTATGTTGATCTTACATTGGATCTCTTGAATTTCATCATTGACTGAAAGCTTGATATGCAAAGTTTTGATTTGAAGGAGCTTCTTTTAAAACAATTTAAAAACACATAATAAATATAACAACTATAAGATTTGTATGCAAATTAAAGTGTATCACATTTCTTTCAATTCCTTTGCATTGTTGAAATATGAACTTTGTAAGGTTATATTTTTTTTTCTATATAAAGAAAGATTCTTTTTCAGGATATCTTATTATGATGTGTATGAGTGTTTATTATTTCTAAAGATATTTTATCGATATTTTAAAAACATTTGTTATTACAAATTTTTATTACGCGCTTTGATTTCAAAATATGATTAAACATGGATATAACTACTGCTAGACCATCTGATGTTGCAAGTCTCCACTTGATGATCTAAAGCTAGCACAAAACACACATTATCAGGCTCATGACAATATATCATGTATATTATTAGTTCACACAAGTGTCTATTATCATCAAAACTCTTTTGGAAGAGATTTCACTAGGGTTATATTGTCCAGGGTTTCAATAAATATCATATAATATTAAAATGTTGGGAGGACAATTAAAATGAGAAGAATAATAGAATTAATATCATAATAATATGTGCATATGTAGATTTTGTCTATGCTAGAGTCTATAAGGTGAAAAAAAGGTTTTGTGGAGAGCAACTCCTGGAAAAAATACAACAGGAGGAATGTTATGCATATGGGATAAACAATCGTTTGGAGTATAAGATGCCTTCTTGGGAAATGGGTTCACATGCTAGAGGGTGAGGGAATTAAAAAGGGTAAGGATAGCAATTCTAAATGTATACTCCTTTTGTAAGTATGAACATAAGAAAGTAATGTGGAAATAATTAAAAAAGAGGAATATAGTTAGTAGTTCAAAAATATGGTTCCTTGTGGGTGACTTCAATTGTGTAAGAAGATCTAGTGAGAGAAGAGTAAAAAGTAGAACGAATTATGATAGGAGGGAGAGAAGGGGGTTTAATGAGTTTGTCATAATTATGAAAATGAACGACACTACCAATAATGGAAAGAACATTTACCTAATATAGGTAAAATGGGAAGGTAAGAACTAGAATAGATAGAATGTTGGTAAATATTGAGAGTATTAGATTTTGCCTAAGTATTTTTAAATCAGATGTGTAAGTCCTCGACTGCTAGTTGGAAGATAAGAGGTTTGAAAAGTGTGTACAATGTTGTTGGATAAAGTTGCATGTACAAGGTAGAAGTGGTCATACACTAAAGAAAAATTTGGAAAAAGATTAAAGGAAAAGAAATAAGGATTAGGTAAGTACAAACCCATATCCTTGAGGAGACAAACATTCATTTATTTCTCTTATTCCAAAAAAAGAAAATCAACAAGGATTAGGTAAGTACAAACCTATGTCATTAGTGAGATGAGTATACAAGATAGTGACAAAATATTTAATTGGAAGGCTAAAGACATGTTAGATGAGTCACAAAGTGTCTTTTGATGGGATGAATTTGATGCAGAGTGTAGTAGTGGCAAACAAGGTCATATATAGAGGTAAGAGAGAGATTTAGTGTACTCTTGAAGGGTGTTATTGATAAGAAGTTATTTATAACATATAAAATAGAAAAGAACAAGGTTGAGATATCATCATTACAATATTTTGAGGTGTTATGAATTTATGTCAAGCTTACCTTTTAAAAATAGTTTTAGAGCTTTTTTACACCAAAGGTATGTGGGGGAATTAGGGGTTAAAAACATCAAAATGTTCAATGAAGTTGTACTTGAAAAACAAAGATGGTTGATATGAAATGTGACTAAATTTCTATGGTGTAAGATACTTATTTCTAAGTATGGTGACATGAGGAATCTCTCTAGTTCTAAAAGGAACTCCAAATCTTCATTTTGGTGGAAGTATCCAAGAAAAAAAATGTAGGATGAAAGTAATTTGAGAGAGAGATTAGTAAGAGGTAGAGCGACAGAGCAAATAGAATGTTTTGATCGAAAGTAAGGCTGAAAGAAAATAGGCTAGTACAAAAGTTCAAGATGTTATATATAATTTCAAACACAAAAATAGGAAAAAATGAGTGACATAAGAGAATCAAAAGAAAATCATAAAAAATAAAAGTTTGAATAACATATGAACCTATTTGTTTGGAAAGAGATGATGTAAAACATGTTAATTCAATTAAAATAAATAAAATTATACAAAGACGAGAAAGACAATTGGATATGAATGTTTGAATCTAAAGATGAGCATACTCTCATATCAACTTAACATAATATAAACCATGAAGTACATCATAGTTTTAAAAGTTTGTGGGATAAAAATAAATTACCTACAAGGGATTATCTCAAAGGAGAAATGTTATATATATATAGTAAAAACTTAACCCAATATTTCTTATGGGCAAAACACTATGCTAAACACTTGTTATAAGATGTATGAAGTTTGAGAGATATGCTACATATGAGTTAATGTCAAAAAAAACTTTTCGCGATCAACCTCAAGGCCACTAGCATCAATACAAATTTTGCTCAGGAAGCCAGACTGTAAAATTCTTTAATTTATAAGAGTATGAAAGATATGAAAATTTAGAAATCACTATGTTTAAAAAAACTACTTTTTAACAAAGAGGAGATGATACATCAAATTAGTAATTTATGTTAGATGTAAAATAATAAGATTAATTTTTTAAGAAAATGTTGTAGTTTGTGTAGCTTGAAAAACAATTATATTATTGTTCTATGGAATTAGAATGTGTATTTATATTTGTTAACATATACATACAAAATAACTACCCTTTTCTTTTATCTGATTTATATTTGTAAAAGGCTCTGTTGATTAATTTGCTAGTAAGTTGTGAAATGGATAGAGGTAAGGAAAAAACATCAATAAAAAAGCACTTTGATGGGAATTAAAATTTCATTACACCTACAAATGACTAAATTACATTTAACCAAGCATTAATTATAGTTTTGATCATATTTGTCACAATTAATTATTGCTATCACATTAAAAGTTCATTACACAGATAATGATTAAATTAATATTGCTATCATATTTTATTGCACTGAAATTTATTTTTGGGACAATTTCTGTGATTATACATTGAGGTGCGTATTGATTTCAGTTTAATATGTTTCTATGGATACTTGCTTGTATTGACATAATTAATGTTTTAATTCTTTAAGTCTCTTTGTTTATTGTAATATATTATTTTTTGTTTTGCACGAAGTCCTGTAGTAGTAGAAGTATACAAATTTAATTGCATTGTATAAGTTTAAACATGCATAAAAGTACACAAAAACTAAATTAAAAAACAATTAAGCTAAACTAAATTATAACAAATGATCTATATTTCTTAAAAAACTAAACTAAACACTTTTTTAAACTTTTTAAAATTTTAAAAATTTCAGGTCAACTTGTTGGAACTATTTTAAATTTAGTTTAACCAAATTATACTTAATTAGTTTTTTTTTTTTTATAGAATTTGATTTAGTTATGCTCATTAGTTTATATATGCTACAATTGCAATTTGTTTACCTTTACAATGTTTTACTTACTATTTTTTTTTTCCGGAATCTATTTTGTCCCTTCAAAATATATACAAAATTGAAAATATCCTATTTCATTACTAGCCTTTTTATTTTATGGTTAATCTATTTATCAGATAAAATGATTTAATAAAAGTAATATAATATTTGACTGGAGTATTTTTTTTAACCTTCTATGATGAAAACAATTATGCGTGAAACATAGCTATTTTTTTTTTAGAAAAATATTAATTTTCAAGAATGTTAAATTATAAAAGTAAATCGAACGAAAGAAACAAAGTTTTGAAATTTCAAATTTATAAAAAATTAACATTTTCCTAGTACTAAGTGTACTTTATTTTAAATTTTATCGTATTTTTCTAATAATTTAAATTTAATCATAAGAAAAAATTGGAGTTAAATATAATTAAAATTTAATTATTTTTATCTTATAATTAATGATAAACATACCCTTTACAATATTCCATTTTCAAGGAAAATTTCTTATTCATGATACCAAGTTTCAATCTTTAGAATTTTATTTTTTTAAGTATTATTAGTAAAATTAAATGATACCTGTCTCCATTTTTAACTAATTCAACCACTTTAATAAAATTAGTTGAAAATAATAAATTATTAAATAATTTATATTATTTTAATATAAAGAAGTAGTAGATTCTCAAATAAGATTGAAAGAGAAAATTTATCCATTTATTTTAAATATTGGTTATTTTTTAATAAAAATATGTAAATTAATTAAAGATATTTTAAAAAATAACTAATATATCATTCAAGACCATAAATTTTATAAGTTAAGACACAGGAAATATTAACTAACTTTCTTAATTAAGACATAATTGAATAATTTTGTTATATTTGATTTTTAAAGAAATATTTACCATTTCACCCATTTAAAATGAAATAAGGCAAAGTAATCAGAAAAATAAATTAGTTCATAAAAATGTATTAATGTTTAAAAATAATAAAATTATAAGTCTTTCAGGGCAATTCGTTAATATAATGCATTGATTATATTTAAAGTGTTATTTAAGTGATAATATTAAAGTATATTTAAAAATAAAAATAAATTGTTCAATTTACATATTTAAATAAAAAGAATTAGAAAGTTAAAGGAAACCATTTATAAGATGAAAATGTCGTAAACTTTTATAAGCAAAATGTCTTTTTACACTAAAATTTATGTTTTCAAGTAGCGTATAGGAGAGAGAATTGAAAGAGATGTTTAGTGTAAAGTGAGGTTATAAATAGTACGATACGTAACCCTCTTCTTTGTACGATTAACGGTGGATGGTAGTGCAACGTGTCCCAGAGGGTCTCGTAATTTGTCCCCACCCGTGTAATTTTAACATCTCCCGGGAAGCTAATCGGGGTATATCCGTAATCTCACACAACATCCACGTTTCCTGTTCAACCGAACCCCTCTTTCTGGCTATATATATGGAAGCGCTGTGATAGTTTGAAAACGCAGGCTAGAGAGAGAAAGAAGAGAGAGAGTGTGTGTGAGAGAATGGTCTGAGTCTCAGAGACTGTAATAGAGAGAGGGAGTGTTTGTGACTCTGCAAGAGTATCTCCGATGATTAGAAGAACCAAACACCGGAAGAAGAAAATGGCATTCGCGAATCTGCGCGAAACTCTCGTCTCCTGAGCATTCTCCTACCTGCTTTGCGTTTTGTCTCCACTGTCGTCGTTTCAGTTTCCGATACTCGGAAGCGTTCTGCGCGCGAGTGATGAATCGTTTAGGGTTCAAACATGAGGTCTACGATGGCGACAAGCACGTTGGCGAACTTGATGTTTCTCCGACGACGCCGTTTCACAACTTCCGCTTCCCCAACAACGAGATTCGCATCCACCACTTCAGTGCCAAGAGCGAGCGCTGCCCTCCGCTGTCGATCCTCCAAACCATTGCCGCATTCAACGTCCGCTGCAAGCTCGATTCCTCAGTCGTCGCAGAGCAAAAGGAACTAACCTCCATCCACGCCAGTTGCTTCTACGAAATGAAGGTTAAAATCAAGAAATTAAATGCGCGAAATGAGTAAATGAAGCTTTTATTTTCTGCAATTTTAGTGTTTCTGACAAAACTGTGCGTTTTAGACGGCGGTGGTGCTGGTAAATGACGAGGAGATTCACCTCGTTTCGATGCCGAGCAAAAGGAAGAAGTTCCCGTGCTTCTGGTGCTTCGCGGTTCCTGTAGGACTCTACCACGCGTGTTTGGGGATGCTGAACCTGCGGTGTCTGGCGATTGTGTTCGATTTGGACGAGACTCTCATCGTTGCGAACACGATGAAGTCGTTTGAGGATAGGATTGAGGCCTTGAGGGTTTGGCTTTCACGCGAGATCGACCCGTTGCGGGTGCAAGGGATGTCGGCGGAGCTTAAGCGCTACCTGGAGGACCGGTTGCTGCTGAAGCAGTTTGCGGAGAGCGATTGCGTGATGGATAACGGGAAGGTGTATAAGGTTCAGATGGAGGAGGTGCTGCCGCATTCCGGTAGCCACGAGAAACTGATTCGTCCGGTTGTTAGGCTGCAAGATAAGAATATTGTACTCACTCGCATCAATCCTGAGGTTTGTGCCTTTATGGTTATTTATTGACTGTTACTATTAACTTAAGACTATAGTCGCTCAATGAGAACTTTGTATGTGTTTGTGTTTGGTTTTAGTTGTTGGTTAGTTTGGGTTTTGGGGTTATTTCTTATGGAGTTAAGTGGTGGTTTGAGATTGCTCGATGGCGGTTTTAGGGTTTAAATTTGGGGTTTTTCGAATCGATGAAAATTAATAGTTGAAGTTTGAGGTGTCTGATTATGGGATGTGTAGTGTGCTGATGTGGTTAATTTTTTAAAACTGTTTGATGGGATTGAAATGGTGAAACGGATTGTGTAACGTGGGTGTTCTCGGTTCTGACGTTTGCAACACTACAACTGCATTGTGCTTTGCTTGTGGATTGCATTGGGCTGTAGTAGAGCACAACGCAACTGCAATTTAAACCGTTTAAATGGTTTGGAAATTGATGAAGAATGAAATGGGAGTTGGGGAGAGTTGTAAATCTTCTTGAATAATTTTTTGCAAACCTGTCCTTATGTTTGATTCTGGGTCACACAGCAAAATTGAATGGGGTAAACATTGGGAAGACAAACAGCTTTGACTCGGATAAGCATAGGTTTTCAACTGGTTTATATATTTATCTACTTCATTACTGCTTTACTCATAAATGAACGCTTTCAGAGATTTGGGTTTGAAGAGTATAGTTTTGCTCGGTAGTTTTTTGGCGGAATTAGGAATGTTTTATTACCTTTATAGGGGAGAGACAAATAATTACATCATTATTGGTATTTGATATTTTATGCTTTCTTTCATCTCGTATTTTAGATGATTGGCCATTTAAGAGTTATTGTGGTTTAATACTTTGTGTTGATTCCTTCTTATTTACAGTTTCAGCTTTTGCTTATTTGTTTGCCTGTGTAAATGTACCTTCAAATTATCTGTTGAGTTACAAAAATTAAGTAATGAGCTAAATAAGCTGAGTGGCAAAGGCTCTAAGGCATTTGAGTCTTAATTTTACATTTCTATTATTGATTAAATTGCTTGGTGGCTACTGATTCCTGCATATGCTTATCCTTGTTATGAATGTATATGCTATCAATGCACTTGGGCAGGGTTTTAGTTTCTTAGTGGATTGACTTTGTTTAGTTTTGTTGTAGTTAAGCATTCTAATTCATCTTCATCCCATCTCTCTAGATAATAAACGAAGTATAAACTTGACTTCTTTTCCTATGAATCTGTAAGCGTGCAATGTAGTTAGTAGTTGCACCTAATTGGTGTAGTTGTGTTTGGAAGCCTTTTGGCATGTAGGGAATTTGAGTCTGCTTGTTTTTTTTACAGATACGTGATACTAGTGTATTAGTGAGATTACGACCAGCATGGGAGGATCTAAGATGCTATTTAACTGCAAAAGGACGCAAGCGGTTTGAAGTATATGTTTGTACTATGGCTGAAAGGGATTATGCTTTGGAAATGTGGAGGCTTCTCGATCCCGAGGCACATCTTATAGGTCCAAAGCAAATCCTTGAACGTGTTATTTGTGTCAAATCGGGTATGATTCTCTTTTGTACCTAACTATTTGAACCTTCTGTAAATAATCTTTCTTTAACATGATACATTTTTCGCACAATTTTTGAAATGAAACAACCTCTTCAAATAAATTGTTCTATTTTGTATTTTTGGTTATGGAACAAATACAAATTGCACAACTTCGTTTGTGCTTTATTGTGTCATGTTGTGGATAATTTCTTCTTGGCTGCAATTCATTTTCAGGCTCCCGCAAATCTCTGCCAAATGTTTTCCAAGATGGCATGTGCCATCCCAAAATGGCAATGGTGATTGATGACCGGTCAAAGGTTTGGGAAGACAAGGACCAGCCTAGGGTTCATGTTGTTCCTGCATTTACTCCTTATTATGCTCCTCAAGCAGAGGTACAGGTTTATTATTGCAAAAAAATATTTTTTCTTCTAAGTATCCATGGTAGAGACTTTAACTTTAGTATTTTTTTTATTAGACGGCCAATGCTGTCCCAGTCCTATGTGTAGCGAGAAATGTTGCATGCAATGTCAGAGGTTGTTTTTTCAAGTAAGTTGTGATATTTAGTTTCACTAGCTCAAATATACTTCCCACTATGACTAAGAATTACTTTGCCATGTTCTCAGAGAGTTTGATGAGAGTTTATTACAAAGAATTGCTGAAATCTTCTTTGAAGATGATATTGGAATTTTACCTCACCCTCCAGATGTGAGCAACTACTTGATGTCGGAGGTATTACACTGGAAGATATGCTTTTTCTAGTTATTGATGATAACTTGCCATCTAGGATGATGTGCCTTTATATTGCTGTTGAAGATTCTGATTTGTTTGTTGCTCTAATATCACCATGTTCACTGGATGACAGGATGTGCCAAATGGTAATACTAATGCCCCACTCAGTGAAGGAATCAATGGTGCAGAAGTTGAACGGAGGTTAAGTCAACCTGTAAGTTTCCTTGGTTTTCAATCTAATATTTCTGATCTCGTTATAGCAATGTTTTCTCAACCTTTCCAGTAAATATTGGTAGGGGATTTCTTGTCCGTGTGATGAATGTTGGTATTTAAGTGCACGGAACATTTGTAGATACTACAATAATTATCCCTTTATTTATTGTATTATTCTTATCAGGGTGATAAATTTCCTGTTGACATGGTCACCCAACCCATGGCAAACAGTGTTGAGTTTAGACATGAGGCCTCTCAGCCTACTGCTGGTATTATTTCAAGTGTCACTGGCCCTGGATCTTCAAGAATACTGATTCCGTCACTGAGTATGGAACATCGTATGCTGTTAGGATTTCTACATTGTACATTCGAAACTATATGCCTTCTTTTGATGTAATCTTTACCAACCTTGTTTCAGAACCTGGTTTGCTTGGACCCCCGGTCAAACATGAAGCCAGCTCTGTTGATCGAGATTATGACATGCGAAAAGGTGTTCTAGGCATGAGACATGGACCAGATATAAGAGGTCAAATTTCAGCTGAACCTCCTCTGATATCTAGGCCACCCAATCAAGCATCAGCATCTTTAATGCCACAGTCATTTGGAGGTGGGTTGGTAGAAGATGATATAACCAGCAGAACTCAAACAAATAATTGGTCTATAGCATCTGGTAAAGAATCTAGTCTAGTAAAGTCCGATAAGCATCAGGCTCAACTGAAACCGTTTTCTCATAGTGTCATAGGTTCACCTTCCAATGTCGTACACCAACAAGCATCACAACTTAAGACTGAAGAGGTTTGTCAACAAACATTCTGTTGCCTCCCAATTTTTATTTTGTACTATGTTTTAAGTGTTCTTTGGAATACTGTAAATTTTCCTGATTTGAAATATTGCTTATACGCAGGCAACTTCTGTTTCTGATTTGCCGAGGCAGAATGCTCCATCTAAGTCTCTGCTATCAGGTAAAGTGTATTTTTGTAATATATTCTGATTCAAGTCTTTAAGTTGTATTTGATACTCTTGTTATGTATGCTGAATTGTGTGTGAAAATATACCATATATTATGGACAAGCTAGTTTCTGGACTTCACATTTGCATTATTTTATTTGCCTATAATTATTGCTTTTTTCTGTGTTGTGTTATTGACCCAACATTCTGCAGAGGATGGGATATCTCAGAATCATGCATCTTCTAATAGTAAAGATCTTCAAAATGAAGCTGGAAAATTGAACTTATTACCACCTCTGTCCATTCAAGTGCTGCAGGAAATTGGGAGGCGGTGTAACTCAAAGGTGTGCATGGCTTCTGCACCTAACTGATAATATTTTTGTTTGTTTTTCTTGAACTGCATTAATATGTTTTTCCTTTAAAGGTTGAGTTTAAGTCTATTCTAAGCACCAGCAAAGACTTGCAGTTTTCAGTTGAGGTCAGTGAAATTTCCTTTCTATTCTTTTTTTTTTGTTATTATATGCTTGTGTATGCATGTCATGTGAACAATTATTCTTATTTGCAGTACTCTTTTCTTATTTAGTATGAGTTGTGTTATACTATTATATGCAGTAGTTGATCTGTGTTATTAAACTAGATTTGTTATATGGTTATTTGTTACCCATGGATCTGAAGTAGTTATGTTCTTATCTCTTTTAATTGATTCATAGCCTGTGTTGTAAATTTGTCTTGTGACTGGGTTTAGGTACTATTTACTGGTGAGAAAATAGGTGTTGGTATGGGTAGGACAAGGAAGGATGCTCAACAACAAGCTGCTGAGAATGCCCTTCGCAGCTTAGCAGGTAACACTGTCAATATAATATAGTGATAGCTTTTACTTGTTGCCTGACAACAAGTATTTGAATCTCCCCTTGCATTCCATCACTATGCATGCATGTAGAATAGTTCTGAGATTCTTTATTTTTAATGGTTTGTGAAATTATACGCATTGATTTTTGAGGCAAGTTGAACAATTAGGAGTCAGTTCAAGAATATCTTATGGTACCCAATGTTCCAGCGTATGTTAAATGTAAGGGTAGAAAATATCAGCATACTTGGTTCAAGAAGTAAATATTCTTTACTTTATTTTCTTGTCTGGACTTGAGGAATTGCTTCTCTGCATGACACTGGTGGATGCATTCTGGTTTATCAACTACGTTTGTCCATGCTAAGTCATTGTTACAACTCTAACTAACTTTTTACCCTTTATTGGAATTATAGTAAGTTCTGAATGCTTTTTTGGTGTATGGAATTACAGAGAAGTATGTGGCGCATGTGGAGCCTCAGTGTAGAGTCGTTGATAGAGAATTTGACAAGCTTTCTCTTGGACGTGACAATGGTTTCTTGTGGGATGTGGTCAATCCTGAATCCAATGAACTGCGAAGAGAAGATGGAGTGCCTAGAGAAAATGCTTCTGAGGTGGGTTTTCGTAATGTTTTTGGTAGTTGACTTGACTTGTTTATTTAAGGAAATAGGTGATGCTTGGATAAGGGGGGTATGTGGACTAGAAATTCCAGATGAAAGTGGTTGTTTAGAGAAATCACATCGTTTATGGAATTGTGTAGCATCAATGTGAAGGCTAAATCACTGAATGGGGAGTGAACTGGCTTCACGTCTGGTACTGCTGTCTTAGACAGGCTTCTTAAGTTCCGGCTTAAAAGGTAATGGCTTGGTGGTTAGTCCCTGGTATCTACCCATTATCCAAGTACACCCTTCTCATTTGAACCATATTGTTGCTATTGCATGTCTCTCATTGTTGCCTTCCAGTTCAGTTGGAAAACAAGTAATCAATTATTTTTTTCCAGAAGTTTATGTTATTCTTTTAATTATTTTTCATAACAGTTGGTCTAAGGTTTGACATGTGGAATTTGTACAGACTAAAATAATTGGTGCCGCTTGATAGTACTTGCACTAGGTTGTTTTCTGGAATTTTTATTGTGTGTTGGCTTTATACCACTAAGGGGAAAAAGTTGATATGCTAGGTCATCTCTGAATTTCCTAACTTCTCACGTGGATTTAATTATTTGTATCAATTCACTATGATTTTCAGGCTTCGGATGCTGAGACTAGATCAAGTACACCTAATGCCATTAATCAACAAATGGAAAAGCGTATCAGCTCCCCGAGGTAATTTAAAATAAGATTTTATCTGAAAGTGTGAAAGCATGAATTTTTCGTTTTGAACTCTTGTATCTCATGTTTTTCCTCGATTTTTTGTTTATTTTTTTCCTCCAGAATATATAATGGTGTCTTTATCACGCCCTTCAATAAACTTTTTGGATCTATATCTAAATTTAATGATTTGTTACTCCAGAAGTTTGGTTTTAGGAGTGAGTATTTTATATCATAAGGGGTGTCCATGCTTAGTTTTTTTTGTTTACTTTCAGAATGGCTTCTGTTTCCAATAAACGATTGAAGGAATGAAAAAGTTGGAAGATGAAGTATTTACCGTCGGTGAAGCAACTGGAAAAGGGGCTTTTGAATTTTCCGGACGGCACATTATCATTTTGCACGCAAAAGGGTTTTTGATGTAATTTGCTCCTGTAATATCTGTGGATAGCGGTTGTAGATATGCCAAGGTAAATTTCCTTGGCAAAATTCTGTCATCGGGAAGGGCATTTTTTTTTTGCCCTACTATTTTCCTCATTTACAGAATGTTTGTGTAGCACCCTTTTCAGTATAGTTGGAATATTAATTACAAGAAAATAATTTCTCCTTTCTTAAGCATTGGTGTCTTCTGATTTGACTGATTAATATTTTTAGTAATCACTGCAATTAGTATCCTGAGATATTCGTATAATCTTTTGATCTTTTGGGTTCATTACGTGACTAGTAATCGGTTAAGAGTTTGAGTCTCTTTTTAAGGGGTGTTTTTCTCAGTTAAACATAGGTCTTCTTGTGACGACCTACATTGGGTCTTTTTATAGATTAAGATGACCAATTTACAAAATTTTCCATTTAAAATATTCAAAATATAATGTTTCTCTGAAAATTTGGTTAAGTTTTTAAGAATTTAGGATATAAAATTAATTTTTTAGTTAGAAGATTGAGAAGTTATTTATTTTGAAGGATTTTTATTGGATGTGGTAAAAACTAGGATAAAGAGAAGAAATTTTTAAATTTCTCGAGTGAACTTTGATGTGTCGGTATGTTGTGTACTGTGTAAAACGTTAAAAAAACAATTATTCAATGAGTAAATTTAGGTAAGAAAGAGAAGATAGAATGTGATAATAAACGTGCGATAGGGGAAATTTACAGTAGGAGGTGATCGAGTTTTTTTTTGTATTAGTCAATAATTAGGTTAATGATGGGATGATTAACTTACAAGTTGGTATTTAAAGAAAATTCAATCAAGTTTAAGCTATTAGTATCTTGTAATAAACTAAACATCCAATTAAAGTAAATTTTAGCCCATTTAAGTTTTATATGCATAATAGACTAAATTCGTCCTTCAGTATTTTAAATTTTTGTTTCTTATTTCTTAATTAAGAAATTGTGGATATATATGATTTATTAAAAATATAAAGTGTAGCAAAGATGACCTTTTATCGTACAATTGCTAGTGTGTTAGTAGTGTGTTAGTGATCTCTTTATTCCTTTCTTAGAATCTCTTCCTTCAAATGTTTGTGTTCGGTTAGAATCGACCTCAAGATAAGTATTATGTGTAAAGAATATATGTTTGTAAACTGATTAAAAACGTACTTTACACATTTGGAGAAAGTTTATTTATAGTGTTGGTTATGAGTCCTTGTTGTGATGTGCTGGATATCAGTTATTCACTGATGTGCATCGTGATCCTTAGAGGATATATTGGTATATAGGTATGTTGAAATATCTAAAGAATATTTGTATAATCTCTTGGTTAATTAGTATTTAGCTAATTTGTCATAGATGTTTTTGCGACTCATTAAGTGTTCTTGTAATTATTATTGTTGTCATTTATTATGTATCTTAAGGTGTTGACTCAGTCGGTCGGTTACCAAGATTGAGACTGACTCGTCCGATATTGACCAATGCATAAAATAATCAACATATAAAGTAATCCAAAAATTTGGTTGGAAAATTTGTGAAAATTAAGGACTTAGTATTATGTAAAAATGTAAAGATTTACAGGGTTTGAAAAGGGGAGAAAAAGTTTTATCTATATATGTCTAAATAGTTTTTTCTAATATTTAAATGTTATAATAATAGCTTATATGGATATTTGCTATCAAGATTTGAACCGATGACTTACGCCTGATCATGGCGTTACTCTACCACTGAGTTAAAATGGCCCTTTTTCTTTCAATTCCTAAATAAGGAACTAGCATGACTAATACATCTATTTGTTACTTTGTATACTTAGTATACTTATTCTATCAATTTCTATAAATTATATAAATGAAATGATATAAATGGGGTTATCTTATCCATCCCACACGATAGACTAAATTAGTTGCAAGCTTTATGACTTTTTTTAGCGGATATTTTGTTACAAATTATTTAAGGAATTATGAGGTGATTAAATTTTTTGTAGATTAATATTGTGATGTTTTAATGTTTTTCGAGGGATTAACTTGAAGTTAGTTTAGGATTGTCAAGCTAGTTCACAAGAGAATAAAAAACATAGGAAAATAACTTGTTCAACTAAACTTTTTTTTATAAATGTTAAATAATATGAAAGTAGTTTTACCTTTAATTGTCTAAAGCTTTGTATAATGTTGAAGTTATAAGAATTAAGATTATTATATAAATATAAATAATTAAATCATAATCTAATTAAATTAACCAATCAAATAGATATTGGTTAAAAGATTCATATCAAACATGTATCATTAGAGATTAATGTATGATATTTTAAGGACGTTGATTTATAATTTAATAGGTTGGAATAAATATATTGCATCAATATTTGTGTATTTGAGTGTGGAAGAACTTTTTTTTAACTTCTTACTATCTTATGTCTTAATATATAATTAAGAAAATCATGATATTTTTTTTTTCAATTGTAGGTTAATATATTCAATGTTACTGTTCTGGTTTAAATAATGAAGTGACTTTAAATTAGTAAATTAAGTGAGTTCAAGTGTCGTATTTATAGAGAAACTTAGTTAAAAAAGACATTACAAAGTACCAAAATTTAATAATAATAGTTAAATGTAGTACTAGAAATTTAAATTTTTACATATTCAATTGACTCAGAAAATTTTAGTAACAAACTCATAACGACCTTATTGGATCACCTTTAGGTCGATGGGTTTAAGTCTTTAGATTATTGGAATGTTAGGTTATTTAGTTTGGATTAAATGCAAGTGGTAGCTTACACTTCATTTATAATATGTTTAATATAAGATTGTATATTTATAAGTTATACATTAAAAGTAACATATTATCTTTAGTGTCTGATTATAATAATATTTGATTATGATAATATAGTTATAAATCACAAACTAGAATAACATATTATCTTTAGGTGTGTGACCTAATTAATCCAATTTTAATATATCATAAAATAAAATAAAAAAATACATCAATAAAATGAAATAAAAAAGAATTATCACAATCCCAATCAAGTGTATTTAAATCTATTAAGCGCATCAAAATTTAGTGAGTGAATAAGTCTAGAATTAATTAACTTTTGTTTATAGACAGATGAATCGTACAATTAAGATTATTATATAAATATAAATAATTAAATCATAATCTAATTAAATTAACCAATCAAATAGATATTGGTTAAAAGATTCATATCAAACATGTATCATTAGAGATTAATGTATGATATTTTAAGGACGTTGATTTATAATTTAATAGGTTGGAATAAATATATTGCATCAATATTTGTGTATTTGAGTGTGGAAGAACTTTTTTTTAACTTCTTACTATCTTATGTCTTAATATATAATTAAGAAAATCATGATATTTTTTTTTCAATTGTAGGTTAATATATTCAATGTTACTGTTCTGGTTTAAATAATGAAGTGACTTTAAATTAGTAAATTAAGTGAGTTCAAGTGTCGTATTTATAGAGAAACTTAGTTAAAAAAGACATTACAAAGTACCAAAATTTAATAATAATAGTTAAATGTAGTACTAGAAATTTAAATTTTTACATATTCAATTGACTCAGAAAATTTTAGTAACAAACTCATAACGACCTTATTGGATCACCTTTAGGTCGATGGGTTTAAGTCTTTAGATTATTGGAATGTTAGGTTATTTAGTTTGGATTAAATGCAAGTGGTAGCTTACACTTCATTTATAATATGTTTAATATAAGATTGTATATTTATAAGTTATACATTAAAAGTAACATATTATCTTTAGTGTCTGATTATAATAATATTTGATTATGATAATATAGTTATAAATCACAAACTAGAATAACATATTATCTTTAGGTGTGTGACCTAATTAATCCAATTTTAATATATCATAAAATAAAATAAAAAAATACATCAATAAAATGAAATAAAAAAGAATTATCACAATCCCAATCAAGTGTATTTAAATCTATTAAGCGCATCAAAATTTAGTGAGTGAATAAGTCTAGAATTAATTAACTTTTGTTTATAGACAGATGAATCGTACAATTAAGATTATTATATAAATATAAATAATTAAATCATAATCTAATTAAATTAACCAATCAAATAGATATTGGTTAAAAGATTCATATCAAACATGTATCATTAGAGATTAATGTATGATATTTTAAGGACGTTGATTTATAATTTAATAGGTTGGAATAAATATATTGCATCAATATTTGTGTATTTGAGTGTGGAAGAACTTTTTTTTAACTTCTTACTATCTTATGTCTTAATATATAATTAAGAAAATCATGATATTTTTTTTTTCAATTGTAGGTTAATATATTCAATGTTACTGTTCTGGTTTAAATAATGAAGTGACTTTAAATTAGTAAATTAAGTGAGTTCAAGTGTCGTATTTATAGAGAAACTTAGTTAAAAAAGACATTACAAAGTACCAAAATTTAATAATAATAGTTAAATGTAGTACTAGAAATTTAAATTTTTACATATTCAATTGACTCAGAAAATTTTAGTAACAAACTCATAACGACCTTATTGGATCACCTTTAGGTCGATGGGTTTAAGTCTTTAGATTATTGGAATGTTAGGTTATTTAGTTTGGATTAAATGCAAGTGGTAGCTTACACTTCATTTATAATATGTTTAATATAAGATTGTATATTTATAAGTTATACATTAAAAGTAACATATTATCTTTAGTGTCTGATTATAATAATATTTGATTATGATAATATAGTTATAAATCACAAACTAGAATAACATATTATCTTTAGGTGTGTGACCTAATTAATCCAATTTTAATATATCATAAAATAAAATAAAAAAATACATCAATAAAATGAAATAAAAAAGAATTATCACAATCCCAATCAAGTGTATTTAAATCTATTAAGCGCATCAAAATTTAGTGAGTGAATAAGTCTAGAATTAATTAACTTTTGTTTATAGACAGATGAATCGTACAATTAAGATTATTATATAAATATAAATAATTAAATCATAATCTAATTAAATTAACCAATCAAATAGATATTGGTTAAAAGATTCATATCAAACATGTATCATTAGAGATTAATGTATGATATTTTAAGGACGTTGATTTATAATTTAATAGGTTGGAATAAATATATTGCATCAATATTTGTGTATTTGAGTGTGGAAGAACTTTTTTTTAACTTCTTACTATCTTATGTCTTAATATATAATTAAGAAAATCATGATATTTTTTTTTCAATTGTAGGTTAATATATTCAATGTTACTGTTCTGGTTTAAATAATGAAGTGACTTTAAATTAGTAAATTAAGTGAGTTCAAGTGTCGTATTTATAGAGAAACTTAGTTAAAAAAGACATTACAAAGTACCAAAATTTAATAATAATAGTTAAATGTAGTACTAGAAATTTAAATTTTTACATATTCAATTGACTCAGAAAATTTTAGTAACAAACTCATAACGACCTTATTGGATCACCTTTAGGTCGATGGGTTTAAGTCTTTAGATTATTGGAATGTTAGGTTATTTAGTTTGGATTAAATGCAAGTGGTAGCTTACACTTCATTTATAATATGTTTAATATAAGATTGTATATTTATAAGTTATACATTAAAAGTAACATATTATCTTTAGTGTCTGATTATAATAATATTTGATTATGATAATATAGTTATAAATCACAAACTAGAATAACATATTATCTTTAGGTGTGTGACCTAATTAATCCAATTTTAATATATCATAAAATAAAATAAAAAAATACATCAATAAAATGAAATAAAAAAGAATTATCACAATCCCAATCAAGTGTATTTAAATCTATTAAGCGCATCAAAATTTAGTGAGTGAATAAGTCTAGAATTAATTAACTTTTGTTTATAGACAGATGAATCGTACAAAATTAAAAACTATATATAATATTTTAAAATCAATTTCAATTCATAAACTACAAATTCCAGTCATTCCATCAAATTAAAAATGCACACAAAATAAACATGCTTAAAGCATAACTACTACCATTCAATTTGATAAAACCAAAGTTCAAGTGTAAAACCCTCACATAATGATGCACCATTTCAAGAACAATAATACTCCATACACATATTCAATTGCGCTAATAAATGAAAATAATTTTCTTTATTTAGAAATTGTTTAACCCTAAAAGGGAGTATAGAATGCACCAATACTTTTAGGAACTTAGGAAAAATCATCACTAGAATAAAAAACAAAAATCAAAGCACAAGAGTTAAGAAAAATACTATTTTTCATATGATAGGGTAAACAAAACTAAAAAAACTTACCATTATAGTTAAACAAATTTAAGAGTAGAGATATTTTATAAAAATGACCTTAAAATTCAATTATGATAAAATATAACTGTTCTATACTCTATTTTTTTTATGAAGGGTGTGTTAAGAAAATGAGAAACAAAAGTAGAAAGAAGTTTGGAGGAGCGAGAGAGCTAAAGAGAAGCAGAGAAGAAGAATATGTAAGAAAAAGAAAGAAGAAAAGAAAAAGGAGAAAAGGATGAAAGTAAATAAATAAATTTGATTGATGAAGACATGTGAACATAGAATTGAAGTGAGACACTTATTTTGACTAACAAAAAATAGTAATAATATGAGAAGAATGGAAATAACTAGCTCAAGACTAATTGGAGCTTTGATTGTAGCCGCAGATCATAATACTTTGTGTGTTGAAGGAAACAAAATTCAGCAATGGCCTCTAAAGAGTGTTGTTCTTCATGACCTTGAAGCATCGGATTTCTGGTTCTCTTTTGCAGTATCCAAATTCTCAGCCACATTGGAAATTTCAGACTTTTTCTGGGAATCCTTATCTGCCTGATCAGCTTTATCTTCCTCTGATGTCTTGGTGGAAACAACTTCATTATCATCTGTTACTTTCTGAAGTCTAGCATTTTCCCAATCCTCAGAAATAGTGATTCTGTTCATAGCTTCCCAAGTCTGAACAAATCTGTCTGGCCCTGGCTGCCACATAATGTCACCATTTCTTGTTTTCAAGATGATTTTGTACTGGAATTTTCCAGCAGGTACAGCCTAATTGCATCAAATGTGGCAATAATACCCAAACCTTTTAGTCACACAAAAATTTCCATAATTTGAAAAGATTTTAATAATAGTAACAATAAGACTCACCATCTCTGCTGTCCACACATGCCCTTCTGACCAGCTCATTGGTATGGCTTTTGCAGGGTTCCATGAGCCAAACATTGGATCATTACCAACTACCATAAATTGTTCCTCAAAACGACATTTCTGATGCAACTGAAATTTGACATTAATGATCTTTGGTTCCTCTGCACCACACAAATGGACATTTTTTAGATAGCTACTTAGACAGAATATATATATTTGGTAGAAAGATCTTATAGGATGTTTGCCAAGACTTAGAAAACTCACTTGGTTTTTCTTCAGTTTGAAGCACCAAATTGTCCAAATCCACCTGCATCATGTCATGCAAACCAGGATTAAATGTTATTTAGCAATCAGACTAGTTTTTGTTTGTCTCTTGACAGAGACTAATTCAGAAAGTTTGATTTCATAACAAGTTTCTCCAAATATGAGAAAGAAGTTGTAAGTTTAATCTAATGGAGAATTTTTAGAAACACATGCAAGGTCAAAACCAATATCCATCATTAGACAATTAAAACAAAGGAAGAAAGCAAAAAGATGTGAAAAAGGAAAGGACCATAGTTTCGGATGGCACAGAGTGAAGTGGGAAAAGACCCTGGTTTTGAACAAGTTTTGGGAAGGCAAAGTTGCAACCCTTTCTGTCGATGGCAGTGAAGAAAAAATTGGGTGTGTTGTGAGCAGACTTAGGAACAGACATAGGAACATGAGTTCCTAGAATGGCCTTGGAGCAAGAGATGTTGAGAGCCATGGCAGTTGATGTTGGTGGAGTGAAGTCACACGCAAAGAAACAAGGTGTATTCCTTTGTAGTAAATAGATGTTGTTGTGAAATTGTTGTGTTATGAGAGTGAAAGTGGGGTTCATTTTATAGTACAGGAGTTAGAGGAGTTTGTGGCACTTTAAAGCATGCATGCTAAAAATAAACACACGAGACCTGGTCTTTTTCATTTTGTTTGAAAATCTCAACTAACTCATGCTTAATTTGTTAAGTGAGTGGCTATACTCAATTCTCGAACTTTTAAAGAGGGAATTAATGAAAAACATTTTTTAATGATATGTTTTAAGTAACTTCTTTCTAAGAATATTTTAAAAAAATAAAATAATTTTCTACACAAGTTAAATTTAGTTTATTTACAAATTTCAAATAATTATATAAATATACATACGAGTGAAAATTGATGGTCCTTTTGTTTTTTTTGTTTGATGTGAGAATCTTAACTTGGTTTATTTTGTTTAAGGGAGTGACAACACTCAATTCTCAAACATTTTGCCATAGCAACACTCTTTCTCTTTCTTTGCGTGACATGTGTTGTATTGGATGCTTCTATATCATTAATGTTTTTAAGAAAATCAGTTAAATTTTTATATTTTACATTGATTTGTATAATTTTATGTAAAGAAACTAATATTAGAAAACATAGACAAGTGCAATCAAAAGAATAAATGCCTTTAAGAAGACATGATATATCTTCTATATCAAAACATTATTATTGGAGGGAATTAATGAGAAAATATTCTTTAATGATATGTTTCAAGTAGCTTCTTTTTAAGAAAATTTTAAAAAATAAAATAATTTTCTGCACAAGTTAAATTTAGTTTATATACAAATTTCAAATAATTATATAAATATACACACGAGTGAAAATTAATGTGGTCCTTTTGCTTTTTTTTCGATGTGAGAATCTCAACTAACTCATGCTTTGGTTTGTCTAAGTGAGTGGCTACACTAAATTCTCGGACATTTTGCCTTAGCAACACTCTTTCTGTTTCAGTGTATATGTCTTGTTGGATGCTTCTATATTATTAATGTTTTTTTAAAAATCAGTTAAATTTTTATATTTTTCATTGATTGATTTGTATAATTTTATATAAACAAACTAATATTAGAAAACATAGAGAAAGTGGAATAAAAAGAATAACTTCATTCTATGTCAAAATATTATTATTGTATTACCATAACATAGAGGGATTAATGAAAAAACATTCTTTAATGATATGTTTTAAGTAGTTTCTTTCTAAGAATATTTTAAAAAATAAAATAATTTTCTGCAAGAGTAAAATTTAGTTTATGTACAAATTTTAAATAATTATATAAATATACACACGAGTGAAAATTGACGTGGTCCTTTTGCTTCTTGTTCGATGCGAGAATCTCAACTAACTCATTCTCGGACATTTTGCCTTTGCAACCCTCTTTCCCTTTCTACGCTTATGTCTTGTTGGATGCTTCAATACCATTAATGTTTTTAAGAAAATCACTTAAATTTTTTTATTTTCCATTGATTTGTATAATTTTATTTAAAGAAACTAATATTAGAAAACATAGAGAAAGTGCAATCAAAAAAATAATTGCCTTTAAGAAGACATGATATATCTTCTATATCAAAACATTATTATTGTATTACCATAACATAGAGGGAATTAATGAAAAAACATTCTTTAATGACATGTTTTAAGTAGCTTCTTTTTAATAATATTTTAAAAAATAAAATAATTTTCTGCACAAGTTAAATTTAGTTTACTTACAAATTTCAAATAATTATATAAATATACACACGAGTGAAAATTAACGTGATCCTTTTGGTTTTTGTTCGATGTGAGAATCTCAACTAACTCATGATTTGGTTCGTCTGAGTGTGTCAATTCTTAGACATTTTACCTTATCAACACTCTTTCCCTATATTTGTTTGTGTTCGGTTGGATTCTATATCTGGATTCTATATCATTAATGTTTTTAAGAAAATCAGTTAAATTTTTATATTTTTCATTCACTTGTATAATTTTATTTAAAAAAAACTAATATTAGAAAACATAGTGAAAGTGCAATCAAAAGAATAACTGCCTTTAAGAAGACATGATATATGTTGTATATCAAAACATTATTATTGTATTATCATAACATAAAGGAAATTAATGAAAAAATATTCTTTAATGATATGTTTTAAGTAGCTTCTTTCTAAGAATATTTTAAAAAATAAAATAATTTTTTGAATAAGTTAAATCTAGTTTATTTACAAATTTCAAATAATTATATAAATATTTGTTATAATTATGTATGTATAAATTAACATATGTGACAAAAAAAGTGACAGTATTTCGGGTGACAAGATAATGAGAATTTTGTGGAAATGACAGTTGAAGAACATTTTCTCCTTAATAGCTAGAGAAAAGGTTAAAGAGCTAAAGCATGAACAATTCAGCACTTTCGGTTAATGAAGTTGGAGACGAGATTTACTATATTTATTTTAATTTATTGTAAAAAGTTTTTAAAAGTAAGTTTGTTAAAATTTGATTTCTTCTCTAAAATTCGATGGTTTATACAATAAGAAACTTAATCATTTTTTAAAGCTAGATCACCGAACACTTTTTTTACATTGTGACGCTTTTAAAATTAAAATTTTATCACAGATTTTGAAAGTTTATATCAGGATATATCTTATAATGTATTTGAACTTATATAATGAACATTTACAATAGGAAGAAAGATGCATAATAAAGAACCTTTGCTTGAATCATGGATAAGTACAATGTTGATTCCGATTCACTACTTAAGGCTCTTCAAGATAAGAACTCCAACAAAGAGTGTCAAATCTCAAGACATCCAAATTTTCAGGAAAACTCAATTTCATTCAATGTTAAAGTGCTTTTTGTACATAAGAAACTCTATTTATAAGATTAGATGGTAAGTTCAAAAAGTTTCATATGATGGACAAAACTAGCAAAATAAACTAATCAAGAGTGACAAACTCCTTGATAGTCAATAATGACACCTATGATTTCATTAATGAAGTATTTAATTATGTACTAGCTTGTAGTTAAATTTGTTTATGTCTCTTTCCACTTCATTCTATAAGAAAATAAATAATTATGGAATTGTGTAGAATATTTGCAACATATTTAAACAAAAGAATTTCTAGATTTTGTTCAAAAAAATATGGTAGGCTTCATCAAATCTTCTTCAATAATTGTCTAGTTATTTATCTCTGTTATTTTTTATTTTTTTTTATGTCATATTCATTGAAAGAACTCCTTAATGCATCTCTCCTTTTTCGAAGTTTTTATCATCTCCTTTCAAAGCTTGATCACTATTTGTGGTCTTATTAATAGGAATTTTTTATTTTGTATCTCATTAAATAGGCTAAAAATTACTTTCATTAGATGTTTAGTTTATTATGTCATACTAATATATTGATAAGATATATACTGATATACACCAGCATAAGTAAAGAACTAAAATCTCAATTATGTAAGAATGATTATGTTGAACAAGGTGTTTTGACTTCAGGGTCTTGTATTCTGAACTTTGATCTTTTTGTATCTAAGTGTATTCTTTTCCTTCTTCCTCAATCATTGTATTTCTGTGCGATTTGGTGTTGTGTGGTTTCAAAGGGTTGTTATGAAAATTGTGTGTTTTTGCGAAAGGTGGTGTGTGTTCTTGAAGGGTTCAAGATCATCACTTTGGTGTGTGTTGTGTAATTTAGGTTTGATTACATAGTGAATTCTCAATGGTTAGTTGAGGACTGGATATAGCTCTTGGTTAAGAGTGAATCAATATAAACATCTTGTGTGAATCTCTCTATTCTTACATTCTTTAAACTGCTTTAACTTTGATTTTATAAACTGCTGATAAAAACAACTGATTGTTTCGCAAAAGCAACGGGTTGATTTTCTGGAATCAAGTTTAAAAACAATTTTCTTTTTGGCTGATCTGATTTCTCATTGATTAACTCTTCATAGTTTTCACTTTACCTTTGTGAAAATCTTTCAAAAACAATTCACCCTCCTATTGTTTAAGGCCTCTAATTCTAACAAGTTAGAATTGGTTTTGGGTAAATAATTGTTTGAGAAACAATTTCTTCTTATATTAATGAGAGTGTTCAATGTGGTATATTTTTAGTCCCGAAAAAAATCTTCCCTTCTTCTTCTTATGTTGTTACATTTATAGATGATTTGTGCCTTGAACAAAATTTGGAATTGCCCAAAATTTCCATCTAACTGTAGAAACGATTAAATTTCAAATATAAGTTGTGAATCTTGTTAGATTCTCGGTAGTACGAATATACCCAAGATTGAAGGAGTTCTCCTATAGACCAATTCTTACCAACCACATGATCTAGGGTTGATTCGCTTAACTCAAAACTTGGTCGTCCAAGAGTTGATTCTCTTAATTCATCCATCTATTAGATATAATGTTCACAAAGTGACAATTAGAACTCGAATTATGTCTAATGATTGATTACTAGAAACTTGGATGACACACAATCCCTAACCTCAAGCTGAGTAGGGGAAGGTACTTATCTAACAATGTTTACCAAAGTTTATAAAAAAAACAAATCATATGCATTAAAAATAATAGTTATAACTTTACTTATTTAGATTTCAAGCTGAACTATACCATGTTAAAGGTTTCCTAAAATAATCTATGTAGTTAATATGAATTTAGAAAGTATTATAATTTTTATGAAATATTTTTATTTATCAATATTAAAACTTTGAGTGAATGTATTTTATAGTTATTTTTTAATGAAGAAAAAAGTTGTGTTTTTTATGAAATATTTTTATTGATTAAAAAACACATTAAGGATAACTAATGAGAATATAATGAGTATGATTAATGGTTTTAAGAAAATCAGTTAAATTAATTAAATTTTTATATTTTCACTTATTTGTATAATTTTATTTAAAGAAACAAATATTAACAAACATACAGCAAATGCAATCAAAAGAATAACTGTCATAATCTATCTTCTATATCAAAACATTATATTATTGTACCTTGCCAGATAAAAGGATGCAATCTAAGAAAATGTTCTGCCTCTCTATATTTGCAAGTCCCACATTGACCAAAACATAAACAAACCAAGTCTTTATAATCCTCTGACAAGAACGTAAGTCCGCCGAGTTGGGTAACGCTAGCTTGTGACTCAAGTGGGGGGCAATACTGCGGTGGGATAGAACTGTGGCTTCATTGGGTTGGGCTTTGATTGCAAAATGCAGGCCTGCCCACTCCAAGTTGAGAGTTGAACCATGGGATCCGAGCGAAGGCTTGGGTTTCTTGGGTCCTAAAGTGGAGGGCACAGCGTGAGGCTGGATTTACAGAGCAGCGAAAACCTCCCTCTCCCGACAGTGGAGGGATAACCGGCCGCTGCAGTTTCTGCCCTGTACGCCTAATGAGCCTGGTCTACTTAGACCATCACTTTTTTTTATTGCAGTTTTACATATCATTCTTACATTTTTCCTTCTCTTAAATGTTGTTCATATAGCACTATGCTTTATCTGTATAAATGTTCTTGATAGTGTGTAGTTTGTTGATGACCACAGTGATTGGCATTCGTTCACTAGGTGGATTTGCAGAGCAAGACATTCCAATTTGCATCAGAGACACAAAGCAATCCTCAATCAAACCTTTAGCTGTGGCTTCAATCTCATTGTTCCTCCTTATAGCTTTCGTTTCACACTCAAATTCTTCACTTCCCCCATCAAAGTCTTGCTCAGAGACTAATGAAGGATCAGCTATATCCATGACATTGTTAGGTAGAGCCATTGCTACAAACTGCTGAATTCCCGTGCCACCTTCAAATGCTTCATCTGTAGGTCTTTTTCCTGTGAAAATCTCCAGTAACAGTATCCCATAGCTGTATATATCTCCAAGTGTAGAAGGCTTCCCACCCATACCATACTCTGCATGTCAATTATTAGTTGGTCATTTATAATAAATATAATATAATTTACAGTTTAGCACTTTGAATTTTGAATAACACACCTGGAGGGATGTAGCCAATAGAACCCCTTAGGCTAGCTGACATAACTGGTTGTGTGGATAACTTGCTTGATTCTTCAAACAGAAATGTAGCTAATCCAAAGTCACCAACATGGGCAACCATATCATTGTCAAGAAGCACATTGCTTGGCTTTATGTCACAATGAACAATTGGAGTTTCACAGAAATGGTGGAGATATTCCAGTGCACAAGCAACATCAATAGCTATGTTGAGTCTTTCAGTGAATGTCAATGTCTTATTCTGAAAGTGCAAATTGCTTATAGGATGCAACCAATCTTCTAGACTTCCTTTAGGCATGTACTCAAACACTAGAGCTTTGAAGTCATTTCCTTGATGATCAACTCCTGAGATGGCAGTTATGATCTTCAGAAGGTTGCGATGCCTTATGCTTCTCAGAACTTGGCATTCATCAATGAAGCTCTTAGATGCTCCTCTCTGTTGAAGTTTTAATACTTTAACTGCAACACTAGATTCATCACCTGATAGAGTTCCTTTGTATACAGAACCAAAACTTCCCGAACCAATCAGGTTATCCTGTGAAAATCCATCAGTGCACTTGGTAATTTCTGAGTAAGAAATTTTCAATTCCAAATCCCTTTCAGTAGTTGATGTAGGAGTTTTCTTTTTTGATCTTTTAACTGTGGGGAGAAGTTTAAGAAAACATGATATAATTAATAGTAATACAACCGCACAAGCTATAGGGATAGCCACCTTAAGAACAAGTCTTCTTGCCAGAGAAGCTTTCCTGACAGTGCATGCAGGGAAATTTAGTTCTGGGACACCCCCACATAGCTTGTTGTTTCCATATAATGAAAGGGAAGTAGCATTTTTGAATATTCCTTTCTTTGGTATTTCACCTTCAAAATTATTGTATGAAAGATTTAGATGTTTGAGCTCAGTGAACTCTCCAAGAAACTCAGGAATCTTACCAGACAAGTTATTTCGTGAAAGATCTATGTCAAGTAAACCTCTCAAATTCTTTAAAGTTTGAGGGATGTTTCCATCAAAAGAATTTCCCTCCAAATGCAGCTTTTCCAAGCTAATGCAACTGCCAAGAGAAGATGGAATGACTCCAGAAAAGTTGTTCTCAGACAGCACCAACTCTCCAAGGTTATGTAGCTTACTCACTTCAGCTGGAAGAGTCCCTGACAAAGCATTATGAGATACATCTAAATATATTGCTAGTGAAGAAAGGCCAATAACTTCAACTGGTATGGTACCACTGAGCTTGTTGCTATAAAGGCTGAGTACCAATAAATTTTGGCAGTTTCCAAGACTAGAAGGGATGCTTCCCTCAAAGTTGTTCTCCTCCAGAAAGAGTTTTATTAATACAGACAAATTTCCCAAGGAGGATGGGATTCTACCTGAAAATTTGTTGACATTCAGATACAATTCTCTTAGATTTTTCAGCCTACCCAACGCATCAGGAAGACTACCAGTTAGACGGTTTCCTTCCAAAGCTATTAGGGCCAGGTTAGCAAGATTGCCAATTCCAGCAGGTATATTTCCATGTATTCCATTGGAATTAAGGGCAAATGTGTGCATTTGGCTTGAGAAATTAGCAATTGCTTTAGGCAATACTCCACCAAAATTATTTACTCCTAGACGTAAAACTTGTAGAACTGTGCAGTTGACCAAAGAATCAAGAAAGGCAACATCATCTGTTTTCCCAGTTCCCAGTCTGTTGTGTTCAAAGCTAAGTCTAGTTAACCTGTTTAAGACCCCTAAGTTCTTTGGCAGTGCTCCAGTGAGACCATTCAAGGAGAAATCAAGAATCTCTAGTTTTGATGCATTCAAAAATGATGCAGGGACAGATCCTGTGAGATTGTTGACCGCACCGGCAAATACTTGAATGTTAGGAAGAGTAATTCCAACATCAGCTGGTAAGTTCCCATGAAGATGGTTTTGAGTAAAACTGAAATAGTATAATGAAGATTTGTTATAGATTGAAGAAGGAACCGAGCCAGACAAGTAATTCCCATATAGCACAAGATAAGTCAAGCTTGATAAAAGGCCTATCTCGTGTGGTATGCTTCCAATGAAGTTGTTTAACCCAAAGCTAATTCGAGACAAAGAAGAAAGGTTTCCAATCCAAGTTGGGATTGTTCCTGTAAGATTGTTAGCTCCTGCAGCTAGTACTTTCAGTTTTATGCAGTGACTGAGATTACTTGGAATACTCCCACCAAAGTTATTATAGCTGAAGTTTAGATGTTGTAGGTAGAGTAAACGACCCACCTCATGAGGAAATTCACCATGGAAGCTATTGTTTAACAAGTTGAGTCTGTTGAGGAATGTGAGGTTTCCTATGAATGGTGTAAGAGTGCCTCCTAGTCTCAGTTGCTCAAGGCTAAGGTCCATGATCCTTCCATTGGAGATGTTGCATGTGATTCCTATCCAACTGCAGTGATGGATGGAGTCATTCCAAGAGCTCATAATTTTGAATGGATCTTCTACTATCCTACTCTTGAAGTCAAGTAAGGCTTGCAAATCAGTTTCATTTCCTGCAGGAGTTGCTGCAATTGCTGATTCCTTGATTAAGATCATGCATACTAGAAGACATCTATTCAGGATTTGTGACAACAGGCTCCTAGAGTTTGCACAAGGATGATTCATATTTTAAGTGCAGAATTTTGATGCCAACTCTGAAATGATGAAGGTTATGTTTTAAGGTGATAATGCTATTAAAAAAAGTAGCTGAGATTGCCAATTTGCATCAATAATAGGTAAGAGATGGTCCATTTGTATTTAAGACGAATGTGTTCTTAGGCACTTTCACATTTATTTTCTGTTGAATAAAATCTCCATACACTAATTTGTGATTCGTAGCTGTGTTAGGTAAGAAAACAACTTGTGTATTTATTTTTGTGCGACTTCAATTTATAATATATCATATAGAGGCAAAGACATAATCTGATGTAAATACTATCATGCTCAAATATATTAAATGAAGTATTTGCATAATATAGTATGAAAAATCTCAAACAAATGAAAATTATATTTCATCAAATTACGATCATATAATTGTTGGGAGTCTTTGAGAGGATTTTTATTCAATTTGTGAAACTATAATTTATATACAGTTTGCTGATCAAACAAAAATATACAGTTTGTATCAGACATAAGTGAATGGAAAGAGCTACCTACATGATTGCTACTTGGTATTATTAATCAAGATCCAAAACTATTGCATAACAGATATGGTTTATTAATTATATAACATAATGAAATATTTATTTAAGTGAGCATTTATGTCGAGCTTATGAGGTGTAACAGTTTTTCATGTGAAAGAGATTTTGGCACTACACCATTGGCTATTCGTGAGCATTTTCAAGTTCTAATTATGTCAAAAAAGTTTTAACAAACACCTAAAAAATTGACTATTTAAAAATATATGAGAAAATTACACAAATAGGCACAAATATTGGAATCAATGTCATTTATTATAGATTTAAAATAATCAATTATTAGATTCCTGAACTTATTTTTAAGGTTCTATTAAGTGACTCTAATTTATTTAATTAATTTAAAAATTCAATTGGATATATCAAAAATCAGTTTAACATGATTTGAGTTAATCCAAATAAAATAAAAATAAAGTTATGTTGGGACCGAAAAGCCCTATATTTATTTGGCATATTCAATTAAAGCCGTGTGTGAGAATGTATAACGTTTTTTCAACCTTTAATTAATGAGTGTTAGTAGGAAAAGGAAAATTCTGATTCCATGACCACAAAATTATTCTAAAATCACTTCTATTATTTTATCAGTCTCAACTTAGAATTAATATTAATGTTTTGAATTTGAAAATTAAACTTAGTATATTTTGAGAATAAGTTCATATGGTGTTATGTGTTATCTCAATCCCATCTCAAATTTAATATTCTTCAAGAAAATATTATATATTAATTATGGAATTATTTGCAACAATTTTTTTTTATAACATGATATTTTGTCTTGAAATGTAATAAATACAAATTAGTAGTTAGTAAAACTTAAGTATTCCAATCTATTACTGTAAATACTGTTTCTATATGTATTTGAATTTTCTCTATTTATAATTAATTATTTTAAATGTGAATTTATAATATATAAGTGATGATAGTTCTCGTACTTTAATAATTTTAATTATAAAATAAAATTATTTAATCTTAATATGAGTTAAATTGAATTTCATATGTTAGTGTAATTCAATTTTAACATTATATTATTATTGATTTGTTCTTTAAAATTTAGAAGAATTTATCTATATTTTTTTAATGTAGTTAGTATTGTTGTAGAACTTTGATGGAACATGGTCTGTTTGATGAACCATGATCTCTTGTTATGCTCACCTAATTTAGAAACTATTTATTATTAATAATAATTAATTTAAAATTAATAATTTTTTTATCTAAAATAATATTTAATTTAGTTGTAATTAATTATTTTTAATTTTTAAAATTAATTTATTTAATGAAGTTGTCTTCTGCTATCATAGATAGATTTTTTATTTTTCTTCACAACAAAATTTAATTCAACTAGTTTAATAAATATATGATTAACTTATTCATAATTTAGTCACAAATTTCATCAAATATTTTGTTAAAACATTTTTTTTAATTTGATGTTTAAAAAGGATATTTATAAGAAAGATTAAATTAAATGTACATTTTCTATTTATGAATGATTTTACCCATATTATTCGATTTTTTAAAAACTGTAATGGAGATTCGTTTGATATTTCTACAGTTTTTACTTTATAAATTTATTTACATTATATATGTATACATATTAAATATTTTATTGTTATAATTTTAGACGCATAAAATGATTATTTAAATATTTTAAATTATAATAATAACTAAATAAGAAATTTAAAACTATACATTTAACTAAAAACATTATATAATTTTAAATTTTATTTTTTACATATTATTATAATTAAAATACAATTAACCACTTACTATTTAGAGATTATATCTATATATAAAGGAATTTCTTATTTAACTGCTCTAAATTGTTTTTCTATTTTATTCTTGTTTAATATTTTATTTTATTAATTTATTTTAGTTATTTGGATATATATATATATATAATAATAATAATAATAATAATATATAATAATAATAATAGTAAAATTAAAAATTAAAAAATAGGATGCACAAGAGCCCATTAATTTATATAATTTATTTAAAAAATGCACGGTAGTTAACCATTTTGAATCATTTTGCAACATTAGTGTGATAAATATGTTTTAAAGTAAGTGAATTTAAAGAAAAAAAAATCGTAATTTCCTTATAAATTCATTCTTAATTTCTATTCTTAATTCTTAATTAAAAATAAAATATTATGAATCATTTAAAATTTAACTTCATGTTAGTAAAATCAATAGTTTTATAATGCAACTAACTTTTAAAAAAAATTATAATAATATTTTTTATTATTATAGTATTTATATATATATATATATATATCTTTTCTATTATATGTTAATTTAAAATATATATTATTATTTTGTAATACATAGCATTAATATGAGTAATTAAATTTTTCATTAATTATAATTAAATCCGTTGAATTTGATGAGATTAGAACACTACCTTAATATTGAAGTTTGATTAAGTTTCCAAATATTATATAAATAAAAATATATTATTCAACAAATTTAAATTAGTTTATATTTAAGTTAATTTTAACTTATAAAGAAGGCAAGTTTTTTTTTCAAAATAAATGCTTGTGAAAAGATTTGTCCATTTATAAATATGTTTTGATCAATTTATTTATAAGAACTTTGAGTAGCAAAAAACTAAACGGAAATGAAAAAAAATTCTACAATTAAAATGAGTTTATGTATCACTTAATTGGAAAAACTTATAATTTCTTCAAAAACTTTCAAACTTTTTAAATTTTTTTTTATAAAGTCTGAATTTATGAAGAATTTTTTTTTCTTTTAAAAATTACTCCGGAGAATTTGGTCAATGAGAATTCTCAAAATTTATGTGATGGCAGCTTTGGAGTTGTGAAAATTTGACATAAACGCGCTTTGAATGCTTCAAACAATGACCAAAAGAGGATCACAATGAAACAATATTCACGTTTCATCTTCACTTTCATGTGTTGAAGTCAAATTCTTAGTCTTCTATGTCCAGCGTGAGAGTATGGCACATGAGTTCCTTCCCATTGCAATTCTCATCATAAAAAGAGTTTTAACTTCTAACAAAATGTTTGATCACCGACTTCTCAAACCTTCCAAGATAGCTATATTCTGTCTCATCACTTTCTCAGCCATAATTTTTCTTATCCTTTGCGATGATCTTCTTTACCAGGATTCCCTACACCCTTCTGCAAGCAAAGGAGCACTAGAAGTGTTGCAAGCTCGAGCTCACAGAAATGGAGAGGGGATAAGGTCAACTCTTGTTCTCACACACACCCCTTTACGTTCCATGCAAGAGAATGAAGGAGTTGGTAGTAAAGGAAGTCAAGGAGTGCTTGTTGCTCCATTTAATTCCACTAAAGAAGAAAGAATTGCTTGGTTTAAAGGGAAGCTTCGCGAATTCAAGATTCTGAAGTCGGATGGATTGAGTAGGCAATTCCATGCTCGGGTTCTTGGATTTTTCAGCCATGAATGTGAGTCTCAATTTTTCATGACTTGGGAGTACCCTGCAGGCTCATTTGAAGCAAGAGAATTGTTGTCTATGGAGAGTCTTTTCAAGGTGCATCCCAAGGCTTGTTTGGTGATTCTATCAAGGACTTTGGACTCCACTCTTGGTTATAGGATCCTGAAGCCACTTCTTGATGGGAGGTTCAGAGTTCAGGCAATGACCCCAGACTTGCCATTTCTCTTCAAGGGGACTCCAGCTGAAGCATGGCTGAACGAGTTGATGAAAGGGGAGAAGGACCCTGGTGTGATTTCTCTGTTTCAGAACCTATCTAACTTGGTGAGACTTGCAGTTCTGTACAAATATGGTGGTGTGTACCTAGACACGGATTTTGTAGTCTTGAAACCATTATCTGGGTTGAGGAATTCTATTGGAGCACAAAGCATGGACTCTGGGAATAAGCACTGGACTAGACTAAACAATGCAGTCCTGATATTTGACATGAATCATCCACTTCTTCTTAGATTCATTAATGAATTTGTGTTAACTTTTAATGGGAACAAATGGGGGTACAATGGTCCCTACCTGGTTTCCAGAGTGGTTGAGAGACTGGGAGAAAGGCAAGGCTCCAACTTTACAATCTTGCCTCCTTTGGCCTTTTATCCAGCAGATTGGAAAAAGATTGGTGGTTTCTTTAGGAAGCCCAAAACTAGAGGTGAATCAGAATGGGTTGAAGCCAAACTGCTTCAGCTTAGTAAGGAGAACTATGGGGTTCATCTATGGAACAAAGAAAGTAGGAATTTGAAGATTGAAGAAGGAAGTGTCATAGCTAGACTGATATCTGATCGTTGTATCATTTGCAAGTATCTGTAATGTTATATTACTCTTCTCATTGAATAGTAGCACTTGATGTAAATCCCATAGCTTTGCAAGTTTTGAAGGAACACTTTTTCAAGACAATAGTTAACCCACTTGATCATTCCAAATTTTCTATGTGCCAAAAAATCAATGGCAATTTGATGGCTCTACCTGAATAGTCTACCCCAAATTCTAACTTTAAGCCGTCTAAATCTCAAAGGGAATCTAAATCTTCCACATCTCCACAAACCAAATCTTGGCAACCTCCTAAAAGACTTTTTCCTAGTCAATTTTCGCTTGCCACTATTGAAATTCATACTGTGGGAGCCAAAATCTCCATCCACGTTACTACCCTTTGAGGCTAACTCACTTTCTCTATCAGTTCCAACAAAACGAGTGGATCCAACCTCCTTGATCAAGGCCCAATGATCCTGGAAATCACGCTCAGAATCAGTATCCCACAAAGATATTGTCTTGGTTATTGGTGAGCCACTGTAGAAGTCAAAATGGGTTGCCAAACTTGTGTGCTCCATGTCAAACAATCTCCTCATGGATGTGCTTCCTCCTTTCATCAACCCCAACAAACTGCGTGATTTATGGGGTGAGGTGAAGGATGATGAGGATTCAGCTGAAGGTGACAAAGAAGAAGATGTTGATGACCCATACACAGATTTTTGGTACTGTATAATATTCCTGATCTTTTCCTTCTGTTTTTCTGTGTTGATAAACCAATGGGTATCTTCATCTATCTCCTCTGTAATTTCAGATAACATGTTGTCTATAAGAATACCACTAGTGTATGTGATGTATATATATTGCCAAGATACAGTTATTTTGATTTTATAGAATGAACAAATCATTTGAAATGAATTGTGAAGCCGGCTAAACTTGACATTTTGTGCACAAAAGGACAGGACATATAACAAAACACAAACTTTTATTGGACACTGCTGAGGTACATGATGTGTGTTTGAAGGGAGGGAGAGCAAATCCTCCCAAATGCTAACAAACATTATGTAAGATAATTTAGCCTCACTCAAGAAACAATCCAAGTTCATCCACATGATACTCAACCATAAATAGGTTTATTCAAGAGGACAAATAACATTAAAAAAAATAGCTAGTTGCTACCAATGTGCTGGACATGTACATGCTACAAATCTTCCCAAACCTTAAAAATACAAAAAAAAATATTAATTTGTTTTCCAATTCAGAATTTATTTTTTTTCATTATAAAAAATAAATAAACATAAACCATTTTCAAGATAATTCAACCCTTATATAAAATAGAACAAAATTAACATCACCTTCCTTACCAAAAACTTACTATTGAGACAACTAAAAACAAACCAACGAAAAACAAAAACAAGCCAACAAATCAAACTAAAGACACCTGAAAATTTTAAGGATAACTTCAGCTTTATTAGAGATTCATTAGTTCACAAGATAAAGTTAGCTCCAACTTCGACAACTTTGTAAATGAATCCCCTGCTACTATTATTAGGATTGCATCATCTGCAGCAGCATTAATTACATGCAAACTTTTCTCTGTGAGTAACTTTAATAAAACATTAAATGATTTTTCTATAAATGAAAATGAACTTAGACAGAAGTTAAAAAATAAACTAATATATTATATAAATTAAATTATAGAAAAACTAAATAGATAATAAATATATTATTAGGTTTTGATCCTACCACAGCCTAATACACTTAATGTGTATTTGGACACTTTAAATACATTTCACTTCAGAGTTTATGTAAAAAAATTGAATGTTGATTTTTTTTTTATCTCTTTTTCATTTTGATCTTTACATGATTTTTTTTATTGAATTTAGATTTTATTTTATGGTAAGTTAGTCTGTGTTTTTTTTTATAGTAAAATAACGATATTATGTGTTTTTCTTATATACTTATTTTAAAATTAAATAGTTTTACTTTTGTTAAGAAGTGTAGTTACTCATATTCTAGTTTAATTTCTATTTTATAGTTTAAATAAATTATTGCAAACAAAATCAGTTAAATAACAAATAAGAGATAACATCTAATAAATTTAATTATTTTTAATAATTTTCAAATTATTTAGTTAGAATAATGTTATTTATGATGACTATTTTTTATTTATTTTATTTTGCAGATTATCTCTAAGAATATAAATTATCTTACACTATAAGACTCAAGTGATCCTATATTGACATTGGTTGAGACACTTAAACTTATACTTACTCTTATAATTTACATTATATTCTAAATTTATTATTTATCTATTGACTTGAGCATCTAAGTGTTATTTCCAGGTGAACCTCCATCCAATTCTTGTCAATTTTTTATTGGTGTTATTTTTACTTCTTATTATGGCTTACAACTCGACTTAAGAGACTAAACATTTCACCCCTTTAAAGAACTTGACTCACAAATATTCAATTTTCAACAAAAATAATTTGAAGTTCATTGTGTGGTCTTAGTAAAACTTTTCCCCATCATATAAAAAAAAATTCACTCTCTTTTAAATTATTTATCAAACAACAATTATCCATAATCTTGTGTGAAGTCACACATTTGTAGTTGAACCACTAATGTTGTTTTCTTTACTAATGTGTCTCTCACACTTGTATGGAAAAACATCTTATTCATTTTTTTGTAGTAGTGCATCTCTCACACGCTTGTAGGGCACAACCATATCTCTATAGGAGAACCTCTGGTACAAGATTTTCTCCTAAAACACACACCACATCCATGTGCATGAAATCACACATTTGTAAATGAACTTCTTATGCAATTTTCTCTACTAGTGCACGTTGCATGTCTATGTCAGGCACAATCACACCTTTACAAACGAACCTATAATGCAATTTTCTCTACTAGCATGTCTCCCAAACCCTTATAAGTGCAACCATATATTTGTTGATGAACCTCTGATGCAACTCTATACTAATGCATCTCTCACACCCATCTAAGTGTAACAACATCTTTGTGGAGGGACCTTTAATGCAAATTTCTCTACTAACACACCTCTTATACTCATGTGGGTGCAAACACACTTTTATGGGTGAACTTTTGATATAAATTTTCCTACTAATGCACCTCTTATACCCATGTAGGTGTTACCACACCTCTAATGCAATTTCCCCTCATGGCACGTCTCTCACGCCCATTTGGGTGCAACCGCACCTCTACGAGTGAACCTACGATACAAATTTCTCTACTATAAGACCTCTAACTCCCATGTGTGAAACCACTCTTCTGTGAACAAATATGTGATGCAATTTTCTTTTCTAGTGTGTCTCCCTTACCCCTATAGACTTAGTCACACCTATATGAAAAAAGTTTTATGTATGTTCTATATATGTGTGCCTCTTAGACTCATGTGGCTACAACCACATCCAAGTTATTTCAGGACAAAGGTGGGGTGGATAAAAAAAATTGACTACACAAGTCATGAATCTTCTTCTTATTAAACTTTAGTAGGTGAAATATCTATGTTGCTTCATATATTGACGTCACTATAACAATCACATAAAATGTTTATAAACGGTGAAATAAATAAAAACTTATACATAATAAAATGCAATTTACTAATTTCACATTAACAAGCTCATTTAAAACTTGAATATAAAACTAGTTGAACTAATTCATTTTGGTACATTACAAATTTTATTTTGTCTTGTGTTTGTATTTTCTTTATTTAAAAAAAAAAAAAAAGAACTGGTACACCCCTTTATTCGTTTTGACTTGTGTCTAACAACTTGGTAACCTACTTATTGTTAAATGTTTGACCTTAATGTGTTGATGATTGACCATCTATAGTTCATCTTTATGTCTAGCTCAATCTCAAATCTTTAACATCTCTAGTTTTCCTCAACTCATTTAGTATGTTTATATTGACTTCACATCTTGAATCTCTTTAACTTAGCTTCATGCCTTCAACATCTTTGACTTAGATTCACAACTTGAGGATTTTTGGCTCATCTTCATTCCTAAAAAAATTTTGTCACGACTTTCATGCCTTCAACATCATTAGCTTGATGTTATATGCCTTAGTCAATTATTTATTGACAACCCATTATACTATATAAATTCAAAGGTAACTTTGCTTTTTATCAAGTGTAAGCAACAAGCTTCACTAATATAGGCATCACATCATAACATTGAGTTATAATAAAAAAGCATAAGTAAAAAGGTATGCAAGGCAGTTTGTTGCAACATTAAGAAAAATTGTAAAAGAAGTGTTATGTAAGACTTTGCGTCGAAACATTGAGCTACACTAAAAAGCATAAAAATCAACTATGCAAGAAGTTGTAGAATTATCTACATTAAAAAATATAACAAAAAAAAATTAACTATGCAAGACATCATATCATATTAAAAAGCAGCAACAAGTTATGCTAGGTGTCACGCCATATTAAACATAATAAACAATCAACTATGCAAGACATCACTTCATATGAAACAATATAAACATCTAACTATGTCAGGCACCAGAGCATATTAAAAGCACAAGCAAGTAACCAGTTATGTTAAGCATCCTTTCATATTAAAAAAACATAAGAAACTTGTTATGTTAAGCATTACACCATAAAGAAAATCATAAGCAACTACATACGTGAGGCATCACACCATATTATAAACCATAAACTGTTAATATATTTAATTTTCTATTTTAAATTATTGGGCTTTGTTTGTTTGACCCAACTTTCCTTTTTCTGTTTCACCTAGGTCTTAATCTTTTTTCTTATATATACACCATGTATTTTACTCTCTCTAATATACAAGTGAATAAAAGTTTCTTTTATATTTATTTTTCTCTACAATTAGGGTTCATCAAAACCTCTCTTTCTTCATTACGATTACGTGCGATTACTTACGCTACATTAAAGCATCACATCAGACAAGGAATATTCATCTTCATTTACTGTAATATGGTATTAGAGCTCTTCGAATGAAGAGTTCTGCTGCGCTTCTCTCTGATTTTTATTTCCCTCTTTGTTGTTCTTGGTTTTTTTTTTCTGTTCTCTTTCAAAATCTTGATTGGTTTTAAAAATCTTTTAGGCAATGTTTAATGAAAACCCTAGTCTTCATAGTCTTAATAGTAGTCACACTATTACATGCAATTTTTGTGGTAAATATGGTCATACTGAGGCTGTTTGTTTTCACAAAGTGGGTTTTCCTTCTGGTAATATTAAAACCTCAAAGTTTTCTTTTACTAGAAAAGTCTGCACTTTTTGTAATCGTCTTGGCCACACTGTTGACACCTGTTATAAAAAGCATGGGTTCCCTCCTGGCTACAAATTCACCAATTGGACATCCCAAGCCAATAATATGATTACTACTGACACTTTTTCTGAGCTTTTTCCTAAAGAACAGGATGTAATGGGGATTCAACTTACATCACAACAGTGCCAATTCCTTACCAACATTTTGCGTCAGCAAAACCTTGAGGATCCTGCCTCTCACACTCAAATTAATCAAGTCGGCAACATCTCTACGGATGAAATCCCCAATACTGAGCATTCTTCAACAGGTAAGTTTCTCTCTTCACTATCTTCTATAAAAGAATCTTGGATTATTGATTCTGGTGCCACTGATCATGTTTGTCACAATTTGAACGTTTTTACTACTTATACTAAAATTAAACCTATCTTAATTAGTCTTCCAAATGGCCAAACTGTTTATGCCACATATTCTGGTTTAGTACGTTTTTCTGATCAGTTTTATTTGTCTGATGTGTTATACGTGCCTCATTTTCAATTAAACTTAATATCTGTTTCTAAACTCACACACCAACTTAAATGCACTTTAACTTTCACTTCAACCCACTGCATTATACAAGACAATCTTACTCAAGAGAGGATTGATACAGTTAAAGCCACCGCTGGCTTGTACCTTGTCACTACCTTGCTTGCTTCTAGTCAATCTAAACCGCATTGTTTTGCTCCTTTTATTAATTGTAATATCACAGACAAAACACTATGGCATTATAGACTAGGACACCTTTCACATGAAAGATTACATGTCTTAAGCAAACAATACTCTTTTATTACTGTTGATACTCATCATGTATGTGACACTTGTAGTCGTGCAAAACAGAGAAAACTTCCTTTCACTTTAAGTAATACTGTTACCTCTGCTATTTTTTTGATCTTGTACACTTTGATATTTGGGGACCATGTTGCATAATTTCTATGCAAGGTTTTCGTTATTTCTTGACTATTGTTGATGATTACTCGCGTTATACTTGGGTTATTCTGCTGCATAACAAATCTGAAGTGCGTCAGCACATCATTAACTTCACTGTTTTCGTTCAAAATCATTTCAAAACTAATATCAAAACGATTCGTACTGACAATGGTGTTGAGTTTGCTATGTCAAATTTTTATGCTTCAAAGGGAATTATACATAAAAAATCTTGTGTTGAAACACCACAACAAAATGGCATTGTAGAACGTAAACGTCAACACATACTAAATGTAACCCGGGCTTTACTTTTTCAAGCAAATCTTCCTCCTATTTTTTGGGAATTTGCTGTAAATCATGTTGTTTTCTTAATAAATGCTATTCCTACTCCATTACTTGATAATATCACTCCTCATGAAAAGTTGTTTGGAAAACCATATGACATTTCCTTTCTAAAAGTGTTTGGTTGTCTCTGTTATGCTAGTACCATTACTGCACATAGGAAAAAATTAGATGATAGATCTATTAAAGGTATTTTTCTTGGCTTCCCGCAAAATACAAAAGGTTATATTATCTTAAATTTAAAGTTTCATAGCATAGAGATATCAAGACATGTAATCTTTCATGAAAACCACTTTCCATATAAATTGGACAGTGGCTTGCCTAAGGACCCTAACACTTTATCTCTCCCTATTTCTAATGCATATAATTCTGCTTTTGATTTTTTTTTCTGATACTGCACCTCCTGTCGAGCCATGTGCCTCTACTCCTGCACCCAATCTCGAGCAATATTCAAAAGCATGAGAAACCAAGTATGTTACACAATATGCGATAACTTTATGTTATTGTATATAGAGATATATTAAAAAGCATAAACATTCAACTATATTATGTATCACATTAACACTAAGCAATATTAAAAAGTGAAAGCATTGAACTATGTTACACATTAAATTATACTTATGTATAAGTAAACATTGCATTATACTACATCCCAACATAACATAATTTCAGCATACCTTGCGTGAGCTCGAATTATAAATTTGAGTTTTTTTTAATACAAAACTCAATCATTTTGTGATACTGATTTTTTTTTCCAATAAATTTTCAAAATCTACATTTCTCATTTAAAATAGTTATTCACGAGTTGACGAGACTTACTCACAAAATTACATGATATTTTACTCATAGTGACATATTACATTACAAAACTCAACACTAACTCAACAATAAAAATAATTATTGTTTAAAGTGCTCCTACATGTTAACATGTAGGAAAAATATAGTTATGCTATGTTTTACTAAGCTTGAGCATTGCACCAAGCAAAACAATACAAAAACTAATTAAGTTATTTAAAATTCCTAAATCCTCCTTAAATAACAGTTGAAAAATTATCATTATTGTTCACTTGTTTAATTCATATTTAACTTGGATTACAAACTTGGTTTTGAGTAAATATTCACTTTTATTTATAATTAAGCCAAAAATGATACCAAAAGCACCTTGATGAATTAGAATTAGCATCATAGTAACTATATTAATAAAATAGTTATTAAGAAGCTATGTGTTTATTAAATTATTAATTTAAACAAATAGTTCATCATCAATTTACATTATCCTTAGATTCCCACCTTGGAATCTTGTATATTTACCGAAGATACTTAAATTCTATCTTATAACTTAAATCAATTATTACTACTTAGTTAACAAAAAGATACTTAAGGTAACAAAAATAGATAAAATTATCAAACTTAGTTATCTCCCACCTCCAAACTATTTTCATTACAATATATGATAACATACAACTTTTATTTTGTTTAAGAGTCTCTGTATTGACCTTTAAAAATATAAACGGTCTTACATAATAAGATCTAAGAGCACCCACTCATATGGGCTCATATAATTTACATTATACTTTTTTATTTTATTATTCTTTTAGTGAAAATTTGGGAATTCTACTCATTAAAATACTCTGCGTAGAAACCTTCAATTTCCAATAACAACAAAAACACGTACTGATAAATGAATATATTTGTTAAACTTCTTACTTTTTAAATACTTATACATGTGTCATATTTTTACAAGAATTTACAAAATTAACTAAACTAAATAATATATGTATTGATAAACTAAAAACTTATATGTAATTATAATTCATTACCTATACCTATATATAATCTATACTTATATACAGGGATTCTTGGTTATAATTGTTTTTTATGTACATAATTTTTTTTTTTATCTTTATCAATATTTTATTTTATTAATTTATTTTGGTTAAAAGCTATAAATAATCTATACTTATATATAGGAATTCTTGGTTATAATTGTTTTTTTATGTACATAATTTTTTTTTTATCTTTATCAATATTTTATTTTATTAATTTATTTTGGTTAAAAGCTGAATGTTTTGTTGTGAAGCTTGATGAGTGATAATTGGATAGGTGGATATGGAACCTAAATATTTTGTGATCGATTTATATTGCTTTAATTTTGAAAAATACCACTTTAGAATCTTAGATATGCATCTGTTTTTTTTTTTTTAATTACCATTCATTTCATTAAAAAATACATTTAAAGAAAACAAATTCGAAATAGAATTAAAAAAAGATAAAAATATATTATATATTATGTATTATAGTTTTTTTTAATAAATAAAATACATATATAATAATGATAAAAAATAAACAATACAAATATACAACAATGATAAAAAACAAAAAAAATTGAATATACATGTTAATATTTAAAAAATACACATAAGTTTATGATGAATTAAAATATTACAATTTAAATTTATAGTTTATTTTAATAAATACAATATAATAATGATAAAAGTAAAAAATATAGATATATTGATATTTAAAAAATACAAAAACACATGAATTTATATGAATTAAATTGTTGGAATATGATAATTCATTTTAATATATATATATATATATATATATATATATATATATGATAACGATAAAAATAAAAATTATGATTAAAAATATAGATATATAATAATAATAATAATAATAATAATGAATAAAAACACACATTAATAAATTAATGCAAATATACAATAATGATTGAAATAAAAAATTGAAAAATAATAATAATAAAAAATACATATATACATTTATAAAAAAATAAAAAATACAAGCATCCGGTGTATAATGATTACTTTAAAAAAAAATTATCATCCAAATAAGTTTAATAATATTTTTTACTCCATTTTAACCATAATTTTAATTAGTTAATCGTGTTGCTTTAAGAAAATGGATTAAAATGACTTACTCACATGCAAATTCGTTTTACTACTTTCCCAAACCCAGACCAAATTACAAACCCCTTAAACTTAAAAATGATCCCCAAACGCCTCCTTAACCCTCCCCTTCCCCCACCGTCTTCTACCACCGTTAATCCATTCAACGTTTCAGCTTCTGCTTCAATCTCCCACACTCCTCACTCCCTATCCGACGCCGTTTCCCTTTTTCACCGCACCATCCACGACCCCAATTCACCACCCTCCGAACCAGAATGCAACTCCCTTATCGACAACCTACGCAAGGCACGACACTACGACGTCGTCGTGTCGGTTTACCGCAAGATGGTTTCCGCGCGCGTTTCGCCCTGGTTCACTTCTCTCTGTGCATTAACCGAAAGCTTCGTCAGCACCCATTACCCAAGTTTCGCTTTTGGAGTCCTTGGCCTAATGATAAAACGCGGTTTTCCGGTTCAAGTCTATAGCATGAATCTCGTGTTGAAGGGGTTTTCCCGGAGTGGTCAATGCGACAAGGCAATGGGTTTGTTTTCTCAAATGAAGAAAAATAGCGACTATGTGGTTCCTGATATTGTCACTTACAATACCCTTATAAGTGGATTGTGTAAAGCTAAAAGATTGGTGGAAGCTAGGGCTTTGTTTGAGGCAATGAAGGTTGGGGAGAACAAACCCAATTTGGTGACATATAGTGTTTTAATTGATTGTCTTTGTAAGAATGGAGAAGTTTGTGAGGGGTTGGTTTTGTTGGAGGAGATGGAGAGGGAGGGTTTGAAAGCTGATGTCTTTCTGTATAGTTCTCTAATTAGTTTCTTTTGTGGCAAGGGTGATGTTGAGAGGGGGAGGGAACTGTTTGATGATATGTTGAGGAAGAAGGTCAGTCCCAATGTGGTTACATATAGTTGTTTGATGCATGGTCTTAGCAAGATTGGTCGGTGGCGAGAGGCGTCTGATATGCTGAAGGACATGACGGCGCGAGGAATTCGGCCGGATGTTGTTACCTACTCGGTTTTGGCAGATGGGCTTTGCAAGAATGGGAGAGCGGAGGATGCAATTAAGGTGTTGGATTTGATGGAGCAGAAGGGGGAGGAGCCAAGTGCTTTGACATACAATGTTGTTGTGAATGGACTTTGTAAGGAGGATCGGGTGGAGGATGCACTTAGGATTCTGGAAATGATGACGAAGAAGGGGAAGAAGCCTGATGTGGTTACTTATAATACGTTGATGAAAGGGCTGTGTGTAGCTGGCAAAGTTGATGATGCGATGGATCTTTGGAAGCTGTTGGTGAGCGACAAGTTCCATATAAAACCGGATGTCTTCACTTTTAATTATTTAATTCAGGGACTTTGCAAGGAAGGACGTCTTCGAGATGCTCTGAGGGTCCATTCTACTATGGTTGAAATGGGGTTCCCAGGTAACATAGTAACTTATAATGTTTTGATTGAGGGTTATCTCAGTGTCGGGAAACTTATTAAGGCGTTGGAACTCTGGAAATATGCAGTAGACTCTGGATTTTCTCCCAATTCAATGACTTACAGAGTTTTCATTAATGGTCTGTGCAAAATGCAGATGCTGAGTATTGCAAAAGGACTTTTTATTAAAATGAAAGCTTCTGGAATTAGACCTACAGTGGTTGATTTCAATGCACTAATGGCATCTTTGTGCAGGGAAGATAGTCTAGAACAGGCTAGGAGTTTATTTCAAGAAATGAGAAATGTGAATCATGACGTCGATGTTGTCTCCTTTAATATAATAATTGATAGAACCCTCAAAGCAGGAGATATTAAACATGCCAAGGAATTGCTATCGGATATGCTTAACATGGATTTGATCCCTGATGCTGTAACCTTGTCTGTATTAATAAATAGGTTCTCAAAACTTGGGCTGTTGGATGAAGCCATGTCCCTCTATGAGAAAATGGTCTCCTCTGGTCATGTACCAGATGTTGCTGTATTTGATTCTTTACTAAAGGGCTATGGTTTAAAGGGAGAGACAGAAAAAATCATTTCCTTGCTTCATCAAATGGCTGATAAGGATGTTGTTCTGGACTCAAAATTAACATCTACCATCTTAGCATGCCTATGTCAGATGTCAAGAGATCTTGATGTAGAGAAGATTCTTCCAAATTTTTCACAACATAGTGAACATACATCAAAAGGAACATCCATTAAATGCCAGGAGTTCTTCATGAAGCTGAATGATGCTCATCCAGAACTAAAATTATTTGTTGCACAATAGTACGTGTTTTCAAGTGTTTATATGGTGGCACTCAAGTAAGTTCTTTAGTTGTCTTTCATTAAATTAGTTACTTTGCATTTTTTTTATCTACTTTTATATCTCAGGTTAAATTGTAAAACTATCAAGATCATTTGGTTTCATTTCAGAGTATGTTAGGGTATGCTGCGAGGCATTCGTTTTGTCTCGTATTTTGATCAGTTGTCCGTTTTGTGCCTGCTTGGATCTTTGAGAAGGGTTCATATTTCTGTTAATCTTGAGAATCTCTTACCTCATGTCTGTATACAAGTATTATTCAAAGATGTGATTTGGAGAATTTTTTTTGACTTAATGAGATCCACATGTGACTTATTCATAAACTAGCATACATCATTGTATTTACCAAATGATGACTTACATAAATCAATTAAATATTTTTATTGGACACAGGGATTGGCAGCCTGACAATTATGGAATTTTGAGTTCATATGCATTTCAACCAGTTGCCATTTTGTGGTAAAAAATGCAGGTGTAAATTTCTGCATCATGGTATACAATGCCCCATTTGATGATGTTACATAACGAGTCCATGAATGAGATTTGTAAAATGTTCTTACAAGGTTTACTTCTATCACAGCTGTTGTACTTGTTTTTTCAAGCTTTCAATATCACCACTTTGTTATTATTTCAGTATAAAATGTCTGCCTTTTGAAGTAATCAGAAATGTCAGAATGGCTACCCCCTTTAAAGGCTCTTTTGTTCTGTCATTTTTATACAAGGGTATATACTAGATTGTGTTAATTGGTTAGAAGTTTAGTGCACACCCAAAATTAAAATAGGTCAGTCTGCCCACCTAAAGCTGCACTAAACCCATTTTAAACAGAAAACTGAAATAGGACTAATTAGTTAACCCATTTTAAACCAACTATAATTAATCCCTAACAGTACTCCTATTGCCCACAACTTGGTTTCTCCATGGAATTTACTTTTCCAGTATTTGTCACAGTTCATCTAGCTTAAGGCTACTTTTCTGAGATATTTTCATGGGATATTAACCAACTTGTGCCAGAACGATCATTAACATTTGTTGATTTAGAACTAACTAATTGTCTTAGTCTCAGCTTGTGTTTTGTTGTGTCTGCCAGAAACACAAGGCTTGCTGCACCCAGCCCCTTACTAATTTCCTATGTTTGAATTCAGGTACCCAAATTTTCTAAATTAAATAGTCTCTTGTAACAATTTAGATGCTTCCAGCTTTGTGTAAGTTCCTTAATAATGTCAGGAACTTGACTGGTAGATGATCCTGAAATCTTGATTGGGGTGAGATCAACTCTCAATATTGAACTGGAGGTTCGTACATTTAGCAGATGTTTGTGTAACCTCTGTTTTTTCAGTCTTGCCATTGTTGGTTTAAATTTAACTTCAAACATGTTGAGCTCTGTTAAATTCTATAGTCTCAACTGGAAATTACTCTTAAGACAAACACTCTTAAAAGCTTTAGTTGTTTTGGGTGGAGGCTCAAGAACGATTTTATGCCTTAGCACACCCGTAAAGCTTAAGCATGATAATTCGTAGGCCTACTTTACCATATGTTGGCAGTTTTGTTAAGCTATGAACAATGCAAAGGGAATGGACCAAAATCTTGTCCATTCTCCCATAAGCTTCAGCTGACATGTAGAGAGGCTGAGAACTACTGTTCTTCTGTTTTTTGTTTTATATATTTCTTGCAGAAAATATGAGAATGAGTACGAGAAAAATTAATAATGTATTTTTAGTTCTTAGGATCCATTCAAAACTTGATTGGATTGAGGTTCTGGGGTTATAATATCAATTATAGTTATATCAGAATTGAAATTAGTTCATATTAACAAAACTTGCATTTTTATTACAAATTGAATTGGGAAATAAATTGTCATTCTGGATTCAATACAGTGTTGTTGTTTAGGATTGTGTTTATTTATGATATTGTGGGTGTAATTTTAAGGTTGACGGGATGTAACTAACTATTTTATTATTATGATTGTTTCAGAGTTGGAGATGGTGATAATAGCAACACTGTAATTGTGACAGCCAGCAGATAAGTGTGGTGATACTATATTAAATTCAAGCATCTTTACCTTTTAGAGACAAAGTGAAAACATATTTTAAAGTATAAAAGATGCACTGTAAAAACACAAATAGTAACAACTAATGTTGTCAATAGCAGATTGTGGAAAATTGCTGTTAGATTATATAGCTGATAGTGTCTCGAGCAAATAGCGGAAGTTGTATGATGAATTAAATGTATTTGTAAAAAGTTAAGGTGTATGTAAATGAAATAAGTTACATAAAAATTGACTCAGTATATATTTATTCATTTTCCTTCAACCCCCTTTGTATTGTTAAAAACAATGCCTTTTAACACTTTTTTTATTCTTCCAAGAGAGAATATTTTAAGACACTACCTCAAGAAAGTTGTGTTAGACAACCAAATAAGTTGTTTTTTCACATTAAAATATGATAAAACTTTTGATATTATTTAAATAAGTTGGAAAGTCACCAAGCTCCCACTCATTATACTAATTCAGGTTTATTCGGTTCCATTCAGATTCCAGCTCAAAATATGAAAATAGTAAATAGTGTCAAAAGGGATTTTTTTTACCTAACTAGGGTAATTTTATAGATTAATTATTAAAATAAATAAAATTTTAAACAAATATTAAAATAAATAAAATTGTGCTAGTTTAAACCAATTTTAGTGTAATTAGATTTCAATTAATACTGAAATTTCAATTGAAATCTAATTACACTCAAATTGTATTTTCAACACGATTATGTATGACTTAACTATTTTAATTTTTCTTTTAAATTTTATTTATTTTGATAATTAATTTATGAAATTATTCTATTTTAATAAAAAAAATGTGAAATTATTCTATTTTGATAAAAAAAATCGTGAAGAGGATAATCTAATTCAAATATTGAAAAAAAAATGAAATATGAAGTATACCACACTTGCATCTTTATAAGAAGTAGCTTTCAGATATGATGGAGTGCACGTGAAGAGAGATAGAAAAGGTAGAAGTACAAATAATATAATCAAATTCCAAATAGTGCTAAAGGTCTTCAAATTTTTATAAATGACAATACATGATTTAATGATGCTGTAAAAATGCATTTTTAGTGAGAGCAAATATTTCCTCAATTTAAAACAGAAGACATAACAAACACAAAAATAAAAACATGATGTATATGGATTTGGGTATTTCTAGAGTTGAATCATACTGTTCTTAATCATACATTAATATCAAAAAGAACTTTTAATTGTAAATTTGCATGTTAAAACTATCTTTACACCATTTTTTTTTCATCTATCACCTTTATTAGCAATGATCTAAAAGGGCATTTCAATTTTGTAAGAATAAAAAGAATATGATTTTTTAGAAAAAAATTTAATTTATTTAAAATTTTACAGAATGAAAAATAAAAGATATTTGCAAGTATAAAAATAATTCTTGAGTATTTTTTTAAGGATACTCAGCATGAGAGAAATAATGAACCATCTAAGAGGGACTTCTACATGAGTTACTTTAAATAAATTACTTATACAAAACTTATCTTCTTATATTCCACAACTTACATATAATATTAAAATCCTTAATTATCAATTAATGATAATTAAATAAACTTTCAATTATTATTTAATACTAATTTATTAGTATAATTAAAACTAACAATACTTTTGCACTCTTGGTTTTGTTATTTACATTTCCATTTTTTTTTCAATTTTTATTTCAATAATGCCCTTATGTAAGAAGTTGTTTTTACTGTTTTCATACTTAAATTCAGAAATTATAAAAATTTAAAACTATTTTTTTGCTAATCAACGTCTTATATGTTTTTAACTTCCATTTTTATTCCTAATTTGTTTTATATTTAATTATAAAACTGTTACATTATTTTCAAAGAATTGTAAAAGACTTTTCTTTACTCCATGTATTTTACAAATATTTGAGGTTTTTTTTCCTGCATCTCATAACTTCTACTTCACCTCCATAGATCAATATAAAAAGACCATTTTGTCCTTTAAAAAATACATTATAATATTGAAATGTATTTTTTTTTATTTACACCTTCCGAATTGTAGAATGAGGAAGGAAGTTAATGTGAAAATATTTTTTGGATTCTATAATTCAGAATATTTTTTATAAAAAAATACATTTCGTATTATGCAATTTGAAAGGTATTTCTGAATTTAGAAATATATTTCAAATTATACAATCTTTAACACCCTCTTACTATATAATATGTATTATGAATTGTACAATTTGAAACATAAACTTGGATTTGGAATTGTCTTTCGGATTGTACAATCCAGATTGTAAGTTCAAAATGTGTTATGGATTGAACAATTATAAGACACTTCCGAATCTAGGTTTATCCTCCGAATTGTACAATCAATAATACATATTACACTAAGGGGTGTTATGGATTGTAGAATCCGATATACACAAAAATATTGAAAAATAAATAAATAAGAGAACAAAAAATAAACTCTAAAAACACTACAAAACTTATCTCAAGCATCCGCCACCACAAGCAACTTCAACCAATTACCACAAGCACCAAAGACCACTTGAAAAATATAGAATAAACCACCACACATGTTGAGAAGGGTAGGATAGGGAGAACGAATGGAGGTGCGGGAAAAATTTGTCATATTTGAAAATGTGTTAAAATAATAAAGTGGATGTTTGATATGCATTTCTACATTCTTTAAAATATCGAAAGTACCCTTGATAGTTTTGGGTAATTCCGAAGTTGGGATTCTGTAAGTAAAAAGATGTTTCTGGAGTTCCATAAGCAAAGCGTGTTTCCAAAATAGGAAATCTTGGAAAACAAAAAACTATTCCAAAATATTCTTCCCAAAACACATTTTTTTGATTTCCAGAATGATAAATCCAGAATTAAAAAAATATATTGTAGAAAGTATGTTCCAAAAATATTTTAAAAAGAGTATTCTAGAAGTATTTTTAAAAGGAATAAAAGAGTCTTTACCGAAAATGATGGGGTGCGGGAAGACATTTGTTGGGGGTGCAGGATGAAACACCCTCATAAAGTTAGTGTCTTTCTCACCCAACAAAAATATTCGGGCCCATTTCACCTGCAAAATAAGATTGGAATCGTGACAATTTTGTAATTAAAAGATAAAAATACAAGTAAACACTTAACAAGTTTATTCTTCCAAAATTAAAGTCAACAAACAAGTGATTTAACCCTTGAAAAAAAAGATAAGAAATAATAAATAAATAAATAAATAGTAATAATAAACATTTGAAGTTGTTTTAGTTGTAAAGCTTAGTACAGTGGAATAGAACACAGTTGAGGAGAAAACATTGCTGCAGTGGGTTCACACATGCCTTATTCTCCACTTCATTTTTACATCTATAAATTAATTATCTACTCTTGTTATTGGACTCTGTTGCCTCAAAAACAAGAAAAGAATTTTCAAAATCCATTTCTTGTCTTGGCTGCAAGTTTGGGAGAAGTCATGGAGGATTCCACCAGTGCTGCCCATCACAACGAAAGAAAAAGAAGCAGTGACAGCAATGCTTTCGCCAAATTTCTTCCTTTTTCTCCGCCATTGGAACACCACCCTGAATCACAAGAAGCTAAATTTGTTGGTCACCTTGACCATGGCCACAAGAGACTCAAACCAAATTCTCAAGCTCCTTTGTTGGAAACCACCACCACCAATTTGACCCCTTCTTCTTATCTTTCCAAACAAAGCATTGATACAAAGGAAATATTGGACTTTTCCTCTCCATCAACTTCCATCAAGCGTTCAGCTAGTAGTGGACCATCACCCCAATCCATTGGTAGCAAGTCATCACTCATTGAGTACGTGGAGAATGATGACAAACTTTGCAGAACAGTCTCAGACAGTGAGTTCTAACTCCCACTTTTTTTCTCTATATATGAAACATTAATAGCTATCATATAAAACCATTTATACCTCCTTTTTTCTCTATATAAAACTTCAGTAGATATTATACCATCATTAACACCTCATTTTTCTCTTTGCATAAAATATTTTAGATACTTCTGATGCTGTTTTTAAATCAAAATTAGAGTTTCATCTGGGTTGTAAGTGTTCACCTAAATTGTTGGAGTTATAGAGCTACAAATACTAATTTTAATTGAAAAACAATACCAGAAAATACCTCTAAAGTCGATTTAGTGGTGGTGAGTTTCGGTAATTTGTATGAAGTTCTAAGTTGAAAGAAACCTTTTTGTAGACAGGGGAATACCCCAAATACATTAGGAAATTTAACTAAGTTTTGTCTTAATAGATATTGTATGCCACCACTCCACCATTAATTTGTGTTTGCATTTGCTGTGTAGATTGTAATTGGAAAGAAGATCAGAATCAGAGTGAGCTAGAATCAGTGGTGTCTATGGCAGCTGAGGAACTATCAAGGAGGCCTAGAACCGGGGGCATATACAAAGCAATTGCGTGTCAACGCGAGTCCACTGTGAAACGTTTGAAAGATTTGTCAAACAAAGAGCCTACAGTAGATGTTGGACTTGAGATGGCTGATGCAGCACATCTTTTGAAGCTCATGAGCTTCTCAAGCAGTGAGATCGTGATGGCGGGGCAAAAGGGTCACAAAGGAGCTATGTTGTTGATTCAAGCAGAGATCCTTCGCAAGAAGGGACATGAACTCATTGCTGAGTGCCAGAACTTGCTCCAAGATGCATTGTAACTTTTGGCATTTGGAGGCTGTTAAGGTTCTATGTGGGGTTGTTGGGAAGATTACAAGTTCAGATCTTTCAAACGTTTTCTGCTATATGTCTACTGGATATTGAAGACTTTCTCACTTCAGTCATGTTTAAAAATTGTAGAAAAAATAGTATTACAATAATATGTAATCAATTTGAGCAAAATTTAAAGGATTTAAAATATACTGAAGAAAAGGGTCTATAGGTACTTGAATTTGCTCCATAATTGAACCTCAACTCAATACCAGGTCACAATAAAAGCAACAGTGAGTGTGAAAGCTGATACGAAAGATTTGCTCAGTCTACTACATTACTGCACTAGCTAATGTGGCCAACAAAGAATTGTCGTTGAAACTTTTGATGACACTATCTTTAGCTTATCTTTATGCATGTGCTATCCAACTGCTATGCTACTGCACTGACACTGTTTGCAAGAAATCAAGAACAGTAATTGTATATTTAGTATGTATTAAAACAATTTCCCAGCTGGAATTGTGTACCTACTTCAATTGTTTTTTGCTGCCCATTTTCTTGTCTAGTCTTTACCAGGGTGGGGATAACAGGAGTTACTCAAGGGATTGAAGATTAATGTGGTTCATGATCACAGTAGAGTACCCATAGGGATTGGAGATTGTGCACTACGAATAAGTCTAGGAATGTGGAAAAAATTAAACCGAATCATGATCACCTTATAAAAATGGTTCGATCAACCAAACCTATCCGTTTTTATAAGATAATTAGAATAATTTTCTTATTTACATCAATTATCTGCTGTAGTCATTTAATCCTATTTTTACATGAAATAAATTTCACAACCCCTACCGATATAATTGTAAATATATGTTAAAGGTTTTCTCTCTAATGAGAGGTATAACAAAGAACGCCCTCACTTTTTTCATGTAACAGCCATAAACTGTATAAATAAACATCACATATGCCAATTTATTGTGGCCCATATTTAAAAGTTATGCATGCAAAAAAATCAATCGGCCTGAATTAACACAAAATTCAATATACGAGTATATTTTTTTGTTGAAAGTTTGACATGTTTGCATCATAATGAAAAATGTATGTCAATCATATGAATCATGGTTGTACTCATACTTAACAAAATTTACTTAGCCACGGGATGAATAGTAGGTTTGCATAATGGTAAGAGCAAGCAGCACTGCAGCTACCACAATTCCTATCAGTTTCCACACATTTGGGATATGATCCCTAATCAAGATTTTATAGCTGTGTTTGCAAGAGTATCTGATGCATTCCACACAACGGTTGCAACAATGCCATATCAGTATAGGGAACTTTCTCAATGGATTCACTGCTGAGTAAGCATTCAAGTCCTCACAAAGCTTACTGTAACTAGAGTCCATTTGGTCCACCCCCTTCGTGATTGTGGCAAACAAAGTGAGCAAGTCTCTGTTGCTGATCTTAGTATCTTTGACCAAAACACCACTGTCCACAAGCAGCTCAATATCTTGCAAGGAACAGAGCAACCCTCTAAGAAACAATGCATAAGAAGTGAATTGCCTGTTGATACCAATTCTGCTTTGCTCCCATGCAATGAAATTCCTCAAATATACCTCAGTTGTTTCGACTACGTGAAGTGGAGGGATTTCAAGCACCCCTTTGGAAAATCTTATGTCAAAGCCAAACCAGTGAACCAGTTTACTGCGCCTATCTACTTTCCTAATTGATACACCAGAAGCTCTAAGCCTTGTGGCGCAACGCTTTAGCTCTTGCTGAGCTTTTTTCACCTTTTGCCCCTCATCGACAATGGAGGACAAGTGCATGAGATGAAGAAAATGTGCCACACTAGGACAGCGGATCAAAGGGTAGCTGAAGAGAGACAGTGTGAGATCAGCAACAAGATGATCAGCTTCACTTGTGAAGACCTCGGGAAAAAGTACCCTTGCCAATGTCTTGAGAACAAAAAAGGGCATTTGGTTCTCTAGAAGAGTGAAATCAGTGAGAATAGATATGAACACTTCTTTGTGTCCTAGTATTGGATCTAAAGAAGAATCATTATGGTTATCTTCTTTTGGAATTTGAGGTACCATGTTTGGTGGTGCACATCTAAGGAGAAGTTCTAACAAGAATGAGCCATCAAGTAAAATTATTTTGGCTAGCTCATGGGGTTCATATTTGATATTACCTCCATAGCTTGCACGAACTGCATCGTCCAAACCAAGAATGACTGTGCCGCATTCATCCAAGGTTGAAACTGGGTTTTGAGTTCTGTGAAGGAGAGCCAGCATGTAACGCCATTTGTGCTCTTCCATGGCCAGAAGGTGGCTACTTGTTCCCCTATGTAAGGGTCCAATGCTGACAAACTTTGGTGAGTACGCCTCCTCGTTGGATTTTCTAAGCTTGCTCGAAACAATAGGAATGCTGCTGATGAAGGACTTAACCTCTCTGTGGTCTAGAGACCCCAATGTTACCTTGATAGAATGCATCCAACCAGACTCCTTTTGAGTTTGGTCCATGATTGGTGAGAAATGGAAGGTGTGAATATCGAAAGAAAAATGGCACTTAGAAAAAACTCAAACTAGTGAAGAATAGATAGGGTATGCTGATACCAGTTCCACACTACACCTAAAACTAAATTTCATATGGTATAACTCTAATTGACTTGGTTTGCATAAGAAAATGGGAAAAAAAGAAAAGAAACTGTTAGATTCCGTTTGAGCTTGATTAGGCACTGCCTAATGTCTAAAGTTGGATCACCCTTTAATGTAAAAAGACTGAAACATAACGTCATTATTCAAACTCCAAAAGATCTAGGAATTGTCAGAGAATATATTTTTTATTGATCTTGTAGCCTAAAGTCATAAAGAGGCTTTAGATTTGAAAAGTAAAATGTACTGACATGATTTTTCAGGTTGCACTATAGACATGTAAATTTATTTAAAATGAATGGATTTCTTTTAAAAATAAATGTATTTAACTACGACTCTCGTAACATTTTATATAATTAAAATAATAATTCAAGCTTTGAACTTGTCATCTAGGATAACAAGGGAATGGTTGTTGCAACTGCAATTGTATTTTGACCAATTATTCTTATAGTGAACATGGGAATAGTTGGTACAAGCCCTGCATGACTTTTCTTTTGACATGTTTTTCTGAAAAAAAAAGGTAAATTTCATTTGCTATTTATGGCTGATTGTCTTTAGCATCTGTCAATAATTTAGGGAATAAAATTCTATCTGTATTAGATGTCAGAATGAAAACGTGTTGAGGGAAGTTTCCCACAAGTATTATTGATAGTGATTGCTGAATTTCTATATCATTTCCTCTGTGTGACATAATGATCATGACCAGTACGTACATTAGGTCCACTGAATTATAACATAATACCAACCAAGTAGAAAATTCCTGCACTATTATAAGATATATTATTTCTCAGTGAATAATCCATGTTCTTGAATCACCGTGTCTAGAAGACATATACAAACAAAATCTCAATAAACAACATGTTTGTTACTGTAATGTGAAAGAAAAAGCAGCGCTATAACAAAAATAAAAGTGTGGCTCGAGAAAAAGTGAATAAAGTTGTCGAACATTGACAACTTCTGCACTTGGACTGATAAAGTCCCTTGATTGATGGTTGATGACTACTATAATTTACTTTTACACAAATCTGTAAAGTTACAACATTTCGAATGGTGGTTTATGCTTATGTAAAATGCTTGATATGATATAAGAAAAGTGGCATAAGAAGTTCTACATGTAGGAACCATTATTTTTGGTATCTTATTACAACTATTTTTGGTCAAAAGGCTTCTAAATCCATACACAACAGAAAATTTGTGTCTTCATCTTGAAGCATGGAAGATCATGGACAGAACTCAAGGAAAAGAAACAATGTTTTTGGTGCGTTCGTGGATAAATCACTTGGTCGCCCATCTTCTGTTGCAGATGACCATGATCCCAAGAAGCTTAAACACAATTCTGAAGCCCCTTTATCACCAATAGACCAACAAGCCCCTGCCTTAGCCCTTCCCAATATATTGGTTTCTGCGTTTGAGGAGAACACAACAGATGGTATCAAATTTCAACTCTTTGTGAGCAAATCTTATAGTGCATCCACTTCCATTTCCACTCCACCAGGTCAGTTTGCGTCTAGATGAATTAATCTTTTGGAGAATTACGTAGTAAAAAACTCAATCTATGATCTTGGAGAGTATCAATGAATTTGATCACATGACTAGACTAGTTATGAATATCATCTCATGGAAGTAATAAGAAACCATTTATAAGGTAAGTAGGCTTGTGCATTGTCCATTCTTCGAGCTCAAATAGGTACTTGGTTTGTGACACTTAACTTGATTCATTAGTTTCCTTGAATTCAAATATGAAATTCCCATTTCTCAATCCATAGTAAGTTTGTGACTGGAAGTACAATTTTCTTTTTGGTGCAGTATACACATTGAAAGTCACAAGTGCTTTAAACACCAATACGGAAGTTGAACCTGCAGGGAACATAGGTGGAGGAGTAGCACCAGTGTTGACAGAAACGAGAATAGTAGCTGAGGGTCAAATTATGCTACGCTCTAGGCTCTAATATTACCTTTGAAGCTTAGCCAAGTACTTCAACTTAGACACTGTTCATTTGACTGCGTTGATGCAATAAGTATGTCATTGCTCCAAATTGCATTTGCACGATGCAATACTCTCCAATACCACTCTTACATTTTTCAGTTTATTTTTTTCTACTTGCTTTACTCTGGATGTATGGAGTAAGCAATGTTCAGTTCTCATATCATTTCTGGATCTGGAACTTATAATAGTCAATTGAAATGCACTGCCAAATTTTCATTTACCATTGCTGAAATTGTTGAGATGAAGTCTGGTAGCATAGTTACCCATCAAATAACATTTTATTGGGTTAAGAAAGAAGAATGTTTTACAATATATCCTCAACTTTGTGAGACTTCTAGTTGGATCGGAACAAGTTTTCAAGTCAAGAATTAAGTACCTGTATCTCTTCTAGGATTAATGTTCTTTATCTCAAGTCCATGACATCATAAGGGTTAGCATATAAAAAATGTGGACAATTTTTGTAGTTAATGATTCTTTCATAGTTTTGTCACAGTTCAAGTTCATTTACGTTTCTGTTAGAAATGATGTACAAGGAGATTAAAAAATGAACAGGGAGATGACCACGTGCAAAGGTAAAAAATTAACTGCATCCAAAATTTGTACATCAGCAATGGCTATAACTCCATTGGTTAAGAATAAGATACATAAAATTTTATTTCATAGTTCAACTTTTTCTGCTAAATCATAACTTAACTTCTAAGTTATAATACTGCAGGAACAAACTATTTAGAAAAAAGCATACCTTTTTTAAAGTAATTCTATCAAACTCTATTCCACGTGATTTCAAACAATCAAAATATCAAATACCTTTTCTTTGCAATAAAAAAGCTACTATTCGATAGTTATTCATTTCATTTTTCAAAATCCAATCTAAATTCAAATCCGAATAAATGGATTGGATTAATCCATATTCATTTTAACTAGATCAAATTTAAATGGATCTTTTTTAAATTCATTTAAAGTGGATTAAATCTAAATTCAATCCATTTTGTTAATTAGATTAAATTCACTTTATCAATTAAATTAAATTCATTTTGGTATGGACACAGACTAACTTGGCTAGAACCGGGCCTAAGCCGACTCAACTTGAACGCGGACCAACTCGGTTCGACATCGACTCGGGTCCAGACTACTCGACATCAACTCGGGGCCGGACGACTCGATAATGGCCCGGGCCTGAATGATTCGACATCAGCCAGAGCCCGTTCGACTCGAGATCGGTCCGGATCCGCTCGACTTGACATCGGCCCGGGCACGCTCAGCTCGATATTAGCCAGGGCCCAATAGGCTTGACAACGACACGGGCTCGCTCCACTCGACATCGACTCGAGCCCGGAGGACTCGACATCAGCTCGAACCCGGATGACTCAACATCGGTCCAGGCCCGGACGACTCGACAATGGCCTGGGCTCGGAGGACTCGACATCGGCTCAGGCCTGCTCGGCTTGACATCGGCCCGGGCCCATTCAACTTGACATCGGCTCGGGCTAGGGAGACTCGACATTGGCTCGGGCCGGCTCGGCTCGACATCGGCCTAGGCCCAATCGACTCGACATCAGCTTGGGCCCGGGCCCAAACGAATCAACATCGGCCCAGACGACTAGAAAATAGCCCATGCCTGGATGATTCGACATCGGCCAAAGCCCGTTCAACTCGACATCAGCCCGGGCCCGCTCGGCTTGACATCGGCCCGGGCCCGCTCGACTTGACATTTGCCAGGGCCCATCAACTCGACATCGACCCAGGCCCGCTCCACTTGACATCGGCTCGAGCCCGGACGACTCGACATCGGCCTGAACCCGGATGACTTGACATCGGTCCGGGCCCGGACGACTTGACATCGGTTTGAGCCCGGATGACTCGACAATGGACTGGGCCCGGACGATTCGACATCGGCTTAAGCCCGCTCGACTTGACATCGGTCTGGGCTGGCTCGACTCGACATTGGCTAGGGCCCAATCGACTCGACATCGGCCCGGGCCCGTGAGACTCAACATTGGCTCGGGCCGGCTCGACTCAAAATTGGCCCGAGCTCAATCAACTACACATCGGCCCGGGCTCGGGACACTCAACATCGGTTCGGGCCCGTTCGGCTCGACATCAGCCAGGGGCAAATCGACTTGACATCGACTTGGGCCCCTCCACTCGACATCGACCCAGGCCGTTTGGCTGACATCAGGCTGGGCCCAGGAGACTCGACATTGACCCAGGCCTGGGAGACTCGACATCATCTCGGGCTTGCTCAGCTCGACATTGGCCTAGGCCTGTTCAGCTTGACATCGGCCCGGGCACGAGAGACTCGACATTGGCTCGGGCCCAATTGACTCGACATCGACCTGGGCCTGCTCCACTCGATATTGGCCCGGGCCCGGGAGACTCGACATTGACATCAACCCAGGCCCGTTCGACTTGACATCGGCGCAAGCCCGACGACTCGACGTCAGCTCGGGCTTGCTTGACTTGATATCGACCTGGGCCAGCTCAACTTGACATCGGCCCGAGCCAGCTCGGCTCGACATCGACTTGGGAATGCTCGACTCGACAACGGTCCGGGCGTGCTCGGCTCGAAATCGGCTCGGACCCGCTCGACTCGATAGGGGTTCGGGACTGCTCGGTTAGACATCGGCCCGGGCCCGCTCGGCTCGACATCAGCTGGATTATCTTGGCTTAACTTGGATCGGACCAAGTCAAAATCCATCCCAAAATGCAATTTGGATAATCCAAAAATGTATAAATCTATATCTAATTCATATCTAGTTAAATGGATTGGATTTAAAATCCAAAAATATGAATTTGGATTTGAAATAAATTCATTTAAATGAATTAAAACTAATATGGATATGGATAATTATAGATTGAATTTTGTAATTTAGATTTTTTCCCACACTTAATCTTCAGTTATAATTATTATTAATTACTTATTTTTTGTCTCTTGTAACCGTTGATGTTTATTATTATGTTATTAAGCACATAATTATGATAGTGTAATCAAATAAAAAATAATTCTTAATATATAATTAACATCTTTTTTCTTATGTAAAAAACATAAAAAAAGAAATCAACATTCTCCAACTTAATTTTGATTCATATACTTTTAAAGATAATCCTATTAAAACAATTGAATCGATCCTTTAATCTTAACCTTAAAATTTATCAAAACCATATAGATATTATCATACATGGTGGTAGTTTTGTTTTAAGATAAACAGCTTCTTCTATGTTTTACAATGCATAATATTTTCTAATAATTGAAATGGGTTCAAAATATATTTATTTAAATGAATCATAATCTTTATATCACAAACTTAATGTTAACCAAGTCATAGAATAGAAAAACATAAACATTAATGCAAGAATATCATATGAATCTAAATTTTATTGCTGACAACCTTTCAGTGAACCATTAATTTTTGCGTTATATATACTCAATATAGATTAACTTTTCATCTGTGTATATTTTATTTCAATATACTTAATGTTCTTACTAGGAATATGAGACCTAGAGAACTATTGACCGATTTCGTCTTCTTTCCTTCTATTGGTCGGTTGATCTACACTTCAGCCTACTCCTTCGGGTCTTGGTTGCTTGATCACTATCTTCTGAGGAATGCCAAAGGGGTACCTGCAGAAGATACTCCGACGCTCAAGTCAGCAAAGGGTGTTCGACACTCGGTTGTCAGAGTACAGTAATTAATGACGTACATTGTTCTTGAAATATGTGTTATTTATATTATTTTAATGAGTTTACCTTATTGGACCGAATTAGTAAGTTGGGTCGTACTTAGAGGTGTATTACCTAATTCATAATGATGATTTAGCCTTGTTGACCTTGATTGAGCGTTAATGAACCGATGATGTCGGTTGTCCTACACAGACGTGTATCATTCGGTCGACTCGACTGTAAAAGCCGAGTCTGATATTGACCGTTCGATCCATACCAGTACATTTATTTTTTTTAATTAATAATTAACCCTAAAGCTCTTTATTAGCATAAATTCAAAAACAATATATCACTTCATTAAATAAATTATTTCTTGGGTATGGTGATATTTTCACAACCACCAAATAAAAAAATATATTCATTTAACAACTCAAAATAATAATATTTTAATATTTAATTTAATTTAAAATTATAATATGTTGTTATATTATTAAAGTGAATTGTAAAATGGGTGTATTTTTTTAAAAGAGTGTCAGAGTATTACTTTTGTTATTTGTTTATAGTGGTTTCTAAAAATATCATGCGTTTTCCTTATTTTCTCAAATTTTAGTTGTTGAGAATTTTCACTTCCACTAATTGAAACATTTCACTCTTTAACTTTTGCGTGATAATTTTTTTATCAATTATATGATATTTTTAACTTTGTACAATTAAATCTTTTCTTGCTAATACATGGATAAAAAATTTACAAATGTTATATATATATATATATAATTAGCTACTAACATGACATTTTGGTATATAAAGTTGATTAGATATTATTTTTTAATTTAATAAGAAATGGATTTTAAATTTCACTTAATCTTATTAAATCGGTTTATAAGGTGAGGTTTACATTCACTTATATACTATTAAAGGTTACTATCTCTAATTGATATGGGATCTTCAACACACATCTCACACCGAAACCTGTAAACTTGTGCGTAAGACTATATATTTATGAGTGGTGACCTGATCAACCCAACAAACTTTCGTTATGATAGACTCTATATGACTTTGATACCATATTAAGAAGTGAACTTTAATACCAACTCAACCTTCTAAAATCAGCTCATAGGGTGAGTTTTGCATCTACTTATATACTATGAAAGATCCTTGTCTCTAGTTTATTGAACAAGAGCTTTGATGTCTCCAAATCTCTATGGATTGCTTGAAGGCTGGATGTAGCTTGTGTGTGTGAGTTCTGAGTAGTTTGAATTTGTAAATCCACTCTTAATTAGGATTCAAAGTTGGTTTAAATCAATTTCTTTTGAAAAAGTGTGTTTTGCAAAAAAGTGGAAAAACAACCAGTTATTTTATCGTTTCAATGGGTTGTTTGACACTTAGTGGTTTTTGAAACAGGTTTTGACAAAGCTTGAAATTGGTTGACTTGCTGTCAAACCAATTCAATCGGTTGTTTCAACAATTCAACTGATTGTTTTTTTAAATCTCTTAACAAAATTTATTAAGTTTGGTAAATATGTTTTAATTAATTCAAAACTGTTTTGGCTCCTTCATTAAATGCTTTTAACTAACTTTTGGACTTTATATAGGTTGTTTAACGCTTCTGATAGTAATGATCAGAGATTAATCTTTTGTAAATAGTTTTCTCCAAGATTTACATCAAGCTTTGTTTGAACTTGCTAATAGTGGAATAATACTGTTGTGTAATCTTTTGTGATTCAGTCTGTATCAGGTGTGATCTTTCCTTATTCTCTCTTGATCTGTATTTATGTAAAGAATTGTGTTTCACAGAGTCAGAGGGTGTTCTAATATGCGTGGTATGTTGTAGTGCCAAAGGAACTGTGTTCTTGAGGGGTTCAAGATCACTTCTTTGGTGTGTGTGTGTGTGTGTGATTGTAATCTGTGGTTGATTACATGGTGGAATACCCATTGGTTTCTAGGGACTGGATGTAGCTTTGGTGTAAGAGTGAACCAATATAATTTTGTTTGTGTGATTCTCTCTTTCCCTAATCTCAATTATAATTTTTTTAAGTTTTTTTTAAACTACTGATAAAAAGAACCGGTTGAATCACAAAAACAACCGGTTGAATTTTTTGAAATCAACTAAAACAAATTTTTAACTTGAGCATTTTCATTCCTTTGGCTTTGATTCTTCATTGGCTTTCTCCGTACCTTCAAAGTTTGCGAAAAACATTTAAAAACAATTTACCCCCTCTTGTTTTAGACCTACAATTCTATCATAGTCGATACGAGATTTCAAACATTTCTCAATGAGGACAATTGCCTTAGTCTTCTTCTATCCCCAAAAACCCCAAAAAGCATTCATAACCAATTTTATCACATCAATAATTTTTAGAAACACCAAGGGTATTCATAATTAAATACTTTTCTTCTTGCACTCTCATAATTTCTTCATTCATTTACATAGGAATAGTAAAATTTCCATTTTACACTTAACAAAATAAATAAATAAACCCACAACACTCCCTTTTCCTATTTTGCATCTTCTCAGCGAACATGTTCTTTTAGTAAATGTCAATGGTCAATGGAACCATCTCAATCTTCCATTGGTTTCGTTGCAACCGCAACTCCACAATAAAAAATAACTTTTGAATTTTCCTCCATTTCTCATTCTAAACAACCTTACTAGCAATATACACATTCTTGAACATAACATACGCAACACCAACACCAAACACACCCCACCAGCCACGAAATCGCATCCCTCACCTGCAACAATTTATTGGCTAAATCATTAAAGCACACAAATTCATTTGTGGCAATAACCTTAAAAGCCTTCCCAGATACTCTTACAACACTACTCTGTCCTAAGTACAAATTTGTATTCTAGATTGTGTAATCTGAAGTATAAAATTTGTATTTTGGATTGCACAATCTGGAATATAATTTTTTTTCTTTTGGATTGTGCAATCTAGAATGTAAAATTCTATTATGGATTTAAAAACATCTTCCAAGTTGTATTGTCTAGCATGATGCATTTTAGATTATACAATTGGAAGATATCAGAATTACTTTCTGGATTGTAAAATTTGAAAAACATCATGATATACGGTATAGTTCAGATTTTTTTTTATAAATATGGAATTAGTTTTTTTATTATACAATCCATAATGTATTTTTTTAAAACATATTATGGATTGTGCAATCCATAATTAGAAAAGTCTTTTAAATGGTACAGTCTATAATATAAAATTATATTTTTAATTGTACAATCCAAAAATATAATTTTGTATTTCGAATTGCACAATCCAAAATGCATAAAATCCAAATTTTTATATTATAGATTCTATAATCCAGAAAGTATCCATATTTCACATTTTAGAATTGAAAAAAAAAAATAGAAGAGCAAAGTGGAAATTTTCATATTTATGAAGGCGCAGAAAGGAAATTATGTGGTGCAAAAAGAAAACTCATATTAATCAGTCCTACTCTCAAAGTATCGAGATTCACACGAATTTGAACAAATAACAAAAATGTGTGGAGAAGATTGTGTTTGTTTCTATATGTCTTAAATAGTAAAAAAATCTATTGACCCTAAAATATCTCCTCTCAATTTACCTTTCTTTTTATCTGAGTTATAAACTAAATTAACTATTAAAGTTATTATTTAAATAGTTGTGACATGTATTTAACTAAAAAAAAATCATAAATATATTAACAATGGCAATTTGATTACAAAATTGTTCTTTGATAGAAAAATATATATTATGTTTTTATAGAAAATATAAATATAGTGAAAAGTGTAATGCGTTTTTATCAATCTTTAACTTAGAAAATAGAACTGTGTTGTTTAAATCTCAGGTATGAAAGTGTTGTTTTAGACTTGATTTTCCAAAAAAAAATAAATTAAAATAGGGTAAAAGATTTATATATATTATATATATATATTTGTAAAGGGAATAAAATTCAATAAAAATAAAAAAACAAATGTCATATACTTAATGAAATTTAAGAGAAGTAAATGTAATTTACTTGTCTAATAATCAAGCTTAGGTTTGCAGAGCTAACTTTTCCTTATTTATTTAAAATAAAATAAGCAAAAATAGTTTCAGGAAAAATCTCCATAGAGTGTTGAAAATTTGCTCCATTTTATTTATAGGTTGCATGAAAAAGCATGTCTCAAACTGGTACAAAATTAGCACAAGCTTCACCCATCTTAATTGGTTTGTCAGCCTTTTTATCTACCCATATTGAAAACCAGCACTTTTATGAAACCTATTGAATTAAACATCTAACTCCTTAACAATGTATCATTATTATTATATTCAAATTTATTGTTTATATTTCTTTAACAAAACAGAAATTATTCATTTTAAAATCTGATTACTGTTGATTTTCATATCATTGATTGAAATTATTTGGTCTTTTGGAACCAATTTTCTGATGCGTCCACTCAACTTACAAGACAAAAAGGGAACCAAAATACAGAGAAATGCAATAACAGAGGTTGATGCATCATGAATTATGAACACAAAGTTCTGATAATAAATAATTTTCAACACTCCAACTTCGGTGGCACATGAGAGACAGAGAAGCATAAGATCGCACATGCATCCCATGTGAATATGCAAAGGGTCCACGCTCTATTCACTATCCATCAAGAACATACACTGAGAATCTAAAAGATTAAACAAAGTTCCAAGTTCCACACACACATGCAAAGTAATAATAATGAGATAGAGTCCATGAATGAACACAAAGAGAAATTGGAATCAAAGTCTCAAGCTATCTCCAAATAACAAAAATGAGAAGATACCAAAACATAGGTAAATTAATTAGCCCATGCATTTATAGCAAAGGAATCATCATATCCATTGGCCACACTATTTTTAAATTGTAATCAACTAATCTCAAAGGGAAAAGGAAAACCTATAGTGTAACAAGAGAGAAAAAAAATTGCAGCAAAACACAACCAGCACACACATCAAATTAAAGGGGAGTGTTACTAAGATTCCCCCCATGTATGATACAACATATTGATTTCAGCTGAACTCTATTTTGTTGTTGAGGTAGTGAGTGAGTTAAACTCAGTGTTGATGGTGGTGAGGGGGTGGTGCTGCTGCCATGGCTGGTGGAGTTGGGGACTTGCATTGGTAGCACTTGGCAAAGAGTCCAAAAGTGTCAATTTGCCTGATGAAGTTGGACATGCTGGCCCATCCTCCAAACCCAAACCCAACCACCAAAACCCACACCACAATGAATGCATTGAACAGATACATTGCAGTCCAGCTTGGCATAAAGAAAGGAGGCTTCTCGGCAGCATTCTACAAAACAAAAAGCAAATTGAGTCACATAATTGAGGCCCCTACTTATACTCTCCAATTGCATTATTTCAAAAATTTCCAAAACAAGACCAATAATGATGTCAAATGGAATTAAAATCAAAATGTGTAGCTCTTTCTTATATCTTATCTTAAGTACTGTGTACTTATGACCCTGATCATCATCATATCTGAAACCTTTTATTCCAACCCTTTTGCACTAAGGTTGGCCAAATTTGCACTAATGTTGGCCTAATTTGAATTATTGGGGGGAGAGAGATGAGTGAAATTGGCCAGCTCAAGAGAGGCATAGTACGATATTGTTGACTGTAGCAAATAACTGAAAGAAAATGACCTCCCACCAGTCCTTCAATCTTCTAATGCATTCAAATCCAAGCCTTAAATGCTTCTGTACATTTTCTGCTCTCACCCTTTCCTTGTGTTTCTCTTTCTCTCTCTCTCTCTCACACACACACAAACACACACTGTGCGTGCACATTTAATAGTGGGATACGGGAAGAAGTCCCCATCCAAATGCCTATGTCCAACAAACGCATAATGACACACATACCCTCTGTCACATCCTCATATTCACAATAATGCCACATCTCATTCAATCATATTCAACTTCAGGCATAACATGATAAAAATGGTAAAATCTTATTAGATGTTTCCATGTTTGAGTAAAAATGTCTTGTAGTAAAAGTGTTTAAAAACAAGCTGGCATTGACTTCATGAAGAAACAGCTGAGCTAAGTGTCACTGTAACATATCTAAATCAAAACATGAAAACTCAGAAACAAGATTAACAAAACTGAATGTTATCTTATGAATTTTGAATATAAGTGTATGAAACACTGAATGGTTTACCTGTCTTGCAGAGGCTTTTCTGTAAGTGAGCATATGTGCTGAGGCGGGGATGATGTAGACAGTGAAACTAACCAGCAGAGCTCCAACTGCAGAGTTGATGGGTCCAAAGAAAGGGAAGATTATGGCAAAAAACCATATTGGTATCACCACTGGCAACCTTGCAAGTGCCCTTAGACAAATGCTTTTTGTGTCATGCATCCCAATTACCTTCTCCCAGACAAAGTACAGTGGAGTACAAGCGAAACCGAAAGTGATGAACTGCATGCATCCCATTAAATATTTGGAGTTAGAACTCTCCTTTCATCCATGCTCAAATGTTTCTTTCTTTTCTTCAATTATTTAACAAAACCATCGTAATAGGAAGGAACAAAGGCATTTATTTGCTGTGTTCAACTTGCTGGCTTGCAGCAATTGTCTTTTGCCACTTTTGACTACTGGTTTTGGACAGCATAGTTAATACAAAGTGGTATTTGAATTTATGTAAATTGTATAAAAGAATTTCACCGACATGCAAAACATGACATTAGATGGATTTTGAATGTTAGAAGGAAATAATCTTTCCATTGAAACACTGCAAAATAAAATACCTGACTTTGGTGCAAAAGTTATATCCATAATCGTTTTTGAAAACATACTGTTGTTATCGTTATTCGTTTTTTTGTTTTGGGTTATGGAATTGCTCACCTACCCCGAAAAGTCTATGATCCAGTTCTTTGTTCTGACATGCTAACGTAACTAGATAAACTTTTTTACCCCCTTTTAAATGAACATTTATTGCAACAAGGTTTAACGGTGACAACTTTATTGTTTTCTATTAGTTCTTACAACCCATATAAGCATTGAATGCTAGATTCTAATGTACTTAACTACTAACAAAAAATCAAACACTATACCTGTTTATAGAATCATTTACTTGAGCATTATTTTACCCTTTAAATAAAAACAGCAAAACTACCATAGCTATGACTTACACTCTTGAAATGGTTACATTTTGTACCAAAATACAAAAAATATGCGTGAACTGTAGAACTTTATCTGGTGAATACTTGCTGCAACAGGGATTTACATGACGAGTTTTTTATTTTCTATTTACTGCACTAGAATTTACAAGATCTAAGTACCTATTAATTATTACAATCCAAATAAGAATTTAATATTAGTTCTCTAATACGTCACCACTAATAAAAAGTAAAACAGTATCAGAGAACTTATTTAATGCGTCATTGCATCAATTCATACTTTTTAATAAAAAGAACTGAAACAGAAGTAGTTATTGCTTAACACAATCTCCAATGTAAGCTTCTTTACGTCACATTATAAGTTTTGTTCTAATTCAATGAGTATTCTAACACTCACTATTGTATAGTATTTTGTTACACTTCAATGTATAGTCTTTAGAAGATGAAAAATAGTTTTTATTGTTATTAATCAGGATCTTATTTAACATCCAGAATTTTCTCTTATACCAGATCAGCATGATCCAAATAGGATTTTTATAAGTCCTAGTCTTAAGCCTAAAACTCTAGCCATGATGTATAAGTATCTACTAATTAATATAATCCAAATTAGCATTTAATTTAATTTCTTTAATAAGTAACCACTGATAAAAAGTAAAAAGGTATCAGAGGACTTATTTATTAACTATTTACTAGTGCATTAATTTACCTGTTTAAATAAAAACAACAAAATACTGTTATTTATAATGACTTAGACTCTTGAATTGAAATGGTCACGTTTTGTAGCAAAACACAAGAATTTGTTTACCTGGTGAATGAGCATGAGGATTACAGCAGAATCACGAAATCCATTTTTGGGGAGGAGAGAGAAGGCATTGGAATGATTGAGAAGTTCATCACCAAAAGCCCAGTAAACAGCAGCAGCAGAAGGAATCGTTAGTGTGAAAACGTACAAAGTGGCCAGCAAGTATATGTACTTGAACTTCTGTGGCTTCCACATGGCATGCATAATCTCTCTGCAACATTTGTCACCCTTCATCACTTTCACTCAAGGATCAAAGAATAATCATAATAATAGGGACATTGGAATTTCTAAAAACGGGTGAATAAATAAAAATAGTTGTGACTCTCTTGGCTCCATGGCCACTTTGTTTTTACTAGACTGTGTTGTGCAGAGCAAAGGACAGTGGGAGCCACTCATTCAACACATTTTTTGAGAAATTATACTTGTTCACAAAACTTATACCAAAAATAATAATATATCAGTTTTTTAACTTAATTTTATGCGGGGCCGTAACTTTATGTTCTGCAAAGTTTGAAAGGCTTTAGATAATTGGTTTTGAAAAAGGACAAAAAGCAGCAAAGCAAAAACCATTCAACTGTAGGATTTAGTGGAGACATTATTTAATTATATCTTAGTATGATAATGTTCTTACACTCTGTCTCATTAGTTAAATAGGACATCATTGCCTTTTATAATCCGTTCAGCAGCTGTGATTAACTGATATATAAAAGAAAAATAACGAAACAGATGTTATTATTGAAAGACAATGATGACATGAAGCTTGGAACCCATATAGAGATTCTTGGAACCTTATGACACATGAAGCTGACAACACACATTTTTAAAACAATTTTATAATCTTATCTAATATCATAATCCAAGTATATCTTCCTATCTAATAATATTTCTTCCAAGATATAGAGAGAGGAATGTACAAATATTTCTCACAAAGAAGGGTGATTTCGCATAAATGATTAAAAGGGTTAGAGTATTTATATTCAGACACTTAAACATATTATATAATTATAAAACATCTATTATTTTCTACATCTCTATCTGTTAGATCACACCATCTATTACAGTTGTGTTTGTATTTCTCTCTCAAGGTGTTACTTAGACCATATTTTTTCCAAAGGGTAACTTACACAGTAACTGCATGTCCACCAAACGTGTACAGTATGTTGGTGGCTCCGGTAAAGTACAGCACTAGCTTTTTTGGACCAGTGTGAGTCACATTTTCTGCCTGCCATGATATTTCCACGCATCAAATTCTTATCTTAGCATATAATGATGTTTCAAACACTAGTAAAATCAGAATGATTTTTATACACATGATATCAAGTATGTTCAAAAAGACTAGATAATCTTGTGCATTGATGTGACACTAACATTTATTAAATGATACTTTACATAAACTTATAAAATTATGGCTCGGAATTACTGATTTACCTGGCCATGAATGAGAGCTGCTATAGCCATGTACCAAGCAGTGTAAGTGGTCATTCCAAGTCCAAGAAAAGACCAAATACGGTAATTGTGGAAGGAGGGTATGAACACAGAGGTGGCACAGCAAGCTCCAAAGATGTAAGTCCAAGTCCGTTTATCCAAGTGGTCATTTATGTAGTAAATGTTACTGTTTTAGCAAACAGGAACCATAAAAGGTGTAAAAGATGTTTTTGCAATCAGAACAAAGCCATACCAGATTGCCCCAATTTTTTTTGCAGAAATTAAGAAAGAATCTTACCTTGCACATGCTATAAGCTGAATCACAGATCCAAAGAGAAGGAAAGTACAGTTGAAGGCTAACCCCACCGCTTTCCAATACGGACCCAGCAACCCATCAAGCACTTCAAACCACTGAAAAATCCAGTGCAGGGAGTTTCAATTTAGACTACTTGGTCAATGATTTATAGTCATATATATTTTATATAATACTTTTACTAAATGGCCTTATCCTAAGTTTCTAAGAAATTGTTCAAGTGTTTGAAGCCACAATTGTGACTATTATTGGCTACTTTTGTCTATATCCACATGTTAAAAAATTGTGATTGATATGTAAAACCTGAACTCTTTTGACGGAGAGATTAGGAAGAAGCTGTGAGGAGAATTACAATACCTGAATGACATGGTTCTTGAAACTGACATTTTCTTTTTCCTTTCTGGCACGGTACTCCATGTAGAGGACACTTATTATATACGCTGTCCAACTTCCCATGATTCCATAGAAAATCTGAAGCAAGATCCCTGATACCATTCCAAGTTGAGAGAAAGAACAGGGAAGTGTCAACAGCACTTGAGCCACCTAATTAGACATAGAAGATGAAAACAGTAAGTGATTACTGTTATGAAAGCTTTGTTTTTTAGTGATGGGAAGACTGTAATTTTACTTGATTTGAAGCACAGCTGAACCATGCGTCCCAAACAGAGCCTCCATGCCAGAGTATGCTCTTGAGACTGAACATGGAGTGGTCTTGCAACTCTTTCTCTTCCTCCCTCACTCCCCCCACTTCACTCTCTGTCTCGTTAAGGCTTGCCACTATTGCTTCCTCTGCTTGCTTCTGAGGCAACATTGTTTCCATTTCTTCTGATGAAGGATCTGAAACACACGAAAGTACGCTTAATAAGACAAAAAAACAAAGATCAACCACTACCCCAGAAAACGAAAGCCAAAGAAAAAAGAGCACCATCCCAGATCCAGATAACTGAAAATTCTTGCAGCCTTTTCACAAAAAAACAACAACATGAATCCCACCACACAAAAAGAGAGACTAGGAAAATTACAAAGAAAAAGTGTCTATATAGTATTTAGAATCACAGTAGAAAATACAATGCAGATACCTATCTCACTTTCCACTAACCTTACCTTGTAATGTCTCTTTCTCCAAAAGGCTGAAAATTTAAGCAACCCCTGTGCCCCTCTAACTATCTTCTAAAACCAAAACGACCTTTGTGTTACTGAATGCCTTCACTGAGAGCTGTTAAGTACAGTCAGTAGCAGAGAGATGTGTTAAATATGTTAATGCTAAAGAATTCTCTATTCATGAAATTGAAACAGGAAGCTTTAAATGTAGTGAAATATAGCATATGAAGTTAAGTTACGAACATTGCTGCTGTTGTGGTTGGTACTGAGCAGAGAGATTGAAAACTGAGCAAAATTGTTATTATAAAAGCAGCACCGCTTTAATGCGCGCCACCAATTGGCGCAGAAAAAGGCAGAACCGAACGGCAAAGGCGGCGAGAAGCCGCAAAAGCAGGAAAGAACAGAAGGAAAAGGAAAAAAAGAAATCACTCACTCACTCAACATTGAGGTTTTGGTTTTGGTTTTGGTTTTCCAAGTTGGCCTTTGTTTTTCTCTTGTTCAGACTTCAGAGACTGGTGAATGGTGATACTATATATAAATAAAAATAAAGACCCTTTTGGTTACTGCTGAACCAGATATTGCATATATAAATGAACGTGGACCATTTTTCAATGCTAAAATGTGGACAAAAGTGAAGAAAAGCAGAGAAAGAGATTGAATTGAAGAAAGTTGCAACCAAGCCTAGCTTGCAGCTTATGTTCTATCAGAGTGATTGAGAGGTAGAGAGAGAAAGAGAGAAAGATGAAACCCAACTTTGATTTGATTATTGGGTTTCTGCAGAATTTGAAGATGAAAGTGAAGAGACTTTGTGTTTTTGTTTTGTAAGGAGTGAAGTGAGTGAAAGAAGGTGTGTTTTTATAGGCCGAAAAGGTGCTTCAACCTTAACGGTTTAAGATTATACTTTAGTATAAAGAACTGAACCTAGGATTTGGTTCTCCAAATTCACATTCAACATCTTCGGGTTTAACTTTCTTTACTTTATTTCCCTTTTCTCATTTTACTTTTTCTCTGTTACAAATTAAAACTTTTGAAACCTTATAACTATAACATTATCAAAATTGTGATAGCATGGATCATATTTATTTGCAAGTTTTTTTGTTTTATTAGAAAAGATGAAAATTCACAATTTCAACCTTTATTCGATTTAATTCTTCTAAAATAAAGTCTGTAACATCATAGACAAACTGGATGGACCAGCATTAATAATGCATGATAATTTAAAAAAAATATATATATATATAATTAAAAAATTTACTACTTAAAAATAGTTAATATCACCATGATATTTACATTAGAACTAAATTAATTTCGCTTTCTAATTGAAATTCAATTCACTGTTAACTTGTTTCTGTTTGTCTAGTTTAAAAAAAAAAATATGTTTCTTTATTTGAAGGTTTTGAATTATTAATCTCTTTTAATATATGATTTACTTTCATATTAAATTTTGTTTTGTAAAATACACATTATAATATTGTATAAGAAAAACATATACAAATTTATTTTGATGTAAATAATGATTAGTACGAGTAGAACACTATTTTTTATTTTTACAAAAATAGGTAATTTTCATTAATAATTTTTTTAAAAAAGAATGAAGGGATAGCCTCCCACAATAATGGATGTAGCTACCCACAATGTGTACGGAGAAGAAAAGGCTTCCTACGCCTAAGGGCACTTTCATGATACATAGGGCCTAAAAAACCTATTAAACAGAGACATACAAAACACTTTATGAGCAATCATATAAAAGACTCTACTATTCTACTTTTCTAATTTCCTCTTCTAAAACCCAATTTGAAAACCCAATTTTCTTTGTTAAAAGTTATTTAAGGGAATGTTTGAATGTCGATTAGGGTTATTCAAGAGTAATTCCCTTTCAAAACAATAATTTACAATATTCACAATTTTGATGCATCAAAACTTTTTCTCTTATTTTATTCATTAATTTTTAATTATTTAAACTTTTGGTTCCTCCATTTCTATTACTTTTATTAACTGTTTTTTAATTATTAATTACTTTGATCAATTTTCAATTTAATTATTTGTATATTTTTTAATTTGTCTATGACAAGATGAAATTGGAAGAAAATATTTTATAGTTCTACCATCCAAAATTTATATATCTAACTTCAAGTTTTAACCATATATATTTAAAGCAAAACATCAAAAAAAAAATTATAAAATTATATATATCTTATTTTACACAATATTTTGTCAATCTACAATTTTACATATGATCATAATTGAATGAATTATGACTAAAATTTGATAAGACATATTCAAGAAGATACATCTTGAACGTGTTTATAAAAAAACTAACACTAACTAGAGATCAAATTCACTCATTTTTAAAGATAGTACTCAAGAAATTAGGGTAACTAATTATTACATACATGGATGCAAGAACTTCCACGGACTTTGACCCTAGTATCCTTATCTAGATAACTTGAAAATTAATAAAATAGAGATATCTCATTTTCTTAATGGTTTCCTATTTAATACACACTACATGTCTCACATAAGTAAATTAAATGAGAACAACACCATATTTTTTATGACATATATATCAATTTTAAATAATGTCATGCTTGTAAACATTTATTAAACAATTACATTATTTTGAACACAAGAATCAATCAAACTTTAAATATTAAATAAATAATAGGGGTCAATGAGAAAGTAGATTTTTTAATTAAAAGATATTCTCTAAGAGAAAAGATAATTAATCTAATCTTTCGAGCAATTATCTATTGTATTGAGTTATCAAAGTTATTAATATAGTTGAGTAATGAGTCTTTACTACAATCTTACCATTTAACACTTTTCATAATAACCATTTTTGAATAAATTTTCAATTCAAAATAAACATATTTTGTGTGTGTCATTTCTACTCAAACTAAAGCATTCAACATCATAAATAATCAAACATTTCAAGAATAATCCACATAAAAAAATAATTATATCACAATCTACATCAGCACAACTATAATAGTTTTTCTTATCTAATAATATTGTGATCTTCAGTAAAAACACATATAAAAAAAGTGTTAAAAAATTCTTAACTTGCTCATAGGAAACTTAATATAAAATCATCATTGCATACCTAAATTAGTATAAATTCATTTTTTTAACTAAGATCTTACATTCAAAATAATTAATCATTCACATGCATAAGAAATCAGAATAATAATTAAGATATAACAAGAAAGAAAAACTTACTCAAAATAAATAAAGAAAAAATAATCACTTCATAAATCTAAAACAGAGTCAGATGTTTCCTAAATTTAGAAAGATAATTAAAAAAATAAAATATTTTTTTATAGTATATATAACATTATGTGTAAATTAAAAATAATAAAATATAAAGTTTTCACTTATCTCAAACTTATTATTCTAAACTTAACAAAATAACAGATTCTTACAAAACTCTCGACTTTTTACATAATTGAAAAAGATAGTTGGAGAGACTTGTTATAGCCAATGTGATTTAATAGTAATTTAATATATTTTTAATGCTAAAAGTTGAATGGTTGTAGATAATTAAAAATTAAGAGATTAAATTGTGCAAAACAATAAGATTAAAATAACAGATAAGTTTGTAATCAAAGAACTAAAATGGCAGAAAAAAAATTAAGAACCAAAATTATAGATTTAAAATATAGAAACCAAAAATATAATTGATAAAGAAAATATTTTTGTATCTTAAAATTTGAAAAAGATATTAATTTTTAATAATACATTCCTAAGTTTTATCCATTAGAATAATAATATATAGGAATGTATGGGTGTTTTCTTAGAGTGTTTTTGGAAATATTATGTAATAAAGGCAAGTACCAGTCTTTAAATGAATCATGAGATGTGATTCAAATTCATGTAGAGAATGGGCATAAAGCATCAGATGCATAATTGTTTCAGTACGATACATATGGAATGTATCAATAAATAGCTTCTCAGAAGTAAAACATTTTGTGCACAAGCCTCCAAAAATATTTAACTACTTCATAATTTTACACTAGATTATAATTTATTTGTTTTAAATGCGAATTTCACATGAAGAAATAGAATAATTTTAAAATTACATTATAATTGTAAACTAATATCTTTTAATATGTAGTGTCAAAAATCAGAAAATAACATTTTTCTCATGTAGAGAAATTGATATAGTCTTCCACTACATGAATATCTTGTTATAACAAAAAAAGTAATGATATCTTAACATTACTTTCTTCCGCTTGATACCTAAAAAAATATTATTCTATTATAATATAATATTTATTCTAAAAAATAATTGTTTTTTAGTATTAGAGTGAAAAATAAACTTTGTATTAAACTAAAAAATATTTTGAAGACGAATATTAATAAATATTATTAGCAATCAAATCACTGGATAAATCTTATCACTACAAAAAAATCATCAAATAGAAACCAATTTTTAGAAATCAAAATAATTAGTTGCAATAGTAACTAAATTAGATATCATTTTATAAACTAAAAAGAAAATTGGTTTCTAAATTAGTTTATATTATTGTTAAATAGTTTCTAAATTGATATCTAATTAGCAACCAAGTTTTAACTACCAATTATTTAGTTTCTAAATTTGGTTTCTAAAAACCTTGGTTGCTAATTAGATACCAATTTAGAAACTACTTAACAATAATATAAACTAATTTAGAAACCAATTTTTTTTTAGTTTCTTACTATTGCAACTAATTATTTTGGTATCTAAAAATTGGTCTCTATTTTATGATTTTCTTGTAGTGTATGGAATGTAGGGGAGGATAATTTTATTATTGGTTCTTAAGTTTTTTTTAAAACAAACAATTATGGTGTTCTGAAAAGGAAAAAAGAAAGAAGATTTGCACCAAATACGATTTACTATAATTGATGGTAGTAATTATATCCAATCAAAACAATTACTTTATTGTTTATTCTTCTTATTTTTAGATAAAAATCATCCCTACAAGCTAATCCTATTTAGGTTATGACCTATTTTATTGATAAAATGATTATATCTTGTACACACTTGTTTTGACATGTTACCTGTAGTTTAATCAAAGAACACAAGGCTTTTTAAAATCATGAAAAAAATCAATTTTTATTATTGTATAGGGATCAAATCTAAGTTAAAGAAAAAGTAGTGTTGGAGATCCCACATCAATTAGAGATTAGAGGCTTTCATTGTATATAAGTGTGTGCAAACCTCAACCCTATGAGCTGGTTTTATGGGGTTGAGTTAGGCTTAAAGTCCACTTCTTAATAAGTAGAGATACCAAAAGTAGTGCTTAAAATAAATAAATAAAATATTTTATTCAATTTTTTATCTAAACAAACATATGATTAGAAAATAAAAGTAAAAAAGAATAGCATGGATTTGTCTTTTGTGTCATTGTGAAGCAAGTGTATGAAGAAGCAAGGTCTAAGCCTGCATAAAATTTGAGATTTATTTGAAAGTGTTACATCCAAATGTTAGGCTACTACCCATGTTTATACCTTTCAAGGGTCAAAGTTAATTTATTTATAGGACATGTTTCTCAATCTTTATGTCCAACCTCTAAAATGAGGTGTGATCGTAAGAACTTTTTATTCTTGTGTTTACACATCTAAACTATATTTTGAAAAGGTTCAAAACAAGAGCACATTGATAATTACAAATAGACAAAGAGGTTTTGTGCGTGGAGGTTTGAATTCTATAATGTCCATCTATGCTTCAGAAAGCAATTTTACGCTTTGCAATTTAAAGCTTTCATGCACACAATAAAGAAATAAATTTTATTGACTTTTAAGAAATATATATATATATATATATATATATATCACGAATTTGTCAAGTGAACTTTTTTTAAGTTGGTGTAAGAAATAGAAATTATAAATAGTATTTCTCTAATCATATACATTAATGATAGAGATTATAAAATAGTTACTATATAGAAGTTAATTTTAAAGAAAAAATAATTAATTACTATATTAATTAAATTATATATTATTTTATTGACTAAACAATTATTAATATATAAAATAATTTTTATCATTAATAAAAGATTATAAATTGATATCTAATAATTTGCTACCAATATTTTAGCTAACAATTACTTTAGATTCTAAGATTGGTAGTTAAAACCTTGACAGTGATTTAAATATTAGTTATCTATTAGATATCAATTTAGAAACTAATTTATAATTTTTTATTAATAATAGATACTAAATTTTTTATTTTTAAATTAGTTTTTTTTTTATTGTTAAATGATTTCTAAATTGGTATTAGAGACCAAAGTTTTTGCTACCAAATTTAGAATCTAAATAATTAGTAGTTAAAACATTGGTTGTTAATTAGATACCAATTTAGAAACCATTTAACAATAATAGAAACTAATTTAGATACCAATAATTTTTTAGTTTATAAAATAATATATAATTTAATTAATATAATAACTATTTTTTTTAATTAATTTTTATTTAATAATTTGATTGTACTGAAAATGCCATCTAAAATTAGTTTTTAATCTTTTAATTAATGGAATGTTTTACATAAAGTTGCTATATTTCACAAGTTCTCACTTAAAATATATATATATATATATATATATATATATATTTTACATGTCTCATCTAATATGAGAAACTCCTTTAATATAAAAGACATGTATGTTTGATAAGATTCGTCTATTAATAGGAGACATTTGTCAAAATAATTGTTTATCGATTGACATGAACCGTTTTTTCATAAAAGCACTATAAGAATCATAAGTTAAAGTTTTCAAAATATAAAGGGCCAAAATTGAAGTAAGTAAATTATAAAGAGCCACTACACAATAAAATCATTAAATAGAAACCAATTTTTAGATACTAAAATAATTTAGTTGCAATAATAACTAAATTAGATACCATTTTAGAAACTAAAAAAAAATTGGTTTCTAAATTAGTTTCTATTATTGTTAAATGGTTTCTAAATTGGTATCTAATTAACAACCAATGTTTTAACTACCAATTATTTAGATTCTAAATTTGGTAGCAAAAACTTTGGTCTCTAATACCAATTTAGAAATCATTTAACAATAAAAAAAAAAACTAATTTAAAAATAAAAAATTTATTTAGTCTCTAAAATGGTATCTAATTTAGTCACTATAACAACTAATTATTTTTTGTCTCTAAAATTAGTTTTTATTTTATGATTTTCTTTGTAGTGATGATATATGTACTTAAACAAATTTGTTTTGATGTAAAATATATATGAATGGGAAAAATTATTATGATCATGGTTACGTGTTACATTATCAAGCCAATATCTGAAGAAGCAAGTCCAACACTACACATAGACATCATTTGACAATTCTTTGAAACTCCAAAATTCTAATCCAATGGTCTATCTTATTTATAGATTTTTTTTTTTTGCGTTTAACTTCTAAAAAGAAATGTGACCAAGAGAAGTTTTGTTGTTATACTATCCATAAAAATGGAAAACATCAAAGAAAAAACTTATCATCAATAATGATACCCTCCTACTTTTGAAGGAAAAAAAGGTTTTGTGTATGGATATCTAAATTACATTAAATGCATGGAGTAACATTTCGAAAGTCAATTGCTAAAGTTGTTTTCAAATGAATACTTATAGTTATAGTGTTTAAAAACAAAGTAAACTTGTAATTGATATGAATGACGCCAAAGATGTAAAGGTGACACAATGCGGGGTTTGGATTTGTCATTTAGACTAGCGAAGGTTGTTCTTCGAGTGGGAGAAGTCTTTGGAGCGTCATCTTCTTCAGATTTTGCAAGGGGCGAGGTTGAATTTGGATGGGAAGTACAATTGGGTTTGGGAGGTTGGAGAGCTTCAAACATATTCGGTTAATTTCGCCTATGTTTTGTTAAGGCAGGATCGTGAGGAGGAGTTGTCTTTTGTGTACAGTAAGTTGTGGATAAGTAAAGCTTTGCCTTTTGCTCTTTTCACTGCTTGGAGGGTGTTGGAGAATAAGATTGCTACTACGGTCAACTTGGAAAGGCGAGGTATTGTGATCGACAATCTTTTGTGTTGTTTGTGCGGGAAGGAGGAGGAATCTCATCGCCATTTGTTTTTTGATTGCATATTTGTTTGGCTTGTTTGTTGTCTCTGTTTTGAGTGGCTTGGCGTGATGTCTGTGATTCACTGTAATGCTTTAGGTTTGGTTAATGATTTTTGGGGAGCAATCTGGGTTGGAGTTGTGAGTGAAATTTGGAAACACAGGAACAACGTCATTTTTAATAGGGGAAAAGTTGATGTGTCAGAAGTGTTTGGAATGGTTCAAGACAAGGTTTGGTCTTGGATTTACTCTAAATCTCGTTTTAGGTCTTTCTCTTATCCTAATTGGTGTTTGAACTATTTGACTTGCATGAGATTGGTTTGTTGATGTTCTTTAAGAGATTTTGTTTAATTTAGTATTTGTAATTTTGTCTGTTTGGTAGGTGTTTTTTGGAAGGGGAGGTTAACGTGCAATTGTATAACAGTTGAATCACTCTTAAAATGATTCATATTTATTAATTTGTTTTGTGATTAAAAAAAAAACAAACTAGTAAAATTGGAGATTGTGGTTAAATTACTATATTAGATTTTGATAATACACCTTGTAAATCTTAAGACATAGTATCAACACCAGAATTTAGGTTTACCAAGAGACCAACAAGAAAAATTCAGGATCCCAAGATAATTTATTAACCAATAAATACAAATGGTGCCACCACCTCTTAAATAATTTAAAATCAACATTAACCTAACTATTTAGGTTTCTGTATGTGGAAATGCTATGGGTATGATTAATTATAATTTTTATGTTGGTAATTGGTGAGAAGTGAAAAGATAATTATGAATGTTGATGGTTATTAGGAATTAGAAAAGATATATAGAAGAAGTAGGTGAATGGAAAAGGGAAAAGTGGTGGTAGTGAGGGTGGAGCCAGGGGAGAAGGCAGAAGAAGAAGAATATGTAAGGGAAATGTGTGTTGCACGTAAATTAATGGACACCATGGCACCAACTCTTCTCTGTCCCCTTCAAGCTGGGATTTGTCTGCTGGGTCATGCCACTGCCACACTCTTCAAATTCCACCATCTTCTATTGTCTACCCTATTTTATATATATATTCTTCCAACTTATGCTTTCAAGCTATTTTAGGCAATAGCCAACTCCAAGTAAATCAAACCTCTTTAACAAAAATTACTTATACATATAATTTAATATTACTATATATCATTAAAAAAATATATTATAATAACTAATTAGATACTATTTTATAAATTATTAATATTTAAACTAATTTTTATTATTAATAAAAAATTATAAATTAATTTTTGAATTAATATTTAATTTTTAATAGAAAATTTAGTTATTAAATACTTTAAATTCTAAATTAGTCACTATAACAAAATAGTTAGGAGTTAAAAACTTGAAAATTAAAATTAGATATTAATTTATTTATTTTATTAATAATAAAAACTATTTTACATATTAATAATTTTAATTTATAAAATAGTATATAATATATATAATAAATAGGTATTTTTAATTTTTAAAATTAGTTTTTATTTTATAATTTTTTAATATATATATATTATAAATTTATTAAAGTAGTTTTATCACTAAAAAAAATCATTAAATAGTAACCAAATTTAGAGACAAAAAATAATTAGTTACTATATTAGCTAAATTAGATACTAATTTAGAGACTAAAAAATTATTGATATTTAATGTGGTTTCTATTATTAATAAAATATTATAAAATGATTTTTAAATTGGTATCTAAATTAGCTATCAAAGTTTTAGCTACTAATATTTTAGATTTTAGATTAGTCTCTAAAAGACTAATAGAGACTAATTTTGAACATTGGTAGTTAATAGTTAGATACCAATTTAAAAATTATTTTTATTAATAATAAAAATTATATTAGATACCAATAATTTTGTTTTTATAAAATGATTTCTAATCTAATCAATATAGTAACTAATTATTTTGATTTCTAAAATTAGTTTATATTTAATGGTTTTGTTGTGTATAACATTAAAAGATAAAGATATGCAATTGTTATATTTTGTAACATGTATTTACTTTTTTACATGAACCATGATCTCTAAATTTATGACATTTTTAATTTAGTGTCATAAAATATATTAATAGATGTTTTTGACTAATCCACATTTTAAGCATTGGAGGTTAATTAGTGGGGGAAGCAATGATTAGACAATGGTTTTGACACGACTAAAGTCGTTTTCCAGGAGGATCAAAACTGGGAGTATGTTTCACTTATGACCTTCAAATGGGTCCTTTCTCCATTTTCCATTTTCCATTTCTCTCTTTAAATCTCATTTCATAACTGTGTCTTCACTTTTTAACACTCACGGGGATCAGCTGGAAACATTTTCTTCTATTTCATTTCTTACAACTTTTGCCATTTTTCATACTTTTTTTCTTCTCAAAAGAATTTATACTATTTTTTTTATAAAGTTTTATTTTAATTCAAAAATTTAAAAAGTTTACCATATTGTTGTGGATCTAGCCAAAGCTCAATACAAGAAGAAAGTATGTTTTTCTTTAATACACTACTTCGGTGAAACTTACACCCTTAAATAAAGTCATTTTGCATACACAAATTAATAAAATTTCTCTTTAAACTTACTTCCGTCACTTCACCATTAAATATAAATTAATTTTAAAAATAAAAAATAATTATTTATTATATTAATTGAATTAAATTAAATACTATTTTAAAAATTAAAATTATTAATATTTAAAATAGTTTTTATTATTAATAATTATTTTCTATATTGATATCAAAGTTGTAGTTGATATTTAAAACCTTATAGTTAATTAGATATTAATTTATAAATTATTTTAGATATTAATAATTTTTGAAGTTTATAAAATAATATATAATTTGGTTAATATAGTAATTAGTTATTTTTATTTTTAAAATTAATTTTTATTTAATAATTTATTTTAATGAACGAAGAATTTTCAAATAGTTTTCTATTTTTTTTATTGTGTTGAATCTAGTTGCTTTAGGCATTCAATTATATATATAATAATGATTACATATTTTAGTTTGAGTATTTCTCCTTCTATTTTTATTAAATAATTACCTTAACTAAATATATAAATATATATAAATCAAAATTTTAAATTTAATATAAAATCTGAAACAAATTAAATTAATATTTTATAGTTTAATTTAAACATATGATAAATTCTCGTTTCCTTAATTCTCGATTGAAGGTACGTTTAATAGTATCACATTCGTATTCGTTTAGCAGTTGAGACCAATGATAATTTATATATACTTTTCTCCATTAATTTACCGAGGTGCATTTTTAAATATGAAATTGTGAGAAAACTCTGAACTCCAAAGTCTAACATTGTTATCTCAACGGACTTGAGGTTGAAACATTAATATTTTGTTTTAAATGTTGCAAAGTATTTATTAAAACTTGTGAAGAATTTTTGGAAAAAATAATTTGTAAAAAACTTTAAAAAAGAAAACATTAAATAGAGACATATTGTAAAATATTTTTCTATCATAATTATTATATTCATAATTTCGACTTTCTCTAAAATTATAAATCTTGTTTTAATAAGTATAAATACATTTGTTATCTTGTTTTAATAAGTATAAATATATTGTAAGTAAAATATAATAAAACTATAAAAACAACTTTTAAGAAACATAATCATATATATGATAATAGTTGTTAATTAACTTTAAATATACATCAATATATTTAAATACAATAAAGAATTTTATTCCGCCAGATTCAATTATTGATTTTCAATCCAAAATCTGAACCAAGCCATTCTATTAAAGAAAAAGTATATTAAAAAATCCAAAGAAAAATTAATGTTAATTAGTTTTGTTTAATTGAATTTTCACTTACTTTTTGTTGTCAATTTAATTTTTGAAAAAATGTAGTCCCAGTTTTTAATGATGTTGGTGAACTTAATCATAAAACTTTAGTAATGAATAAAATAAATAAAAAGAGATAATTTAGGAGTGTTTCAATCTTTTACAATTTTTTTGATTTCTTACTCTTAGACCAAATTAGACCATGCCTACATTACTTGACTAGAAACAAAATTACAATTGCATAAATCAATTGCATAAATCATATAAACATTATGCAACGCGTTGCATTACATCATTATAACACCATAAATCTAAAAACGGAATTTGAATTCTCTTTAAAAAGAAAAATTTGAAGAAAAAAAACATATTCTACAATCATATGTAAACTTTTGCAACTTTAGAAAAAAATGTCACTGGTATATGCTGCCTCCACTGTTTTTTCTTTCCTACATAATAGCCTTCCAACTTGTATGTTACCATACATTATCATGTCAACATAGTTTTTTTTTTAATATAAAGTTTTTGTATTAGGCATCACTATGCAACTTGACATCTCAGCTAAGCTGACACCTCAAGTAACAACAATCATCTGCCATCACATGAAAAAAAATATTATTAAAAAAAAGAAAAAAGAAAGAAAATACAAAAATATGGGAGGACTAGACCAAAACCCATATGTTAACAAAAACGATACATAGGTAGATTATACCTATTCATAAAGAATTCTAAGAACAGACTAGCTGGAAGTCTATTATACCAATGAAATGATTCTCTATGAATAAATCCTAAATTAGCCAACTTATCAGCACACACATTCCTTTCACGAAAAATATGAGTTACCCTAAACCTGATGGTCCCACAAAAATTAAGACAAGTATTCCATCGATTCTGAAGCATCCACGGAACATTAGTCCTAGCAGTAAACGCAGCACACATCTTCTCCCCAATCGGATGTCTTGCATTCCTAATTTAACTCTTTCATGTCTACTTGGCCTTTCTTCTTTCTGCACCAAATATGCCGTCATAGCAATTCTGAGTTGCTCTTTGCTCCCATTCTATAGCTTTAGAACACTTTCCCTAAACCTGTTAAAACCAAACAAACCACCGAAATAGAAAAACAACCTTGGCCTTACTGTTAGACAAACTGATTACAAACAATAAAGTTATTTGGTTGTCTTATTGATACAAGTGATGGGAGACTGAATCCAATTCGAATAGGAGAAGTTAGCCTTATTTACCTTATGTTTCAACCAAGCCCAAGATTGTACTTGCGCCATAGTTAGAATCTCCTTTGCGTTAATCTTAGCTTGATTAAACACTAAATCATTCATATGTTTCCATATACACTAAATGATGGAAACCCACACACATTTTCGTAACCTGTTACCTTCTTTATTAAAACACAAGCAAGAAAAATTGTCAAAATGATTAATCATGTCATTATTATTCAAAAACTTACCCCAAGTCATCTGTAACGCATACTCCAAATAGCGTTTGATATGTTACAAGATATAAGGATGTGGGATATTGTTTCCTCTTCCCTTCCGCAAAGAGCACATCCAGCTGAACACCTCTTTTAAGCAAATTTTGTTTGGTTGCTATCCTATTCAACATACCCCTCCATTCAAAGAGCTAGGCCGAAAGCATCACCTTCAAACTCCATAGTGAATCTATAGCTTCAGGTTGTTGTCCAAAATTGTTATTAGCTAAAATTTTATATGCTGATTTTACTGATAAACAATTTGCGAGAGGGTCTCTCCATAACCATTTATCCTCACTGTTACAGTACAATGTTTGAAGTGATAAACATTCCATGAAATATGCTAGCATTGGCCTTTCTAATTCAAATCAAACCCTTCTCCAAATGAACACCCATTCCCAACCCTCTGATGACCATCTTCTAAAATTCTCTATTGTTTTGTCTTTGACCAAAGAGATTCCAGGATATCTTTCTTTTAACTTAATATTATTTATCCACTCGTCTTCCCACAATTTAAACTTTGACCAAGACCCCACTTATCATTCCACATTTGAGTCAAACCACAAGTCACCTTGCTCAGAGGTGTAAACTTTTCTTAAATCAGACCACCACCTTGAGTAGATAAGAACTGTTTATATTCAACGTCCTCCATGACACATACTTTGATTCTACTACATCCTTCCAAAGACCTTCCTCCGAAGACTCCATCGTCCATTTCCATTTTGCCAAAAGACCCTTATTAAAGAGATCAACATTTTTAATCCCTAGTCACCTTCCTTTTTTCGATTTACATATGTTCTTCCAACTAATCCAAACTATTTTTCTCCTTTTTATTCCTTACCTTCATAAGAAATTTATATGCAACTTCGTTATTTCTTTAGAAACCAGAACTTTAAAGAAAGAAAGAAAACCTCTCTTTAACAACAATTATTTAACTACTGTTAAAAACAAAGTATTTTTTCAATGATGATTAAAACTTGCCATCATACATATATCTTTCATATGAGATCTACTGTTAGAATTGTTGTTATATGTTAGACAAATAAAGCAACAAAAGTAATGGACACCTCCTAAGACATGTTATTACTTCAACTGTTTCAATCATTTTTTAAATATTTTTTTATGGTTTTATCCTTACATATTAAATTAGATTTTCAAGTCCACAATTGATAAACAAAAAATTATAAAGAAATTCTGCAACACCGAAATATATATATAAACATAATCAAAGTCATTATTATATTAACTCAAACTTATTTAAGATAATTCATAATTTAAGTTCATTTATCATTCAAAATTATTAACAACTCAAAGTTTATCACAAATTAAACCAAAAAATTAATGTAAATTAATAAATTAATGAAGTGTAAAATCTATTGTAATATTAAGTAATGAAGTGAAAAAAATTGAATATGTAATCTGTTATAATTGTTATAAAAGTTAACAAGTAAATATGGTCCTGTCACCAATCTTGGTTTTCTTTCTTTTTCCTCACATATGTCACCAATTGTTGTGAGTTTCATAATAATAGAAAAATCATAACAAAAAGAAAATAAAAAGAAATCATTATTTCATAGAAATGACTTTCTTCTTGATCCTATAAGTCGAAGTTGTTGTCTTTAGATAAGTTTGGTGTTTGTAAGTTTTTGCCACACAGTATCTAGTCTTGCTTAATTGGGGGTAAGAGTAGTTTTATTGGAAATAGGTTATTTTTCTGATTTTGATATCTTAGAATTATAATTATTTTTTTCGTATACAGGGTGGATTATCCCTCAAATACTACAAATAATTTAATTAACACATTGTCAATACAGTTTTTTATTTATTTATAATTTTCACAATTAATAAGTCTCCATATACGAGTAGTGACAATATCAATAATTTAAATCAAAGATATGACTTGATTTGATTAGGGTTAACCCTGAGGATTTGTTTGATGGTAACATCGAAGGACATGATACCTACAGCGGATGCATATCTCTCTTTTAGTTAATGATAGTGGCTGCCAGAATTTTTAAAGATGCACACTTACAAATTAATTATAACTTTTGACTTTGGTACTAAGCTTTTAATTTTTAACAATAACCAGTGGTTTAGAGAAAATTAAAGTTACAATTCAAAAATTGCGCCTATATGATCTGGGAAAGAATATCATAACTTTTTTTAATCAACTTTTACTTAAAAATAAAAATGGATGAGTTCAATATCACAACTCAAGACTAACTTTCAGAAATTCTTAAAAAATAACATTCCAACACACCTCTCACATTCTTAGAAATTTTTAGAAAATAGCGACAACTCGTGCGTGGAATAAATATGATGGATGATTCGATAACGGTCCGATAGCGAATAATCTGATAAACCCAACAAATACTCGTTAAAATATACTCTAATACCATATTAAGAAGTGAACTTTAAACATAACTCAATCTCATAAAACCGGCTTATAAAGTCAGGTTTGCACTCACTTATATATAATAAATTGTCTTCCTCTTTAATCGATGTGAAATCTCCAACACTTATCATATCAGTTATAGTTTTTGGTAGTTAAGAATAATGAACAAGTAAATCAAAAATAATTTAACAAGAAAAAAAACAAAAGTATACTTAAAAAAAAACACGAGAGGCCCCATGGCCCCTTGTAAGAAGATGTAGCTTGGTCCTGATCGATTATATATGAAAGTGAAAAGTGGGAAATGAAAGATGAACTATATGTGGGACTGAGGGTTTTCAGATCCCCATAAGCCTCTTTCTTAGGTTTTATTTATTAGAATCAGTTGCCACGTGAAAGTATGGATAACTCTTACAAAAGGTAAAAAGGTGGAATATGTTTCTGAAAACTTCTATATATTCCTCAATTTTTTTATTCTTAGGTAGATGAAAAAAAGAGAGGAAAAAAGCTATAAATGTTTTTCATTTTTTTTTATAATTAGTTTCTTTTTTTAAAACTATCCATTACACACAATATATTGGAAGAAAAAGAAGGAAGTTAGACTTTGATCTTCATATCATGAAATCGTTTTGTCAAAAAAATTCTCAATGGTAATTAATAATAAAACTTTTTCATTTAAGCTACTTATCTATAAAATTCAAATATAATACTTTATTTTAAAAGTACTGGTTTATTTCATTCAAATTAACACGATTTCAATATTACATTAATTGTATAATTGAGCATTTAAACGAGTTTAATGATGTCTCTATTTTCTTATGTATTGTTTTACTGAAAAAGAAAGAAGAGATAGATAGTATGATAAAGAATAAATAAGAATAACAAAAGAAAAATATTATAAAAACATTACATCAATAATATGTCTCTTTCCTTAAATTCTCGGTCTAAATTCTGGATTAATAAGGTAGATTCATGCATTCCCATGCAAAGTGGCCCCTTTATAATTAGGAGGAATCAAATTGAATTGTACGAGTTAATCATTGCGAAGAAGATGGGCCAAACATGAAATCATAGTCTACCATGCGTGAAATTTCTTTAGCATTTTATGATACACGAAATTATATACTAACCCCAACTTGAATCAAGTGTCATCCACTGATGTGACACTTTTTTAATATCGAATAATAAAAACATTTTTTATAAACAAACCATAGTTATGTATCTGAATAATTTATATATAGTTAACTAAGTAGTTTGTACAATTTTTTTTAAATATTTTAAGTTTGAAATGGAGAATTTGTATATGATCCTAGAAAATATATTTGCAAAAGGGTAAAAATCTTTGATTTCAATCAAAATTAAGATAAACTTCTATTCTCTAATTTTTTTATGATTTAAGTTTGTTAATCTTCTTTTATTTTAATATATTTTGAAAATGTTAGTTGATCAAAATCAAATATTAAAACTTTAAATTTCGTCCAATTTAAACCGATACAATACTTTAGTATTCTTTTTCAAAATCTATATATAAAATAAAATATAAAGACAATTTAAATTAGAAATAATCTTTATATTGAATTTGCCGAGAAACTAAGATTTCGTAACATATCACATAAATATTCCAAAATTTTTACAATATAATTTTCAATATATGAAAATTTCAAATAAAAAATTATAATTTTTTCATACCACATATTATATCATATATAAAAATAAAAATCAATAAAAATATATAAGATATATGACATTGTTTAAAGAGTTATAAATTTTTAAACTTAACTAAATTTTATATTTATTTAACTTCTAACTTAATAACCTTTTTTTATATTTAACATATATAACATATATTCTTATATTTAACTAAATTTATACATTTAAATTTACATTCATAAATAGTATATTATTTTATTCCAAATAACACTTACATATTTCTATATTCTTAACTCTATAAAACTAAATTAAAAATTTCTAACTTGATGGGAAAAGTTTGGAGGGTAACACAAGGTAAAACTTTCCCTATATTAATCAAGTATTTATAGTCTAATGAAAAAAAATTGAAGTCACACAAGATTGTAATTAATAGAAAAATTATAACCATCTATCCATAAGATTCATTCTAAAGCATAGAAGAGAAGTTGTGTTCAAATGTACATAAATAGATGTGGAAAATTGAGTGATAGAAAGTATTTTACTATATGAACAAGGAAAATATTAAAGTGCATGTGAATAGCAGCCACGTTGACGGTTTCAGTGTTCCTTTTTCGTTAGGTACTGTTGAGTGGTCAAATGTTCACCTGCTCAAGTGCAACTTTTTCTCTATCTAACACACACAAATGTTGCAGTGATCTTTGACTAATGCTGAAGGATCTTCTTTTTCTAATATCCCTATGCATCACAAGATTTTGATGCCTGATACGTTAATTGGATCATGACGCAACTGATCCAAACAAACCCACTAAATTAAGCTCAAAAATTTGTGTCAGAATCTAATACAACAGATCGAATCGTTTTAACGCGGATTCTTGCATCCCAAATGAGATTTGGTTCTTCCAAGAAGTGACCCATGAACAAATCTAGAGGGACAGGAAAAAAAAGTCAAACCAGTATATGATTTTCACCACCACAATGGTAATTTCAATTGATGCAATGTTTGAATCGTGACAAAAAGAAAGAGATAGAAGAAATTTGTTGGAAATTGTACCTACCAGGGATCCAGTACGAATCCATTGTATAGTAGTCTCATCGTAGTTTGCATAAGAATTTTACCTCATAGACTAACTCTTCTAATGATTAGAAAAGGGTTAGATCAGAATGTTCTTTTTTCAAATATCTAATGTGCATGAAACTAACTCCCAAAATACACCTGATTTCAGAATCTCAGGATTTGTTCACAATCCCCAAAGAGCACATCAAATCGGAAGAGGAAGTTAAGCACAGATAAAATTTCGTCTAATGAATTTCAAATTAATCTGAAACTTTAATATAATTGTAATGAGACTTATACTAGAATAAGAATAAAAGAATACTTATCCTTTAAAATATATTTTTGATTTTGTTTCTAATTAAAAAAATATTATCTATAATTTGTTTCTTATTTATATTTGCTTCTCCTTAACTAATCATGATATCAGTATATATTTCTCAGGAAAAAAGGTTGATTGTGTGAACACAAAATTTCAAAGGATCTATGCGGCACAATGTTGCTCTGGCAACTGCATGATATTCATAAAGGAACTCTTATCTTTCCTAATAATCTGATGTTTTCACACTTTCCTATTTTATATCTTAATCAACTTCACTTGTTTTGATATTAAAATAATTGAATTTTGGGAAACAAGATACATTTTACTTCTAACATCAAAACTTTTTATAAAAAAAAAATACATTTTACTTTAATTTAGATCTTAAAAATAAGTCAATGCTTGACTACATTCAGGGTTTATTTGAGAGTTGGAAATTTAGAGAAAAACAAAAGAAAGGATAAGAATTTAAATGTTATGCATGTACTTTTATTAGTTTATTACCTTGTGAATAATTAAAAAAATTGTAAAAGAATTATTATAAAATATGAAAAATTATTATATATATATGATATTTTATGAATAACATAATAAAAATTTAAACTTAAAATATTAAACATATAAATTACTACTAATTTGTAATGCATAAACTTACTCACTTATAACAATTTTATTAGATTGAGGTGTGTTTAATAAAAAAAATATAATTACTTTTTTCGTTCTATATTTAAGAGTAATATTTAATTTATTACTGTAATTTTAAAAAAAATCAATTTAATCTCAATTTTTTTTTTAAAAATATGCAATTTAGTTTTTTATGTCAATTTTCACTAACATTGATGTTATTTTTTATGATGTGACATACACTGTCACTAAAATAATACATAATAAATAAATAATAATAAAATATTTTTTTAATTTCTATTTTTTTTACTCTTCTCTCTTTTCTCGCTCTCTCTCAAAATAAATCTGTTATTTTTTAATATTTTAATAGAATGACACTAATATTTTCTATAATTTTTTAATTGGCATACACATGTTTTTTTAACAAATGACATTTTCCCCCGTATTTTAAAAAAATAATACTTACTTTTCTTATTTTATTTTATTTTATTTTTATGTTTTTCAATTGTATTTTAAAAATTTAATTGTCAAATTTTATAATTTTTATTTAAATTTTAACAATATGACATTTTTAAATAAAATAAAAAAATAAGTGTCATGTTAAAAATATAAGAAATGTGAGTATAGTTTATTATAAATAAAAAAAGATAAATGTCTATTTAAAAACTAGAAGGAATGTACATGTTATTATTTTAATAAAAAAGAGTCTGTTTAAAAGAATTGTAAGTGTGATTTGACTTAATCTCATAAAAAATAAGTACAAATTTTTCAAAAATTTGCTTTATGTTGTAACGTTCAAAAGATTGGTCTTTTTTTAGAAATATTTTTTTTTTCAAGTTTTAAGATAAAAAGTTATTTTTATGAGATTTTATGGAAATATATGTAGGGAAAATTAACTAACCTATCCATTTTACAATTATTACTATTTATAGGCATTTCTTTATAAATTCTAGGTTAAATAGCTTTTTTAATGTAATTGTAATACTTTTAAATTATCAATTAAATCCTCATCATGAGAACAGATTAAGTAAATATTTAAGTGTGGTGTGTGAAAGAAGTTGTTGTTGATGTTTCTAGTTTTTTTTTATGGGCAACGAAAAAATAAAATTTGTAGAGATACTGAGTGTGAGTGTGGAAGCCAAGTTCAACTTAACATGAGATTAAGTGTGAGCGACGACAATGGCTGAGTTGTTGAGTCTTCTTGGTAGAATCATGAGATTTGGTGATGATGATGGTTGTTTTGTGTTGAGTTATTTATGTTGTTACTACTTTGCTTCTTCTTTGCCAACTCAACTTAAGGACTCTGTTACATTGGCCATTTTGAATATTTATTGTGCCACATCATCCACCTATCAAGGACCTTAACATCAATCTAACTAAAGAAATCATATTAATTAACTAAAATGGAGACTACAATAAGAGCTATTGAATCTATAATAATTACACATTTTTTTATTAATTATTTGATAAATCTCTCTATAATCACTCTCCCAACCCTTAACATTCAATAAAAAGTACTGTTATATGTTATATGACCGACTCATGACTCATCCCTCTTATTTTTATTTTATTTTATTTTATCTTTCCTTTTTGATCTTCATCCTATTTTTCCTAAAAATTATGTCTTGTATAATTTTCTCCTAACCCTCCCTTTAATATCCTCAATTTTTTACTCAACTCTCATAATTTATAAGTTTCAACAATCTCATTTTTTAATTATAAAATTTTATTACAATTGACAATATTACTATTAGAAAAAATATTAAATATTGCTTAATGCAAAACTTTTACACTAAAACATCATTAAATAAAAATTAATTTTTTTAAAGATAAAAAAATATTTAATTAATATATTGTTTAAATTAAATATAATTAGTGCACTTTGTGAAAACATAATTAATTCTTATAATATCTCAAACATGTTAACGAATCTATCTATACATCATTCTGAGTATGAAAAATATGTTAAATTTTTCTTGACATTAATTCATGACTAGACCTTTAGTTGTGTCACCGTAAAAATCTCTACATAATCCACCATTTCATTCTTAAAGATGAATTTGTTCCTTTGTTTCTATAACTCATCAATTATTTCCATTACTATATTAGTAATATTTGGTAACATTTGGTTCAACATATTTCAAAATTTCTTCTACCCATTCTTATACTCGATTTTCCTGAAAAATGATAATAGGTGAGTTTGGAATGATCGAGTCTATTGAGTATTCTATTAGTTCTGTCTACAGTTTCTTAAAGGGGGAGAGGAAGAAGGGGAAGTTAAGCGGATGTATTGTTCTTTTTGGATGATAAAGGCTTTGCCCTTAGCCCATTTCACTGTTTGAAGGGTGCTGAAAAATAAGTTAGCCACTAAGATCAACTTAGCGAGACATAATGTTGAATTAGAAAGTATTTTATGTTGCCTGTGTGGAGTGAATGAGGAAAAGTTATTTGTTCTTTGGGTGTATAATTGTTTGGTTAGTTTGGAACCTTTGCTTTGAGTGGTTAGGGCTGAGCTCGGCTGTTCATCACACTTCTATCTCACATTTCCTACAGTTTAATATACATGAAGCACCTACTTCTGTTAATTTAATTTTGGAAAGTGTTTGGATTGCGGTGCTAAGTGAGATTTGGAGACATAGGAATAAGTACATCTTTAAAGGTGGAGTGATTGATCATTCTGAAATTTTTTCCATAGCTCAACTAATGGTCTGATTATGAGTAACCTCTAAAGTGCTTTATGTTTGTTTTTCCTTTTCCGAGTGGTGTCTGGATCCCCTAGTTTATATGTATTCGATTAAAAATAAATGATTTATTTAGGTTGGTCAAACTGTATTTGTTATAGTAGGAAGTTAGTGACAAGTTTCTGGGAGGAAGGATTGTTCTTTTATGTACGATTTTGTACATGGGTTGAAAATCATCCTTCTTATTTATTTATTTTTTATTGTTGATTTATGCAAATTTTAATTTATTTACAAGAAATAGCTTCTTATTTATTTGAAACATATGACATTATTAGGAGTGTTAAATTTAAGTTGTTTGAAGTTTTGAATTATGTATCTTAGAACTAAAAATATATTTAGTCAAAATATCTTGAACTTCTCTTTATATGATTAATGTTCTAATTATGCGGTCATTCTTCAACTAAAGAGGATAGGTAGCCTTGAGTTTTACGATTCTTTTTAATTAGTATTTGTAAAGGTTCCACCCTACTATAAAAGTAAGGGAAGTGTATTAGAAAATAAATTGACCTTCCACTATTAGCTTACAATGTTGCCCTAGCAACATACCACGAGAAAGGAGTGCTTTACATATATCTTTTATGTTCTATTATAATTATAATTATTCCTATCATATTTTTGTAATAAAAAATTTGAAAAATTCTCTTATTTTGTATTTTTCTCTCATACCTTCATCAAAGGTACAACTAAACATCAAAGTTCACTAATTAAATAAATTTTAGCTGAAAAGCTCTTAACTTATAAAAGTTGGAGCTAGTATTATCTTATTAGAAATATTTTGTAAACTATTTGATAAACTAGTTGGTAAATATAAATGACATATAAAAAGATATAATTATATCACTACAAAAAATATCATGAAATAGAAACTAATTTGTAGTGGACAAAATTAATTAGTTGTTATAGTGACTAAATTAGAGACCATTTTAGAGACTATTTTTTTTTTTGGTTTCTAAATTAGTTTTTATTATTGTTAAATGGTTTCTAAATTGGTATCTAATTAGCAACCAATGTTTTTGCTACCAAATTTAGAAACTAATTTAGAAACCATTTAACAATAATATAAACTAATTTAGAAACTATTTTTTTTAGTTTATAAAATGGTCTCTAATTTAATTACTATAGCAACTAATTATTTTTGGTCTTTAAAATTGATTTATATTTTATGTTTTTCTTGTAGTGTATATGTAACGTAGTTTGCTGATAAAAAAAAATAATTATAAAATTTAGTTTATTTTAAATAATTAAATTCTTATGAAATTTTTGTTACTTCTATTTATTATTTAAAAGTTGGATAGACTTTTTTTATTTAGACCAAATTTTATTTATTTACTTTTATTTCTCAATTTAGCCTACTATTGCATTGAATTTATTTTGTTACAATTTTCACATATGTAGCAAAACATTATTTACTTTTTAAAAAAATTTAAACTACATAAAAATTAAATAATGGTTTATTATTTCTATATTAAAATAGGTAGTAATTGGTAAAAAAACTAAAAAAAATAATTATAAAGATAACAATAAAAGAAAATTAAATAAACTACCAGCTACACAATATAAGCTAATAATGGGAAAAAGTTTAATAAACAACAAACTATATATGTTATAAACTAGCTAACTTATATTTTATAAGTGAAAAACTTGTAAAATAAATTATTTAAAATTACTTATGAAATACTCTTAGTTTTACTAAGATACACTTGAAGTATGTCTAGGGAGGTTTGTGCCCTATTCAACAATGAAACTAAATTTAGCTTTAAATTATAGAGAAAATAGCATGATGAATTGAATTTGACATAGCTGAGGAAGTGGTACAACTGATATAGTAGCTAAAGTATAATTATATAAAGAAAGTTTGGCAAGTAAATATTTTTGCGAGAGAGTTGTGGATTGATAGGGCACTGAAATGGTAACAGAAGGAGAACAAAAACCCAGACGCTGACACCTCACTGCACGCCGAGAAAGGTGCTGCTACATCTTGGCAAACAATAAGCTTGACATGGTTCGCCAAACTGGTTTAAACAAAGTGTTTGATGATCTGCCCCTGTGAAAGAAAGAGAAAGAGAAAGAGAAAAGAGGTTCAGAGGGTTCTCAAAAAGGCTCATTCATCCTTCCCATGTGGGTCATCCCTACCCACTACCTTTCCCTTCAATTCCCTTGTTTTCTCCACTAACGTGCAAAATAATTAATGCGTGCATGCCCTTTCACCTGTCCCCTTTTACACCATATATGTTATATCAGATCACGACTTCTGTTCCCACTTCCCACCTCACTTTGACCACGTTCAATGATTCCATCATTAATTATGCATATTCCTTAGAATATAATTCTCACTACCATATACTATATTTCAAACAAATCTCTCACTATTGCTACTAACATTTTCTCCACTTTCAATATCTTCTGTTCATTCAAAACTCTTGCATAGTTTAATAATGGACACCCATTAGAGATATATAGATCTTTTTTAATCCATCAAAAGTTTTTTTAAATAGACATCAAACACTAAACAAATATTTTAGATATAATAACTTTTACTGATCAGGTATATAAACGAGATTAAAATAGATTATAAATATCATCTTTTAATCTATGGAGAGTAATTACTTTTGGATATGTTGTTATTCCTTACAAAATAACTTGCTTTAACATGTCTATTCTAAACAGATCTCAGTATAATTAATCGTGACAGTAACGTGTTCTGTTTCTAGTTTGTGTGATTCTGATTTTTTTCAAAGCTAAATTTGAAGTTTTTTATCATAAAAAATATATTAAAAGTACCTATAAATTGGAACTAATGTCCCTAAGGGTTCGAGGGGTTTGTTGAGCTCCTGCTAATTGATCTGACATAAAAAAATCGTGTACAGTTAACAGAAAACGGTCACAAAGTGCATGCTCAAAGAAGCAAGTGGGTCCATTCTATGTAATCTGCTGCACCGCAGAATCATATATATTACTATATCTCATCGTTAACTAATAAATGCCACCAACTTTTGCTAGACTTAAATCTTGATTTGTTTTTGAATTGAGTTATAGTTTGCGTTTGGGCTTGGTGGAGGCTAATCATCTGATTTGTTTGTGGAAACAATTATAAAATTTGAAAATCATGACCTCCTGAGTGTGTTGAGAGTTGGAAAAATCATTCGTTATAATTGGAAGGGTACTTGTCTCAGAATTCATGGTTATTAGCTGAGATGAGATGAAAAGTGGCTAAACAGTGGAATTGCTATACCTGCACATGAAGCTACTCAGCTAGAATAGTTTCATTGATAATGTATGTTGTACTGGTTATATATACTTTCTGTGTGCTTATATTTGTGTAGGATAATCATATAGGCTAGGTTGCAAGCCATGTGGATATGTCTATGCAAGACATTCTTAATATGCATGGAGCCCCCGTGGGTATACTAGCACAGGTACAAGTATCTTTTCTTCCGAATGTGTTGCTGGAGATTATCAACTACTGTTGTCAGGTTGGTAATTTGGTAGATTATGAACTTTTGTGTGTTAACCAAAATTTGACTCTCAACCTATATTATTGAAGTTTACTAGCACATAGTTCTTTAAACAAAAGGTCTAGAAAATTGGCCATAACATAACTGTGACTGCATCAGTTATATTTGCCTGTTGCAGCATCAAGAAATTGTGACAAAATAACAACCTCAATTTAAATTTAAGACCTAGAAGTGAAAGGGTTAGTATATGTGCGAATTGAAGCAAAGTGAACTGTGTTTTCTTGATGTGGACGATGAGAATATCGATGGAAAATGTAAATGCTAGAGTTTTGGTCTCCATGATGGTTAATCACACACAATGCTGTCGTAACACTTACACAAGCATGTTAAAAGATACTCCATTAACAAGATCTGAACTTAATATATTCCAGCATCTTTAAGAAATTGTGCTTCTCATCCTTATCCTACTTTTGTTGCAGCTTCAATGGGGTCTGCCCCCCTATCTGTTTGCTGAGGAGAGAGAGTACTTATTGCATATTGCTGTACATGTGGAATAATTACCAACGATGGGAACCAAAGGATTCCAAAGATTTTATGGATACTACATGCCCAAATTTCATTTTCCATCAGTCTATTCAATGCTTCAACCTGCTAAACCATCATTTTGATTAGTCATGGTAAATAATGAGATCACTTTTGAATTCTTTTGGGGCTATGTGCGCATGAGTCGTGTGTTGTGTAGCACTTCAATTTTCCCTTTCTTAGTATTGTACTGGTTATATAGGTTGTTAAGGGTCCATTACCTTAAAGAAGAGTGTAATTATTGGGAGGGCACAGAAGCCAAATCAGAATTTTCTATGATCAAAGCAGAGGGGCCTTTGCCAAAGTATAGTCTTTGACGCATGAAGGAGAAGATTACAAGAACCCTTTTTACTTGAGGGAGCATAATACAAGGTGGGTGCCACTTTGATATGATAAGGCCAATTTTGGAGATAATGCGTCAACACATCAGCCAACAGTAAAAATAAATAAATATTTAGGTCAAATAAGTTTTAATCCTTCTCAAACTATTCATTTAAAGCAACCAAAACTGAACATAGAAGCAAAAGAAGAAAAGAAAATTACCCTAAATATTGTATACGTTTATGGTGTATGAAAACTTACACTAAAATTATTATAGAACTTTCCAGGAGGAAGAAAGGTTCTGTTCAGAAATATGGGAAAGGAAGAAGTTCTTGCTAACAGTACTCATAACGAGCTAGTTGGGTCCTCTAAGCTTAGCTGTGATAAGCCTCCATCCCCAACCTTCACATAGGATCCATTGCCAACTACAGATTCAATTAAAGGACTGTTCCAACTATTGATTGAATTAAATTATTAAAGGTATGTTCAGGAGTTGGTTTTGATGGAAAATGGAAGGGGACATCTATGGATTTTTTTAGTTTTAAATTAAGAGAGTTATATATGTGATAATTATAAATGAAAATAATATATAGTATTAATTTTTTGTTAGTTTATCATTTTTTTTCTTAAAAATTATCATTAGAAAATATTAATTAAAAATAAAAATGGTATTATTATTTTTTTCCTTCAACATTTAAATCTTTAACACACTCTCAAATAGATCAAATGGTATGCAAAATTGCTAAATTTGAAGGCTTAGAATTAGAGACAATGGTGAAGGACTTAGGAAGTTTACATGAAGTTATATAACACTACAAGAAAATCATGAAATAGAAACCAATTTTAAAAACAAAAAATAATTAGTTGCTATAGTGATTAAATTAGAGACCATTTTAAGACTAATTTTTTTTAAATTAGTTTTTATTATTGTTATATGGTTTTTAAATTGGTATCTAATTAACAACCAATGTTTTTGCTACCAAATTTAGAATCTAAATAATTGGTAGTTAAAACCTTGTAGCTAATTAAATACCAATTTAGAAACTATTTAACAATAATAAAAACTAATTTAGAAACCATTTCTTTTTAGTTTTTAAAATGTCTTTAATTTAGTTACTATTGCAACTAATTATTTTGGTATCTAAAATTGATTTTTATTTGATGATGTTCTTGTTGTGTAGGTGAAACAATCAAACCTTTTTGTTATCATTGTAACAAAATCCTTCATGAATTTATAAATTTTATTATTAGAATAATTCTTTTATTTAGGTTTTAGTTGTGAATTAATAACATTCAAGTGTCTTTTATGTCTTTTGTTTTCAAATATTTTATTTCATATAATTTTGAGATAATACCGTTTTTTTTTTCTTATTTAGATATATGTTCTATTTTTTAAAATAATATTCATTATAATGATAAATGTATTCCTTCTCTTTGGATAAAATACTTTAGCCTTATTTATTTTTTTAATATTTTTTCTTTCATATTTTGTTATTGTCATTTTAAATATTATATATACATAAATAAATGCTTATATTCACAATTAAATGACTTGTTTTAGTGTTTTATTTATATCAATTTGATTATAATTTATGAGATAAAATTAATATTCTTAATGAGAAGAAGTCTTCTTAATAGTGTGTTAGTTGCAAACGAGGTAGTGCACATCATTAAAAATAAGAAGAAAAGATGTATGATTATAAAGATATATTTAAAAAAAGCTTATTACACAATTAAGTGGAATTTTATACTATACATGTTGAAAATGTTAGGATTTTGCAAAAACGGGATAAACTGGATTACGAATTGCTTAATCCCAACAATGATATCAATCTTGGTAAATGAAAGTAGCATAGATGAAATCAAACATTCAAAAGGAATTAGGTAAGGAGATCCCTTTGCTTATTTTATTTTTATGATAGCAGTAGAAGGATTGACATGAATTATAAGACGAGCAAAAAGTTTAAAATGTTTAGAAGGGTAAAAATATGAGAAAAACATAGAAATAAACATGATTCAATATGCAGATGATACCTTATTCCTAAGTTTTTTTTTTTATCAACAAAGAATAAATGAAATTACTTCTAAAATGAAGACAAAGTTCACAATGTAATTACTATTAAATCAGTTCTAAGATGTTTGGAACCGGTTTCAATACCCAAAGTCAATTTTTCCATGAGTAAACTATGTGAGATTGGGGTAAATAACAAACAAGTGGAATTGTATGGTGGATTCTTAACCGCTCTATAATGGAAATACCCTTCACCTATTTAGGTATCTCAATAAGAAAAAATCCTAAGAAAATTAAAAAGATACTAGCACTTTAAAAGGGTGCACAATTAACTTTTGCAAATTGAGTTTGCTTAATAAAATCATTACTTACATCCCTCCCACTATGTTTCCTATCATTCTTTAAATCCCCCCAAAAGATAATAAAAGAGATTAATAAAATTCGAAGAAGGTTTATGTGGGAAAAGGGTAAAGAGGAAAAGAAAATAGACTAGGTTAGTTGGACAAAAATATATAAATCCAAAGAACTTGGAAGTCTAGACATAAAGGACTTATAGACTTTTAACCAGACTTTAATCTCAAAATGGAAATGTAGATTTGTAATGGAAAATACATAAGACTTATGGAGGTATATATTGGATTCAAAATATGGGGGTTAGAGAGCAATAAATCAATTTAATAATTCAAAATTTAAATTGGTTTGGTGGAGGGATTTGAGGGAAATATGTGGAGTTGAAGAGAGAAGACAATGATTTGATAATAATAATAAATGACATATAGGAGTAGGAACACACACTAACTTCTAGACTTATGGATGGTTAGAAGGAATATCCTTAACTAGAAAATACCCAAGAATACACAATAATTGAATGTCTAGGAGTGCAAAAAATTTAGAAATGTGAACACAAAGCATGGAAATAGAATATAGAGTGGAGAAGAGAATTATTTATGCGGAAAGTACTTTTGGTGGAATATTTTATGAAAATACATACACAAACACAAAAAATATTGGGGGCAAATAAGAGGACGGAAGGGAGACGAGGATGATATGTATACAGTAAAATCTACCTCTAAAATTCTACAGAATACAAAAACATTTGCAATCCCTAATGTAAAATACTTCATTTGGAGGACAAGACTCAACAACATCGCAATTAAGGAAAATATATTTCATAAAGAAATTATTATATCATGTAGGCAATGTAGCCTATGCAAAAGAACTAGAGGAAACATGTCAGCATTTAGTTTTGATCTGTAGGATATTTGTCCTAGTCTGAGACTTAATTAAGAGATGGATTAACTTGAAACATATTGTACATAACACTACAAGAAAATCATGAAATAGAAACTAATTTTATAGACAAAAAATAATTAGTTGCTATAGTGACTAAATTAGAGACCATTTTAGGGACTAAATAAACTTTTGGTTTCTAAATTAGTTTTTATTATTGTTAAATAATTTCTAAATTGGTATTTAATTAACAACCAAGGTTTTTGCTACCAAATTTAGAAACTAAATAATTGGTAGTTAAATCCTTGGTAGTTAATTAGATACCAATTTAGAAACTATTCAACAATAATATAAACTAATTTAGGAATAAGATCAGTCGATTTTATGGATCATGGGTCTCATTTTGAACATTTCAAGATTCTGGTGCACCTATTTCACTTAATCTTATTATATGCAACTTGTGGATTGCGTTGGTTAGTGAGATATGGATGCATAGGAATAACTATTTATTTAAAAGTGGAGTGGTTGATCATACTGAAGTGTTCTCTCTGACACAGATTAAGGTTTGGTCCTGGGTCTCATCTAAGATACCGTCAGCTAATTTCTCATTATCTGATTGGTGACTTGAACCCTTGGTATGTATGCATTCAATTTAGTTTTTTTATAAAGGGTTGATCCTTGTGATTTTTTTTATTATTGGTAGAGATGGGATAGACAGTATGAGGTCTTTTTGGTTGATATGTAGATGAAAATGTACTTTGTGAGCATCATTTTGCTTATAAGGGTTGAACCATCCCTGAATTGGTCTCATTTAATTTTATTGCTATTTGTTGATAAAAAAAAGAAACCATTTTTTTTAGTTTCTAAAATGGTTTCTAATTTAGTTACTATTGCAACTAATTATTTTGATTTCTAAAAATTGGTTTCTACACTACAAGAAAATCATGTAATAGAAACCAATTTTTAGAGATCAAAATAATTAGTTGCAATAGTAACTAAATTAGAAACCATTTTAAAAACTAATATTTTTTTGTTTCTAAATTAGTTTATATTATTGTTAAATAGTTTCTAAATTAGTATCTAATTAGCAACCAATGTTTTAGAGACCAAATAATTGGTAGTTAAAACCTTGGTTGCTAATTAGATACTAATTTAGAAACTATTTAACAATAATAAAAACTAATTTAGAAACCAATTTTTTTTTTTAGTTTCTAAAATGATCTCTAATTTAGTTATTATTACAACTAATTATTTTGGTCTCTAAAATTTGGTTTCTATTTCATAATTTTCTTGTAGTGATATTTGATGATTTTCTTGTAGTGTAACACGATACACAACATTTTCATCAATTTAACATGTCAAGCTTGAACAAGAATGATAACATTATATGGAAAACAACGTGGATGTGATTTTAAGAAACATGTACATAGACAAAGAAGAAATTTTCGCTTAAGTTCAAGCAAAAAGTTTGAGCATGGATTAAACATAAATAAATTAAAGCAAGCTTCTATTACTCTAACTAGTGGCTAAACCCAAAATTCTGCATTTAAGTATTCAAAAGTGAAGTAGAAATCAGAAATGGCATAAGACCAAAATAATATCCTTCACAAGGACATAGCTGTTGATTCACATGTTTTTATCTGAATCTGCAAATACTTAAGATATGCCAAGTTACACATGATGGATATATTTTTATCAATCTAATTTTATGCGGCAAATTGTTGCTGTTAACCCATACAAATTTCATGTCAAACAGATATGCAGATGGATAAAGGATCTCAACGAAACACCTAGGCCTAAAAGGAAAATGTATCAACGACAACAATTAGAGGCTCAAGTGCTTGAAGGAATAAGAAGTTACAATTAAGTAAATACAGGGTCCAATAAACAATGATTTAACTAACTGATACGAGATACTCACGGTTCAAATTTAAAATTTAAACCGTTCTGAGTTTTGGATGCAAATTATCATTTAGGATCATAGAAGGTTGAGGAAATTAGAAAGTAGAAAATATGAAGGACTTGGCATTATTTAATGTTGATTAGCTCCAATAGAAACTAGATGATGCAAGCTTATTACAAAAATAAAAAGTTGGTAGTAAGTCCAAACTATTTTTAAATCTTTTTGTAGGAATGAAAATGAAGTGGGGGAGGTTATAATCTCTATATCTTGTTTTTTCGGTTTTCATATATATATATATATATATATATTTTATTATTTGTATAAGGGTTAAAGTTTCTTTAATATTTTCTTTATATATATATTTATAAAAAAAAATTATAATTTTTTAAAATACTTCCTTTGCACTATATATTAATATTTTGATTTATTAATATATACATCACTCATAATGAAGAAGGACATTATACTAAGATTATAGGAGGTATATAAAAATTAAAAAGCGCGCACATATATATATATATTCGTATTTTAATTAAGTTTAACAATTTGATAGGATTAATGTAATCGATCTCAATTAATTAGATATATAAGATAGTAATTTCAGTTAATTGGATAAGACTTTTGTCATTGTTTATTCATATAGTTACTTGCATATATATATACACAATAATGTTTGATTCTCAGAGTTTTATACATGCCATGCAGAAGTTCATCTTAATATAGTTGTGAATTTGACTTTTGTGAAAGATGTATAAATAGAAGCCTGAGGGACCAAGTTGTGCTAGTAGAAGCTCATAGAAGATAGAACTTGAGAGTTCGTAGGAAAAATCATTTTGATGCATCAAAAATTGACATTGAAGGTGGACCCTTGTGCTCAATTGACCCATTCCTAAGACAAAAAAAAACACTCTTCTTCTTCTTCTTCTTCTTCTTCTTCTTCTCCCTTATCTCCCTGGCTCCACTCTCACCTCACTGTCCTCATCCACTCTATCTTGCTGTCAAGACCTCACACTGCTTCACCCTCCCACGTGCCATTCACCCTTTTAGAAGTTTTGTTTTTTTAAAGAATTGGATCTTCCATCAGAAGAACCTCGTAGTCACTAACTTAATCAATCACGTTGGACAATTTTTTTCCCAAAAGAAAGTAGAAAACGAAATTAGTTTATCTATATGTTTAAATTAACTTATTCATAAGTTAAAGTGAAAGTTTAATGGAATACTATGAGAGAGTTGATACAAGTTAATTTATGTAAAAGTTATTTCTTTTTAAACTTCAAATATATATAAATATCTCAAAAGTTGATTAGAAGTGAAGAATTGGACACTATTTACTATAATTCCATGTTGACTGCTTTATTGAAAGAGATGAACTTGTTATTTTGACAGAAAATTGAGACTATATATATATATGTTGAGATATTTCAAAATCCAGCTTCTATGTATCTGGCAAAATAGTATACATTCGATTGTACATACACACATGTATGATGAGTGATTACATCATAATGATGTATCACCCCAATATTGCATAACTGAACTGAATTTGAGTTTCGATTCATTGAAGCTTCTTAAAGTTAGACAAAATTATTTGCATGTTAGTGTATAGAATTGAAAGCAATAATAATATCCATTTTAGAAAACGATGGAATGCACTTTTCATTTCCTCTTTAACACTTGAACCTTAGCTTTACTTTTCCCATGCGCTTCAACTATGATTTCATATTCTTTTTATTTCACCTCGTTTGCTAGCAGGCTTTAAACTCATTTGATCATCTCAAGCTTTTGTTGTTGCTGCTGCTGCTGCTTTATGCTTGCATGACTGGGGAACTATCTGATGGTGTGTCCAAAGATGCTACCTACCTTAGTGGCAATACCTATTAACTCATTGTATTTTCCTAATTCCCATATACATCAATGTCATGTTTGCAATCAAAGTGTTTGGCATGAAAGCATCATCTAATGGAAGGTTGGTGAATTTTCCATATTTGCTTGCAGTCAACCTTTGATGGGTAATCATGCACACTCTTTGTCTCATACACAAACCCTAAACTAGGAGCAAGATAAGAGAAAAAAAGAAGGCAAAAGGGAAATAATTAAAATAGTGACAAAGCTACCTTCATTTTCCAAAGATAATGAACATCCCACTTGGCATAAAGCACAGATCATGATGAGTAGAAAACAGTGACAGAGAAAAGAAAAAGAAAATATTTGTGTCTGGAATGTCAAAAAATTAGATTTTGTATGTCTTCATAAAATATTTGATTTGATTTATAATCAAAATTGTGTTTCAAAATGTTAGAAATAGGATATGATTCAATTTTTAAAGTCACAGGTTTTGTTTGGCTATTTTGCATAAATCATATCAAATCAACTAAAGTTTGTCTTCCTCAGAAAGGCTTTATTAGAGACAAATCCTATTTTGAAAGTTCTTATGTTTGGAAATATCCACACACATAGTGTAAGATTCAATAGAAATAGAATTATTGAGATATTTGAATCATTTGCTAAATAGTAACAAGCTAAATTCAAATTAGTTTCATTTTTAACGATTTTCAAACCTCATGCCTAGTTTCAAAGTCTACTCAAATATTAATTTTAATGAGTTTCAAATAAAATGAAATGAATCCCCGGATTTAAAGATTCAAAATACATATAATGTTTCTCTTTTGTGAAAAGTTTAGGGTTTTGTGAAAGATGATTGGAAGTTGTGTGAATGGTGAAGTGAAGATTGTTCCCTTCTTCTTCCAATTTCGCTCTCAATGTCTTCCCACCATGGTTTGCCTCCTCTCCTCTTTCCATTGCACGAGTGGATTGCACATATAGTGGCAGACATCAATAACCAGACAAGTAGCCGCAACACCAAAACCAATTTCCTTACATCAAATTAAAGAGATTCCAAATATTGAAGTCAACACTGCACTTTATTGGATTCCAAGGATTTCCATCTTCTATATTTTTTTTTTCCACTGTTCTTTAATTGTATAATCCCCAAATGAAAAAAAGGTCATATATTATATGAAAAACATAAGGGCTAGGGGAAATTAACCAAATAATAACTTTCGTTGGTGTGATCTTTCTGTCTTTTTCATATATTTTTTGTATTGTTTTGTCACATATATTTAAATAATCTCAGAAGGAATATTGTGCCAACATTCCACAAGTGCAAAGGACTTGACATAGTAATTGCAACCCACTAGCATCTAGTTTATTAAGAAGCCATATGATTTAAAATTTAGAAAGAAAAAAAAAAGTAACTATATAGTGCTAGGTGTTTTGCTTTAAAGGGAAAGCGTACATATTTTCAAAAAGTAGTGTTTTTGTTTTACTAGTAGACGTATTAAATTTAGAGACTATTTTACTTCAAAACCCTCTTACTATATCTTAACAATTTGTGACTTTAAAATATAGATAACAAATTAATCTGATCTAATTGTCTGACAAAATCAAGAAGAAAGATGAAAGCAAAATTAAATTGTTTTTTTTTTCAGCAATAGCAAAATCAAATTGTAACCTAATATCTACCTTTGTAGTATGCAAATGAAAGCAAAATACTGAAGATAGTGCAACTACAAAATATGCTTTTCATAATTCTTATATATATATATATATATATATATATATATATATATCTTCATAACAACATAAGAAAATGTTATAGGTGAAGTAGCCTCAGGGGGAAAAAGTGTTTGTCTAAGTTAGGTTGGGTAAGGAAGTTCTTCATTAGTTGTTGACAAAAAGAGCTTGAGTTATATTTTTGTGAAAAGGAACAAAAGCATTTTTCTTTCTGCACCCCAATAATTTCTATCTGCACCCTCATAATTTCTAAAATAATCATTTTACCCTTAATAAAAGTGACTTCAAGATCATATGTTCTGGATATATGTATGGGCTGCAGGAAGAGAAAGCCTTGTCTCACTAACCAAAGCCCAGCATGCTAGTGGTTAAAACTGGCCCAGAGATGATGTCCACTAACTTTGATTTACCTCATTTCAATTTGATAAGTAATGCATTGGGTGGATAATACACTATATGGTTTTCTAAATGAAAGTGAACTTAGGTTATATTATTTAAGCTCTCATAAAATAAGATAAACATATGTTTTAATTTTTTTATAAGGGTTTTTTAAATAAGGGGAAATATCCTCCACTACAAGAAAATCATGAAATAAAAACCAATATTAGAGACAAAAAATTAATTAGTTGGTATAGTGACTAAAGTAGAAATCATTTTAGAGACTAAAAAATTTTGGTTTCTAAATTAGTTTCTATTATTGTGAAATGGTTCTAAATTGGTATCTAATTAACAACTAAGATTTTTGCTACCAAATTTAGAATCTAAATAAGTGGTAATTAAAACCTTGGTTGCTAATTAGATATCAATTTAGAAATCATTTAACAATAATATAAACTAATTTAGAAACCAATTTTTTTTTTAGTCTTTAAAATAGTTTCTAATTTAGTCACTATAACAACTAATTATTTTTTGTTTCTAAAATTAGTTTCTATGTCATCATTTTCTTGTAGTGTTCTCTATTGTTCTCTATTTTTATGTCTTTTTTCAAATTTCCTCCATTCACAAAGTTAAAAAAAATGAAAACCATATACACTTTAGGGAGAGTGACATTTATTGTCTTAAAAGTGTAGTGACAGAAGAAATGGAGAGGATCTTTTCTCTTAAAAGAGGTGATGTTAGTTTCGCACATGTTATAAAAATGTCAAAATAAAATACACAGTTCGATATGGACTGACCTCATTTGGGTGACAAATTATACTGGGTTGAATAAAATGTCTGAATTTAATTTCAATATTTTTTAGTGATTTTTTCTTTAATATATTGGATAATGTTTTGCAGATTAAGTTCATATAATCATGAATTAAGAGGTTAAAATGAGGCATTTAATTTAGATTTAAAATTTAAAGTCTCCCAAACTCTATATTTCACTGAGTTTATATCATCCAATTTTGTTACCTTTATATGTAGGGGCTAAAATTATATTAAATTTGTATGTGCATTATCCATGTTTGTTTGACCAAATTGATCTTTAATATGTAGTCATGATCTCAACTTGGTGATGTGAGAGTTTTTTTTATTAACATTTGATGTTGCCTTTCCTTTTTTGTGTTCGAGTTTGGATGAGACATAAACTCTATTGTTTTTTTCTCTTTCGGGCATGAAGTTATAAGCCAAATTCTTAGTGTTATGAAAATATTTTGTAATAAGCCTTTTTAACTTGATGACATGCTAGAGTTAATTTGACATGTCAATTCTTTGATTCTTTCTCTTTAAAAAGCCTCAAACTATCAATGAATGTTTCAAACTTAACTTGGTTATTGGATATCCAAAAAATTAAATAAAATTAAATAAAATTCAAAATTTTGGGGGTAACTATGTCATCTTGTGGATCTACTCTTAATTATAACATGGTCTATATATGTTAATGGTTAACGAGTAGAAAATACAATTATTAAAAATTATAAAAAAAAACAAAGAAAAAGGAATACAAATTAAAAGAGAATTTTAAAAAATAATAGTGTTGAAAATATCTTAAAATGCTAAAAAATTCTTATTAATTATTTATGTGAAAATAATATAAATTGATAATATATATTAAAGAAAATTTATAAAGTGGAAGAAGTAAGTGAGATTTGTACTTTTAGAGTCCAAGATAGATAATGCATGAGTTGCTATAACCACAAAATTCCTTGATTCTTTAAAGTGATAAATAAAGATACATTTAATCTTAACAAGATAAAAAATAAAAGGTATTTATGATTATTTTAAATGCGTGATGTATTTGAAATTCTTATAAATCTAGTAAATTCTTAATATTATGATTTATACATTTGCTTAAAATTCAAATTACAAAATTCGAACCTATTTTAAAAAATCTTAAAATATCATTATTATTAGAAAATTTTAACTTCTATATGACTTTTTTTTTAATGTTAAAAATTGTTTTGAAATTCTACCGTCCTTACGAAAAAAGCAACCAATTAATAAGCGAATGGTGAGTTGTATGGAGATTTAGTTTCTTAAACCAAGCTTATATAAAAGCATACGCGTGGAGGAACTATTATGGTGGCAGATACTTTTATTGACAAGCACATTTCAATGTGCCAGTGGTTCCATTTACCATGCTATAATGATTCATTTCTATGCCAAGTTTTGAGAACTTGCTTTGAACGTGAAGAGTAAAAGGAATGGTAAAGAAGCAAAGTGATGCTCTCAAGGAAAGAAATGAAAAAAACAAGTCACCAAACTAGAAAGCAACCTAGGCTCATCCCACAAACACCATTCCTATGAGGTTCATATAACCCTTGTGACTATATATTAAGATTTCAGTGGTTAGTGGTAACTCACCAGACACAAGCCTAAGCTTACAACATAGCACAAAGTGTAGTTGAAGTTGCATTGAAAATGGAGGGGAGAGATGAAGATGTGAGGGTGGGAACCAACAGGTATGGAGAGAGGCAACCAATAGGAACAGGTGCACAGACTGAAGATGGCAAAGACTATAGAGAGGCTCCTCCAGCTCCATTGTTTGAGCCTAGAGAGTTAACATCATGGTCTTTCTATAGGGCAGGGATAGCAGAATTTGTGGCCACATTCTTGTTTCTTTATGTCACTGTTTTGACTGTGATGGGTGTGGCAAAATCTCCCAACAAGTGCTCCACAGTTGGTGTCCAGGGAATTGCTTGGTCATTTGGTGGAATGATCTTTGCCCTTGTCTACTGCACTGCTGGTATCTCAGGTTAGGAAAATGCAACATAGCCACATTTTTTTCCTTTTGTAAATTTTGACAGAACTACTCTCATAATAAAAAACAAGATCGCTTTACATTAACCAAAAAATATAGATGTTTGATTGATCTTTACGTTAATGATGCATCATGCAAAATAGTAGAATAGTTAAATGTCTATTAAATACTATTATATAAGTAATGATCTTGATTTTCAGTAATTGTTTTTGTGATCTTTGTGAATGAAGGGGGTCACATTAACCCAGCTGTGACATTTGGGTTGTTCTTGGCACGCAAGTTATCTCTCACTAGGACAGTGTTCTACATGATCATGCAGTGCTTAGGAGCTATCTGTGGTGCTGCAGTGGTCAAGGGATTCCAATCAAACCAATATGAGAGGCTTGGTGGTGGTGCTAACACTCTGAGTAAAGGATACTCCAAAGGTGATGGACTTGGAGCAGAGATTGTTGGCACATTTATTCTTGTTTACACTGTTTTCTCTGCCACAGATGCCAAAAGAAATGCTAGAGACTCGCATGTTCCTGTGAGCAAACACTTTCCTAACAATGCATCTTTTCTATTCATCTATATCAAATTTGTAATGTATTGAAACATTGTGTTCAATGATAATCTAATCATACACACATGAATGTGCTAGATTTTGGCACCTCTGCCTATTGGTTTTGCGGTCTTTCTGGTGCACTTGGCTACAATTCCTATCACAGGGACTGGCATAAACCCTGCTAGAAGTTTAGGTGCAGCTCTTATATACAACAAGGACCAAGCTTGGGATAACCATGTGAGATAAAATTCATCCTTAAATTTGTTTAGAATTTTTCTTGTTTTGTTTGTCATTAAAATCCAAGTTAATTATTTTATCGATTGCAGAGGCAGCAAATAAGTGAAACGATTTTAGTGAACTTATGCAACTGATTTTATTTTGGTGCAGTGGATCTTCTGGGTTGGGCCTTTTATTGGGGCAGCACTTGCTGCTTTGTACCATCAGATAGTGCTGAGGGCCATTCCTTTTAAATCAAAATGATGCAAAATTGAAGCAAAGCCTAAGAAGTAGTATCTGGTGTAGCCTAAAACTGGGTACCTACAACAAAGAAGATGCTTCTATTTCTGGCACTCTTAATTTTCTACTTTTAACAGCACAAAACTTATGTTCTTGGAGATGAAATCGAACTTATGTTCTTAGAAAATATGGTTGTTCTGGTTTATTTGTTTACTAGCTACTATAATTTATCATCCAAACACATATATATCAAAGACTGTTGGGTTAAATTTGGTCGAGTGTAAGTACACTGTAATATAAGTTTTGTCTATAGTATTCAATCATTACTATGTATCTTTTTTTTTTGCGTAATAAAAATTTACAGGAATAATTTTTTCTCATTTTTACATAAGTGGGTAATTTTTTTAAAAAATTTATAAGAATGAATAAGTGCGTACTTTAAACATAACTTCCATTTCTCATTAATTGAAGTCACGTTTTGATTGGAAGCACGATTTCTGACTGTTTATATATATATATATATATATATATATATATTATTATTATTATTTTTTTCCAATTTTCTTTGGTTTTTTAATATTTTTTGGTCCATTAGTACCGAAACATGTAAACACGGAACCGAATAATTTTAGTGATCAAGTGATTATTTTTATTATTAATAATAATAATAGTATCACTAATAATAATTTTATGATTAAAATTAAAATTAAAATTATTTAATTATTATTAATACTATTAATATTAATATTAATATTATATTTATTAATAATATTATTGCTAACATTATTATCATTATATTTATTAATAATATTATTATTTTAATTATTAATGTTATTAATATTAACATTATTATTATTAATAGTATTATTAATATTAATATTAATTATATTATTATTATTATTAATACTTTTATTATTAATAATATTATTACTAATATTATTATTATTGAGATTAATATTATAATTATTATTAATATTAATAATATTGACATTATTATTATTAATTTTATTATAGTTATTAGTATTATTATTAATATTACTAGTATTATTATTTTTATATATATTATTATTATCAATATTAATATTATTATAATTATAATTATTATTGCAATTATAATTAATATATTTAATATTATTATTAATATTATCATTATTATTGTAATAATTATCAGTATTAACATTATTCAACAATGTTAATATGAACGTGAAAACTGGAAGAGATATATACAAAAAAAATGTTGAGAGAATAAAAACTTAGTATAATTAGTAATTTTGTTATTGATTTTTGTGATTGATTTTTTTGACTGTTTTTGTGATTGATTTTCTATGACCGATTTTTCGTGACAAAAAAATGTAGTTTCTATTTCGGTCACTAAATCATAAAATTAACTTCTAGTCATTAATTTAGTCACTAATAGAGATCACATTTTTCGGACCCTGATTTCGATCACTATTCAACAATTTTCTAGTAGTGATTATGTATTGGGACTAATTTGCACTCTGGACCATATGTGGTATATTATAAGTTCCTTTGTTCCTTAAAACTAAACCAAGTTAATCCCTTAAATCTTAGTTATTTAAAAATATAATCACCATAACCAAATCCTTTACAATAATTTCATTTGTGCATAAAGATTGGAACAACAATAGCCAATTACAACAACTCTTCCCAATAGTTGAAGTCTTTGGTTGATTTGGTTTATTTTAAAAAAAAAAATTTCCAATAAGATTAAAGTTATAAGATCAAGTAAAGTGATTCCTCTATTATCAAGCATTAAGCATAAAATCAAACCAATTAGGAATTAGTTATACATGCATATGTAAATCAAGATATAGAGAAGAGTTACATTCTCATTCAATCCTAATAGTTATGAAGTTTAACTACTTATCATAAGTGAAATATTACAATGATAGTTTGTTGTGATAATTTTTTCTATTTAGATTATATGGCGTATGAGGAATTATGCTAGATTTTAGGATAAGATTAATGTTTCTAGGGCTATTTCAGTAACTAAATATTTAACTTGTCCAGTGGGAAATTTTTCTAAAGCTTTAATGAAGAATGATATGTTAGATTGCAACATGATTAAGTTTTTTTGTATTAATACTCGTATTGGTAAAGTTATTCATCCTCTTCCTGTTAGATAGGAGTTCCCTTCACCAAGCAGGGCTAAAATTAACACTGATGGGACTGCTAGGGAATATCCTGGTGATGACTTTTCCACGACAAGTGCACTGCTTTGTCAGAAGTAATAATTTGTCCCTTAGGACAGATATCGAACCCACAAGGAATAGTTTAATAATCAAGTAAAACATTCACTAAATAGAAAACAAAATAATAAAGTTTGTTGGGATTTGTTATGATGACAATGATTAATAATAAAACAAGTCTAAAAGTTTGTTGCTTCAATTGGAAAAATAGGGATTATAATTCATCTTTCTCACTCTTCTATATTTTGATTAGCATGACAATATTGTGTCCTTTGAGTGATATTGATGCCTGTATGAAAATCATTTATATCGATTCATCGCATATAAAATTATTAAGATGCTTCCTAAATATCGATTCCTCGAATATTTATAAAAACTTCTAATCAGTAAGATCAGACGTTGATAGCAATTAACATTTCAAATTTATTCCTAGCATTCAAATATGTTAAACATTATCATTTGGGTCAGAAACTTAGAAGTACTTTCCAGACAAATCTAAATTTCAAGATCAAGGCGAACAAGCATTACTAACAAAGTGATTATATCAATCATCAATCAAGAACAATATATTACGTTTAAATATCACCTCAATACATAAGAGTTTGAACAAATTACTCTTAATCCCAAAGGGTAGAATTAGACACACATGATGGCTGTTACAAGCTGGTAGAGCAAGAAAAGAAGATTTTGGATGTTTCTCCTTTACAGTTACCTCCTTTAGGGTTTTCTAACCCCTTTTATTCTCCCATTTGGATTACAATTGACTCAATGGTGTTTTCCTCTCAATCACTGATGTCTAGAGTTGTGGCTTAAGTCTCCTATTTAACTTAATTTGCTTGGGCTTAGGTGACTTCTCGCTTGGACGCTAATGGGATCCGCATGAGTGAGTTTCACGTAAAATGACCTAACGCTTTTGAAACAATCTCGCTTGAGTGAGAATGAGCACGCTTGAGCAAGACCCACTGGTGGTGTCTGGCTTGAACGAGTTTGGGCAAACTTTGGTGAGTGTTGGTGCATTCCAACTTTCCCTTTTAGCTTTGTATATTCTCCTTTTGCCCAATCATCTTCATTTCTTCCTAGAATCCTTAAATTAACACAAAATTCAGAATAAATAGTTTTTATTTAAATTAAAATCACAAAATATGTAAAAAGGCATAATTTCATAAATTAAGGGTTATTTTATACTTATTTTAGCAATTAATACATAAGTGCTTATATTTTAATATAAAATGTTACTGAAATTTGGCACTTATCACTTGGTCTTGCTACTTGTGGAGGTAATTTTCGTGGGAGTATGAAGGAGCTTATTGGTTTTTTCTCTTCATTCAAACTGCTATGGTTGTTGAGTTTTATGGAGTTGTACATGTTATGGAGGAAACTCAATAGATGAGACTTACTAATGTATGACTTAAATGTGATTCTGCCTTGGTCTATGCTGCATTTACTGTTAGGACTAATGTTCCGTGGATGCTTCGTAATCGATGAAATTCTTGTCTTAATTACTGTGTGAAAATCAGGTTAAGGGTTACTCATATTTTTCGTGAAGGGATAATTTGGCTAATTTAGGATTTATTCTTAGAGAATCATTTCATTGGTATAATAGGCTTCCATCTAGTCTGTTCTTAGAATTCTTTATGAATATGTATAGTCTACCTATGTATCATTTTTGTTAACATATGGGTTTTGGTCTAGTACCCCCATATTTTTTTGTATTTTGTTTCTTTTTTCTTTTTCTTTTAATAATACTTTTTTCATGTGATGACAAATGATTGTTGTTACTTGAGTTGTCAACATAGCTGAGATGTCAAGTTGCACTAACGTTCATTCTTTGACAAGCACAAAAAAACCATGAACTAGTCTCTCTTATTTCAGTTTAAACTACTAAACATTCTAGTCACAGTTTAGTCATATGCTTATCTCTTACATATTCCGCTCAGTGGATTGAGATTCTTCATCTATAGGTTTCCTCTGTGCTAAGCTTTTTTTGTAGCTAAGCTCAGCGGATAAAATTTCTTTACTTTAAGGTTTCCTTTATGCTAAATGCTTTTGTGGCTCGCTAAGAAGATTTTGGGTTCCAGGTGCAGCTTTTTCTGGAATGATTTTGCTTAACACTTTGAGGTGCAATTTTAGGGTGCTCTTTGCCTCAATTCTACTAAGTGCCAACTTCTTGCGCTCAATGGAACTCCTTGTGCAGGTCAAATTCTCTCAGTTGGCTCTTTGTCATTTTTTCTGCAAAAATTAAGTTAAGCATGTAATATGTCATGAAATTCAATTCACTCTTATGTAATCAATCAATCTACAAATTCTAAGTGGGTATAACTTTCTAATGCAAATATTTAATTCCATTTGTGCAACAAAAGTTCCTAAATCATTTTAACAAGTAAATTCGATACTAATCACTTCATCACAACATTTTGCATGGAAGGTACTGCTAAAAGTTGTGGTTACTAGGGGAAATTATCAGTGTGCAATGTTGGAGAACTGATGAAAATAATTAGTTACTTTGTTTTTTGGTTGCAGGGTAGCTATTAGGATGTGGAAACGTGTGTGATAGGTGGATAGGGATAAGTAATATGTATCATAATAAGGCTAAAGACCACTTTTGAAAATTTTATCTAGTTGAACTTTACGACAAAGGGAATATGATATGGAAGGGCTTTATGGAATCAAAATAATAATGTATTTAGAAATGGAAAGGTTGATGTGTAAGAGGTATTTAATACAGACATACAAGGGTGTGAGTATGGATGAAACATAAATTTTAAAACATAGTTTTCATATTCTTATTGATACATATGTCCAATATAGTGCATAAAATCTACGAATAGATGACATAAAGGGAGACAAAACTAGATAGTTGTATTTGGGATATGTGCCCAAAACAAAATTGACACTACACCATTTTTGACCTTAGACAACATCTAAAAAGTGTTGCCCAAAGTAGGAAAAGCGTTGCCTTAACTTTAGGCAACGCTTTTTCAAGCGTGGAATATGTAACTGTGGGCTTAGGTTTAGACAACACTTTTTTGCAACTGTTGCCTTATATTGGTATAATAGACAACATTTTTTTGAAAAACCTTTTAGGCAACATTTTTTCTCGTAATGTTTAGGCAAAACATTTTCACTATTGTCTATTGTTTAGGCAACGTTTTGTGAAGTGTTGCCTATTGTTTAGGCAACATTTTGTGAAATGTTATCATTGGTAAAGGAAAAACTTGTTTACATGTTGTCTATGTTTTTAGGCAACACTTATTTACATGTTGTCACTGTTTTAGGCAACACATTTTCACTGTTGTATACTGATAGAATAGACAACACATTTTCAGTGTTGTATATTGATAAAATAGGCAACAGTTTTTTGTTATAATGTTTAGGCCACCTATATATTTTTAGACAACACTTTCTTAACACGAAAAAATATGAAATAAATCTTAATTTATAAAATTATGCAATAGGCAACATTTTCAAATTGATTTAAAATGTAATTGCACATTTAGACCACATTTATAATTTAGCTAAGAACAATGTATATAATATTCATATTTCAAATGTGCAAGTTACATACTTCATTATGTGAGTGAAAGTAGATGAACCTGAAGCAACTACACTATTTTCTTTCCTTAAAACTCGTGACATCATATGTTATACATCCCCTTATTCAAATTTGAGTCTTGTTGCTTAAGCACGAAATCCTTTATTTCTTTCTTCCCTTCATGTTCGGATTCCATATCAACAAGCCAATGCTTCATACAAGGTAATCCAGACGATGATAGCCTTCTCGTGTTCCGTAGTAGCAAGAACTTCTCCAAACTGCCACATTTTATGTGTTCCACAAACACATCCAAAGTAGAAAAGTAATACAAATAGTTAAACAAAATCTTTAATCAATTCAAATATTCAAAATGATATGAATACTTAAAAAAAATATTACAATTAAAATTGTACTTTACAAATTTAACTAAAAGTAGCAAAATGAATCTCATAGTGATGTGATAAACCTGTAAAAAAATATAAACAATATAAATAAATAAATAAAATAATTAAAATACTTAGTATATAATAAAAATGTCAAATAGTTAAACTTACAGTATAGGATGCACTTTAAAGAACAGGTTGATAATCCTGCTCTGGATCATACTCATGATCGAATTGTGTTGTGCTATTGGAAGCATTTTTGTCACGTTCCATTGAGATAAGTTTATCTTTTATAACCTTCAGCTCATCCTCCAAACATACTAAGTTCAGCATGAAGCATTTGATTTTCAATCACATGCCCAGATTATGAAGTGCCAAAAGCAGAGGCTTGAGTCAGAGAAGAGACTCCTTGGCGGAAGTTAGCAGCCAAGTCTGTCGTACCATACACCCGACCTCTACTCTTTCCTCCGGCAGCTTCCTTCCATGTTTGAAGCTTAGTTGCAGGATCAAGTTGGTGGACATCAGTGTTAGAGTCTTGAGAACTATTTGCTTGAAGGGCCTTCAAGTGCTCATGATAGTTTTCCTACACAGATCATTACGAAATGAAAATGTTAGAAAATTAAAATATAAATATAAAAAAAGTTAAAAGAATAACTTACATAAGTTTCTCGAGCACGAGTATCAACCCATTCACCCTTCTTATTTGTGTGGGTGGCCATAAATAGTTCATCAGGTTTTGGAGGACGACCATATTGACGTTCCTGATAATGTTGTACAATTAAAAGCATTATAGGTTGCAAATGTAAAATGATTTTCATGTAAGGCAATGACAAGTACTTACCAAGGTAACTGCAATATCTAAATGTGATTTTCGACCTGTGGAGTGCAGTGCTCCACCACGAGTTGAACCCTATTGGCTTTATTTTGAGTTGATTTATCTTTGAATTGTTATGAATCCCAATAGTTTAGAAGTTCGACCCATGCTTTCTCACCTATCCAAATAGGCCGGACAGCCTTTTCCTAGCTTTGGTCAACATGTCACAAAGTCTTTTTCCAACTTTAGACTCGTAGACCTTTTTAATTTGGCATTCATCATGGGGTGCCCAAGTGACTATAGTCTGTTAAAAAGAAGAAAATAGTTACTTTGAATCCAAAAGAAAAACAAGAAAACAAGTGACTGTAGTTTGTCAAAAATTAAAATTACCTGAAAGTCAGTCCACCATTTCAGTTTGTCCTCCTCGGGCATGGCATCATAATGATGATATGGACCTCTAAATTGAGATCGAATGCAATGTCCAATGGCCTCACTAGCAAAATGATTTGGCGTCCAACTACATATACAAACAAATAAAATTACAAACATAGTAATATAAAGATAAAATTAAATATACATTTAGGATGACTTACCCTCTACCAAGAAGTCGGCTGATGACCCTACTGTTGGGTCTATTAGTGTCTAAGTTCAAGAGGGGAGGGGTGAATTGAGCTTATAAAATTTTCGCAAGAACAGACAATTTTCAGTATACCTGAGGCAAAAAGAACAGATTGATTCTTCAGAGCAGTCTAGCACAATTTGAATTTGTTCAATATAAAATTGTGATCAACAGAGGATTATAACAGTGTCAGATCAGCTGAATATTATGAGGATGAAGGATACAGCTATGCTTAGCGATCAAACAAATTTACTCAACACAAGGTTCTAAAGAGAATGATTCTTTCTCAGATTTTAATGAATAGACTGTTTGTTCACAGATCACTTAAACCATCATATACAACTGCCTTGTTTGTGATTAGAAAGCTTTAACAAATCAGGAAGAACAGTTCTTACTTAAACCCAGAATTAACAGATTCAATTTCAAAAGAACAGATTTAGTTCTTGACAGAATTAAGCAAAACCAGAAATGAGTGCAGGGATGAGAAGAAAAGGCACACAAGTTTTTATACTGGTTCACTCATACAGAGCTACGTCCAGTCTCACCTTACCCCAAGGTGGAATCCACTAGAAACAGTACCAATTACTTACAAGCACAACAGTTCTTGAACACTACAAGAACAACACAATCAATGCTGAAAAACCCTATTTCAGCACACCTTGCACTCCAAGAAACCCCATCAAGGAGTGACTAACACTTACACCTTTACAAACCAGAATAAAGGAAAGATTACACCTGAAAAGAAGATGCAAGAACTCAAAACCAGTAGTTCAATTTGCTGCAGAACTGCACCAGCACCTTCACCAAGATCAAAGGTTTCCTAGAACAAGCACACTTGAAAATCTCTTTGGAAAACCTTTCAAAAATCTTTTGATCCTTCTTCTCACATGGAAAATGTTTGATCTCTGTCAAAAATGTAATTGCTCAACTCCTTTTCATGTGAGAGAGACTTTTCTTTATATAGAAAACAGTTTCTAACTTCTTTTCAAAAAACAGTTGAAAAGCAGTTATGAAAACAACAAATTCATTTTTGAACTTAACAGATTTATTTTGTGAAAACCTCCAACTCAGCTAACTGAAATAACTGTCTGAGTTGTACCTTTGGTGCCCTAACTAACTTGTGAAAAACCTTTCAACTGACCAAAGAATAAACTTGTTCTTTCACAGTGAAACAGATTAAAATATAGCAAACAGGCCAGCTCAGCTTTAACTGAAATAACTAACTAAGCTTTACCTGTGGTGCCCTAACAGAATTTTAGAAAAGCCTTTTAACAGAGAAGAAATAAACCGATTATTTCTCCATAAAACAGATTTATTTTTTGTACTGATTTAAAACTTTTTAAGAGAACTTTTAAAAGCTTTTCAAAAACCATTTAACCACATCATGTGCTTGATCTAGACTTGGTTAGGCATCTAGGATGGGTTATACAGCAAAAGGCAACCTTACACAATTACAAGCCTACATACAAGATCATCTAAACCTATTACAAACTTCAAAGCAAACTAGCTATTTTTCTACATCAAACACACAAAACACTAGGTAGAGAAGAGACTTCATCCATCTTCAACAATCTCCCCCTGTTTGATGGAGACAAATCCCCTTTGCACAGCATAGTTTGATGATCACAATCTGTATTAGACTAGCTGCCAAAACCTGCACAGAAATTTTAGACATAAAACCATAATAGAGCAGTTGTGAGTTTTGTGCTACCTTCATGAACCATGTAGCTTTCTGTGGCTGTTCTTCTCCCCCTTTGGATTCATCAAACAGAATAAAGCATGGGATAAAACATACAAGCCATTCATCAGTTCAAACTATAAATCCAGTATTAAGTTCTATTACAAACCTTAATGAAATCAACTAAAAACCAGTGCAGAATAAAGACAAACAGATTAATTCCAAAACGTTCAACATATAAAAGCTAAAGAATTAGATATAGGATCACTTGTCATTGTAGTAGAGCTCAGCTAGCTGCACTTGAACTCCTTCAAGTTGGTCATCCAAGTGTTGAAACCTGACGTAAGTCATTTCGTAGTGTGCTTTCTGCTTATATGTGAGTGTGTCCAGCCTGCTCAGCACTTGTCTTTCAAACATAGACAGAGGTTCACCTCTGTACTCAGGTTCCTCATATGCAACCATTGCATTTTGACTTGTAGCAGCAACATCTTCATGTCCAACAGAGTGTACTGGTGATGCATCCATGTTCTGCACTCCATCAGCATTTTCTTCTTCATTTTCTGGATCAGCAGCTTCATTTTCAGCTCTGTTTGCAGCATTCCTTCTGAATATCTAGCTGTCATCTTCCTTTTGAAACCCCATCTTCAAGAGAGTAGAGTTGTCTATTTCACTGGCTGCCTTAATGGTGTCATTTCTCTCATTTGTAGTGTCAACTTCAAAGTAATCAATTAGCTTTGACACAAAAATAGCATATGGAAAACGATAGTCTGGTAACCTTGTGGATTTGAGCATATGCTCAACCATTGTACTCACCCAATTTACCTTGAGTTGGTTCATGATATAGTATAGCAGAATCAAATCTTCTTCATGGAGAGTTGCATGATTACTTCCTCTTGGAGTAAGTTGCCAAGTAATGATGTAGGCAAGGAGTCTTGGAATGATTGTGAGATTTCCAGCATGGAATCTAGCCACTGGTTCAGCAGGGTTTCTCACACAACTTTTGTAAAACTGCATCTTGTTGAATCCCTGAATTCCAGCAGTGTTACCTTTGCTTACCTTCATTCCAGAATACTTGATTCCTCTCACATTACTCCATATTTCTCTTGTAATCTTTAGCTTCACACCTTTCACATGGGAGACCAGATTTTTGCCATCTTGAACCAAGTTGTTGTAGAAGACTTTCACCAAGTCTGGATAGACATTTCCAGTCATTTCTAGGAAGTTCTTCAGCTTTTGATGCTTGAGCAAGGTTTTTGCTTCAGTCAGATTTTCTTCTCTCAACCAAGAGAATTCCAACACTTTGGGCACATTGACTTGCTTTCTGCTTGTCTCATGGATGTACCTTGTCATTGCTTCAGAATCTCCAGCAAACCATTTCTCCAGAATACCTTAGTTGTTGTTGGATTGCTCCTTGGATTTCTTCCTTCTGTGTGATGAAGATGCCATGCTCAATCTGTTTTTCCCTACACCAGTTTATTAATATACAATTCTAGAAAAAAAATGCAGTACAGATTATCACTTAGAACATAAATGAAACCTGTGGTGAAGCAAGTGTGAACCTGGACAGCTTATAGCACAAATGAGAAGGTGTGAGAGAATAGCTGATTTGTGCTAGGTTTATATAGAACATTAAACCAAATTTTGAAAATCACAGATTTTAAAGAAGAACGATTTGATCAGATTTTAGGAATTATGGGTTTTGAAGAAAAATCAAATCTATTAGATAGGCTACAGATTTTATTCCAATGGTGCAGTAGGTTCAGGTGTGGATTCACGTAAGAATATCTTGGAACCTGATTTTGGCAAACCAAATCTGTTGCACCTCCATAATATCCAATCAGTTAGGATACCCACACACTAATTGCCATAGGCCTGTTGGTTAATAACCGAAAAAGCAGTCAAAGATAAAGTGAGAGAGAGAAAAGTAAATCTTTCTCTTTCCTAGTCACAGCTGTGATTTCTGAAACAGGGAACAAAACATGTTAAATCATAAAACAACATATTGAAATTTTCACTGCAGAGGACAATTTAAGCTAATAATACCCAATTCATTTAGAAGAAAATAAAACCTGTCTTTAGCAAGTGGTTTAGTGAATAGATCAGCTAGTTGAAATTCAGTACCAATGAATTGTATATCACAAGTTCCATTAGCTATATGTTCTCTTAGAAAGTGATGTCTAATTTCAATATGTTTAGTCCTTGAGTGCATGACAGGATTCTTAGACAGATTTATGGCACTCGTATTATCACAATTTATAGGTATCTTGTTTAACAAAATTCCAAAATCACTTAGCTGCTGCCTTAGCCATAAGGTTTGAGCACAACAACTTCCAGCAGCTATGTATTCTGCCTCTGCTGTGGAGAGAGCAACACAAGCTTTTTTCTTGCAATGCCAAGAGATTAGACTTGATCCAAGCATGTGACAAGTTCCACTTGTGCTTTTCCTATCCACTTTACAACCTGCAAAGTTAGAATCTGAAAAACCAGTTAAATTTAAGGATACCTTGTTAGGATACCATAATCCAACATCCTTAGATCCTTGCAAATATTTCAGAATTCTCTTTGCTGCATTGTAGTGTGATTCCTTTGGATCAGATTGATATCTAGCACATAAACACAGAGCAAACATAATGTCAGGCCTGCTGGAAGTTAGGTATAATAAGGAACCAATTAAACCCCTGTACTTGGTTTGATCCACTGATTTTCCTGCAAAATCTTGATCCAGCTGGCAGCTTGTTGAAATAGGAGTGCTGATTGCTTTGCATTGATCCATATCAAACCTCTTAAGCAATTCCTTGCAGTATTTTTCTTGGCTTATGAAAATTTCATCCTTGAGTTGCTTAACTTGTAGTCCAAGGAAGAAATTCATTTCTCCTAACATTGACATCTCAAACTCACTTTTCATGGTTTTCACAAAGTCTTCACACATCTCTTCATTTGTGGATCCAAAGATGATATCATCTACATAGACTTGCACAAGTATGATATCTTCTCTTTTCTTCTTTAGAAAGAGAGTTTTATCAGAATTGCCACGGTTATATCCTTGAGAGAGCAGAAATTCACTTAGCCTTTCATACCATTGCCTAGGTGCTTGCTTCAATCCATATAAGGCCTTCTTAAGCATGTACACATGTTCTGGATTTTTGTGATCTTCAAACCCTGGAGGCTGAGATACAAACACCTCTCCATTGATGTAGCCATTTAGAAATGCACTCTTGACATCCATTTGAAACAGCTTGAAACCTTGTATGCTGGAAAATGCTAGAAGTAGTCTGACAGCTTCAAGACGTGCTACTGGTGCATAGGTTTCACCAAAATCAATATCCTCTTCTTGGTTATAACCTTTAGCAACCAGCCTTGCTTTATTTCTAGTGATAGCTCCATGTTCATCCATCTTGTTCCTGTACACCCACTTGGTTCCTATGATGTTCATCTCATGCTTTCTTAGAACCAAAGTCCACACTTCATTGTATTCAAACTGGTTCAGCTCTTCCTGCATTGCTGTTATCCAATTGCTGTCTTGCAGTGCTTCTTCCAGGCTTTTAGGCTCAATCTGTGACACAAAAGCCACTATTCTGCAGAAATTGTTGAGTGAATTCCTTGTTGAGACTCTTTTCTCAATTTTACCAATTACATTGTCAAGAGTGAGATCCCTTGGAGTCTTCCATTCTTTAGGCAGTCCTGCATTCATAGTAGATTCTTTGATAGAATTTGAATTAGTTGTATCAAGCTCACTAGATTGATTCTGTTGCATAATGGTTCTTAAATCATCCATATCAGGTTCATCCAGAACAGATTAGGGCACAGAAAAATCTGTTTCATCAAATACAACATGTATAAATTCTTCAACTGCAAGCAATCTTTTGTTATACACTCTATAAGCATGACCATTTATAGCATATCCAATATGTATTCCTTCATCTGATTTAGGATCAAATTTCCCCAGATTATCTTTACCATTATTTAAAACAAAGCATTTGCAGCCAAACACCCTAAGATGACTAATGCTAGGCTTCCTACCTTTATACAATTCATAGGGATTTTTCTTAAGAATTGGTCTAATCAATGTTCTGTTAAGCACATAAGAAGCAGTGTATACAGCATCAGCCCAAAAGTATTTAGGTAAACCAGATTCATTTAGCATAGTTCTAGCTAACTCTTCTAGTGATCTATTCTTTCTTTCAACAACACCATTTTGTTGGGGTGTCCTAGGAGCATAATAACTATGTGTGATCCCATGTTTTTCACAATATTTATCAAACTTTGCATTTTGAAATTCTCCCCCATGATCACTACGAATCTGTTTTATCCTATTTTCATTTTCATTATGCAGAACCTTAGCTAGTTTCTTAAAGGCTTTATATGCATCATTTTTAGAAGCAAGAAACAAAGTCCATGTATATCTTGAAAAGTCATCAACAATCACCAAAGCATAGTAATTTCCAGCTAAGCTAGCAGTCCTAGATGGTACAAACAAGTCCATATGCAAAACATCCAAAGCTTTATTTGAAGAAACCATATCTTTTGATTTAAAGGTAGTTCTAATATGTTTTCCCTTTACACAAGCATCACACAATTTGTTATTTTGAAATTTTATGTTTGGTAAACCAGAAACAAGTTCCTTAGACCTTAGCTTATTCAAGTGATTTGTGTGAACATGAGCTAGCCTTCTATGCCACAGCCATGACTCATCATTTTTAGACAACAAACACTCATTTTCAGAATAGCTCTTTATAATATCTAAGAGATAAATGTTATTTACCCTTTTTCCAGTGAACAACACCTTACCAGAAATTTCATTTGAAATTGTACAAGTGTTGGCTTCGAAATTGACCTTGTATCCCTTGTCACACAGCTGGCTAATACTTAGAAGACTATGTTTTAGCCCTTCAACATACAGTACATTCTCAATAGTGGTTGAGTCTTTAGTACCAACATCTCCTCTTCCAAGAATTTTTCCTCTATTGTTATCCCCATATGTGACATGCCCTTCAACTTTGAGTTTCAGATTTATGAACTGAGTCACATCACCAATCATGTGCTTTGAGCAGCCACTGTCAAGGTACCACTGGTTTCTCCTCTGTTTTTTTGCAACAAAACAGATTTAGCACATATGGTACCCCTTTAGTCTAGGGTGCAGCATGATTAATACCTTTCCTTAGGAAGCCATTTGGCCAATCCTTTAGGAACAAGGTACCTCCTAGCTTTACATGTTCTAGATACATGACCATACTTCATACAATAAAAACATGTTGCAGTATGCATTGTTTTTGAAAAACTAAGAGAGGAAAAACCTGTTTTGGAAGGAACAAAGAAACTAGACAGCTTTTTCACATTACTTTTCATTCCAGGGTTGTATCCTAGACCATTTTTATTGAAAACAGCATTCTGTGAACCTAATAAGGTTTCAAGATTTTCTCTTCCTTTAGTGAAATTTGAGAGAGTTTTTAACAAATATTCAACCTGTTTTTCCAGCTTCTTACAATTATCACAGGTTTTGATTGATGCATGCAAACATGTTAATTCAAGGCTAACCAATTCAGTTTTAGCTTTGTGCAATTCTTCTTCAAGAGCTTTGACCTTAGGTTCAAGTACCCTATTTATTCTATTCAATCTGTTGCACATTATAGCCAACCTGTTTGCTTCATCATGTGTTTCCTTAAAAGCTATTAACAGTTGATCATAGTTCTCAGAATCAGTGGAAAAATCACTTACTGAGTCAGAGTTGGATCCTTCATCATTCACCATGAAGCACAGATTTGCTTCTTCACTTTCAGTTGAGGAATTACTGGATGAGGATACATCATTTTCTTCCCATGAGATGTATGCTCTTCTACCTTTGCCTTTGTCACTCTTCTTGCTTGCTGATTTTTCTTTATGTTGATTGTTTGGACAATCAGCTTTTATATGACCTGGTTTACCACATCCAAAGCACGTGTAATTTGAAGAATTTGAATCAATAGGTTGTTTGGAATACCTCTTTCTTTGCTGAGTTCTGTCACGGTTTTTCTTTCTAAGAAACCTGCTGAATTTTCTGGTGAGCAGACTCACGGTCTCATCATGTTCAGGATCAACTTCTTCCTCACTTGTATCATGTTCCATGGTAGTTTTCAGAGCAATTCCTTTGCCCTTCTTCTCCACTGTTTCTTGTTCTTTCAATCTTTTCAGCTCTATTTCATGCTCTATCAGCTTTCCAAAAAGTGCAGCAGTGGATATTTTGGATAAATCTCTGGATTATGAGATTGCTGTTACCTTAGGCAGCCAGCTCCTATCAAGGCATTTTAGTACCTTTATGTTAAGCTCTTCCTTATCAAAGATTTTACCAAGGCCAGTGAGGTGATTTACAATGTGTGTAAATCGTTTCTGCACATCTGCAATACTTTCTTTTGATTGCATTCTGAACAGCTCGTACTCCTGAATTAGTGAGTGCTTCCTTGCCCGTTTCACATCATTAGTTCCTTCATGAGTCACCTCTAGTACATCCCACATCTCTTTAGTTGAGTTACATTGAGAGACCCTAAAGAACTCATCCATGTTCAGTGCAGATGTGATGATATTCTTGGCTAAGGAGTCATATTGGGCCTTCTTCTTCTCGGTTTCACTCCATTCAGACCAAAGCTTCTTTATTGTTTCATCTTTGACAACCTGCACAGGTATAAAAGGTCCACTGACCACTGCATCCCAGATTCCCATGTCAATAGACTCCATAAAGATCTTCATCCTGATTTTCCAGAAAGCATAGTTAACACCACCAAACATAGGAGGTCTATTAATAGACGCACCTTCAGCAAAAGGCATTTTGAACTCAGACATCATGCATACACTTGAGCAAAATACAAGCCCTAGCTCTTGATACCAATTGTTGGGTCTATTAGTGTCTAAGTTCAAGAGGGGAGGGGTGAATTGAGCTTATAAAATTTTCGCAAGAACAGACAATTTTCAGTATACCAGAGGCAAAAAGAACAGATTGATTCTTCAAAGCAGTCTAGCACAATTTGAATTTGTTCAATATAAAATTGTGATCAACAGAGGATTATAACAGTGTCAGATCAGCTGAATATTATGAGGATGAAGGATACAGCTATGCTTAGCGATCAAACAAATTTACTCAACACAAGGTTCTAAAGAGAATGATTCTTTCTCAGATTTTAATGAATAGACTGTTTGTTCACAGATCACTTAAACCATCATATACAACTGCCTTGTTTATGATTAGAAAGCTTTAACAAATCAGGAAGAACAGTTCTTACTTAAACCCAAAATTAAAAGATTCAATTTCAAAAGAACAGATTTAGTTCTTGACAGAATTAAGCAAAACCAGAAATGAGTGCAGGGATGAGAAGAAAAGGCACACAAGTTTTTATACTGGTTCACTCATACAGAGCTACGTCCAGTCTCACCTTACCCCAAGGTGGAATCCACTAAAAACAGTACCAATTACTTACAAACACAACAGTTCTTGAACACTACAAGAACAACACAATCAATGCTGAAAAACCCTATTTCAGCACACCTTGCACTCCAAGAAACCCCATCAAGGATTGACTAACACTTACACCTTTACAAACCAGAATAAAGGAAAGATTACACCTGAAAAGAAGATGCAAGAACTCAAAACCAGTAGTTCAATTTGCTGCAGAACTGCACCAGCACCTTCACCAAGATCAAAGGTTTCCTAGAACAAGCACACTTGAAAATCTCTTTGGAAAACCTTTCAAAAATCTTTTGATCCTTCTTCTCACATGGAAAATGTTTGATCTCTGTCAAAAATGTAATTGCTCAACTCCTTTTCATGTGAGAGAGACTTTTCTTTATATAGAAAACAGTTTCTAACTTCTTTTCAAAAAACAGTTGAAAAGCAGTTATGAAAACAACAGATTCATTTTTGAACTTAACAGATTTATTTTGTGAAAACCTCCAACTCAGCTAACTGAAATAACTGTCTGAGTTGTACCTTTGGTACCCTAACTAACTTGTGAAAAACCTTTCAACTGACCAAAGAATAAACTTGTTCTTTCACAGTGAAACAGATTAAAATATAGCAAATAGGCCAGCTCAGCTTTAACTAAAATAACTAACTAAGCTTTACCTGTGGTGCCCTAACAGAATTTTAGAAAAGCCTTTTAACAGAGAAGAAATAAACCGATTCTTTCTCCATAAAACAGATTTATTTTTTGTACTGATTTAAAACTTTTTAAGAGAACTTTTAAAAGCTTTTCAAAAACCATTTAACCACATCATGTGCTTGATCTAGACTTGGTTAGGCATCTAGGATGGGTTATACAGCAAAAGGCAACCTTACACAATTACAAGCCTACATACAAGATCATCTAAACCTATTACAAACTTCAAAGCAAACTAGCTATATTTCTACATCAAACACACACAACACTAGGTAGAGAAATGACTTCATCCATCTTCAACACCTACCAGTAGGGTCACGCTGGACCTCCTCAGGGGGGAGGTCATGCTCTGAAGCAGCAGTGGCACCATGGTCAACATGGTCAGAGAGGCCTTGCACAAAGCCAACAGTAGTCAGGATAGATGGAGAAGATGTAGTGTGGACAATGGGATAAGGAGTAGTCTGCACAAATGTACCAAGGGTGGTCTGCACAAATGTACTAGGGGTGGCCTGCACAAAAGTACCAGGGGTAGGCTGCACAAATGTACCAGGGGTAGGCTGAAGTGGAAAACTCCAAGTCTGGTGGAGTGGTGTAGGGACACTTTGATGGTAAGTCGGAACAGAGAATGATGGCCTTGGTGGTACTGGAAGAGGGTGTGAAGATGATGAAATATGTGTGTGATGAGGTGATACAGTGGGGTGTGGATAAGCATGCCGAAATTCTCCATGCCCAGAGGACAAGGGGATGGAGGAAGACGGGTTAGAAGATGGTGTCGAGGAATGGGATGAAATATATGGACTACCAGGATCAGACGGTGGTAAAATACCAGAATAAGGAATGTTTCCCAGGTCTATAGCTAGCTCACCGTGCATCAATGTAGAAACTCCACGTCTCAGCTGCCCACACCTAACAATCCTACCATCCCTCCCTCTAGTCCTAACCATTTTTCCTGAAAAATTATCCGTTCATAATATTAGTATAAATATGTAATGATTACATGTTTTGTTTATAATTGATTACAAGTAATATACATTAGTCTTCATTGTTATCAAAATCTGAATCGTCATTGTGTATGTGATGTTCCGAATAATCTTCATTTAAGAGGTCAACATCTTCATCATCGTCATCATTACGTGCTTCAATATCATCATCGTCATCAACTACTTCGACATTAGATGTGTTAGCTAAACATTGTAAATGTTCAATTCTTGTAATTGGTAACACATTAGACGTCTCATCAGCTTGATACGACAATTCATCGTTGATGTTGTCAACTTGCACATATCCTCGAGGTTTTGTTTTAATTGGAACACACCACCCACGAAGGTTTTTACATATGTTTGGATAAGTGAGATAATAAACTTGTTTGACCTTCTGCGGAAGAATGAATGGATCATAGGGTCCATATCTGCCACTTAACTTGATTTCAACTAAATTATATTGTGAACTAAATCTAGTCCCATTATTAATTGTAGGATCAAACCATTCACAATAGAAAAGCGGGATCTTCTTATTGAGAGCAACATACTCCATGAATTGTACCATAAAAGTCATATTCTCCTCCGCCAGTGACACCTTTAACATACAACCCACTATTTGTTGTTTTCTTACCATCAGCCCATGCCTTTGTGTGAAATTTATATCCATTAACGAAGTAGATGTTCCATGATGTTGTCTTTGAATTAGGTCCCCAAAAAAGTCCCTTCAAGTTTGGGTTTATTACATTCCTTTCATCGTGAACCTATGTTTTAGTGATAAGAAAACATTACATTTATTTATGAAACTGTGATTTAATAAGAAGCACATCTAGGTTTAGGTTACACTTACGTAACTCTTGAACCATTCGGGAAAATTAACATGTATGACTATCGAAGCATCTTCGTCATTGATTGAGTACACTTGTAAGAACAATCTTTAAATATTGATCAGAATTAGTTAGTGAATTACACAACCTATAATAATTTAATTCAAATCAAGTACAATTAAACTTACTCAGAAAATGGTTTGACCTCATCGCAATTGATGAGGACATGAACATGGGCAGAACGATGTTCTTTATCACTTAACCAATAGTCCTTGCTAGAACAATTAGGGCGTCCACATTTATTCAAAACCGGCAATGTGTGCGGGTCTTCCTCATTTATAAATATTCGAGGATCATTTCTCAAACTTCTATTTGACAAGCTCACGTTTGAAATAATGAGAGCAAAAGTATGTTATCTCACGATGTAGGTAGAATGCACATATTGATCCTTCTACTCGTGCCAAATTACCCACCGATTTCTTTGCATCTCCCATCATCCTAAAGCAAAGTAGTAATTATTATAAGTTGCACATGTTCTTAAACATTAAAATAATTAACATAATGTTTACCTTTCAAAGGGATACATCCAACGATACTGAACAGGACCACCAAGTATTGCTTCCATAGGAAGATGAACGACAAGGTGTTCCATTGAATCAAAGAAAGCTGTGGAAATATTCGTTCTAACTTACATAAGATGATTGGTATGTTTTCTTTCATTTTGACAAGATCATTCATCCTCAATGTATTAGAGCATAAATCTTTAAAGAATCGACTTAATTCAGCAAGGGCACTCCACACAAACTCTGGCAATGACCAAAAACATATTGGGAGTAAACACTCCATGAAAACGTGACAGTCATGACATTTCATGCCATGCATACTTCCCTTGTCTTCATTTGCACACCTTGCAATGTTAGAGACATAACCATCTGGCATCTTCAACTCTACAACCCTTATTTAATTTACACACCCCAAATCAATATTTTCAATTTTCTGGCCCAATATGCTGCTGCCCAAATTTTTTAATCTCTACAACCCTTATTTAATTTACACAACCGACAACTATTTCAAGTTTTCTGGCTCAATCTATTGTCTTTATTTTTTACTTTCTGCATCCCCTATTTCATTTAAACACCCACGTTACTAAATAAACTTTATTCTTTGCATTATCAATATTTTTTTTTGAACACTACAAAAATTAAAAACTTCATAATTATTAAAAATTCTAAATAAATAAAAATTTAAATTATTTAAACCATTACATGGAAGTTAGCCTTACTTTAGTTGTCTCTACTGGAAGACCAATTTAATATTGAAAAGGGTCTAAATCTACAACTACAACAAAGAAATTAATAAAAAAAGAGCAAAATTGAAGTGAATCGAGAAAGCATGTGTAAATATGTTTATCAAAGTAGATATAATTAATTCTCGTTAACAAGTTTAGGATGTAATATCAATTTTACCAAGACTAGTAAAAAAAGAAAGAATTAATTCTAGTTAATTAATTTGTTTTCAGGCATGAGATTGGGTCACACTCAATAATCCAAACAACAACATATATACTAGCAACCAACACTCAATAATCCAAACTAGCAACCAACACTCAATAATCCAAACCAGCAACATATACCTGCAACCACAACTCAATAATCCAAATAAAAAATCAGTAAAATCTGAACCTTTAAATGGAGTGACGCGGAGGAGGCTATGCAGGCACTGACGCGGAGGAGGCGGTGACGCCTAGGCAATGAGGCGGAGGCATGCGGAGGAGGCGGTGACGCCCAGATAGTCACGCGGAGGAGGCGGTGACGGCACACGGAGGCACATGGAGGAGGCGGTGACGGTGACGCAGAGGCACACGGAGGAGGTGCTAACGCGGAGGCACGCGAAGGAGGCGGAGGACTATCCCAGAGCAGTGACGGCCACAGAGGCAAAGCTGAAGAACGTGGAGGCACAACTAAAGAATACAGAGGCAGAGTTGAAGAATTGGGAAAAAATTAGGTTTTGAAATTTGAGGGTGCTGGAAAAGCGGGGACACAAATTTTTTTATATATAGTCCCAGTATGTGTCGGATGTGGCCGACACATACTTTAAAATATTCAATTTTAATTAAATTTAAAATCGAATTCAAAATTTAAAAAATAAATTAAAACTTTTTTTATATAACAAAAAAATTTAATTTCATTATACAACAAATTTATAAAAAACAATTTAATTTAATTTATACAATAAAAAATTAATTTAATTTATATAAAAACTAAATTAAGTATAATTTCTAATCAACTCTTACCTGGACAATGGACTAGGGTTATTAACTTATAATCCAAAATGTAATCATTAACTCTATTCCATGATTTTAAGTTCATTCTATATCACACCCAATCGAAACTTACTTATTTAGTAAGTGCAGCCAGGATTCGAACCCAAGTTTTTCCAATGACCAAGGTAAGCATTAACCACTACACCATACAAGTTCTTTGGTCATATTATCATTTTTATTATACTTATACATATTAATATAATTTATACATATTAATATAATTATTAATAATAATAATAAAATAAATTATATTTATATTATTAATATTATTAATATTTATTAATATTATTCATATTTATTAATATTATTCATATTATTAATATTTATTAATATTATTATTAATATTATTAATATTATTATTGATATTATTAGTATTAATATTCATATTATTAGTATTAATATTCATATTATTAATGTTATATTCATATTATCAATATTATATTCATATTATTAATATTAATTTTGATATAAATATACATTTAGATATTTATTGTGTGTGTATAGTAGTTTTATTTGACTTGAGTAATATTACTTTTATCCGGATATAGATAGATAGAGAGAAAAAGGAAGAAATTATATAATATTAATATAACTTTAATACTATAAATACATATATATTGATTAATATATTTTTTTATTTAATCATTAATTTTTTAAAACTCATGGTTGAATTTAAATTTACTTTCATATTATATATATATATATATTAATATAAAATTATTTGATATCTTATTTTCAAATATAGGTTATTATAGGTAGTTGTGAAGTTTTTGTTAGATGGCTATATAAGTGCTTGTATCTTATACTTCTTTTCTGATTTGAGATTCTTGTATAAGGATTGAAATATCCTTAAAATGTTTCCTTTAATTTTTTTTATTCTTTGTCGATAAAAAAAAATCTTATTTTCAAATATTTACTTACATAGATTAAAATTGATATAATGTATAATTTTTAAAATATTTTAAATTATAAATTATTTAATCACTTTGTCATTATGATTTATATATTAGTAGAAAGGGTTATTTAGTAACAACTTTTTACATAGATTTATGGAATAATTAATATAGTTTAAACTATAATGATATGCTAACTAGTAATCTGTATTAGAGATTTAATTAATAGTTAATGTAAAAGTCATCATTCTATGTTAAAAGATAATATTGTTTGTTGACAATATTCTTTACTATAACACACAAGTAAAACCAACTACCTATAATGAACTTAATTAAGTCAATATGATCGTAAAATAATAATTAATATGATAGTTGATTTTAATGTAATAGGTAATATGATGACTATGAGTATGACATATATTAAATGTGATTCATATGTTAATATTGTTAGTATCATTAATATTGTTAGTATTATTATTATTGTTAGTATTATTAATATTATTAATATTGTTAGTATTGTTAGTATTGTTAGTATTATTAATATTGTTAGTATTATTAATATTATTAGTATTGTTTGTATTATTAATATTGTTAGTATTGTTAATATTATTAATATTGTTAATATTGTTAGTATTGTTAATATTGTTAGTATTGTTAAGATTATTAGTATTGTTAATATTATTAGTATAATAAAAATCATAATAAAACTAAAGAATTTGCTTGGTGTAGTGGTTAAATTCTCCTTAGTTGCTAAAGGAACCTGGCTTCGAATCCCATTCATTGTTAATTTTATTTTATGGTGCCAATATTTACATACGGAATTTGATGTAATAATCTGTATGTAATTCGTGTTTTTCTTGTAGTGATATAAAATTTAAATTTATTTAAGTTACTAATCAAAAGTTTTATCTAACTTTTTTTTCTTAAGCCAAATAAAACATTTTTAGATAAAATTTACTCTCTATTTTTAAATGCATCCATTACATTTTGCATTAATTAATTACTTCATCTTGAATTTATATTCTTAAATTTATGTATATTTTATATAATATTTACAAAATTTAAATACACATTTTTTTTACTATTTTTTACTTAATTATTATTTTTCTACATGTTTTCAAATCTTTATAAACTTTTTAAGATAACTTCTTTTAAATAATTTTAAAATTAAACACTTCATAAATTTAATAAATTTAATTTAACTAATTTATATCATAATTTCAAAAAATAAAATATTTATGACAATATATAAATAAAATAAATTTAAAATAAATAATCTTTAAAATAATAAAATATTTTATATAACATTTAAATAATTTAAATACATCTTTTCTTTTACTCAATTAATTTTAAATCAAACACTTAATTAATTTAATAAATTTAATTTAACTAATTTATATTAAAAATTGATAAATTAAATAATTTATTATAATATTAAAGAAATAATTTTAAAATAAATACAATAAACAATTAAATATTAAAATATTTCTTATAATATTATACATTAAATAAATTTAAATAAATAATTTAAAAATCCTAAAATATAAACATGCGTGGGTCGTGACCGACACAAGCCGACGCATATGTGTGGGCCTCGGCCGATGCAAACTGGATTTAAAAAAAAAAATTAAATCCATAAGTGCGTCTGTTTTGCGTCGAATGCCATTTTGCGTGAATTTTACGCCATTTTAACCGACGATATTAGCGTCCGTAGTTGATCGATGATACTAGCGTCCGTAGTTAGCCCATGCAAATATTTGAAAACTAATCACTTATTTTCTTGTAGTGTATTGTGAGTCCTCCACATACTGAAAATACCATCGAACCCAGTCTATTTTATTGTCTCCCAATGTGACCAATTTTGTTTTCAACAAACATAATAAATCTGGCCCCTCCATATTTAAGATTTCCTTAATGCCAAATGGCCAAGTTGCATAAGCGTGTTCAGTTCATTGCCATGCATATCGTGAGCACAACGCCAGAAGGAATACCCTACTACAGAAGACTTGCAGAAGCTCTTATGTATCATTTTCAGTACATCCTTAACCATGCGTTGACGCCAACTACCCAAAGACTATAAGACATCATTTCGTTCGTAGTTACCCCATATCCGCAAATCATGTCCAGCTTAAGATTCACTCCACAAATTTAGCAGTGTCTTTCTTTACCATACGGGTCTGAACTTATTTCTTACAACAACAACAAAATGTGTTCATTTTAAGGAATATACTATTAGATAAATAATCTTTCTAATAATTAGATAAAAACGTAAAATATTTAGCCTCATTAGAGAAGCATTTTGCCTCATAATAACTTTGTCTGTGTTTTTGTTTTTAGAAAAATATTTCGTAATAAAATAAGCAGATTTTTCTTTCTTTTGCGTATTTATAATCTAGTGATTTTAATTTGATAATTTATAGCGTATTATACTTTTGTCATAAAATTATTAAAACAATTACCTATTTACCACTTTTTGAACGATATAATTTTATTTCTAACATGTTTTAATATGGTCAACAGATAACCAGATTTCTCAAGTTTGTAATTAGAAGTATCATTTCTGGTTTTGAAAACATGTATTGCAAATATTAACGTCTTATACAATCTGGAAGTCTCTATATAATCTTGACTAAGAAAACCTAGATTCATGCAGAAGAAAACAATTATTTTCTTCATACAATTAATTTTGAAAATATTTATTTTAATAAAATATTAATCTATCTATACTATTATATATATTAACTAATTTTGTCAAACATTTGTAATTTAATAATAACAGCTTTAAGTTGGAAATTGAAAATTGTTTCTTTAACTTAATAACCAATTTTATTAAGTGTTAACCCTAAGGTAATGAACATTGGTCTATCATTTTCAGTGGCACAACGCCAGAAGGAACATTCAATTACAGAAGACTTGCAGAAGTCTTTATGTATAATTTTCAGTTCATGCGTTGACGCCACAGACAAATTAAAAGTCATTTCAGAAGACTGAAGAACTCCCAAAGACTATAATACATAATTTCATACACAAATCATGTCCAGCTTAAGATTCACTCCACAAATTTCAAATAATAATGAAAATTTCCATTTTAATTAAAATAAAATAATAATAACAATATTAGAATATGAATTTTCTCATGCGTCATTTTAAATACGAAAGTTAACAACTCTCAATTACAAAAATATAAATGAACATATAAAATAAACTTTAACATTTTCGATATATTGCAAATAACTTCTTAAATAAAATGCTAGTTTAGAACTCTTTCAAGAATCATCACCATATATATAAACCTCTGAAAGTTGAAGCATCTTCAATATCCAAACTTTGGGTTCTGATAGAGAATCAGTGATTAAAGAATTAATCCATAGCAACCATGGTGTTCTTATTTCCAACGTTTCAGTTCATGAAGCTCCTATCATTATGGCTGCTTCTACTTGTAATGGCCAATTCTCTCCATGCAGCATTGTCTTCCTCACTCTCACTTCAACACACAGAAGCAAACGCTCTGCTGAAGTGGAAAGCAAGCCTTGACAAGCAAAGTCAAACATTACTATCTTCATGGGATGGCAATACTTCTTGCAGTTGGCTTGGAATTTCTTGTGACTACTCAGGATCAGTCTCCAACATAAATCTTACAAACATTGGATTAAGTGGTACGCTTCAAACTCTCAATTTTTCATCACTTCCAAACATCCTCACTCTAGACATGAGTCTTAACTCCTTGAGTGGAAGTATTCCTCCTCAAATTGGAGTCTTATCCAAACTCACTCATCTTGATTTAAGTCTCAATCATCTCACTGGACCAATTCCTTCTGAAATAACTCACTTGGTCAATCTTCACTTTTTACATTTGGTAAATAATGTTTTCAATGGTTCTATTCCTGAAGAAATAGGTGCTTTAAGGAATTTGAGAGAGATTAAAATTGAATTGGCCAATCTCACCGGGACAATCCCAAATTCTATTGGAAAGCTATCATTCTTGTCAATACTTTCTTTATGGAATTGCAAACTCACAGGATCTATTCCAAAATCTATTGGAAATTTGACCAGTCTGTTAATTCTAGAATTTTCGCTCAACAAACTTTACGGACATATTCCTCACGAAATTGGGAATTTGTCAAACTTAGAGTTGTTGGGCCTTGGAGGTAATAACTTATATGGTAGTATTCCTCAAGAAATAGGTAAGTTGCAGAACCTAAATGTGCTATATATACCTGCAAACAATTTATCTGGAAACATTCCCGTGGCAATTGGGAAGTTGTTCAACTTGACGCAGTTATATCTATCCAATAATAATCTTTCGGGTTCTATTCCTCAAGAAATTGGAATGATGACAAATTTGGATCAACTTGATTTGTCCGAAAACTCTTTGTCAGGTTCAATCCCCCCTACAATTGGAAATTTGAGCAAGTTAGGCTATTTGTACATGTATAGAAACCATCTATCTCGATCCATTCCTAATGAAATAGGAAAACTACATTTTCTCCAGACGATCCAATTGTTAGAAAATAATATTTCTGGGTCAATTCCATCTTCCATAGGTAACTTGGTCAATTTGAAATCTATTCGTCTTGACAGAAACAAACTCTCCGGAACAATTCCTTCCACTATTGGTAACTTGACAGAGCTCACCACACTTGTTTTATTCTCAAATCAGCTGAGTGGACACATTCCAATAGAAATGAATATGCTTAACAACCTGGAAACATTGCATTTATATGAAAATAATTTCATTGGTCATTTGCCTCACAATGTTTGCATCAGTGGAAAGTTGCTTAAGTTTACTGCTAACAATAACTATTTCATGGGTCCAATACCTAAGAGTTTGAAGAATTGCACCAGTCTCAAAAGAGTTTGGCTTCAACAAAACCATTTGACAGGAAATATAACAGAGGATTTGGGTGTATACCCAAACTTGGATTACATAGATCTGAGTGAAAATAACTTTTATGGCCATCTTTCCCCACAATGGGAAAATGCCATAATCTCACATGTCTCAAAATCTCCAACAACAATTTATCAGGAAGCATTCCACCAGAACTAAGTCAGGCAACCAGGTTACAAGTACTTCAATTGTCTTCAAATTACCTCACGGGAGACATTCCTGAACATTTAGGTAATTTGACCTACTTGTTCGAACTCTCTCTCAATAATAATAATCTTTCGGGGAATGTTCCTATACAAATAGCAACATTGCAAAATCTTGAGACCTTAGAGCTCGGAGCAAATAGTTTTTCTGGCTTAATTCCAAATCAACTTGGTAATTTGGTCAAGTTATTACATTTGAATTTGAGCCAAAATAAATTTAGGGAAAATATTCCATATGAGTTTGGTAAATTAAAATATCTTCAAAGTCTTGATCTTAGCATGAACATTTTGAGTGGAAGAATACCATCAATGCTAGAAGAGTTGAAAAGCTTAGAAACATTAAACCTCTCACACAATCATCTTTCAGGCGATCTCTACAGCCTTGATGAGATGATAAGCTTAACATCTGTTGATATATCATACAACCAATTAGAGGGTCCACTTCCAAACATTTCAGCCTTTCAGATGGCTACTGTCGAAGCATTGAGAAATAATAAAGGCTTGTGTGGTAATGTCGCAGGCCTGGAACCATGCCCAACATCACGTGACCAATCTCAAAATCATAAGACTAACAAAGTCCTATTGGTTATTCTAGCCATTGGTTTGGGCACTTCCATGCTAGCATTATTTGTCTTTGGAGTCTTATATTATCTTTGTAGAAGGTTAAAGACAAAAGAACATCCGGATGTAGAATCATTATGCCAAAATCTTTTTGCGATATGGAGTTTTGATGGAAAGATGGTGTATGAGAACATAATTGCAGCCACAGAAGAGTTTGATAATAAACATCTCATTGGAGTTGGAGGACAAGGAAGTGTTTACAAAGCTGAATTGCAAACAGATCAAATTGTTGCTGTTAAGAAACTCCATTCAGTACAAAATGGAGAAATGTTGTACAATGATAAAGCTTTCAAAAGTGAAATTCAAGCTTTGACAGAGATTCGACATCGTAATATTGTGAGGCTATTTGGGTTTTGTTCTCATTCCCGATACTCATTTTTGGTGTATGAGTTCTTGGAAAAGGGGAGCATAGAAAAGATTTTAAAAGACGATGAAGAGGCAATTGCATTTAACTGGAATAGGAGGGTTGATGCCATTAAAGGAGTAGCAAATGCTTTATGCTATATGCATCATGATTGTTCACCTCCAATTGTTCATCGAGATATATCAAGCAAGAATGTTCTTTTGAATTTGGAGTATGTGGCTCATGTCTCAGATTTTGGAACAGCCAAACTTCTTAATCCTAATTCAACCAATTGGACCTCATTTGTGGGAACTTTTGGATATGCTGCTCCAGGTTAATTCCTTTCCTCTTTTATATTGACAATATAATGATTGTAAGTTTTCTTTGATAGTCTTAAATTCTTGTACCAAAAGACTATGATGGATAATTGTAGGTTTTGTTTTATTTTTGGAAATTTTATGATAACTTTTAATTTTTTTGTACAGAACTTGCATACACAATGAAAGTAAATGAAAAATGTGACGTGTACAGCTTTGGGGTATTGGCTCTAGAAATACTTTTTGGAGAGCACCCTGGAGATTTTGTAACTTTGTTACTGTCTACATCCAATGCCATGGATTCAACACTTGATATTCCTTCATTGTTGGGTAAGTTAGATCAACGTCTCCCATATCCTACAAATATTGCTAAGGAGATAGCTTCGATTGTAAGGATAGCAAGTGTTTGCTTGACTGAAAGTCCCAGTTCTCGTCCTACCATGGAGCAAGTTGTCAACTACTCTTCAATGTAGAAATCATGTTCAATTAGTTAATTTTACATTGTCATGAAAGTTGAAATGTTGAGTTTACCGAATGTGCTACATTGTAATTTTAATTCTAGTCTTCATATTTCGTGTTCGTTCTTTTGTTTTGTATGAGTTTTGTTTGGTTTTGTATTGTTTAATTGGTGTATTTTGTTCAGTGTCATGAATTTGTTTAAAAAATTGTTCCCTTTTCATATAGGCTTGGTGCAGCCAAATCTTATAAGGTCGTGATATATATTTTGAATTGGAATTGGTTTTAATTTTATATGCAACTAGCCTTGATAGACTTTGAATTACAATTGTGTATATTTGTCTCTTATTACTTTTAATTAGTTTTATCTAAATTTTATAATTTAAATATTATTTGTGAATTATATAATTTTAAAATAATAAAAAATAAAATTCAAAATATTACACATAACAGGAAAAATAAAACATAAGGAAATGATTAAGAAGGGATGAGAAGGACTGAGAGAAAAGAGTGAACAACAAAATATTTGATAAATAATCTTTCTAAAATCATTTGATAAATACGTAAAAGAAAAGAAAAAATATGTTTATTTTATTACAAAATATTTTTCTAAAAACATAAACACAGACAAAGTTATCCATTATTAGGCAAAATGCTTGTCTATAATTATTTTAAAATAGCATAAGGGAAAGAGAAAGAGAAAGAGAATTAGGTAAAATATAGAAGCCAACTCCCCAAAAAATCATAGAAGTGAACCATTCATTTTGTAATTGTTATTTAACAAAAAATAGGCGATTGCATTCACTTCTTATCATAGTATATTAAAACCAATTCAACCGTTTAAATTTAATTTATAATGATTTATTTACCAATTGAGTTCTATATTAATCCCAGCAGAAATATATATATGTACCAACACTTTGTTATTTTTATCATATTAGTTTATTTTACAGTTAAAATTTAATTATTTTTATTATTTTATAGTTAAAATTTGATTTATTTTAATATATTTTTAAAATTCACCAATAGTTATTTATAGTTGATTAGTAGTTTGAAAATTTGTAAACATTACCATTAAACTTTAAATACAAAAGTTAACAGCTCTCAATTACAAAAATATAAATGAAAATATATAAAAAAAAATTAACATTTTCTATATATTGTAAATAACTCTTAAAATAAAATGGTAGTTTAGAACTTCCTGAAGAAGCGTCACCACATATTGTTAATAGTTTAGAGAATGATCGGAAGACATAGAGAGAGAAAAGAGTAAAAACTCATATATCTTAAAGTGAATAAATCTGATAAAAAAACGTGAAACATAAAGGCAGAGATAAACGGTGAATAATAACTAAATTATGAATAATAACCAAGTTAGGTAATATGTTTAACATTCCCTGTAAACTTATGATAGGTTTTTTCAAAATCATAAGTTTATTGCGTATAGAAGTAAAATTGGGACTAGAAATACGTTTTATAAACACATCAACAAGTTGACAACGAGCAGGTATATGAATGAGAGAAACATGCTTTTGTTGTATGTGATCATGGACAAAGTGAATGTTTATCTCAAAGTGCTTGAACCTTGAGTGCATGACAGGATTAGCTAAAAGAAAAACCGCTCCAAGGTTATCAGAGAAAATTTTTGGCACTGTAGAGGAGAAATGGAGCTCAATTAATAAAGATTGAATTCATATCAACCAGGACAACAACAATCCCATGATAAGTGCTGCTTTTGAAGACTACCTTTTGTTTGTGAGAGGACCATGAGACAATATTAGAGCCAAAATACACATTGTATCCCGTTGTAAATTTTTGTCATTTATGTCACTAGCCCAGTCTGAGTCACAGAAGTCATGGATCGTGTTATTGGTGCTATGTTTGATAATAAGTCTGTGATCTAATGTGCCTTTGAGATACCTTAGGATTCGTTTGATTGCCTTCCAATTATGCTCTTGAGGACTATGCATGAACTGAGAGACTTTATTCACAGAAAACATGAGTTCTGGATGTGTGAAGAACACATATTGAAGAGCACCCACTGTGGATCCGAATAAAGACGGATCAAAAAAAGATGTAGAAACATTTTGTGATATCAATAGGCCAGATCCAGTGATAATAATATCATCTACATATATAAGTACAAACAAAGAAGAAGAATGAGTAAAACGAACAAACAATTATGGATCACTAGTTGTGGAATTAAAACCAAGAAGAGTGATACTTACGTTTTTTTATCATGAACAAGGTGCTTGTTTGAGGTGGCAAATAGCTTTGTTAAGCGTACACACTAGCTGAGGATTGGTAGAGATAAAACCTAGTGGTTGTTGCATGTATACATCCTCATGCATATCACCATTTAAAAATGTGTTATTGACGTCGATTCGATGAATGTTCCATTGAACAGACACTGGATGAGCAAAGCACCACTCTGATGGTAGTATGTTTGATTACAGGACTAAACGTCTTTGATTAGTCAAGACCTTTAGTTAAACTATACCCCCTGGCCACAAGTCGTGCCTTGTGATGCTGAAACGTGCCATTTGCATTATACTTGTTCTTAAAGATCCATTTGCAACCAACAATGTTTGCTTCTGGCAGTAAAGGAGTCAAAGTCCAAGTTCTATTGTTGATCAGAGCACAATATTCATCTTGCATGGCTTGATTCCATTGAGGAGATTGAAGATGCAGTATATGTTTTGGGCTTGAAAATACCTAACTTAGCGCGAGTAGTCATGGGATGAATGTTTTGATTAGATAAAGAAACAAAAAGAATTTGTGGTGGTGACAACAGGTCAGAATGTGTGATTGTGTAAAGGTGTTGTGGGCCTTGTAATATGATCAGAAATAGGAACAAAAGGAGTAGCAATTGGAGACATAGGAGCATGATGACTTTTTATGGCAAGTGCACCGCTTTGTCAAAAGTAATAATTGTCCCTAAGGACGGATATCGATCCACAAGGAACAATAAATTATCAAGTACAATAATCGCTAAATATAGAACAAAACAATTAAAAGTGTATTGAAAGTAGTTGTGTTGGCGATGATCAATCAGAAAACAGACAAAGAATTAGTTGTTTCAATTGGAAAAATAGGGATTAGGTTTCATCTCTCTCACTCTCATGTATTTTGATTAGCATGTCAATATTAAGTTCTTTAATTGAAATTGATGCCCGTATAAAAATCATTTATATCGATTCCTCGCATATAAAATCCTTAAGAATGTTCCCTAACTATCGATCCCTCGCATAATTATAAGAACAACTTAGAACGAAGCTTAGAATTTAAAAGCAATTAACATTTCAAGTCTATTCCTAGCACTCAAATATGTTAAGTATTGTTGTTTAGGTCCAAACCCTAAAAATACCTCCTGGTCAGATTTAAGATTCTCAATTTGTCACGAAAAATTAAAAGTAAAACAACAATACCAATAATCAATCAAGAACTGAATATTAATATATAAGATATCACCTCAATACATAAGAGTTTGAACAGATTACTCACAATCCCAAAGGGTAGAATTAGCCACGCATACTTCTAGTACCTTCCATTCTCCCAATTGGGTTACAATTCACTCTATGGTGTTTTCCTCTCAATCTGACACACTAGAGTTGAGCCTCTAGCCCTCTATTTATCCTAGTTTTCTAGGGTTAGGTTGTTTCATGTGTCGCGTTAATGGGCTAAATGATAAAACATAAAAAAGGCCCAATATTTCTTTGCATCTTTTTCCATTATGGGACCTTCCATCTTTATCTTTTTAGCTCAAATCATTCATCTTTAATCCAAATCTCCAATTTTTCTTAGAAATCTGCAATTAACACTAAATTTGGGAATAAAATACTTTTATTCAAATAAAGATCATAAAAAATATAAAAAGGTATAAATTCATAAATTAGGGATTATTTTATATGTAAATTAGCAATAAATCATCATAAGTGCCTATATTTTAATATGAAATATTACTGAAATTAGGCACTTATCACTCTCCCCAACTTAGAATCTTGCTTGTCTCAAGCAAAGTAAATGAATATATTTGAATTTAAATATCAAACAGCTTAATTCACTAAACAACAAATCAAATTAGAAACTTATGATGCTTCCAAATTCAAATATAGAAAAATATAGACACAATCAAATTCTAGGATCAAATCAAAACAAACAAATGACAATTCATCCAGGAATATCTTTTCATATGCTCACAGGTAAGTGTTTCTCTCTATTTTCACTGAATCATAACATATTTGAAACATGAATCTTGAGGTCTTTTCCAGGGTTGTAATGAGGCTGGGCTTCCAAAAAAATATTAGTTTTTCTTAGATAACAAAATGCACATCTTAAAGAAGAAGAACATACCTACAATTCAATTATAGATAACATATATGTTATTCAATCACCACTTTCTTTCGATGTCCTTTTTCCTCATTTTCTTTCTAACTTTTCATGATTTTCATGATGATTCTTTTCTTTTCTTTTCTATTTCTTTTTCTTCTTCTATTTCTCTTTTTTTTTCAATAATAGGAAAAGATTATTCCTAATTTCAACTTTTTGAGCTTTCACAATCATAACCAACCATTCTTTTTTCTATATGTATTGCATCTATGTTCTCCTTCCTTAAACATGCTAAAGGGTAGGAAAATATATCATTAAAGGTTGAGGTGCAATATTAACAAAAATTTCTTGGCCCAAAGGGGATATAAAAAAAATGGAATTATAATATAAAGGTTGGTTTTTTGGCCCTGACTCCTAATTAACACAAACAAATGCCTCAATCATCTTCATGCTCTTTTATGATGCAACAAAAATAAAATTAAGCAACCATAACTGTCAATTCATCAGTAAAACTCTCAAAACTGTTTAAGGTTCACACACTCACTTGGTTTAAATGGTCTCATTCCTTTTTGTCTTGTCATTATCTGTCTTAATCAATCATCCTGTTAAATTTTCATGTATCATAATTTTAACTACATTTGAATAGAGATTCAATCATATTTTCTTTTCTAACCTATGTCTAATTCATCTCACTATTTAATATTTAAACACAATTTCTTTTTTTCCATAATTCAAAATTAATATTCTAGTTCTTTTTTATTTGAAAAAAAAAAACTAGAAAACAAACAAATTAAAACTGAAATTTATTCAAGAAAGATAATTCAAGACTTAAAACTAACAAACTAAAAAAACAAGAAATTTATTCAAAATAAGCAATAAAAAAACTAAACAAATAAGCAAATAAACAAAAAAAAAATAATCGAAAAATAAAATAAATAAAATAAGACAAAATTCAAATAACTGAAAAGAAAAGAGAATTAGAAAGATAAAATCATATTTTTGCTCAATCCTCTCTTCTTAAGAAGTCATCCAGCTTATTGTTAAAATCTTTATCTACGGTCTTACTTCATTTGCTGGATCTGCCCCCTGAATAATAGAACTTGTCCCCATGTCAAAATACATAACTTGCAAAATGATTAGGAGGCATAAAGGATTTATTTATATTATTTAATTATTTAATTTTTTTTAAAAATAAAATTAGCAAAGGTAATAAAACAACATAAAACTAAAGTGTGGACTGGGTTGCCTCCCAGTAAGTGCTCGTTTAACGTCATCTAGCTTGACGCCTGTTTATTTCAAGATGGACAACTCTCTTTGTTGCATCATGTTGTATGCATTCTTCCTCGTTACAAGAACATCTTCAACCATACCATAAGGATCTTTGATGGATTTGTCTGCCAACTGCACCTTGGTGGGTTGAACCTTCAAATCACCTAAATACAGTGCAACCTTGTCCACAGATAAAGCACCTATAGACACGGGAAGATTAAAACCTCTTAAGTTCTTGGAATTTTGAAACAAGTCATTTTGAGTCATGACACTGCATCTAGTCTCCAACTCTCTATTTCTCCCTTCAATATAGCTCCTATTCTTCAGAAATCTCTCAAATTTTGAATCTTGCTTCAGATTTCCTGCAAAATAATTCCTAGGGAGCAATTTGTCAAAGAATTTTCTTTCCTTCTCTTTTTTTGAAGGAGGATGAGAATATGATAAATCTTTTTCAAGAACACTTCTCTCCTTATTTTTAATTTTTTCTTCCTCACTTCTTTTCATTTCTCTCTCTAACTCCTCAATCTCATCTTCTTTTTCAGCTATTACATTATTGCAATGCTCTTTTGGGTTGGTTTGGTTGTCGATTGAAAACTGACCACTTTGTATTTCTTCAAATTGTTTGGCCACTTTTCCTATTTGGATCTCTATATTCTTGATTGTTGCCATGCTATTTTCTTCCATTATCACAAGCTTTGTTAGGGCTTCTTCAACTTTACTCATTCTTTCAAGCATGGATGGATCCTCAACTTCAGGTGAATTGTTCAGATAAGAATAGTGACCATTAGGATGATCACCTCCACAAAAATCACACATGATTGATTGACTCTGACTTTGAGATGAATGCACAACATATAATTGTTGGGGCAATTTAGCCATTCGTGCGGTTAGTTGTCCAATCTGTTGTGTTAGAATTTTATTTTGAGCCAAGAGTGCATCTTCTAACGACCCTTCCTTCTGAGTATTTTGTCTATCATGTTGGGCTTGATAATCAGTTGACACCAATGCAACAATAATCCTTGTCGCTTGTTCTACATCAAGAGCCATCATTGTGCCGCCAGCTGCAACATCTAGGAGCATCTTTGTGTCAGATCTGAGACCGGTGAGAAATATGCTCAGTTGAGCAATATCTTCAAACCCATGATTTAGGCATTTTCTAAGAATCATTTTAAATCTTTCTCATGTCTCACATAATGATTCATCTGCTCCTTGTCTAAACACAAAAATTTCAGACTTTGCTTTGATGTAGCGAGAAATTGAAAAAAAATTTTGCAGAAATTTTTCCTCTACATCCTTCCAACTAGTGAGACTCTGATTTGGAAGTGATCTGAGCCAATCCTTAGCCTTTCCTGCCAATGGCAAAGAAAACAAGCGCATATAAACATTTTCAAGATCACTTGATTGAAAGCTCATTGTTCCCACCAATTCATAGAATGTAGACAAATGTGAACATGGATCCTCATGATCCATTGCTTTGAATTGATGGGTAATGATGAGAGTGAGAAAATTGGGATTTATTTTCAAAGGCCTTAGCAGTAGCAGGTATTGCGATACTAGAATAATGCATTGGTCCTTGGTACATGACATAATCTCCAAGTGTCCTCCTAGGAGGTGGTGCTTGTTCTTTTGCCATGTTGCTTTCTTCCTAAAATATATTAGTTTTTTTTTTCTTTAAAAAGAATAAAATAAAATAAATTCAAAATAAATTTGAAGATAAAAATAAAAACAAAATATGCAAAATAAAATAAAAATAAAACAAAAACAAAAATAAAACACTAAAATGACATTAAAAGAAAAATAACAAAAATATTAAAAAAAAATATTAAAAATATTAAAAAAAAATATAGATAAAATAAAAACCAAAAACAAAATAAAAGAAAACACTAAAAACAAGAAATAACTTACTTAAAAATAAAAAATAAATACTAGAAATAAAATAAAATAAAACTAAAAAGGAATAAAACTTAAAACTATAATTATAAACAACTAACTAATATTGTAACTAACTAGCTTACGTAGAAATAAAAATTAAAACTAGTAATGAAAAATAATTAATTAAAACAAATAAATAACAATTACGTAAACCTACGTAACATAACAAGAATCAGAGTAAAATTCAAAGAAAACATTAGTATCATTGGAAAATTTGGAAACGCTTAACAAATTTTTATTGAGCGTAGGAACATGCAGAAGATTTTGTAAAGAAAGAACAATGTTAGTGATAGGAGAAACAGAAGATGCAAAGCCACTATGAGAGATAACCATTTTTGTCATTCTTGAGAGTCTTTAGCAGCAACTTCATCTTCTGAATTTGAACAAGCGTATGAGATGCAAATTGTTCTTGAATATAGTTCTAGATTTGCGTAGAAGTATCTAAATCTACAACTTTAGTAAAAATATGGGTAGTCATTGAAGCAAGAATTCAGGCTAAGATAAGTTGATCTTGTTGTTGATATTGAAGAAAAGTATATGACGGTTGAGAAGTAAAAGAAGAAGGAGATGAAGAAGGAACTTGATTTCCTTCAAGAAACTTCAAAAGTTTAAGGACACGTATAGTGGCAAGAACCTAGTGACGCCAGAGAAGGAAATTATCTTCATTAAGTTTGAGGCTTATGGGAGTGGTGAAATGCTAACAAATGTTATTGTGGAAGAAGAGGAAAGAATTATAGCAAAGGAGGAAGGAGAGGTTGGGGATTCTCAATTTGTCACGGAAAATTAAAAGTAAAACAACAATACCAATAATCCATCAAGAACTGAATATTAATATATAAAATATCACCTCAATACATAAGAGTTTAAGCAGATTACTCCCAATCCCAAAGGGTAGAATTAGCCACGCATACTTCTATCACCTTCCACTCTCCCAATTGGGTTACAATTCACTCTGTGGTGTTTTCCTCTCAATCTGGCACACTAAGGTTGAGTCTCTAGCCCTCTATTTATCCTAGTTTTCTAGGGTTAGGTTGTTTATTGTGTCGCGCTAATGGGCTAAATGATAAAACATAAAAAGGCCCAATCTTTCTTTGCATCTTTTTCCATTCTGGGACCTATCTTTATCTTTTTTGCTCAAATCATTCATCTTTAATCCAAATCTCCAATCTTCCTTAGAAATCTGCAATTAACACTAAATTTGGGAATAAAATACTATTATTTAAATAAAGATCATAAAAAATGTAAAAAAGTATAAATTCATAAATTAGGGATTATTTTATATGTAAATTAGCAATAAATCCTCATAAGTGCCTATATTTTAATATGAAATATTACTGAAACTAGACACTTATCAGACGAAGACATCAGTAAAGAAACACTGGCTCATGATACCATGTTAGTAGGAGAGAGAATGATTGGAAGGTATAGAGAGAGAAAAGTGTAAAAACTCATATATTGAAAAGTGAATAAATTTGATCAGAAATGTGAAATATAAAGGCAGAGACAAATTGTAAATAATAACTAAAATTAGGTAATTTGTTTAATGTATATAAACCTCTGAAAGTTGAAGCATATTCAAGTTATCCAAACTTGAGTTCTGTTAGAGAATCAGTGATTCAAGAATTAATCCATAGCAACCATGATGTTTTTATTTCTTTAACCCATGAAGCTCTTATCATTATGGTTGCTTCTAGTTGTAATGGTCAGTTCTCTCCATGCAACATTGTCTTCCTCACTCTCACTTCAACACACAAAAGCAAATGCTCTTTTGAAGTGGAAAGCAAGCCTTGACATCCGAAGTCAAACATTACTATCTACATGGGATGGTAATACTTCTTGTAATTGGCTTGGAATTTCTTATGACTACTCAGGATCAATCTCCAACATAAATCTTACAAACATTGGAGTAAGTGGTACGCTTCAAACTCTCTATTTTTCATCTCTTCCAAACATCTTCAATCTAGATACTAGTCTTAACTCCTTGAGTAGAAGTATTCCTCCTTAAATTGGTGTTATCCAAAATCATTCATCTTGATTTAAGTCTCAATCATCTCACTAGACCAATTCCTTCTGAAATAACTCACTTGGTTAGTCTTCACTTTTTACATTTGGAAAATAATGGTTTCAATAGTTTTATTCCTGAAGAAATAGGTGCATTAAGGAATTTGAGATTAAAAATGAATTAGCTAATCTCACAAGGACAATTCCAAATTCTATTGGAAAGCTATCATTCTTGTCAATACTTCTTTTATGGAATTGCAGTCTCACAGGATCTATTCCAAAATCTATTGGAAATTTGATCAGTCTATTAAGTGTAGAGTTTTCATTCAACAAACTTTACGGACATATTCCTCACAAAATTGGGAATTTGTCATACTTAAAGTTTTTTAGGCTTGGAGTTAATTACTTATATGGTTGTATTCCTCAAGTTGTAGAATCTAAATGTTCTATATGTACATGTAAATAACTTATTTGGTAACATTCTAGTGGAAATTGAGAAGTTGGTCAACTTGAACAAGTTAAGGCTTTTTGTTCCTACCAAAAATGGACTTGGAGGTACCTCGGTGAGGACTGCGTGTTCCTCAGGGCGTGTTCCTCGGGGAGGTCCACCTGCAAAATACTCTTTGATGCTTAAGTCAGTAGGAGCATAAAGATGATGATACATTCTTAACAAAGAGGTAAGAGTAAGAGTATAGAATAAAGTTTATTGTTTCCTCTTACTGAGAGAGTCATCACCTATTTATAGGTCTTGTTGGACTCAGACCATTAAGAAAAGCATTGAATGGTTATCATGATATATAAATGATTTCTATAACCGCTAGTAACTTATAACCGATTTATGGTATGATTTATGTGTCTTAAATATAATATTAAACGGGCAGTTATTATCTGATTTATGTGCCTTAAATATTATATTAAAGGAGCGGTTCTTGGTCTGAATGTACCCGATCATAATTGGGGGCATGTACACTTTTCAATAATAATCTTTTGGGTTCTATTCCTTAAAAAATTAGAATATGAAAAATTTGTTTCAACTTAATTTGTCCCTTAACTCTTTATCACGTACAATCTCTCCTACAATCAGAAATTTGAGCAATTTATTCTATTTGTACATGTATGCCAACCATATATATAGGTCCATTCCTAATGAATTGGGAAAACTATATTTTCTTGTGACGATCCAATTGTTAAATAATAATCTTTGTAGGCCAATCCCACCTTCCATCGGTAACTTGGTCAATTTGGAATCTATTATGCTTTAATGTTATGTTTTGATTGAGGAGGGGATTTGTGGCGGAGGGGAGAGAGTGAATTTGTGAGGATCAGAGATGACGTGTGAGGATATTTGAAGTTGTTTGGATTGAGGGATGATAGACTAAATTTATATGGATGATTTATTGAAATTTGTGAGTGATATGATAATTGAGAAGGAAGTTATAAATTATTTTAAAGGTGTAAAATGTAAGTTTACAAATTTACCCTTGTTCTTAAAAAGTATTTGAATAATGAATTCTGATACTTATTTTAGGTTTAAGTTAATTAAATTTTTCTAATATATAATATTCATAGTTATTTGTATTTTTTAATAAAAAAATTAAAAAATATAATAGAAAATAATTTTGTGTTAAATTGAAATAAATTTATTAAATATATTAAAATTTATGAAAATAATATTTATTATTATATATTTTTGTTATTTTATATAACTATATATATATACTTTGTTGATATTATAATTTTATTTTATTATTTTTATTATTTATAATTATATGTTGTTATTAATAGTATAATTAAATATTTTTGAAATTGTTAAACAAATGTATCTAATATTTAATTTTTTTATTATATATATATAATTATATTAATAATTATAATAGTAATAAAATAATTAATATTATTAATATTTTTAATAATTTATATATTTTAAAAATAATGTAAAATTTAAACATAATGGTATGATAAAATTATCAGATTTTTATAAATATTATGAAATATTAACTATCAGCATGAAAAAAATGTATTTTATTTTTTATGTATCAATTTTTATTTCAATTTATATCCAATAAAATAAATAAAATAAAATATAAAATTTCACTTATCATTAATAAACACTGGAGGAACATGAAATAGTCGGTGACTACAATAGATAATAGATGAAGTCATTACATTAGAATCCCAAATGGAGATACCTCATGTTGTGTCATAGAAATTCAAAAAAATTACAAACATAATAATGTCCAATAACACATTAAATTTAACTGACAATCAAAATATGTTCAACATAAAAAATAATAATAAGACAATAAAAATACAATCAATGTTCTTCATGGCCTTCAAGCTTATGAAGTCTATCTCTGGAACAATTCCCTCAACTATTGCTCACATGACAAAGCTCACCACACTTGCTTGATTTTCAAATAAGCTTGGTGGATACATTCCAATAGAAATGAATGGACTAAACAACCTTGAATATTTGCAATTATATGAAAATAACTTCATTGGTCATTTGCCTCACAACATTTGCGTTAGTGGAAAATTGATAGATTTTAGTGTTAGCAATAACTATTTCACAGGTCTAGTACCCAATAGTTTGAAGAATTGCTCTAGTCTCATAAAAGTTTTGCTTGAGCAAAATCATTTAACAGGAAATATAATAGAGGATTTGAGTGTATACCCAAACAGGAAAACAACTTTTATGACCATCTTTCCCCAAATTGGAAAAAATGTCATAGTCTCACAAGCCTTAAAATCTCCAACAACAATTTATCAGGAAGCATTCCACTGGAACTAAGTCAGGAAAGCAATTTACATGTACTTCAATTGTCCTTAAACACCTCTCATGAGATATTCCTGAAGAGTTAGGTAATTTGATATACTTGATTGAACTCTCTATATATATTAATAATCTTTCAGAAAATGTTACTATACAAATAACATCATTGCAAAGACTTGACACCTTAAAGCTCAAAGCAAATAATCTTTTTGGCCAAATAAACTTGGTAACTTGGTCAAGTTATTACAATTGAATTTGAGCCAAAATAAATTTAGGAAAAATATTTCATCCAAGTTTGGTAAATTAAAATATCTTTAAAGTCTTGATCTTAGGATGAACATTTTGAGTGGAAAAATACCATTAATGCTGAGAGAGTTGAAAATGTTAGAAACATCAAATCTCTCACACAATCATCTATCTCTCCGACCTTGATGAGATGATAAGCTTGACATTTGTTGATATATCATACAACCAATTAGAGGGTCCACTTCCAAACATTTTAGCCTTTAATACGACTACCATTGAAGCATTGAAAGATAATAAAGGTTTTTGTGGTAATGTCTCAGGCTTGGAACCATGCCCAACGTCACGTGACAAATCTCAAAGTCATAAGACTAACAGAGTCATATTGGTACTTTTACCCATTAGTTTGAGCATTTGCATGCTAGCATTATTTGTCTTTGGAGTCTCATATCATCTTTATAAAAGGTCAAAGACAAAAGAACATTTGGATGTAGAATCATCAGGCCAAAATCATTTTTGCGATATGGAGTTTTGATGGAAAGATGGTGTATGAGAACATAATTGAAGCCACAAAAGAGTTTGACAATAAACATCTCATTGGAGTTGGAGGACAAGGAAGTGTTTACAAAGCTGAATTGCAAACAAATCAAATTGTTGTTTTTAAGAAATTCCATTCCATACAAAATGGAGAAATATCCAATGTTAAAGCTTTCAAAAGTGAAATTCAAGCTTTGACGGAGATTCGATATGGATTTTGTTCTCATTCCCGATTCTCATTTTTGGTATATGAGTTTTTGGAAAAGGGGAGCACAAATAAGATTTTAAAAGACGATGAACAAGATATTGCATTTAATTGGAATAAGAGGTTTGATGCCATTAAAGGTGTATCAAATGCTTTATTCTATATACATCATGATTGTTCACCTCCAATTGTTCATCGAGATATATCAAGCAAGAATGTTCTTTTGAATTTGGAGTATGTGGCTCATGTCTCAGATTTTGGAACAATCAATCTTCTTAATCCTAATTCAACCATTTGGACCTCATTTGTAGGAATTTTTGGATATGCTTCTCCAGGTTAAATCCATTCCTTTTTTATACTGGAATATAATGATTTTTTAAGTTTTCTTTGATAGTCTTAAATACTTGTAAAAAAATATTATGATGGGTAATTGTAGGTTTTGTTTTTATTTTTTAAAATATTATGATATTATGATAACTCTTTTAATTTTGTATAGAGTTTACATACACAATGGAAGTGAATGAAAAATGTCATGTATACAACTTTGGGGTATTGGCACTAGAAATACTTTTTGGAAAACACCTTAAAGATTTTATAAATTCATTTTTGACATCTTCATCAAAAGTAAAGAACTTAACTCTCGATATTCCTTGATTGATGTGTAAGTTAGATAAACATCTCTCATATCCTGTAAATATTACTAAGGAGATAGCTTTGATTGTAAGGATAGCAAATGTTTGCTTGACTAAAAGTCCTAGTTTTTGTCTACCATAGAGCAAGTTTTCATTTAATCTTCAGTGTAAAAATCATGTTCAATGAATTAATTTTGTTGCCATGAAAGTTGAAAGGTTGAATTTATCGAATGGGTTGCATTGTAATTTTAATTCTACTCTTCATATTCTATGTCAATTCTTCAGTTCTATATCCAAGTTTGATTTGGTCTTGTACCATTTAATCAATGTATTTTGTTTGTTTAAACAATTGTTCCCTTTTTATGTAGTTTTGGTGTGGCAAAATCTTAAGTTACTGATATATGCATTTTAAATTGAAATTGATTTTAACTTTATACGCAACTAGCCTTCCTAAACTTTGAATTATAATTTTGTATTTTGTATCTTGATACTTTTAATTATTTATTGTCTTGATATGCAAACTTGGTTTCAAGTTGTATAATTTATAATTTATAAGCTATTCACGAATGACATAATCTAATTTGTTTTTAAAAAATGAAATTCAAAATATTACACATAATAGAAAAATAAAACAGAGGAAAAAAATTGAGAGAGAATGCACAGATTGAGAGAGAAGACTTATTCAACAAAAGAGAAGGAGAACATAGGAAAGACAAACAGGAAATTTAGGGGTAATTTTGTATTTTACCCATCTTTATAGAGTGCAAATGAAAGTTATGTGAAAAGAAATACCTGTAGGCTATAGTCCAAGTTAACTAATTATGGGCCACTTTTAGTAACTTTAAATGGGAAATTTCTTCCTGCACCCCCTTAATTCATTGAATCCCAAAGTATCCTTCCAAATGCATGCCTTTTTACAATTTTGAATTGTGGAATGAGATACTTTCCGGATCATGGAGAATATAAATTTGTATTCTGATTGTTCATTTGAATTCTAAATCATAGAAGTTTGGTGGAATAGTGTTTGCATAATCACAACGTTTGTAAATCACTAAGTCTCATCTCCACACTCATAGTAGTATCATGGGCTTGTCATTGCCATAAGTGACAGAAAGAGAAGGCCAGAAAGAAAGTGGTTAGATCTCAAATACAGAGAAGTTATGACTCCAAAGAGATTGAAAATTACTTTGAGTTTGTAAACCCAAAAACAATTGATTTAGAAGCTTCTGCCCCACTATCAAGGCAATTTTTTCCTACACCATATCAATTCTAACATGCATCCTATCATTTTTCTAAATTTCCAAAATTATCCTTCTTCCGGATTTAAAAATTCAGAATAATTAATATAATTAAAAAATACATTCCGGATAAAAAAAATCTAGAATACAAAATTAAATATGCATTCCGGATAAAAAATTTCAGAATTCAAAAATGTGTTATGGATATCTAAATTCAGAATATTTCCGAAAAAAATTCTGGAAACAATTTTTATTTCCACCCTCCTTTTATTTAAGGTTATTTTCGTCATTTTATAGGGACATTTTTGTTATTTTGAATAAGAGGTTGGGTGCATGTTAGAATTGCTATGGTGCAGGGAGCATTTGCGCACAGAGGATTCACTATCTCTCCGTGTAAAATAAATAACGGGTGTGGCTGAAGAAGACAAAGGGATGAGGGGGGGTGGAGGAAGAAATGGTTCACTCAACGTATTCATATCTTTATACAAAAAGGACGTTTCGGTGGAGGTGTTCACTCCAATAAAAATGTGTTTAATATAATTTTCCAATATAAAATTGAAACACATTTTCGTTTTAAGCAAACATTATTGTTTTATCTTTTCTCTCATTATTATAAATATCTCACCATTTTTCTTAGTTCGTTTGTTGTTTTAATTTATTCTTTTAAATCAAAAGGAGTAAAAGAAACACTTTATATTTTTTAAAAGAGATTGCATCATGATCTGTATTGACATCAACTTCTTAAATATTTAATAAATATTAACATACATACAATTATAGCGTCTTAATTTTTGTGCAGCATATAGATTCTTGTTAAAATAGTATTTTAGTACGTCCATAATAAATATTTATCTTTATATAATTACAAGTTATAATAAATAAAAATGTTTAAATATATAAATTATATTTATATTTAGAATGAATAATTTAAATTTAATTATATAAGTTTATCTTTTAAATCGTGGAGGAATGTAGCTCAATTCCCTATCTAGCTCTATTTACACTTTTATTTTCACATCTAACACCCTTTTGTTTTTAATTCTCTATATAGCACCCTTTTGTTTTTATTTCTATCTAGCACTCTTTTATTTTTTATTTCCCTATCTAGCACCATTTCAAAAATAAATAAATAAATAATAAATTAATTTTTTTTTTGATAATTTTAATTTGAATGCATTAAAAAATAAATATTTTTAATGTTTAAAATAGTTAGAAATATAATTAATGAATAAAGAAATGAGTTTTTACAAAATAAAAATAATAAATAATAAATTTAAAATGTTTAGTTTAAAATTATTTTTTTAAGAATGAAGAAAATAAAAAATGAAACCCTACAACAACATAAAAGTTGAATATATAAACATAAATTAGTATTTATTTTTATTATTATTGATGATGTAATCATGTTAATTTCAAGTAAAAAATACAGGACATAATTATAAAAAAAACAAAGTTAATTAGTATTAATTAATAGTGGACACACAAATAATATTGAAGTGTTTACCTTAAATGAAAAATCCTAAAAAAAACTAATGCAAATGTTACCCTTAATGCTTAAAAATGAGAAGAAAAAAATGCAAAAATAAATAAGATTAAAAAAATAAAAACAACAACAAAAAAATAAAAATAAAAAATGACAGAAAAAACTAAAAACATAAAAGATATAAAATAAAGGCAAAACAAAATAAGATAAAGATAAAAGATATAAAAAAAAATCAAAATAACATAAATATAAGAGATATAAGGCGATACTAAATAAGTATATGTTGATCATAAAAAGAAAAATAAATGAAAGATGGTCATTCATTTAATATTTTCTTCAATGATACATTAAATAGTTTGTGCGAAATGAAACATAATTAATTACGAGAAGTGCACAATCCAGTAATGTTGGGACAAGTTTTTTATGTGTCTTGATGTTTGACAATATAAACATTTTTTTGTTTGATCACGTTGTTCTCTTATGTCCATATCAATCCTTATTTAACTTGATTTTTTTATAATTATGTAATGTATTTTTTACTTGAAATTAACATGATTACATTATCAATAATAATAAAAATAAATACTAATTTATGTTTATAGATTCAACTTTTATGTTGTTGTATAGTTTAATTTTTTATTTTCTTCATTCTTAAAAAAATAATTTTTAAACTAAACATTTTAAATTTATTACTTTTTTATTTTTATTTTGTAAAAACTCATTTTTTTATTCATTAATTATATTTCTAACTATTTTAAAAAAAATTAAAAATATTTATTTTTTAATGCATTCAAAATTAAAATTATCAATGTTTTTTTAATTTATTATTTATTATTGAAATGGTGCTAGATAGGGAAATAAAAAAAAGGTGTTAGATAGAGAAATAAAAACAAAAGAGTGTTAGATAGGGAAATAAAAACAAAAAGATACTATATGTGAAAATAAAAATGTAAATGGTGTAGATAAGAAATTTACCCGCAGTATCTCAAAAACATAACAAAAGAAAAAGAGGATAAAAAATTGAAAGTGAGGAAATAAGTTGTAAATTCTGTTTCCCAATAAAGGAGAGGATATTTAAGAAAACAATATTAACATATTGTGTTGAGAAAAAATTCTACTATTTAGTGAATCTAAAATATTATATAAAAGATGATTTGGTTAAATATCAAATATAATTTTTGAAATAATGAAATATTATAAAAAATAAATTATAATGATATTTTTTTGAAATTATATTTACACGTTTTTTATTATGGTGATTACTTCTCTTATAAAGAAGGTAAGCAATATTTTTAGAATTGCATGTGTATGTAAAAAAGATTAAAAGAAATCTACAGTTTTAAAAAAGATGAATGTCTGTGTTATATCTGATATAAAACAAACAAACAGTGTTTCAAAACATTCCAAAGGTACTAAAAAAACATGTCTGTTTTTTATTCTCACTCTCCTTTATCTTTCTCTTCCCTTCCTCTCTATTTTTTTTTTCTGTACTTTCACCTCATCATACCTTTTCTTTTGTTCTTCTCCTTTTTACTAGTAAAAATATAAGTTTATGCTTCCATTAATTAACAATGAAACAGTACCATTTATACTGTTTTTGGGTTTAAAATATATTTCTATTGCCGCAAATCATTTTAAAGTATTTGATTCTTTTAGTTATTAATCATCTAAAAAAGCGGCATACTTTATTATTTGGTTTTTAATGTTGTTTTTTATTTTTTAATGCCAAATATTCAATTTTCAAAATACTTCAAAAAAAAATTTATACAACTAAATAGAAAATTTCTATTATTTTATCAAAAGAGAGCATTTGAAAATAAATAAAAAAGGCAGTTTGTGAAAATTTCATTAATTTTAAATTCCTTAACATTTTAAAATATCCTATAAAAAAAAGTACCTAAGTTTTCATCCACATTTGAAGACTAATTAATGAGCTGTCTTTGACGTTTATAGTGTTTTGTTGTATTGTTAATTACAGTGCCGCAAATGCAGGTATTTGCCTATGACACTTCTTCTTCTTCTTTGTTTGATTGTGATATATACTAGTATTGCGTAACATGATCGTATTATAACCATGCATATCAGAATATTCTTATATGTAGTGCCACTATTCTATTGGACATTCAGCCTTTCAAAGTTTTTTTTTTAATATTATACATATTTTTGTGGCAGAAAATATACTCTCTAGAAACTACCATATCACCATAAAAAAATCATTAAACAAAAATAATTTTATAAAATAAAAATAATTAATAATTATATTAACTAAATTATATTGATATTTAAAAAATAACTTTTATTATTAATAAAATTTATAAATTAATTGTATCTAATTAATTGTCAAGATTTTAACCATCAATTATTTTAAATTTTAAAATTAGCAGTTAAAATCTTAGTATCTAATTAAATACGAATTAAATATTTGATTTTTATGTTTTATTTTTCAAACGATTGAGTTTATTTTGAGTTTTCTTGGAAACAAAATGATTAATTCATTTTACCTTGTTATTAACTGAGGAGTTAGCCTGGTTCTCTAATTTATAAGAACAATGTGTTTGTTGAAAATTTGTGAGAAAGAAATATAAAGAGGCACATCGCATGCGTAGGCTATGAATGGTCCAGAGGCCTTTACTCATATACCTAACTGTAGTGACTATTTAAAAATAGAAGTTTTTTATTATTGTTTGTTTGTGATTAATGAAGTAGTATTGGCCAATCGAAGTGATTATCTAGGTATATGTATAAATTAGATGAGAATGAAACCGAATAAATAGGTGAAGAAAAGGAGGAGCAGTGGTGGGTGATGGAAAATAGGTTTGGTTTGAATTGAGTGTTTATGCATAAATAAATTAATAAATAAATAATAAGCAGCATTTATACAAACTATAAGAAGCCGTAATTGCAGATGAATATGGACCTATTGATGGTGTTTATAAAAGTGACGTCTAAACCGATAGCCCTAAACTCAACCATGGGTTATGGAGTTACTGCCACTTCAAAACCAACTACACTTTCGTTTCACATTAAAACTAAAAGTTTTTTTTTCTTGTCTTGAATTTCAAACTAAGTTTATTTCTTGCAAAAACAAAGTTTTTACTTGTGTCTTTATGATGGGAGATTGATATATTCTCAAGTAAAAGTTATAATCTTAAGTTTCATTATTAAAATTGACATCTCATCTAAGATGATACTCCCATGTTTCAATAATTATTTGTCATCATAGAAAAAAAAGTGTTATTAAGAAAAATACAAACAAATATGAAGGAGTAAGTCAAAAGTCATAAAAATTAATTTAAGAAAAACGATACTTAGCTTCAAAGGTTTGTGCTGCTTTTAATGGTAAGACTAATGTTCTTTGATCATTTTGTAATAGGTGAAATAAATGTCTTGATTATTGTGATAAAACCAGATTTAGAGTTTTTCAAATTGTGAAGATAATGTTTGTGCTGACAAACTTGCTAATTTAGATTAATTTATAAATTGGTATAATAAGTTATCATCTAATCTATTATTGGAGATTGGTATATTTTCTTGTTTGCTTAATTTTTTTATTAACTTTTTTTTTAGTTTTATCTTTTTATTAATAAATGTTTAATAAATTCTATAATTTTAAAAATATAATAATAATAATGTGATTTTTAAAGATTTAATAAAGTCCCTCTATTTTTAAAAATATAAACAAGTAGCAATAATTGCTTTCTAATTGTTGGGCATCTAGGGTGATGCAACCCATTATATTACATTTACTTAAACTATCCTATAAGAAAATCAAGGTAATGATAACAAGTCAAAAGGGAAAATCGTTCCCAAAAATATCATAAACAACACAAAAGGGCATAAAAACCTTCTATAGGATTATCGTAAAAAAATTATATCATATATTTTATATTTAATATAAAGATATCATATTAATCAGACAGAAAACAACCATGAATTTCTAAGAAATGAGTAATATTAAATGTGAAGAGAGTAAGAGTAAACCAATATATTTGGAAGACAACAAAAATATACAAATCTGTTTGCTTTAAAATTTTGAAAGTATTATTTTGAGGTGTTATAATGTTTGTTTGCACATGTTATTTTAGGCATAAGACCATGAGGATGATGATAAGGATGGTGAAGTCACTTATAGATGTCTTACACATTTAAATGTTTACTAGAATACAAATAGAAACCTATGAGCTTCGACTTTTTTTAAATATCTATTTAAATGGATATAATGTGTGGAAAAGCTTTATGAACATTCATATATTTAAGCAATATACATCAGTGTTCAATTTAGATCATATAAGACTTTAAGTTTTATTTAAGATAAAAAATTTAAACGAATAATAAAGATTTAAAAAAAATAGAAGTTATATGTTTATCTCTTATTTCATTTTAAAAAAAAAAATCTCTAAATTCTTTCTAAGTTTAGAAAAAATATATATATATAAACGGATAAGAAATAATATAGTCCGATTTAAGTTAACATCTGGTAGTATATAATTTCTCATTTAAGTTTTAATTTATTTTTTCTTCTCCTCTGAACTCATAAGGGGTGATATTATTGATGTAAGGTTTGATTTTTGAGAGTTTATATTTGGATAGTTTTGGGTTGTTAGAAGTGCCGGAAGGAAGTTTCACTATTTAGGTACTGAAAGAATATTTTCTGTTTTATTCAATCTGTCTTTCATTTTATATAACCATAACATTAGAATCGTACAGAACCGTACAGATTCTTTTTCTAACATAACATCTGTAATTAAGACTAATTATAGACCCATTAATAGTGATTATATTCCTATAATTAAGTTTAATTATAGACTCATTAATAGTGATTATATTCCTGTAATTAAGTCTAATTAAGTCTAATAATGATTTTATCCGGTAATATCCCCTCAAGTTGGAACATGTAAGTCTTGAATGCCCAACTTGACCAAGATGGCTCCAAACTTTTTAGCACCGAGAGCTTTGGTGAAAAGGTCAGCTAGTTGTGTATGTGTGGGCACATAGGATGGAAGAAGGCGCTTGTGAATGATTTCATCTCGGACAAGGTGGCAGTCAACTTCAATGTGTTTGGTGCGTTCGTGGAAGACCGGGTTTTTAGCAATGTGAAGTGCTGCTTGACTATCACAATAAAGACGAATTGGGTCAGGATGAGGAACATGTAGAGAAGCGAGAATGTCTTTAATCCACTTTAATTCTCGGGTGGTCTTAGCCATTGATCGATATTCAGCCTCAGCAGAGGAGGCAGAAACCGTTTGTTGTTTCTGGGTTTTCCAAGAGATTGGGGAAGTGCCGAGTTGAATAAACCATCCGGTGAGAGATTTCCGTGTCAGTGGACAACTTGCCCAATCAGAATCACACCACCCAAAGAGTTGTAAGTTGTTCTCTCGAGGTAGGAGTATTCCTTGTCCAGGATGCCCCTTTAAATATCGAACAACACGAAGAGCAGCTTGCCAATGCTCGGAGCGTGGATTTTGCATAAATTGAGATAAAGCTTGGACACTGTAGGCAAGGTCAGGTCGAGTGAAACACAGATAAATTAACCTCCCAACAAGTCTACGATAAGTAGCCGGGTCAGAAAGAAAAGAACCAGTAGCGGAGCTCAATTTGTGATTTTCTTCACATGGTGTAGTGGCGGGCTTCGCACCCAACAATCCGACTTCAGTAATGATATCTAAGGCATATTTCCTCTGACAAAGGAAGATTCCGTTGGGGGAGCGAGCAACTTCAACCCCAGGAAGTACTTGAGGCGGCCTAAATCTTTCATATGAAAGCAGTGATTTAAGTAGCCTTTAAAACATTGGATGACAGTACCATTATTCCCTGCAATCACAAGATCATCAACGTAGACTAGCACAACCAACTGTATGTCATTATTATTGAGAGTAAACAGGGAATTATCATTCGGGGATTGTTGGAAGCCGTAACGAGTGAGAGAAGAAGATAGTTTAGCAAACCAACACCTGGGGGCCTGTCGGAGGCCATATAGAGACTTTTGAAGCTTGCACACTGCCCCTGGTTGAGATTCTTGGAAGCCAGGAGGGAGTTTCATATAAACCTCATCATCAAGATCACCATGGAGAAACACATTGTGAACGTCCATCTGATGAAGCTCCCAATCTTTTGCGGCTGCTACTGCTAGAGTTGTGCGAATGGTTACCGTCTTTGCGACAGGAGAAAACGTCTCGTTGTAATCCAAACCCTCCACTTGATGATTGTCAAGAATTACCAATCGAGCCTTGAATCTTTCAATTGTTCCATCCGAGTTGTATTTGATTTTGTAGATCCATTTACATCCAAGTGCCTTCTTTCCAGGAGGGAGAGCGGTGAGTTTCCAGGTGTCATTGAGTTCGAGAGCATGAATCTCCTGTGCCATAGCATCACGCCACCGGGGTTCTCGGACCGCTTGAGAAAAGAACAGGGGTTCCTGCTCGGTGTGTAAAGAGGCAAGACAACTTTGATGATGTTTAGAAAAGGAATCACAATTCACAAAATCATGTATAGGATACGAAACACCTGAGGATTCTGTTGAAGGAGGTGACGGAACAGAGGGGCTTGACGGTATCGTGGTGGCTGCGACAAAATCGCGTAACTGTACGGAAGGCAGCTTCGCGCGATGCCCTCGCCCAAGGGGAACCGCGGCCGTCAGCGGTGGTGAAGAAACCGACTGCGCCGTCTCCGTCGGACGCGGCGGTGGATCCGCGGGTAGCGTCGAGGCTTCTATACACGGATCAGAGTCGTTGATAGTGTGGTCGAAGTCATCTGTGAGGGTAGCATCCTCCTTGGCTGGGATGGGAGATGCAATGGGTTGGTTGACGATGCATTCATCTAGGTTTGAGGAGGCAACTTCATGAAGAAAATGTGGGTCCGTTCCAGTTTCTAAAGAGTTGGCAATAATTGGGTTTTGCAATGGTGGTGCAGTGTCCATCTTTTTGGCTTCAAAATATGGAAATTTATTTTCGAAAAAATGTACATCACGAGAGACAAAGAAAGTTTCTGTTTCCAAATCAAATAATTTCCATCCTTTTTGGCCATATGGATACCCGACAAACACACATTTTCGGCTACGACTATCAAATTTATCCCGCTGTCTATGTTGATTATGAGCATAACATAATGAACCAAATACTCGTAAGTGCGCGTAACTGGGTACACATCCATGGATCACTTCATAAGGGGTTTTTCCTTTTAGAATGGAGGATGGTGTGAGATTGATTAAGTAGCCTGCAGTCAAAACGCATTTCCCCCAAAATTTAATGGGAAGATTGCCTTGAAACCATAATGACCGAGCAACATTCAGAATATGCCGATGCTTGCGTTCGACGCGTCCATTTTGTTGCGGGGTCCCGACACAGGAAGTTTGGTGAAGGATACCTTGTTGAATGAAATATTGTTTTAGACACATGAATTCGGTTCCATTGTCAGAGCGAACCATTTTAACACATTTGTTGTATTGCCTCTCAACGAGTGTGAAATTTTTTTTCAAAGTCACTGATACCTCTGTTTTTTCTTTTAACAAATAGATCCAAACTGCCCGTGAACAATCATCCACAATTGTCAAAAAATATGAAACACCACAGGATGAAGGAGTTTTATAAGGACCCCATAAGTCACAATGAATTAAATCAAAAATATTCAAAGCTTGATGCGCACTTAAGAAAAACTTATCTCTCGTTTGTTTCGATTTTTCACAAACTTCACAAACTTTATTCAACTCATCACGAGTACATTTCCCACTTATATCAGGAAGCATTTGCACAATCTTAAATGACGGATGTCCTAATCTTTGGTGCCAAAGTGCTAGTTGATTTTCCATCTTGACATGACATGCTTGAGTCTTCCGTACCCCACGATACCAATAAAGCCCATCTTTCCGTTCACCTGCTCCAATCAGCGTCCTCGAAGTGCGGTCCTGTATAATACACAATTTATCAGTGAATGTTACAACACAATTTTCTTCATCCGTCAATTGAGGTACTGAAAGTAAATTGCATTTTAATTTGGGAACATAAAGGACATTTTTCAATTCAAGTCCTTCTTCAAGAGTCACTGTTCCCTGTTCGCAAGCTAGAACACGTTCACCATCGAGTAACCCTACGGGGCACCCTTGTATAGTTTCCTTTTCACTCAAATTTTCCAGTGACCCGGTCATATGGTTTGATGCCCCACTGTCAATAATCCACAAATTCCAAATGCTCTTACCAGTCATTTTCTCTGATTCATTTGATTTTTGTTTGCTGAATATCAACCAGTACCTTCCATTGTTCATTGGTCAGACTTGCCATCTCAAGTTTCTTGTCGTCATTGTTGGCTTGACTGTTGCTTCCACTAGCGTGTGCCACATTTGCACATGTCGGGTTACCTTTGTTTCGCATCCCTTGGCGTCCCCTGCCGTTCCATTTGCCTTCACTTTTTGGTCTGTCACCCCACCATTCGGGATATCCGATCAATTGGAAGCATCCCTTCATGTCGTGACCATTTTTACCGCAATGACTGCACGTCATTAATTTTTCTACCATATCTCCACGCCCTTTTTCTTTGTAGTTGGCCTGCATCGCGAGACCCACGACCAACCCCCTTTCTTCCGTTGATTTGGCCATCATTCTCACTCTTTCTTCTTGTACCAACATAGCATATACGCGGTTCAGAGACGGCAATGGGTCTGAGGCTAGAATGTTTGATCTTACTGTCCCGTAGCTTGCGTCATCCAACCCCATAAGGAGTTGATGAACCTTCTCCTCCTCCCTTCGTTTTTCCAACTGAGCACCAATCTCACACTTGCATCCACCACATGTACAAAATGGAATTTTGTCACTGTTAGCAAGCGCATCCCAAAGGACCTTCAATTTTCAAAAGTAAGTTGCCACCACCATTCCCTCCTGCTTGCATCTTGACAAGTCCGACCTTAGTTGTTGACTTCTAGGTCCATTCACGACCGAAAATCTTTCTTTAATGTCTTCCCACAAGTTATGTGCAGTCTCAGCATATGCTACTGTGGATCGTAAGCTTGGTTCAATGGTGTTTAAAATCCAAGAGACAATCATGGACTGCACGGTCCACCAATCTTCAAGGTCGGGTGCCTCATCCTCTGGTTGGATATGTGTTCCATCAATGAAGCCCCATTTTCTCCGGGCACGAAGCGAGATCTTTACTGCTCTTGCCCATTCGTCGTAATTTTCTCCGCGCAATTGGACTTGCGTGATTATGTTTCCGGGATTGTCACTCGCGTTGAGATCATATGGCGAGTAGGTCTTCTTAGCACCTCCTCCTTCGTGCTCTGCTTTGTTGGCATCTGCCATGGTTGTGCACCGTTGTCTTTGCTTTGTGTTTGTCGGGTATCAGAGTTTTGTGCTCTGATACCATGAAAGAATATTTTCTGTTTTATTCAATCTGTCTTTCATCTATAGCTATATAACCATAGCATTAGAACCGTACAGAACCATAACATCTGTAATTAAGACTAATTATAGACCCATTAATAGTGATTATATTCCTATAATTAAGTCTAATTATAGACTCATTAATAGTGATTATATTCCTGTAATTAAGTCTAATAATGATTTTGTCCGATAATAGGTACACTTCTAAGTAATAAAAATGTGTGAAGTATGTGATCGTGTAGTTTATGTATATATAAATATAAATGGAAATATACAATAGATGCATCTATGAAATTGGATTGAAACAGTTACTAAATTGGAAGTAGTATTGTTTAGTAGCATGATAATAATATAATTATTGGTTGAGATGATTTTACATCTATCTATTTTCATGAGGTATAAAGTTGAGTTGAATTTTTTCTTTATTTATATATAGCTTAAATAATATTTAAGTGACACTCGAGTGATCGGTAATGATTATATTTATTGTTATTCAATATTATGTATAACTCAAGTGTAAATTTGTTGTTGAACCGAAAAAGAAATCAAGATAATTTTCTCTTTTTGGAAGTATTCAAGTGGTATAATCTTAATGAAATCATATCTAGGATGTTCAAAGTGTTGCTCAAATTCTAGTAAGTGGTGGTTGAAGCTCTAAAACTATTGGAAGAACTCCTACAAGTGCGTCACTCAAGCATAATTTTAACATTTAAGTGACAAAGGGACAAAGACTAGTTTTAAGTCTCTTGACTCAATTGGCATTATATATATTAGTGTGTGTTGGCATGTGTTTCCATGAGAATTATGGATGATTATCGTCGAAAAGCTCACATCAATTATATATTTATAAGATCAAATTATAATATTTAAATGTGTAAATCTTATTTTACAAACTAATTGTGTGAGATTGAGTTAGATTTAAATGTGATTATATTCAATTTTTTGAGTCTCTTATTCTTAGGTTTTTCTTAATTTCATGATTAGTCATCGAAATGAAAAAAAAAAATACATTAGGGAGCCCAGATCTACTATAAATAAGATAAAATTATACATAATCTTTTATTAGTTAATCTTCTATACCCATATGTATCATATTCATCTTTGATAGTATTAGTTCGTGTGAATTTATTATGTAGTATTGAATATTTGGTAGTATTAGTTCGTGTGAATTTATTATGTAGTATTAACTAGTATATACATAATATATTAGGGATGTTGCGGACTAACTTTGTTATAATATATATTTTATATATAAAATATTATTTTCAACAATAAAGATATTAAAGCTCTTAATGGAAACATTCAAATGAATTTTTCTAGAAGAATGTGTGTGTGAGAACAATATTTTAGAAAAAATGAAGTTAATTTTTTAATAAGTTAAAATTAATTTGTAAAAAAAAAAAAACTCATATAATTTCCTTAACTATATATTTTTTAATTCGTGTATAATCTAATTTTTGATGGAAAAGAGAATTTCACATTTTTGGTTTATTGAAGTCATTTTAGTAAATTAAACTAAATTTGTACGTGTAATTTGCAGAACTGGTTTTAACTAAATCTCTTTTCTGTCACATTCCATATTAAGATAAAGAATGAAAGTATTTAAATTGTTGTTTGGCGAATCTGAGCCAAATATCAATTCTCATTTGTTTACTAGGGTTAGAACTTTTGCACCTTGAATGATGAGATGTTAAGTTTAACTAGTTCCAATTAATTTCATTTCAACCTAAGATAATGGAAACTTTATTCACATTTGATTTATACTATATAAAGTTGTCCTGATCTTAATCTTTTTTCCTACCAACCTCTTCTAATTAGGCTAACTAATCTAGAACCCTAACCTTGCTTTATATTTATACTTCTAGGATTTTGTTTTCAGAAGATAATTATAGGAAAAGTAAATAAATAAAAATTCTTTAAGTTTTCTATAAGGTAAATCCAATTTATGTTAAATTTATAGAATTATTTCATTATAATTTTAAAATGTACATTATATTGTATAAATCGATTTTAACTTGTAAGAAGTTCGATTCACTTTTTTTAATTTCTTCAATTATAAATACTTATCAAGAAGTTGATCCAAAACAATAGTAAAGATTAAACAATAAAATGGAAAAGGAATAGATTTTGTTAATTTTCTAATTGAGAATTTGCAAAGTAACCTCAATAAATCCATCACAATTAATTCCATTTATACAAAATTAAAAAAGTATTAGGCATAGTAGTATCGTGTAGATTCTTATTTATGTATAATTTATTTTTCTCATAAGAGAAATTCACTGGTTGAGAAATATTACTAAGAAAAAAGTTAAAAACAGAAAAAACAAAGATGGAACTACTCAAAAAATGAGAAAATTGAAAGAACTATGGGAACTATGAGAAGAAATTTTAATCTACTATGTAGGTGTTCTTTCGGGTCACTGATGAAATAATATATAGTTTATATGTGCGTAGAAGCAAAATCACATACACTTTCCCACCCTCAGTGGCCAAACTCACAACTAGCAATTTAGATTTATGTCTTTGTTTCGTGCATTCTTCTTCTAACTTTTTTCTTTTGTTTTTTTATTCACATGTAATATAAAATTCAAAACTACTATCTCAAATAAGTACATTTTATAATAATAATAATAATAATAATAATAATAATAATAATAATAATAATAATAATAATAATAATAATAATCTAAAACTGACAATTAAAAATTAATTTTTAATGGCACAAAAATCTGTGGTTATAAAGAACAATGTTTAGAAAATTTTCCAAACTGGGTGTGTGGATGTAAAAGTTTTCACGTTAACGGTTTCTTATGGGAGAGTGATGGAAGAGAAGAGACAGTTGGTTGATGTTGATATCCAACTCTTGGAAAATGTTTGCTGTAAAGTCTATAATATTTATTTATATTAATTACAATGTAAAAATAAATAGATGAATTAAGTGAAACATAAAGTATTATTTGTTGTCGGATTTTAGGGTTTTGACTTTGATATCTACAAAAGAGACAGAAATAAAGAGCCAATTTAGTTAGCTTGCATGCATTAAAGAAGTCAAGCATTTACTTTATTCATTACTCGGCTTTTCAAACGAAGCTTCCAAACTCAGCCAAGCTTTAAGCCACGCTATTTCTTTTATTTAATATTAATTAACAGTATCTTATAAGAAACACTAAAGAGGTTAAAAGATGTTTATGATTCTAATGGAAAAGAAATGGACAAACCACAGCATTGAGTTTGTATGTTCCATAATTAGCAGTAAAAAAAAGTTCAGAATATTTCACTCCACAACGGAGCATAAGTTCTTGCTTTAATAGCTATATATTACGGAAATGTAAATTTATTTGAAATTGTATGAATATGCATTTAAATCATTACATCACTATTGCATAAAAGCTTATTTACAACAACTAATATATATTGATGAAACTAATATATATTGATTTCATGGTCATTCTTCATAAAAAAACTTTAATAATTATATCAGTCAAGTTTTGTTGTCATATTAGGATTATTATCATATTTATTAGTATTATTAATATTAATATAATTAATAATATAAATATTATTAATATTATTCATATATTTAATATTATTCATATTAATAATTTCATTAATATTATTATTATTAATTATTATAATAATGTTATTAAATATTATTAAATCTTATTAATATTATTATATATGATTAGTATTATGAATATTATTAAATATTATAAATAGTGTTAATATTATTAATTTAGAGATTTATGGATAATAGTTGGTAAGTAATAAAGATCTATGGATAATAGTTGGTAGGTAATAGAGATTCGTGGGTTGGAACCGCGGTTAATGAGTGTGTATTCCAATACGCTTAGATATAAACGTGTAGGAACTAATTGAAGGAAATAAGAGAAAACAAAAGATTGTAGCAACTGATTGAATGTAATTGCACAAAATTGCAAAACTGATCTTATTCATTTTGATTTACTCAATCATATATATAATAAAATTACAATTACTGGAAGCTATAAAATAGGAATACTAACATGCTTGTATATTGACCATTAATGCAATATAACGGTAAAATACTTTAAGGGTAATAAAATCAGAATTAATAATAATAAAATCAGAATTAATAATCAACATCCTCCCTTAATTCTGATTTGGAACAACCTTCATGCCCAACGTATTTCTTAACTTGATGAAAGCATCGATCTTCAATGGCTTAGTGAAAATATCTGCAATCTGATCTTCTGATCTGCAGTATTCCAACTTGATCATGTTCTTCCCAACTTGGTCTCGCAGGAAGTGATATCGAATATCAATGTGTTTACTTCTTTGATGAAAAACCGGATTCTTTGCAAGATTAATTGCAGAGACATTATCAACATAAATCTTAATTGGAACATCTAGATTAAAACCAATTTGAGTCATGATATTGCTAAGCCAAACTGATTGACAAGCACTTGCTGCTGCTGCTACATACTCAGCTTCACAAGTAGATAATGCAACAATTGACTGTTTCTTTGATGACCATAAGCAAACTGTCTTTCCGATCATAAAACAATTACCACTAGTGCTCTTCCTCTCGTCTGAATCTCCACCCCAATCACTGTTTGAGTATCCGACGATCTCAATCTTCTTAGATGAAGAGTAAAATAGACCAAAAGTTGTAGTACCTTTGATGTAGCGCATAATTCTCTTTACAGCTTGTAAATGAACTTGTCGAGGTAACTCCATGTATCGACTAATCAATCCCACAGCATAACATATGTCGGGTCTAGTACACGTGAGATATCTAAGGCTCCCAACAATCTGCTTAAAGTATGTTGCATCTACAGTTTGCCCATCACCTTCCTTCGTGAGCTTAATTCCAGTTTCAATTGGAGTCTTAACTGGGTTTGAATCCTTCATCTTAAACTTCTTTAAAAACTCATCAACAAATTTCCTTTGATGAATGAAGATTCCATCATCTCCTTGGATGACTTCAATGCCCAAAAAGTAGGACATAAGACCGAGATCAGTCATCTCAAATTCCTTCATCATGATATGCTTGAAATCACCAATCATTTTGAGATTACTTCCTGTAAAAATCACATCATCAACATAAAGACATAAAATTAGCAAATCTCCATGATCATTAGTCTTTACATAAAGACCATGATCTGATGCACATTTTTTGAATCCAGTGGCATGAAGAAATGAATCAATCCTTTTGTTCCAAGCTCTTGGTGCCTGTTTAAGACCATATAAAGCCTTAGTTAGTCTGTACACCTTCTCCTCTTTGCCAGATTGTATGAAACCCGGCGACTGCTTTACATAAACTTCTTCATCAAGTGGGCCATTTAGAAACGCAGATTTGACGTCCATTTGGTGAATTTTCCATTGCCTTTGTGCAGCTAAAGCAAAGATTAATCTCACTGTTTCCATTCGAGCTACAGGAGAAAATATTTCTCCGTAATCATAGCCTTCTCTTTGCTCGAATCCCTTTGCCACCAACTTTGCCTTGTATCTATCAATCTCACCATTTGCTTTCACTTTAATCTTGTACACCCACTTCACATCAATTGCTTTGTGTCCTTTTGGAAGATCAGTGAGCTGCCATGTATTATTTTTTTCAATCGCCATCAATTCTTTATTCATAGCCTCTTTCCATTTGGGGTGTTGAATGCCATCTGCAAGTCTCACGGGTTCTGAATCTGTAAGAAAAGCAAAGTGAACTAAATCTCCATTGTCATTAAATTCATCATCAAGATTTACTTCGCAATCTTGAAGGTGTACAGGTTGTCGTTGCTGCCTTGGTCACTCCATCATAGTTGCAATTGAAGTTGCAACTTCAGGTTGAATTACAGCTTCAGGTTGAATTGCAGGTTCTTCAGGTTGAACGGCAGGTTCTTCAGGTTGAACTGCAGGTGCTTCAGGTTGAACTGCAGGTGCTTCAAGAGTGACTCCGTCTTCCTCTTGTTCGTGATTACTATCTTCTTGAGCACAATTGACAGCATGATTATCACGTTTTGATCTGCACTCATTTGCATAATGGTCGTGTTTATGGTAATTATAACACTCAATATTTGATTTATTATAAATGCCTCCTCGTCCTCCGCGTCCACGTTCACCGCACCAAGAGTTATTTGAACTTGGATTGTGATTGGAACCAATGTTGTTTTGCTCAGCGCCTGCATGATTCTGGCCACCACGACCTTTACTACAATAAGTACCATGTTTATGATAGGATCTACCAATTGAGACTTGTGCTTGTAAAGCCTGTTCAATTGGTTTTTCAATCTTATTGTTATTCATCCGCTGCTCATGCGCTCGTAGGGAACCAGACAATAACCTTACTGTCATTTTTGAAATGTCATTGGCCTATTCAATTGTGGCAACGACATGTTCAAATCTGGGAGTTAAAGACCTCAAAATCTTTTCCACCTTTGCCTGCTCTGAATGTGTTTCACCATTGCTCTTCATCTGATTTGTCAAGGCAAGAACTTTGTTTATATAGACATCAATAGTCTCTGTGGTTTCCATCTGCAGCAATTCATATTGGTGTCTTAGGGTTTGAAGACACACCCTTTTGATCTTATCATCACCTTTATAATTGGTTGACAAAATTGTCCAAGCCTCACTTGCAGTTGTTGCTCCTTCTATATGCTCAAACGTCTCATCATTCATCCCTTGATGGATGAGATACAAAGCCTTATTGTCCTTCTTCTTCTGATCACGATGCGCTACTCGTTGCGCCTCAGTTGCATTAGCAGCTAATGCAGACACTCCACTCTCAACAACATCCCATAACTCATGATAATCAAACAAAACTCTCATCTGCACACACCACCGATTGTAATTTTTTCCAACAAGGATAGGGACTGATAATTGGGTAGAATTCATGATAACAGACTGGCTCTTGATACCAGTTGCAGGAACTAATTGAAGGAAATAAGAGAAAACAAAAGATTGTAGCAACTGATTGAATGTAATTGCACAAAATTGCAAAACTGATCTTATTCATTTTGATTTACTCAATCATATATATAATAAAATTACAATCACTAGAAGCTATAAAATAGGAATACTAACATGCCTGTATATTGACCATTAATGCAATATAACGGTAAAATAGTTTAAGGGTAATAAAATCAGAATTAATAATAATAAAATCAGAATTAATAATCAACAAAACGATGGTTTTACCTAAGAATCGTCGTGTATACCTCTATTATTTACCCTAATTCAAAGTGTGTCACCTACGCTTTTGTTCTTAACATTTTTGTTTCGTCTTCCACTACAAGAAAAACGCGAATTACATACAAATTATTACATACGGATCAAAATCCGTATGTAAAATCAACATTATATACGGATTTTTACATACAGATTAAATTCCGTATGTAAACAGGTATTACATACGGATTTTTCCGTATGTAATTACATACGGATTATATCCGTATGTAACTTTTGGCGCCATGGAGCGGGAATTAAATTCCGTATGTAAAAATAACCAAAGAGAAATTAACCACTACACCAAACAAATTCTTTAGTATTATTATGATTTTTATTATACTTATTATTATTAATAATATTAACAATATTAATAATATTAACAATATTAACAATATTAACAATATTAACAATATTAACAATATTAATAATATTAATATAATTTATTTTATTATTATTATTAATAATTATATTAATATGTATAAATTATATTAATAATAATAAGTATAATAAAAATGATAATATGACCAAAGAACTTGTCTGGTGTAGTGGTTAATGCTTCCTTGGTCACTGGAAGGACTTGGGTTCGAGTATAAAAAGTTACATGCATATCCTAATGATTGTATATTATACAAGAAAGATTCTGAATTGTTGAAAAATTGTCAGAGGAATTGTCAGAGGTGTGGGTTGTGACGTTATAAGTTGAAACAAAAAGACGATGATACTATTGAAGAGATGGAAAATCATGGCCCCCAATGAAGGTTGTGTGGTATCTTCCCATAAATTCAAGGATGAAACATTTGTTTGCGAACCCAAATGATGCTAAGAATCTTTGATGGCATGCAGATGAGAGGAAATGTGGAGGAATGTATGCCATCCAACTAATTTTATTGAATGGAAGAAATTTGATGACGAGTTTCCCGAGTTTGGTAAAGAGTCAAGAAATATTCAACTTGGTTTAGCCACAAACAGAATAAATCTGTTTGGTAATATAAGTACAAATAACTTCCTGAATTGTGCATGAAGCGAAAATACATGATGTTGTCTATGATGATATTCGGTCCAAGAAAGCCAGGAAATGACATATATGTTTATCTAATTCCCCTTATTGATGATTTAAAGTTAATGTGAGATCAGGGTGTTGAAGTATTTGACGAATTTCGTAATGAAACTTTCAAGATGCATGTCATGTTATTTTGCACCATCAATGACTTTTCGGCATATGGTAACTTATCAGGGTATAGTGTTAAGGGCCATAAAGCATGTCAAATATGCGAAAAAGACATCGCTTCTCAACAATTAAACATGGAAGGAAGACAATATATCTTCGACATCAGAGGTTTCTTAGAAGTCATCATCCTTACTGGAGGTTGAAAAAAAAGCCTTTAATAGACATCAAGAGACTGGCAGTCCACCAACTCCATTACTGGTTTTGAGGTTTACGAAAAGGTAAATAACATAGAACACACCTTCGGTAAGTCGAAAAAAAAGTCATATGTGACAAACATATGGAAGAAAATATCAATCTTCTTTGGATCAATGACATACTATGGTTTTATAGAAAAGATATGGGAGGTTGACTATACTAAGTTTTTTGTTCCAATTTTCAAGTGTAAATGGGTTGACAATAAGACTGAGGTAAAAATTGATGAATCAGGATTCACATTAGTGGACTTTCAAAAGATAGGTTATCAAGATGAACCATTTATAATGGTTCAACAAACATCTTAGGTTTTCTATGTCAAATATCCTACGTCAGAACATTGGTAAGTTGTTTTACACGGGAAAAAACAAGGGGAGGCTATTGATGATGACTTGTTTAATATTGAAAATGGTGACCCCCTTTCATTCACACCAATGATAATGAATAAAGATGATGATGTAGTTGATGATGTACATGCAACTCGTTAAGGCTACAGTGAGGGAATTTACATATGAACATTCAACCCACCATGTATGAATTTAGAAATATTTGTGATAATAATTTATGTATTTGTTTTATATGAATTTATTTTAATGCAATTTAACTAATATTTGTTACCTAATTTTTTAACACAAATATGGCTGACGATCAAACTTTGATTTCTTCTGCCCACCCTTTTAGAAGATCCACCTGAGGACCTACTAGACTCAGGCATCTCTCATTGAGACGTGCTAGTGCTGATAAGACACCAGTCACCATTGACGTCAGCACCAGAGTGGTTTCTGGTCCTAATGTTGTTACTTTCACCAGTTATCTTGGAGTCGTTGCTCGTGAGAAGATCTCCATATTGACACTTTCGTGGGATCATGTGACTAAGGTCGACCGGAACGTGCTCTGGAAGGATCTCCTGGTAATGTATACATTGTTATTGTTATCATATATTGTTTTTAATATTAATTGATCCATTTTTATTTCATGGTATTTTTTATTTTTTTTTGCATACACATTTTGATATCCCTAATGTGGAGTGTCTGAGATCAAAACTGAGATCGAAAGTCTGAGATCGAAGGTTGTATATTTGGTCACCATTAAATTTCGTCAGTTTAAGTCACAACTGACGACAAAATATGGTTTTGGACCTTATAAAGACCAAAATCCTTGTTCAAAGTACTCCAATATTGATGACGAGACATGACGTCTTTTCGTTGAAAGTCGTGAATATAAGGAGTGGACGGTAAGTGAAATCACTTAATTATTTTATTTATTCATCATAAGACTAATTATTACATTTATCAGAGGTTTGAAGGAAGAAAACCCAAGACATAACATCCAAGAATGTGAATCCGCACCTAATGTCTCGTGCAGTGCATCGTAAGTTTGAAGAATCTTAGGTAAATGAGAACGAGCAATCGAGACAGGCGACTGCTTCTAAAAATGATAAGAGGTCAGTGAACCTCCATCTCCACCTACCCACCACCAGAAATGGAAGATGGATTGAATGAAAATATTGGGTGCATATAGTTCTGCAATCACGGATAGTCTGAGAAAAAATTATAAATTATTTCCATCTACTTTTGCATTTATTTTAAAGCATGAATTATATTAAAACCTTATATAATTTTGGACTCTTGCAAGATTCCTTAGTCGAACAAAGCTCCTAAGGTAATTTTGTACCTCATGGTCATCAAGATATCCTACATGAAGGTATTAGACGACCTGAGCACCCTGATCGTGTGCGTGCAGCTGGAAAAGGGGTTGGAATTTGACAATATTTCGGAGCTGCACCACGAAATTCATCCTCCTCCTCCTTTGCTGTAGAGACTAACGAAGAAATGGTTTCTAAAATACAACAACAGTTAATGGAGGATTTAAGTCAAAAGATACTACAGGAGAGTGTGCAGATGCAACTAGAGTTTGAAGAGAAGAATCAGTTGTTGTGATAGGAGTTTCTATCGTAACAACTTTGTGCTAAGCCACTTATTTCTCCCACGCTCAAGAGCACAAAGGGGAGTTGTGCAACTCCTACAACGTAAGGGGATGTCATTGGACAAATAAACGAATGTGAGTTACTTCTAGAGGAAGAAATCTTTCCTCATGTGGTGGCCATTGGAAAAGTCTTTGAAAAGGTCACTACCTTACATAACGTGTCTCTCCCCCTGATGCGGTGAAGGTGACGGTGGACAAAGTACAAGTTTCTAATGCTTGTGTTCCTCTACCAACAGATGAGGTAACTACTGTGGTCGAGGCCGTTCAGACATTCATAGTCTGGTCCAGACACCTCGTTCGAGTTATTCCAAAACTTCCGGGAAGAATTTAATTTCATTATATTAATTTATATTTATGTATTATATCTAATTTAATACAAATGTTCTTTATTTTGTAGAAACCTCATTGGAAACCAATTCCGCAAAAGAAGCTTTCGGTTATCATTGACGATTCTATAACTTCTTTATTATTAGATGCTAAGGTTATTGGTATAAACCCACTGTAGGTTCCGTGGGATGATACTTTTTTTTGGAAGAAACATTGACATCCCTTTATTCATGTCAGATGTGTTAGAATTTGTAGCTTGAAACTAGGAGCTCAATATAACCATCGTTTGATTTTTTATTGTAAGTATCTTTCACCTCTATTTCAATTTACTTTGTGTTAAATTATTATTGATTATGCTTTGACTAATAACTTGTAAGTATTTGTCTGGAGTTTCTATTAGTGATGGGAATCAAGATGTCTATGGATTCTTGGATCCCTATTTCATTAATCCAATTGGAGCAAAGAAAGTTGAAACCCAGTCATACATCATCAACACTCTAATTGAAGAGGGAACACAAGTATATCTTTGCCCTTATATTAATGAGTAAGTTCAATTATAAGTCATCAATTATTAGTATTTCATGTTTTAAATATTTACTAACTAGTTTCATGGATGATGTAGGGGTCACTGGCTGTTACTTGTGTTATCTATAGTTGATAACACTATTGTGTGGTTTTGTTCACTGCACAAGAAGCCATCCACACATCTAAAGCTATCTATACCCCAAAGGTATAGACTACGTGCTAATAGACCGTGGTTGCAAAACCGTTGTTTAATTGCTAAAAAAAATCGTTGTGTAAGGACTTTTCAGCACTAATACATGCATAATTAATATAAAACTTATTTCGACAACAATAGTAGCTAAATAATACATATTATATTATATTTAATTTAATAATTGAAATCAATGAGATTATTTATTTTATATTAAATTTTAAATAAGATTAATAAACTCATGCATCACATAATAAAAATTAATATATATATATTTGTTTTAAATCATGATTTATACAATTTAGTTATATAAAAATATTTAAATATTTATAATCATCCATAACAAATTTTAATCTTGAATGTTTTTTTCAACCCCAAAAGAACAACAATAGTATGCATATAACATGGTACAAAGGAGATATCTCCTCTATAAGGAATACCCCCTTTTAGAAAGGTTATATCTTATATGAAGAGATTTGAAAACAAATCTAAAAAACTAAAGCATACATAAAAGAAAAAAAAAATATTATACTAACCCAAAATGGGGTTCAAAAGGAGGAGTAGAGAAAAAGAAAGGTGCAATGTTAAAGAAGGAAGGGTGTGTAAGGAAGATCCAAGCTTTAAATAAAATAAAAAAAAGTGTATACGATGCACAACAAAAGGAGAACGATGAAGAATTCATGAAGTTGATCAAGGTTAAGAAGATTAACATTGATACGATGCTTTGAAGAAAAACGATGATAGTTGGGGAACTAAGTTCGCGAGTGAAACATAACATGACATAGGGTGCACACAAACATTTAGCAGTTAATCCTTAACAAAGATGCCATTTTAGGTTGGTCATTCACTCTCTCAGTAACTCCTTGATTGATATTGATATCCATAATTGTAATAGAATGTTATGGATGAGAAATAATTCCACTGAAGCATTAAGTCTATGGAACAAGAAAAGAAATCAGTTATACACATATAGGGAATGAATATCACATTGGTAAGAAAATGGAAGAGATGGAGGAAAGAGATAAGGTTAGGAACTTAGAAAGAGAGGAAAGGAGACACATAAGGATTAATGAAGATAGGAATATAGACATTGTAGGAAAGGATCGACAAAGAGGACATATATTGAGGAGATTATTGTAAAGTAAGACATAAACATGATCTACATCCAAGAGACTAAAACAGATATAACAAGTACTGAAAAATGTTAAGGAATATGGGGTAATAATAATGTAAAGGAATATGGGGTAATAATAATGTAAAATGGAAGCACATGGTAGAAGAAAAAAAAAGGCAGGGATTATTTTAATCATAAGGAGTACAAAAAGGTTTATGCTAACAAGATGTAAAAATGATAAAGGTTTTATAATCTTACATGGGGATTGAGGAGATGGTGATTTTTTACGACAAATGCACCGCATTGTCAGAAGTAATAATGTGTTCGTAAAGAAGGATATCGAACCCACAAGAAACAGTTGAATAATGAAGTAAAATCTTCATTAAATATAAAGTAGACTAATAAAAGTTTCTTGAGAGTTGTTATGATGACAATGATTAATAAGAAAACAAGTCAAATTTGTTACTTCAAATGAAAAAAATAGGGATTGGGTTTCATCTTTCTCACTCTTTTGTATTTTGATTAGCATGACAATATTGTGTCCTTTGATTGATATTGATGTCAATATAAAAATTATTTATATTGATTCCTCGCATATAAAATTATTAAGATGCTTCATACATATCGATTCCTAGCATATTTATAAAAACAACTTATCCTTAAGATCAGACGTTGATAGCAATTACCATTTCAAATCTATTCCTAGCATTCAAATATGTTAAGCATTATCGTTTGGGTTAGAACCTTAGAAGTACTTTCTAGTCAAATCTAAGATTCTAGATCATGGTAAACCAAGCATTATAAACAAAAAAAATAATATCAATCGTCAATCAAGAACAAAATATTATATTTAAATATCACTTTAATACATAAGAGTTTGAACAGATTACTCCCAATCTTAAAGGGTAAAATTAGCCACTCATGATGACTATTACAAGTAAGGAGAACATGAAAAGAAGATACAGGATGTTTCTCCTTGACGACTACCTCCTCTAATGTTTCTCACACCACCTCTTCTCCCAATTGCGTTACAAGTCACTCAATGGTATTTCCCTCTCAATCTTGCACACTTAGGGTTGTGCCTTAAGCCCCCTATTTAACCTAAATTTTTTGGGCTTAAGTGGATTCTTGCTCAAGCGAATGCTACCAGAGCAATCTCACTCCAACGAGATGCTGTGATGCTTAGTTGGCCTTTTGTGAGCTTGGTGCGTGTTGGGGCCTTCCAGCTTTCCCTTTTTGGATTATATTATTCTCCTTTTGCCCAATCATCTCCATTCTCTCATGGAATCCTAAAATTAACACAAAATTTGGGAATAAATCGTTCTTATTCAAATTAAAATCGCAAAATATGTAAAAATGTATAAATTCAAAAATTATGGGTTATTTTATACTTATTTTAGAAATTAATGCTCATAAGTGTCTATATTTTAAAATGAAATATTACTGAAATTTGATACTTATCAGAAGACAGAAAACATGCATTAACCATAGTGAATGTGTATTATTCTTGTGCCTATAATGAAAAGAAACTCATGTGAGAGGAACTAATTAAAAGTAAGAGGGAAGAGGAGAACATGGTATGGTGTGTGGTAGGTGATTGTAATGCAATTAGGAAACCAAAAGAAATGAAAGGTTCAAGTTAGGGAGATAACAAAAAAAAAAGGGAAATAATAGCTTTCAATCAATTTATAGAGAATATGGATCTCTTAGACATGGTTAGGAAGACAACGTTTAATAATAATTAAAGAGCTTAGAAATCTTCTATAAAATGAAATAATTAAATTTAGAATATCTTATTGAATAAACCGTTTAGCGCGTATAAGAAGGCAAAAGCATCTAACACGTCTCTACAAGATTGATGTTGAGCACTGTGAGACATTCTAATGAGTGTAACATTATAAGACTATCTAACAAGTTTAGCACTTGTGAGACGGTTTAACAGATTTAGTATAATGAGACTGTCTAATATATTTAACATTGTGAGATCGCCTAACATATTAATAGTGTAGACCATCTAACATGTTTAAATAAAAGATTGTACATTAAAATAAACTTTATTACAATTATTTATACATCTTATAATTTTATAATTTTGTCATTATCAAAATCTTATAGACTTATTTATCCTTATAAGATTGTCTAGAAATTAGACCGTCTACACGTAACTAGACTTATCTTATTCTAATTCTTTGCCATATGGTCATGCTAGTCATAGGATAGTTGCTTCAGAAAAAAAATGGCCCCGACTTTGTGATGCAGGCCCTACTTAACTGTTTGAGAAAAGCATTCAAATATCAGTGTTGTTATTTCTAAACCTGTCAAAGATCAAGTTTTATTTTATTTTTGTCAAAAAAGATTAATTTTACATATTCTAATTTACTAATTAGTGTTTATTTTATCAAGAAAACTCAACAACACCAAGAATCCCACCGAAAGACCAAGACAACCAATAAGTTATTTTATTAATCCGTAACTGAAAACAAGGTTGTCCAAAGTATTCACAACACGTTCAATCAAATTAAAACACGAACATACGTTCAATTAATTTAGGTTCACACAAGAAGCCTTCTAGCCCCACCACATTCATATCCACGAGAGAGATAATCTCACTCTCCCTCATACCGTAAAAAAATATTTTTCATAAAAGGAAGCGGAAAAAATTAGATTATCATAAAAGAAAATATTTACTTTCGTTTAAAATTTAATTTTTACATAAACCTGACACCATTTATAATAGGGGTAAAACATTTCATGAAACCTTGAGATGTAATTGTTCCTTTTTTACTACCTTTTTTATAACGGTGTTCACAATGTATGATGAATATGGGAACATCTATGGGTTCTAACGAGAAGGATGGAGGTGCGTTTCTTCTTCTCCAACTTTCCTCATGACCATAATGAGAGGGATATGTGGAAGACTTTTCAACGTTGGGGACGGATTAAGGATATCTTCATTTCAAGTAGATTAAATATCAAAAGACAAAAGTTTGGCTTTGTAAGGTATCAAGAGGTTGTAGATGCAAATGTGTTTGAAAGAAGATTAAATGCCATTTGGATTTGGACTTGGAAGTTGAGGGTTAATAAACCAAAATATAGGACACAGGGGACTATGAACATATATTTATTCACACTTAATAGTTCTAATAATGGACTATTGGACTATAATAATAAATAAATCCATTGTTTTAATTCAGATTCATATAATTGGGTTTATTTGGGCCTTAACTATTATTATTGTTAATTTAGTGTTTCTAGAGTAAATTATCCGGATGAAGCATCTACCTCTGTGAATGAGCCAAATATGCAAAAGTCCAAGTTGCTTCTTGAATCAAAACAACAACAAAAATCTGAGGAGAAGAAAGAGAAAATAAAATCTACAATATCTCAGAAACAGAATTGGAAGCAAATCTTCTACAACAAACAAGAATTATGGAAAGTTGGAAACTCTTAACAAAATATATAATTGTCGGTAAGGTTTTCGGCGGAGGTGGCAACGACTCTTGAGGAAGGCATGTGTAACGACAATCCGAGCGGAGGTAGGAGTTATAGGTATGAAGGGGGTTTCATCTTTCGGGGGAACATTGTAGCTGCATGAGAAAAGAGGGTGAAGACAGGATGCATACAAAGCATGTGTCAAGGCAGAAGAAGATTAGGGTAGGTCAAGGATTTGAAACGGCTACTAGGAGAGAGAAGGGTTTTGATAGCAGGTGGGCCAACAAAGTCCCAAACATACGATGGGAGTGAGTTTAGTGTTTTCATGGGTTTGGGTCCAAAGGAAGGGGAAGAAGAACAGTCAGAGGGGGTGCCACTAGCAGGCTCTCCACAGCACACGACTAAGCAGTGGCGTTTCCGGGGAGGAGAAGCGGGGAGACAAGAGGCAAGGAAAAGCTTTTTTTTCTTTCCATGCGTGAATTATATGGAGAATACGATCTCACAACTCACACAACGACTTAAGTGGGTGGCGACCTAGGAGCCCATTCGTTGGAACGGAGGCAGACCGCTGGGTGCAGTGCGACGTCTCCGTCATCTCCACTCGAACAAGTGTGCAGGATAACCATGGAGTCAAGGGAAAGGGCGAAAGCGGCTACAACAACGTCATGTAAAGGAGGTGCGATGGAGGAGGAAGATGATGGTGACGGAACATATCGTAAGGTGAAGAAGGTAGACAACTTGTCTTTCTGAGAACACACAGGAGAGGGAGGGTTGCCCAGTGTATATGCGGGGAGGAGAAGCTTGTCGAGGATCATCCCTGTGTTGAATTGATCGTCTGAATGACGAGATGTAAGGTTAGCCACTCAAATCCATAACAACTGCTTATCTGATAGTGTGGTTGAGAACTGTAATGGGTTGTTTTGGATGAGTAATGAGCATTCCAAAGCATTTAGAATCTAGGATATTGGAAAGGAGTTGGGATTCTCTTTTTTGAGAGAAGATGATATTGTTATAGGACGTTTAGACGCAATGGAGATAAGTCAGCTATTAGGAGGTGACCACAAGCAAGGTGGATAATAGTTTATCTGATGATGAAGATAATTAATATGAATATAAGAGGAGTAGGGGGCAACAAAAAAAAGTATTTGTGTGAGTTGATTCAGAAAGAACGGGCGGATGTGGTGTGTTTACAAGAGACAGTGTAAAGATATGGGAAAGGAAGAGATTTTCAAAATGTGGGGTACAAATGAGGTTGCATGGGTGGCGAATGGGAATGATAATAATGTTGGAGGGGTGATTACTATGTGGAGGAAAAATTGCTTTCTTTTTAGTAATGCAATTAATGGGAATAATTATAGCATAATTGAAGGGGAATGGAGGTTAGGAGAGGCATTATAAGTTACGTTTGTCAATATGTACAATTATGGTTCTCTGTCAGAAAAAAAAAGTAGTGTGGGATGAGATTTGAGAAAGGAGAAGGGTGATAAATACAAAAGTCTGGTGTGTGGTTTGGGATTTTAACTCTATCAGGAGAGCAGGAGAAGGAAGGAACGCGGGCGTGGATGGTGACCACCGAAGAGAGATGAGGAGGTTTAATGATTTTATTGAAAGTTCAAAGCTATTAGATATCCCGATTGTGAGAAGGAAGTACACATGATAAAGAGTAGAATTGATCGGATCTTAGTGTCAAAGGAATGATTGGATAAGTGGCCAGATAGCAGGTATCAGGTTGTAGACAGGCCAGTATCTAACCATTGTGCGTTGGTTCTGAATACAACCATCATGGACTGGGATCCAAAATCGTTCAAGAGTTTAGATGTCTAGCATAAAGACGGTAGGTTTAAGGATTTTATCCGTAATATATGGGCTTCTTATGATGTGCAAGGAAGCAAAATCTTTGTTTTTAAAAGAGAAAATGAAGATGTGGAAATCTAATTTAAAAATTTGGAATAGAGAAGTCTTCGACAACGTTTTCCAGTAGGGGGAGGATTTTCAAAGAAGAATACAAGAGCTCGATGCAAAAGATGATGAAAGAGAGCTGGATGAGGTAGGAAGGGAGGAGAGAATGTGGCTTTTATCATATCAGAGACGAAATAATCCTAGTTAAGAAGTCATACTACAACAGAAGGCTCATCTTAGATGGTTGAAGCAGGGGGATTCGAATACAAAGTACATTCACTTGGTCATTAAATGGAGAAGAGTAATGAATGTCTTTTGCGGGCTACGAGACAAGGGTCATTGGTACAATGAGCAGGGTGTGGTGAAGGAGAAGGTCAAAGAATACTATGAAGAAAAGTTTTCTGGAGAAGTTTGTCAACACGTTAAGTTAGATAATGTTGGGTTCAACAAAATTACAAATGATGAAAAGGTCTTGTTGGTAGGAAGGATATGTGAAGAGGAAATTAAGAATGCAGTGTGGAGTTGTGATAGTGATAAAAGCCCGGGTCCAGATGGCTTCAATTTTGGGTCATTAAGTTCTGTCGGGAGGAGATTAAGGTTGACATCTTTAGAGTTGTTCGTGATTTTGAGGATGACGGAAGATGACCAAGGGGGACGAATTCCTCTTTTATTTCTTTGATTCCTAAAGTCGATAACCCACAACATCTGAATTATTTTAGACCAATTTCTCTAGTTGGATGCTTCTAAAAAAATTCTGGCAAAAATTCTATCTCTGAGGATGAAGAAAGTGTTACATAAGGTCATAGATGCTAGACAGTGTGCTTTCTTGGAGGGCAGGGGGATATTGGACAGTGTACTAGAAGCAAATGAAGTTATGGAAGAAGTCAAGAGGAGAAAGAGCAGTTGTGTGTTCTTTAAGGTTGACTATGAGAAGGTGTACGACTAAGTTGTTTGGGAGTTTATTTATTACATGTTGGAGAGGCTAGGCTTTTGTGCGGAGTGGATTGGTTGGATAAGAGCTTGTCTTGAGTCCTCATCGGTGTCGGTGTTAGTAAACAGGAGCCCTACCCAAGAGTTCAAACCAAGGAAGGGGTTGAGACAAGGAGTTCCTCTAGCACTGTTTCTTTTCCTCATTGTGGCCAAAGGTTTAGTTGGATTTATAAGGGAGGCGATTGAGAAAAAATTGTTTGAAAATGTGGAGATCAGAGACAGGTCCATAAAGGTCAATATGCTTCAGTACGCAGATGACACGCTATTTTTTTGTAAGGCAAAAAAACGAAGTGTGTTTTTTATCAAGGTTATTCTAAATTGCTTCGAATTAGCCTCATGCTTAAAGGTTAATTTTCAGAAGAGCAATGTCGGAAGGGTAGGATGCAACCCTCTTTTGGTACAATAGTTTGCAACTATTTTGAATTGCGAGATGATGAAGACTCTGTTTAAACATCTGGACTTGCTGGTAGGTGGATGTCACAAAAGAAGTAAATTTTGGGAAGAGGTAGTGGAAAAAGTGAGAAAAAGATTAAGCAGATGGAAAGGTAAGTTTATCTCTATGGCAAGTAGACTTTATTTGATTAAATTGGTGTTGTTCGCTCTTCCTCTATTTTTCTTGTCTTTGTATAAAATACTGATTATGGTAAAGAAGGAAATAGTGAGGTTGTAGAGGAACTTTTTGTGGGGATGGGGCTTGAAATGCAGGAAAATTGCGTGGGCTTCGTGGAAAAAGGTTTGTGAATCAAAAGAGTCGGGAGGGCTTGGTATGATTGATATACAGCGGTTTAATATTGCCTTGTTAGGAAAGTGGATACGGCGTTTAGGCTATGAAAAGACGGGTTTGTGGAAAGAAGTTTTTGACTCAAAATATGGAGGTTGGAGGGATCTTCGAAGCCAAAGAAAAAGTAGTTCTGATTCTCTGTGGTGGAGGGATTTGAAGAAGGTTTGGTCTCTTGATGAGTGGAAATATAAATTTGAGGATACTTTTTCATGGGAGGTTGGGAATAGGAGGGAGGTAAGGCTATGGGAGGATAAATGGGTGTGCAACACAAATCTCAAAGACGCCTTTCTGAGACTTTACACCATTTATTCTTCCAAGGATTCTTCCATATGGCACGCAGGGGACAGGCCAGAAAATTCAGAGTGGAATTGGAATATCAAATGAAGAAGAAACTTGTTTAAATGGAAACAAAATTAGGAACATCAGTTGATGCAAATTTTGGGGGAACAGAGGGTTAAAATGGATAAGGAGGACTTGTGGGTCTGGAAAGATAAGGAGTCAGTCGTGTTCACGGTAAAATCCGCGTACAAAATTATTAAAGAAGATGTTCAGGGGGCTGAGAGGGAGCTGTTAAGGGGTTTTTTAAGGTTAAAGGCACAACCATCTTTACATCTCACAACATGGAAGGTTCTGGAAGACAAAATAGCGTCTAAAGCGAATTTGGTTAGAAGAGGGATATGTATGAGTTCCAATAGGTGTTGTTTGTGCGGGGAGTGAGAGGAAACCACGTCTCATCTTTTTTGTACATGCAGAGTCGTCTGGCTAGTGTGGTCTAAATGCCACGAATGCATGGGGTTAACATCGACAGATTATAGGGAGCCAAAAAACATTTTGAAAGTTTTAGGTTGAGCGGTGTCAAAGAAAGCGTTAATCAAATATGGGGATGTGTATGGATAGCAGTTGTATGAGAGTAGGGGTTACATAGGAAAAAGAGGACATTCAGAGGTGGTATAAACCACATTGAAATCTTTACTATGACACAAATGAAGGTTTGGTCATGGGTAATGTCTAAAGCACGTGGCGTAAGTTTTTCGTATTCAGATTGGTATCTTGAGCCATTGATTTGTACGATGTCTGACAATTTTTCTAGAAGATATTTAGCATGAGTAAAAGATGTAAGAGTTTCAGGTAGGTCTTTTGTATAAAGATTGAGGTATTCCTGAAATATCTCTTATTTATTCATTCGTTTTTTTCTGAAAAAAAAAAAACATCTATGGATTCTATTCACTTGATTTTTTATTTCAAACACGCACTCTTAAATTTTGCTTTAAAAAAATATAATATTTTTTCACCATATAAAAGCTTATAATACAAAAACACGACATGTATTTATAATCTTTTAACAACATTTATCAGGAACTACTGTTTTTTGGTAACCTATTAAATTTCATTTAACTAATATGTTCATAGTACAGGTCACTGAGATTTATGAAATCCACAAGGGGATTCAGTTTTACACATTCATTATTTTTCACCACTTTTTGACCCATAATATATAATGGTACATTATGCCACAATTACATGGTGTCATAAATTTATTGATGTGATCATGTGATGCTGGTTGTTCTCTGCCTTAAATCCTTGGACCACCCCCACCCTAGGTCACTTACCAAATGTAACATACCTGTCGTCTATACAATTGAAGAATATAATGGCTGAGGGGCACACAAAATTAATGTAATATTCATCTTAGCACGGCAATAATGACTAAATTGGTCAAGCAACTGCTATGAATAAATGTTATTTTTTTTCCCTATGTCAGATTCATAACACCATTCCGTAGAAGGATTCACACTATCATTTCAATATAAAATATATATTTTCACAACTCTGATACTCATATACAACACTCATGTGATCATTTTTAAAATATATATATATATATATATAAAATAAATACTAAATTTATAATTGTAGAAAAAAATAGTTGTAATGTATCATGATTGTTCAATTACTTTCCCGTTCTACTCAATCAGCAAAGCAAAAAAATTATTACTTTTTCAGGGAAGTTATTAGATGCTAGTGGATTTTATAGTCTAAATTAATTTTTAGGTAAGCCTTATTAATTTTGTACTGCATGCTATATTTAAATTAAAGTTGTTTGCTACTAATTTATTCACTGGAATATGCTGTATTACATGTGCTCAAAATCAACAAAATCTAGATATCATTGCTGGCTCATAACACAATGTTACATTTTCCTTTACTAAAGGTTTAAGTAAATGTTATTTTACTATTATTGGTGTCTTAACTGATTAAAGAGAAATGAGAGATCTATTAAATTATGGAGTCTTATTTTAAAGAATTCAATGTTATTTTAAAGATGTAGTTTTCATTAGTATAAGAAAATTATTAAATAAAAATAAATTTTAAAAATAAAAAATAGTTAGTTATTATATTAACTAAATTATATATTATTTTAGAGACTAAAATAATTATTAATATATAAATTAATTTCTATTATTTATTTAATTTTTGGAAAATTGGGTGGACCAAATCATTACCTCATTTCAAGCAATTTTCATGTTTTACACGTTTCAATTCAAACTCTATCAAAAGTTATGATTATTTTAAGTTTTTTCCTACTAATTGTTGGCAACTCAAAATCTATCAATAATCTATGCAATGTGAGGATTCCTCTATCAAATATACACTAACAAAACAAATTGGATCAAAAAGATTTTTCTACCTATTTTTAATTAATTTTATAATATTAGCTCCTTCACTATTTTCTGCGTTCCTATTTGTTTTTAAACCAATGACAGTACCACTACACATAATTCAATTAATTCTTGAGTAGTTAAGATGACACCAATGCATTCAGTTACCAATTATAAATAACAAATACATAAATCAACACTGCACATACTGAACAATAACAAGCACATGCACCACAATTTTGCATTGCTTCAATCATTTCTTCAATTCATTTGCGATATTTAACCAAACAACTTATTGCACTAAGACTTCTAACTCAGAACAACGTAGATTACAAACACGGTTTACCAATTGATTCTCCAATTTCTTCACCCAAACAACAAACAATATCGCACAAAGCTAATTTCTTCACCTAAACAACGAACAATCGCACAACCCAGCCACACACAACCATGAACAAATAACACTACAACCACGAACGAACACACACAACCATGAACAAATAACACTACAATCACGAACGAACAAATTGTTCTGCTAAATGTTAAACAAAAGAAAAACGAATTTTGTTCTCTATTCCAATTTATTCACTAGTAATATTTTTTTATGTAGAAAAATGCAAAATGTGAAACGAGAGAAGAGAGGTGAGGGAGAGAGGGATGACGGGAAACAAAGGCAAACTGTGGAGGCACGACTGGAAGTGATGAGAGGAAAGGAGAGGAAGAGAGGAGTTTTTAGTGTTTCTGAAATGAGAGTTTAGGAAAAGTGAGAGATAAGTGGTGCGTATGGGGAAAGTGAGAGTTGAGTGTGAAATTTGTTTTGAGAGAAGAGAAATACATAATTTTTTGGAGAAATAGTAGTGAATGATTTTGTAACCGATTTTTTGTAATCGATTTTGTGTTCAATTTGGTGATTGATTGACCAATTTTGTGTCCGTTTGGTGACAGATATTGCGACGATTTGGTGACCAATTATGTGTCTGATTTGATGCCAATTTTGTAGCCTATTTGGTGACCAATTTTATAACCAATTTGATGACCATTTTTTGTGATCGATTTTGTGACTTATTTGATGACCAATTTTTTGTAACCGATTTTGTATGATTATCTGGGTCAATGATAGTGAACTTATTTTTCAGTCACTAGTCAACAATTGTCTAATAGTGAATGCCACAACAGTGTTGTTAGAAATTTTGGAACTAATTTTATAAAAATATTTAAATATAAATTGTTTGGCCAAACTTGGTTTATATTAACGATAAACAATTCTTATACTAAAAAATAATATTAATGTCATAACAATAAGTTAAATTTTCATCACAAAAATTATTAACTTTACTGTAAGTTACACCTTTTTATAGTTTGGATGTTTTTTTAATATTTTATATTATCACTTAATGCGTCTATTTTATAAGTTAAATTCGTAGATTTTGTTTTCAATACCACCTTATTTTTTTTCTCAAACATTGCATCTACTATTTTAGGTAATTATAAATTCATTTATCGTGAAAATTATTTTTAAAAAATACTGTATATAAACATATAGGATTGTAAAGAGGTGAAAAGTAAAATAAAATAAAAGATTTGAAGCCATTCATTTCTGTCATAGTTCTTACTCGTGCAATATGCCATGAAAACATTATTTCTTGTCATAATTCTTACTCATGTCTGCTTCCCATAAGTAAGCAACAATGCATAAGCCACTACTAGTACCTAAATTTTAGAAATATATTTAAGGAATATTGAAATAATGTAATAGGAAATTATGTAAAGGAAGTACACTCATATTTGAGTATAAATAAAAGTATATAATAAAATTTATAATGATTTGACATTTTATATCAAGAAATACTTTACAAAAGTATTTTATTATTCAATTTCTTTTATTAGAAAATTACAAACTCTTTCTTGTCATTTTTACACCGCGATACAAAAGCATCTAGGTCTCGTGTGTATATATATATATATATATATATATATATATATCAATTTCTTATTTTTATATTAGTTTTATACTTTTCATATTACTCAATAGAGAACTTTAATAATACTTTAACAAAATATAAATTACTTTGATTAATCCAAAACGATGGAAGAAATAATGTAAAAGAGTTTTCTTTTAAGTCAAAGCACAAACAAAATTGAGTCAATCTAGTTTGATCAGAATTTTCTTTGGGTTTGATCTAGTTTCATATAGATCACAGACAACTTTAGTCTTAATTATAAAAAACAAAAAACATAAATTAAAATATTATTTGTTTATGTATTTTCTATTGTTAAAAATGAATAATATAAAAGAGTTGCATGGTTTAGTATCTAGATGAATAGTTACAGCTTTGTTTCAAAATTATTTTTCATTTTATAAAATTAATGATGCACTCGGTATTTGTTGACTACTCTTAGTCAATATTTTATATATAAAAAATAACTCGTCTATATACTTTAAAAATGAGAACAATATATCATATTTAATACACTTAAATATAAGTAAATTAAAATAATGTTATTGTTTTAATCATATTTAATGTTGTTATTTCAAAAATATCTTTATGTTTAAATTTGAATAAAATTTTCAATAAATATTATTAAAGATAATTTTTTTTTTTTTCTTTTACCAAATCAAGAAAATTAAATACACTAAACTAACCTTCTTAATCAACATGTATGGCTCTCAAATAGTATAAATGAGTACTTAAGTAGGAAGATAAGGATCACTACGAACTCAAACAAACACTTTAATACAAACAATTCAATACAATCACTTTATCACTCTTAAATATAAACAATTTAATACCCTTTTGTTTAAATCCTAGATATAACGAGGGTATTTAAAAAAAATATTTCTTTATTTCATGAACTAAACAACATCAAATAAAATTAACTGACATTTTTAATTAATGTATTTATAATTTTGCAATTTAGCTTATATTTAAGTTAAGAGGTAGTACTAATATTATTACGTTTGCAAAAGTCTTGGATTCCACAAGTTAAAATTTTGGCATTATTGCAAAGGAAAAAGAAGATGAAATCATAGGTTGATGCAATGATATTGATAATATGGAGAGTGTTGGTGCAACCAAGTCACCATTACATCACTTCAATGTTAAATAATAACTTGTTTGTCATAAAAACTTAATATTTTGTGTTCATCGGTTTGATTTAAATCGAACTTAATCGGTCTGTGGAGTTAGACTAAAGGGGTCCATCTGTCTTACTAGACTCAATCTAATTTTATTTATAATTTATTCAACCCTACCCATCTATTCTTATTTTTATAATTTAACAACTAGTGATGCATTGGCATGGCAATAATTGCAACTCATAAAAACATCTAGGTTTCGACACAACCTAACAAAAAATAAAACGTATATATGTATTGATGACAATGTTCTCTAACTAGAATTTAAAGTTTATCTCAATAAATTGTGCATAATTTTTTTATTAAACATTATCACTTATTATAAAAAATAAAATTTAAATTTGGTTCAAAATATCATTACATTAAAAAAAATCAGAAGTTCAAAAAATTATTAATATCTAAATTGGTTTATATTATTGTTAAATAGTTTATAAATTTGTATCTAATTAGCTACCACTTTCTAACTACTAAATATTTATATTATAAAATTGATAGTTAAAACTTTGGTAAGAAATTAGATATCAATTTAGAAATTATTTAATAATAAAATTAATTTAAATATCAATTTTTAGTTTTTAAAATAATATATAATTTAATTAATATAATAATTAATTTTTTTTTTAAATTGATTTTTATTTAATTTTTTTAATTGAAATTGTGTCTAAGTTTTATCCAATAACAAAGTGAGAGTAGTGTACCGATCGATACTGGATGAAGGATAGAGATCTCAGCATCCGATTAGTGTAGATCAACGTGACTAAATTCGTTAAGCTTAAGAGAGGATTAAGAAGTCTAAAGCAGTGTTTAAACATTATGTAATATGTTCCTAATTATAGTCTAAATGTTAATCCGACCAACAACAATGGACCCATAATAATTATATAAATAATTACAAGTTTCAAGAAAAAAAATATATCATCATCACGCATTAGTTACATCGAGTACCGAATACCAAGATCTCACCTGAACGTTAGTGTCTTTCACAGGTACTATCTAGACCAGAAGTCTGCGAAAGAGAATAAACTTGTGAAAGAAGTCGTTCAATTAAAATAAAAAATAATAAAAAATGACCGACCCATAAAAATGAAGGTAATAGTTTTCACAGTCTCAACCCTTTAAAATAATGATTCAAAATACAAACCATCTTAAGGAGATGGAACACCAAATTAGGGAAGAAGATTTGAAGAAATTATCAGCCACCAAGCTAGTGTTTGTAGTCCCACTTTAAAGACCACTTAAAGACCAAGCTTTAGAGTTCTTAAAGGCAATAACAAGCTGCCAAGTTTCCATGTTTTAAGTAGGTACAATTGGTCTTACAGTTTAGCCATCCATTAGTGGAATAGGCTAACTTAAATACACTTTATTCAAGAGCTGCTATATGCTTTGTGTTGTAATTAGTTTTTAGGTGTCACCTTTTCTTATTCTATTTTATTTCTTCTTATTCATTATATAGGAGCTTTCAATATCATTATAATATCAGAACCAAGATAGAGAAATCAAGATCTCGAATTTATTTTCTATTCTTTTTTATTCATCTCAAATCTCAAGTTGGTATAAGAGGGATTATTTAAAGATTCCGTATGTACATACAGATAAATCCGTAAATATTCTTTATTATCTACAAATATTAATATATTTTTATTATTAATTCTATTACTATTATTATTATTATTATTAATTTTAATATTATTATTATTATTATTTTATTACACGAGGAAATCGATTCAAGTTCTATAAATATCGTAGAACTTTTAACTATAACACTAACAAAATTTTTTGATAATATTATTATTATTATTAATAGAGACAATAATATTAATAATTAAAAATATTAATACTGTCAATAATAATATTAATAAGCATATTAATAATATTATTATTAATAACAATAATAATAATAATTAATAATATAAATAATATTAATAATAATAGCAATAATAATATTAATACGATTAACAATAATATTAATAATAATATGTTTTAGACATTTTAAAAGAAATATGTATGATTGATTGTAAACTAGTGGATATGGATCTAAATCATAAATTAATGGAAGAATATAAATAAGTTTTCTTTAATTTTGGAAGATATAGATGATTGATTGAAAAACTTATCTATCTTAAAGTTATTAGACTAGATTTATCTTTTGTGGTTGGTGTTGTAAGTCAATTAATGTCGAATCCTTCTATTGATAATTAAAATGCTTTCATTCGTAGTATAAGGTACCTCGAAACTTCTAGATAAGGTCTACTTTATGAAGATAAAGAACTCGAAGCTTCTAGATAAGGTCTACTTTATGAAGATAAAGAAAATACTTAAATCTCTGAATATTGTGATGCTGATTGTACATGTTCTCCTATAAATAGACACTATACTACATGATATTATGTTTTTATTGGAGGAATAATTCCTGAAGCTGAGTATAGGACATGACATCTCGCACTTGTGAGCTTGTATGGTTAAAACAATTTCTCCAAAAATTACATTTTTGTGAAGTTCAACAAATGAAAATGTTTTGTGACAACCAAGCTGTTTTCCAATTGCTTTCAATCCAGCATTTCGTTTCATGAAAAGACTAAACACATACAATTTGACTCTCACTTTGTTCAAGAAAAGTTATCTAAAGAAATATGTACTCAGTTTGTCAATTCAAATCATCAAATTTAAGATGTACTAACAAAATCATTGAGAGCACCTCAAATTAGATTTATCTATTCCAAGCTTGATACATACAATTTGTATGCTTCAACTTAAGAGGGTCTTACACTACTAGAAAATCATTACATATAAACTAATTTTATAGACAAAAAATAATTAATTACTATACTGACTAAATTATATATTAATTTAGAGAGTAAAAATATTATTAGTATCTAAAATAGTTTCTAAATTGATATCTAATTAGCTACCAAAGTTTTAGCTAATTATTAAAATTTAAATAATTAGTGACTAAAACATTAATAGCTAATTAGATACAAATTTAGAAAGTTTTTATCAATAATAAAAACTAATTTATATACTTATAATTATTTTAGTCTTTAAAATAATATATAATTTAGTTAATATAATAACTAACTATTTTTTTATCTTTAAAATTTATTTTTATTTAATAATTTTCTTATAATAAAACCAATGAAAACTACATCTTTAAAATAACATTGAGATATCCAAAATTTTGTGCTCTTAAATTTAATAATTCAACTGAGAGATCTCTCATTTCTCTTTAATCAGTTAAGACACCTATAATAGTAAAATAACATTTACTTAAAACCTTTAGTAAAGGAAAATGTAACATTGTGTTATGAGCCAGCAATGATATCTAGATTTTGTTGATTTTGAGAACATGTAATACAACATATTCCTGTGAATAAATTAGATACAAATTTAGGTATTTTTGGCTTTTAGTTCACAGACCTACACCAGTCATAAAATTTCAAAAAATTGTGTGTTATTTTCTTATTTGAATTCTAGATTTATCAAACCATTATATCTTACAAATTTATTTATTTTAAAAATATGTTATACTTAATGCAATATAATTGTTTTGTTTTGGTTATTTTTGAATCACTTTGATCAACTCCTATCTACCACATATCAATCACAAGTAAGATCAAATATTTCAATCATATTATGTTCCAAATCAGGAAATGCAATTTTTAATATGAACATCTCAAATTCACAATTACGTGTTTAATTGCATATTTTATGATGACTACGTTTATTATTATCTTATTGTATATAATTGTATGATGTATTAGTTATTAAAATTTGGTATTGGTTGATTTTATGACAGAGTATGAATGTTCATATAAACTGTAGTTGAATGTATAATAGGCTCTTACTTGGTCGAAAGAGCTACACTAAAGCATTTTTTAAATGATATGACTAAATTTATGTCTTTCGATCTTGAAAGATTAAACTTATCAAATGGAAAAAATAGATGTACGTGTAGTCAATGAAAATATCTTAACTTCTTAAATTTTGAAGACTTTAAAGTTCATCTTTATCGAAGGTAAGGATGGAAATGCGAGTCAAGCCATGCAGGTCGGCCCGCAGCCTGCTACCAAAAAGTGTGGGACGGACTCACTAATCTAGCCCGCTGACCCACTTAGGCTCATCCCGCATAACCCGCAGTCCGCGCGGACTAACAACAAGACAGGGTGGGTTGGCCCGCTGGCCCGCATAAATAAAAAAATAATTACTTTATTTTTTTTGTAAAAAAAAAACACCCCACTCATCCATTATTGTAGTGTGACCTTTATTTTATTTTATTTTAAAACATTGAACTTAATGTACTAAAAAAAGGAATATTGTATTTTAATCATCTAAAGAAGTTAATATTAAGAGTGACAGTGAATTTAGTTTTAAGTAAAGTCTTATATTTAAAATTTGTTAATAAAAAAATAATATAAGTGATTTCAATAAGATAATCGTTAAAATATTAGGCATCTTCATTAAAATATTTTGTAGCAAAACTTTGTGATGGAGATCTCACATCGACTAGAGATTAGGACATTTCATTGTATATAAGTGGGTGCAAACCTCACCCCATTGAGCCGGTTTTATGGGGTTGAGTTAGGCTTAAAGTCCACTTCGTAATATGGTATCAGAGCCATTTTCGAGCCTATCCTAGCGAGTATTTGTTGGGTTTATCAGGCCACCACCCATAATATGTTATCCCACGCACGAGCTTCTATCTATCACTCTCGGCATGAGGGGGGTGTGATGGAAATCCCACATCGACTAGAGATTAGGACATTTTATTGTATATAAGTGGGTGCAAACCTCAACCCTATGAGTCGGTTTTATGGGGTTGAGTTAGGCTTAAAGTCCACTTCGTAATACTTTGATACGATTCTTTGATACATTTACATACATATATAGGGAAAATAGAAAATAGATGCAAATCAAAACTTTAATTATTTTTAATCACACCTTCTAACAATCCTCATACTTGAATTCATATTTTTATCTTAATTGAATGAATTAAAACAATAAAATTTTAATTTTTCAACTAACAGAAATAGGTTTTTTTATAATTAATGAAGTTTTAATTTTTAAAAAATATTTTCCTTATGTGGCATGGCCCACAAGCTATCTCCTATATGGGGCGGGCCAGTGAAATGAGCTCACACTCCATGCATGGGGAGGGCTAGTCTGCATTGTCACCCCTAATCGAAGGGAATTTATGTCTAGTTATTGGTATTGGACATGTCACGGAGAAATTGATCCAAATTTGTGTGATGTGTATAATACTTTTCCAAATTCATCTAGACATGCACATGACAATTATAATCAAGACTTTGACCACATGATTCATAAAGAAGTTGGTGTTAATTATGATGAACAAAATGAAGAGTTTCCAAATATTGATGAATTTTTTTTTATGATTTATTACATGCTTCACAAAAACCATTATGGCCAAGATGTACTAATCACACTAAATTACTTGTTGTTGTTATATTAATGACAATTAAATCAAAGGAAAACATGTCCCAATAATCTGTTAATCAAACGTTGGCTCTTTAGAAAGAAATACATCCTGGAAAAAACTTTATACTTAAGATTACTATAGAACCTTGAAACTAGTTTCAAAACATAGTTTGTCTAAAAAAAATTGATTGTTGTGTTGATGGGTGTATGTTGTTCTACTCAGATGAACATAAACAATTAATAGTGTAAATTTTTTCACAAACCTCGTTACAAGACAAAGAGGTTGGATAGGGGTACATGGAAACATAAAGATGTTCTTGTAAAGATAGTTCTTTATTTACCCCCTCATTCGGCTTAAGAAATTATATGCCTTAATGAGTTTAGCTCCACATATGAGTTGACATTTTGAAAATAAAAGGAAGGAAAGACTTTTGTGTCATCCATCAGATGGAGAATCATGGAAATACTTCGATGAAACATTTTTTAATTTTGTAGTTGAACCAAAAAATATAAGATTAGGATTGTGTGTTGATGGTTTCACACCATATTCTTGTTGGCCACTGATTGTAACTCCTTATATTTACTATCAAAATTGTGGATGACTACTCCGTACATGTTTTTTAACTTTGATTATTCCTGGGCCAAACAATCCAAAGGAAAAAATAGATTTTTATTTGCAACCATTGATAGATGAGTTAAAACTATTATGAAATGAAGGTGTGTTAACATATGACATTTCATCATGCAAGTTGCATTAAAGTGGACTATCAATACATATGGCATGTTGTCTGGTTGGAGTACATCAGAAAGTTTGACATGTCCATATTGCATGAATAATTCAAAGAGTTTTTGGTTGGACAATGGTTGTAAGTTTTCTTGGTTTGATTGTCATCATCAATTTTTGCCTAAGGATCATGCTTATAGAAGAAATAAGAATGCATTTTTAAAGAATTGAATTGAATATTTTTAACCTCCATTGATATTGTCTGCAAATGATGCGTGGGAACAAGTTGCTTATTTTCCCAAAGTAATAGAGGAAGTACAATTTTCCTGTCATGGTTGGGGTGTATCTCATAATTGGATAAAGCAAAACATTTTTTCGGAGTTACCATATTGGAATTCTAACTATTGAGGCATAATCTTGTTGTGATACATATTAAAAAAAAATGTGTTTGACAATGTCTTCAATATAGTGATGGACATCAAAGATAAGACCAAAGATGATATTAAGACAATAATGGATTTAAAAAAATATTGTCAGAGAAAGGAATTAGAATTACAACATCTACCTAATGAAAAGTTGTGAAGCCTAAATCAAAATTTGTTTTATCTAAGGAACAAAGAATTGTTGGTTTAAATGGATTACTATTGAGAATGCCTGATGGTTGTGTCTCAAATTTGCGTAGATGTGTGAACATACATTTCTTTTAGTGCACTACCAAATCAGTTTTGGAAACCTATAGTTGAGTTGAAAAAAATGTTCAAAGATTTGTGCTCAATTATTTTGCGAGAGGATGATTTGTCACTGGTGGAATAAACATTATCATTACATATTACATTATGTATCATATTTCTAAAGCACTAGTGAAAAACCTATTTTCACAATTGATGGATATAGGTAAATCACTTATATGTTAGTTTTATTCAAATTTTATATGTAACATGTGTTTATAACTATAATTTTTTTGTAGATTCTTGCCTTCATACTTTGCAACAAATGTCATTGGTGACATCTTTAGAACTCTCTCAAGCATGGCCCTCATGGAAAAAGGTGTATGAAATCACTAAAGACATGTGGTTCACAGAGTTCATAGTATGTATTTATATTAATTTTTAACATTGAACTAATTATAAATAAATTCTTAATTTTAACTTGACTTATTTTACTTTATTATAGAGAAAACATATTATTTCCCAACCTAACCTCAGGTGGGCAAGAAGGAACTTTGAAATTTGAGGTGCAAACATATTGAAAAGTGTTGGAGATTGTGAAGATTCTACTCAACTTTCGTGAAGATTACTATTGATGGAGAAATTGACTTTCAATGTCCTAAAATATGAATTGAATTTTATTCTCCTGACCTTACTTAGATTTATGTTTTTGATATTATTTTATTATTTTCATTGAATCTTAGTTATGTAACAACACTATCAACTTTTTTGGATGTTTGTATTACTTAATCTTAGTTATATAATAACACTATCAACATTTTGGATGTTTGTATCACTTAAAAATATGTTTATGTAAAAGTATCATTAATATGATGAAATTGTACAAAATATCTATCCGATTTATATTTATTTGAAAAAATAAATTCAAAATTGAAAATAATAAAGAATTAGTGACTGATTTAGTGACAAAATCAAGATTTTTAAAATCGGTCACTATCGATAGTCACTATTTCAATTATAGATTCAATCACATATTCGATTGCAGATTTCAGTCACAGATTCGGTCACAATTTTCAGTCACATATTTCAATCATAGATTTTAATCACAAATTCAGTCACTGTTTTCTGTCATAAATCAATCACTGTTTTCAGTCACAGATTCAGTCATTATGCATCAATGACGAAGAAATCATTGGTAGACTTTGGTTGGTCACTAAATTGATCATTGTTTTAATTAGGGATCAATTTTGGTAATTTAGTGAATGATTTTTCGATCATTATTTATGGTTTTTCTTGTACTGATTCATTATACACATTTTACTATTGACGAGGGGTTAAGTGGTACAAATTGGATTTTCTAATTTGATGAAACAAGGTTTATTATTCCTTATCTATTTACATTTCCTAGAGGAGGAGTACCATGAAAATCTTCCAAACAAACTATTACTCCATGCTTACCCTGAAAGCATGAATTATTGCTTTAAATATTATTACTACTGAGATTGAGTTTCTTAAAAATTTGCCACATGATTTGTCATTATTCAATATGACTACACCTTCAATTGGGATAGTCAAGTTGTCATACCGAAAGTTATTCGCAATAATTTTAATGAAAAAAGAGTAAAAGGCACAAATCTATTAGAATTTTTATTTTTTGTGGTATTATTACTCTTGAATTTGTTAGGTAAAAAATTAAACATTGTGCATCTCTTAAAAGAAGGTTAGTGTGCCAATAAGTACTTGAATCATCGAGGGGAATGGGATTAAAGTACACCAACTAGTTGCAATAATGGACAACAAACTTAAATTAATGGTGATATTGTGAATGAAGTTTAGTGAAAAATACTAAAGTTGTTGTTTTTTTAATCAGTAAATAAAAAATAAATCAATGATAGTATTTAATAGATACTCAAACTCTTATACAAAAAATTATTGAATGTAAACCATCAGAAAAAAAAATCTCACTACATATGGACATACATGATCCAAAATTTTACAATTCCAAAAGACAAAACAAATTAATAAAACTATAAACAGACATAAATATCGATAAAAACTATACAAAAAATTATGCATCTACTAAGTCAAAAGAAATGAATAGACGTGACACCTACTTTGACATTGGTTAGCTCTATGTCTATTAATTTGTTGTTACACATAGACTCTCTTTTATTTCTCATTCTATTATTAACTTCATGACCATGTCTATTGTGATGTTAGATATTTGGAATAGTTGTAAATTAAAATAATATATAAGTAATAAGAAATCAATTAAAACAAATTAATTACCATCATATAAATGGTTAATGTTAGACATTTGGAGATGTTGTAAAGTAAAGTATAAGTAATAAGAAATCAATTAAAACAAATTAATTACAATCGTATAAATGGTTAATGTGTGTCCTTAGAAGTACATGGGTTTAACATGAGCATGCTTCCATTGTTCATGGCAAGAAGATGATGATGGAGGTTGAATTGCAATAATATTGTGTTTCTTCGAGATTTGCTCATACTTTTAGTAAATCCCATTGGATAATGGTAGGACGGCATAATATTGTGTGTATGAGTAATTTGAACTTTTTTTTCCCTAACATCTTATCAATGAACTAATATTTATAAATTGATTAATAATATACTTAATTATAACTTCAATAAAATGAAATCAATATATATATATATATATATATATATCAACTCTTTTAATTTTTATAAAAATTAAATGGTCATGCATTATTTTTTTAAGAATACTATCATTAACATAACTTTTAAAGTAATTAATGCAAAACTAAAAAAAATGTTATGCATAATTGTTTTTCATTCGATGATAGTGTAAAACTAGTTTTGTGTCTTTATTTTATTTTTTTACTTTTTTAAACACTTATTTTAGATATTTTTTTTATGTTTTAAACGTTGACTAGAAATTGATCGTTAAACAATGTCAAATTATTATAGAAAAAAAAATGACCTAGCAATGTGAAATTTTTTTAGGCTTTTTATTTGTTCTACACTATTCACATTTTTCTAATTTCTATTAACAAAGCCTATTGATACAAGATAAGAAATATAGGAAGATTGTATATACATATGTTATTTTGATTTGTCCAGAAATAAAATAATTTTTAAATAGGTTATTTTATTTATTTGGTAAGCATGATTATCGGTGTTAGAGATCTCACATCGACTAGAGATGACGACTATTCATTGTATATAAGTGGGTGCAAACATCAATCTCATGAACATGTTTTATAAGATTGAGTTAGTCTTAAATTTCACACACTTGTATTTGATTTCTTTTAAAAGATTAGGATAATAAATCTTCTATAAACAACACACTCTTGTTACTTATAATTTATTACAAATAACAAGAATATGAAAGAAATTCATTAAAATAACATAGAGACTCGTAATTTAATGATTTTCAAAACAATTCAACAAATAAGACGAAAATTGTTTCCATAATTTTTTTTCTTTTTAAAAACTATTTTTAGTTTTCATAATGTAAAGATTGCTTATATAAACTATTGTGGTGGTAATGTACAAAATAGAGTCTGAAATTGAAATCAAGAATAAAATAAAATCAGAAGAAGAATATTAAGAAAAAAAAAATATCTCCATACTCTGTCAGTTTTTATAAAAGTTAAAGGGTCATGCATTATTTGTGTAAGAAACTCATCTTTAACATAACTTTTTAAGTAATTAATGTAAAAGTCTACAACTTCATTATACGTAATTATTTTTCATTAGGTGATAGTGCAAAACTATTTTACATGGGCAGTGTCATTTTTTCCTTTTTTATATTTTTAGTTATTTAAGACAATTTTTAAACATTGAATAAGAATTTCATAGCCAAGCAATGTGAAATTACTATACAAAATAATTTTAATTAAATATTAAACTAAGGAAATCACACATGCCCTAAAACTTTTTCCAAGAATTTGGTTTGTCTCAGAAAGGGAGAGGTAATGATTATATTCTGCAAGACTGGTATATATATGAATAAAGTGTTTTGCATTGTACAAGTTATATACATCAATGACCAATATATATATACAAGTTATTACACCACATGTGCTCTTTCTAATTTGTTATTGTTGCTTACAAAATTTAAAAGCTACCCTTAGAATCGAAATCTAAGTTTTCTTTCCCGAATTAAGAAAAGGATTTGGTTTTTGACATATCAACAAAATTTCCAAAGACACACACGCACACTCAAATTAATCCATTATAATAAATTATAGCAAACAATATTACAAACTATATATGATCGATTTTGGTACTTATGATGTGGATTACAAACCTTGAACTCTCTTTGCATCTCTCTCAGCCAATAATTATACCAAGGAAAAAGAAAAAAAAGTTAGGTAAGTAAACCAAATTGAGGTGTAATTTCTCAATTCACTAATTTGTTTTTATAAAAAAATGAATGGATTTAATAAAATGAAGTATTTGAGTACAATCCATATACATAATAAAAAGAGAATAAGTGTTGTGTTACAAAGTGAACTTTAAGCCTAATTCAACTCTATAAAATCAACTCATGAGTTGAGGTTTGCACCTACTTATATACAATAAAATATTTTCATCACTAGTCGATGTGGGATATCCAACACACAACCCTCACGCGCGCGAAAGTGACAGCTCATGTGTGGGACAACATATTATGGGTGATCATGTTCGACGTGAAGAGGGTGTTGGAGTTCTCACATCGACTATAGATTAGAGTATTTCATTGTATACAAGTGAGTACAAAATCTCATCCCATGAGTCGATTTTATGAGGTTGAGTTAAGTTTAAAGTTCACTTCGTAATATGTCTTAAACTCAAAAGTTTCAGCTTTGTTCGGTCTCAACTAAATACATTTTAAGTTGCTCATAGCCTAGCTACACTAACATTATATTTACATCTATTGGAAAAGAGCAATGAACTATCCAAAAGACAAGGATAAAGTACATCACTCAATTCACTATAATAAATACCTCTTTAGTCAATATCAATATGATATTTGATAATCTTTAAACTACACTTTTTTTTCTATATTTAGATAACAGTTAAGTGTGACATATTTCAGTATTGTCTAAAATATAATAATAATTTTGCATGAAAATTTTGGGATGACATAATTGGTGCAGTCTTAAAGTTGAATCTTAACAAGAAAAGAGAGAGAGAGAGAGAAGGAGATGAAGTTGAAGGTGTAGGTGGGTAGCAATTTGTTGTATGTTAGAATGTAATGTGATTGGTTGTGGGGGTGGGAGTGGTGGTTAGAAGCCTTGATGATGGGTGTGTAGGGGCCGAAGAGTGGATGGAATTCTTGACGTAGACAGCTTTCAAATATATGCATGTGAAATGCCCAATCAATTAACTCTCCGACTCAGGCCAATTTCTCTTCGGATCAAATAAAGTATTAATATAGGCTTTAAATATCCCTCTAAAATAATTGTCCTAAATTATTACATTTTCAACACTATTTAATTCTCAATAACTAAATTTGGTTAAGTTTATGTATTTGTTTCATTAAAAAAATATTGAATTATCCTAATCCTAGGCAGGTTTGCCTAAACAAATTTAAGCCTTTTTTAATGAAATTTATTATGATTTTTAACATATTTAGGATAAGTTTATTTAAAAAACAGAAAAAAAAAACTTTTTTCGACTTCTTTTAAGTAACTTGGTTTCTAATTTTTAAAAAATCCAGTAAAAGATAAATTATTCTTTTAATTAAAATAAATATTTTTTAGCCTAAACAAACACACAATACTAAGAAATTTTATATATATAACCTAGAAAGTAGGGAAGAATAAAGTTGAAGTAAATATTTTATAGTATACGAATGATACACTTATTTTAAGAAGTCTAACACGATAAAATTTAATAACTATCAGAACTCATGAATTAGTTTAAGGGTTAAAATTATTATTTTTTAAAGTAATTTTGAAGTCGTTGGGAGGGACACAAGAATTAATGTGTACTAATGCAAGGAGCGCAAGAATATGGAAACTTATTGTATGAAAAAAAAAAAATCTAAGAACTTATCAACTTGAAAACGTAAATTGTTAACTTTTTGCAAGTATATATTATGTCTCCTTTAAGTCCGTATGGGCACTCCTGCTAATATTTTATATCATCCTCTTCAAGATATCAAAATTAATAATTAGACAATTATTCAAATACAAAGCAAGTTCCTATGAAATGGAATGCAAGAAATAAAGTGTCCGTCTAAAGGAGTATGGTGGGTTATGAGTGAAAGATTTTTATGTGTTTAATAAAGCACTTAATGAAAATAGAGATAGATCTAAACTCAACAAAATAGTTTCTACTCTTCAATTTTTGGAGATTGGATAAATTTATTGGATGAAGTTGAAAAAAAAAATCTATTCTATTTGGTGGAGAGACTTGCGAAAATATATATGAGCTAAAATGATTTGATGATAAGATTATCATAAGGTTGGGAGAATCATTAAGGAGAAAATTTTGAACTCAAAAGAGACAAAATATGTTGGCAACCAAGTTTGGTAGACTATATCAAGTGTGAGAACAAAAAAGATGGTGAGATTAACAAGATAAGGAATATATGGAAGTGAAAATTTGAATAGATGAGAGTTATTTGAGTGGGAAAATAATTCTTCTTTTATGAATTGTTATCCTATATGTACTAAGAAAAGGTAATTCTAAATAAGAAGGATAAGGGGTGTTGGGAAGATGAATAGGAAGGAATCTACATAGTTAACTAAGTTTATAACCAAATAAAGAAGCAGAAAATTGGGGAGCAACATCCTAATTCAATTCTTAAAAGAATATGGAGTTGCAAAATACCTCTTAATATTTAGTGTTTTTCTTGAAGATTATTAAAAATAGGTTACCTACCAAAGATAACTTAAAAAAATAAGGCTTTAAGTACAAATTCATAATTGTTATGCCCTTTCTGTTTAGAGGACCAGAATATGTTAACCATGTCTTGTGTTCTGGTCCTAAGACTTATATAGTGTTGTGTAAAACTATTGTTATAAAGTAATATATAAGTTAAAAAAAGTGTTAATAACAATGTAATTTTTATGATGATTTTGTTCAAAATCGTCATCGTTGGTAAATGATCATTGTATTTTTTATTTTAGTTTACTTTTTTTTTTCGTTTTTTTACCTCAATTAAACAACAATTTTCTGCATTTCTCCAAAAGTCACATCAATATCAATATCATGAGTGAGTGATGTCCTCTTATTGTAGCATATTTGAGTGAGAATGACATTATTCTAGTAAATTCATTAACAAATTTTGTAGAGGTCACATCCTAAATTAAATAAATCTGGTAGTATTTCTATTGGAAACACAAGTAGTAGTAGTTTTATAGGTTTTGGATACGGATTGATATATTTCTGAAGTATTATTTTTAATTTATTTTATTCATTGTTGAAAAAAAAAATATTATAAAGAAAATAATCAATGTTAGTTAATAGTATGTAAAATAACTCAAACTATTTTTTAATAAAATTGTTTACAATTATTTTTTAATTAAGACTCTTGACGTGCTAAGCACCGTTGTTAAAATAATACACATTAATAATATTGCATCTAAAAAATAATTAATTATATGCAGTATAACAAAATCATTAAATAAAAATTAATTTTAGAAAAAAAAATAATTAATCATTATATATATATATATATTTATTTGATTAAGTTAGTTACTATTTTAGAAATTAAAATATTATTGGAATCTAATTAGCTATCAAGATTTTAATAATAATACAAATTATTTTATATATCAATAATTTTTAAAATTTTTAAAATATTATCTAATTTATTCAATATAGTAACTAATACTTTTTTGTCTTTAAAATTAGTTTTTATTTAATGATTTTTTTTAGTGATATAACTAGCAGATAAAAAAAAATATAAAAGAAAAACTATAAAATCATAAAGAAATTAAAACAAAATTCAAAATCAAATTATACAAAACAAATTCCAACTACATTTATTTCTTAAAGAACCGTAACTAATAAAACTAAGGAAACTATGGCACCAAATAAAAGCCTATCTATTTGATAAACAAAAATTAGCAAATTTATCCACAAACTACCTTCTCCAAAAATATGTGAACAACATTAAGAGTATAAAAGAACTTAGTTCTACACACTTTCATCATCTAACATGCAATTCCAAGGAAGAATATATTATCACCAAAAACTTTAATAACCATAAGTGAGTTACATTCGAACCCAATACTATACTATACCAACCACAAATATGCATTTTTTGAATAGGTATTAATATAAAGTTAATTATAATACTTTTCAAAATTGTATTTTTTTAAGGAACACTTGTGAAATTGTATTCGATTCACTTTAACAACCTTGACATCAAAGTCAATTTTTATAAGTATTTAAACATATGTACTAGATTACATATGAATCACAAAATTAATACAAACAAGTTATTTAAGCGATCATAGATGTTCTAAGTAGTATATTAAATATAATTCCTTCTTTTAGTGGGAATTCTTATTCCTATAGGTAAAGTGTAATGATGGTTTGCATAAGTAAAAATTTAGACTATATTGATTTGTTTTCTTTGTTCTTTAGCAATTTTAAAAGTAAAACAAGAAGTTTCAAGTTTAAATTTTATTTTTCTTATATCTGAGTTGGAACATCTCTTAAATTTTTTATCTATTATGGGAAGATAGGTGGGTGAGTAACCAAGTTTTGAAGAGTAAATTTTCAAGGTTTTTCTCCCTTAGTGATAACAAAGACGTAATGCTAGATCTATGCAAGGTTTGGATTAACAATGTTTGGGTGTGGAATTTAGTTTGGAGAAGGAGTCTTTTTTATTAGGAGACGACTCAAGTTAGTCAGCTTCTTGAGGTGGTGCGCGGTTTGAGTCTCGCTTTGGAAAATGACGACAATTGGGTTTGGAAAGACGATGAGTTTCTAGAGTTTTTGGTTAAATCTTCTTACGGTATTCTAAGAGGATAGACTGAAGGGGAACGTTCATGAATGTTTATGTTTTTTTTGGAGGATTAAGGCTCTGCCCTGTGTCACGTTAGAGCTTGAAGGGTACTAGAAAACAAGATTGCCACTAGGGTCAATTTGGTTAGAAATAGGGTTGCGATTGAAAGTATCTTTTGATGCTTGTGTGGGGGTAAAAGAGGATACTTTAAATCATTTGTTTTTTGGTTGTAAATTTGTCTGGTTAGTGTGAAACCTTTATTATGCGTGGTTAGGGTTGTTGTCGGTTGATTCTCATGACTCTTATTCACATTTCCTACAATTTAATATGTGTAATGCATGATGCCTGGATTGCGGTGGTTAGTGAGATTTGGTATCACAAATAAGATCATTTTCAAAGGTAGAGTGGTGAATCATTCAGAAATGTTCTCTTTTACTCAATTGAAGGTTTGGTCTTAGGTAACTTCTAAAATTCCCTCAACTTGCTTTTCTTATTCAGATTGATGTCTTGACCCCTTAGTCTGTTTGTACTCGATTTAGAATGTTAGTTTTTGTATTAGGTTGGTGGGGTTATGTTTTTGTGATGGGAGTAGTGCTTGGGCGAATGAGTTGTTCCTTTGTGTTGCTTTTTCTGTTTTTCTGTGTGGTAAGCTTTTAAAGTGGTTTTATGTTGGGGCCTAAGGTATTAGTGACTTTTTTATCCTTGTTTTGTTTGGTTAGAAGATGGTGTTAGGTGTGACAGCTTGTTTTAGAGTGGTTGTTTTTTGTTAGAAGTTTGGTTGACTGTGTAGTTGTTGGTAATATCTTTGGGTGAGTTTGTTGGGGTGTGACGTGCTTGTTTTTTGTATTTTGTATAAAGATTTGATCACTCATGAAGTGGTTCATATTTTTTTATTTTTTTTCTGATAATTTTTTTTTGTTGATAAAAATATTTCTCTCATACAATTAAATCTTAATTAACTTTTAAGAATGAACAATGTATTTATTACTTTCAAAAACTATTTTCCTTTATTACATAATTAGTTGCATATTTTGTATAATTTGAACATATTTTTAATGCATTATATACTTTTTAAATTTATTTACATTTTGATAATTTTTAAATATATTGTAAACGTTTTTTAAATTTAAAACACGTGATTACTGGTTTGTATTTAGTCATTGTTAAGTTGAAGCATTGTATTCTGCAGTCCAGCTGAACTACATAAGTTGAAGAGTGTTAATTTCTTTTATATTCTAACTGTACATTGCCTCTTTTATCTCCATCCCTTTCTTTTTCATGATTTGATTCGTGATAATAGGTGCATATCCTTCAAGAATATTAAAAAAAACAATATTCATTAATTAGGGTGCTACCTAAAACATAAAATACTATGCATTATTTTTGGGAAATAAAGTTCAGTGTAGTATAAAGATATATAGAAAAGGACTTCTCTCGAAAGGTAAGATAAACTCTGAAGTAGCTGAACATCTCCATCAACATCTCCATAATATGAGTTTTAAAGAGACTTTAATTACAACATGAAAGTATGAACTTTAAACATATTCTAAATATAACATTTTAATGGAATAGGTTAGAGATCATGTATACATTAGGTAAAATGAGATGACATTATCTTACATAATCTCACCTTCCAATAAGTAGATTTACGAGATTGAGTTAGATTAAAAGTATATTTTTAATATAATATTAAAGTTTATTATTGCGAAGTTTAATGAGTCTGTGAAGTTATTGTTGGACTATTCGTAAATATTTAATCTCGTGCTTTAGGTGTTTAATCATAAGTGTGAAGGCACGTGTCAAAGTATTAATATAAATCAGAGATAAAACCAAATGATAATATATATAAATCACAGATAAATCCTTAGATTATAAAAATAGATTTTTGTTTATGTTATAAAAGTTATATTTATATTAAAGTATAAATATAAAATTATAAAAGAGTATCTTACAACTTTATTGTAATAAAGTAAAATTTACAAAAATATTTTAATATAATAAAATCTAGATAAAAAAAACCGTATCTATATTTTTATTGGAAGTAGTTCAAACAAAGATAATTTTATAATTATAATATATTGAAGTAATAATATTAAATAAATTAAACAATTTTTGTAAAATATTGTCTCTGGAGAGTAGGATTTGTATTAATTATTTTATTTTTTGTCTATATCCTTTAATATATTTTTTTTATCAGCAAAAAATGAATAATATAAAATGAGACACTTCAGGGGTGTTCAAACCTTTATACAAATAATCCAACATAAGCTTCTTATCCCCAACCATCTGGGGATCCCATAGACATTACAACACATCAATCACATTAACATACCATAACAAGATACAAAAACACATCAATATACAATTACATCAATCCTCCAAAAGAACACATTCTCAAGACAAGACACAAAAGTCCAACAACTAAACTCAATCTTTGCCAGCAAACAAAAGTAAACCCAATATCCAAGCGCCAAACCCATCAAATCGACCCTGTGATGAGGATATAGAAGCCAAAAAAACCTACACAAAACACGCCACAACTGTCAAACATGGACAAAACGTTAAACATAAATCACCAAACATCAATCTCTAAAATATTTCATACAACAAAGGGGTTCCAAACACCAATCCGAGTAAGAGAAATCCACCAATCTTTCCTTTACCATAATCCAAGACCAAGTCTTCCTTTGTACTACAGTAAAAACCTCAACTAGATCAACACACTCATTCTTAAAAACCATCATATTCCTATGATTCCAAATTTCACCTATAATACCTACCCAAATCCCCCCAGCACCTAGCAATAGCATGTTTCAAAGCTATAGATTTAAACATCTTAAAATGCATTTGTGCATCATAATGTAATACTGAAGAAATCTCCAGCCACTCGAGAGATAGTCCCCAAATTCTCCAAGAGGCCCTACACTAAAAAAAGATGACTTACCGTCTTTTCTTCCACACCACATAAGAGATAACGATCACACACAAAAAAATACAATGCCTCAAAAGATTGTCCTCAGTGACAATTGTTTTAGATAAAACCCTTCATATTCTTTAATCTATAACCATTAACAAAAAAATAAACTTCCATAAGTATTTTCTTATGTGTACATTTTCTTATGATTTTATCTTTAAAATTATGATAACTATTTTTACTTATTAAAATAAATTATAAATAATAATAATTTTTTACAAGTAATTATAAAAAATAAACTCTTATTTTATTTAGAATTATATAAAAAATTAAAAGTAAAACAAATAAGAAAAGGACATACATTTTCCTCAAGTTTATCAAATAATCTTTTATAAAAAAAATAAGAAAAAGACAAAAATTATTTTTATACGTATTTTATTATAATTTTACCTTTTATATTTGATTCATTATTTTTCATTTAATAATAGTTATATTAAAAAATGTAATTATATTTTATTATTATAAAAAATTAAAAAAATACAAGTGTCATAGCACAAGTGTTTTCACTAATAAATATTAGAAATATTTTATATATTCTTATTTTTTAAGTTTGATAATTTATTGTGATTACTTAAAATTAAAATATATGATTTATGTGACTTCCATATATTTTTAATCTTAATTATACATTTTTATACCATATAATTGTTTCATAATATTTATTAACTTTGCCTATAACCAATTTTAACAAACGAGATTATCTGATAATTTTTTTGTATCACCTTCTTTCATTTTACAATATTTGAATCGAAATCATGTTTAAAGAGAATAAATGTGTGTTTACAACCTTCTAAATGGAAAACCCTTTGAAACAACATACATAGAAGCAATTAAATTGGTGGTTTGTGAAAAAATATTGAGATTTTAGTTTCACTCCCATTCTTTCTTAAAATATTTTCATTTAGCTCTTAATTTGGTATGAGGATGTTGAATAAGTTTTTCCAAAAAAAGTTAGACAAAATAGTAAAAAAAATTCCTAACCTTTTATTTAGGTTTTTATACTTATCATTAGATTTATAAATATTAATTTTAGTTTAATATGTCATAAAACTTATCCATTCATTATCAAATATTTTCATTTCATTTGTATCGAGAATGATTATAAATACTTTACCAAATAAGGAATAGTTGTACATAAAATCATATTTTCAACGAAGTTCAAATAGAAGGTGTCTCATTCACTACAAAAAAATCATGAAACAGAAATCAATTTTTAGAGACCAAAATAATTAGTTGCAATAGTAACTAAATTAGAGACCATTTTAGAAACTAAACAATTTTTTTGTTTATAAATTAGTTTATACTATTGTTAAATAGTTTCTAAATTGGTATCTAATTAGCAACCAAGATTTTAGAGACCAAATTTAGAAACTAAATAATTGGTAGTTAAAACTTGGTTGCTAATTAGATACCAATTTAGAAACTATTTAACAATAATAGAAACTAATTTAGAAACCAATTTTTTATTTAGTTTCTAAAATGGTCTCTAATTTAGTTACTATTGCAACTAATTATTTTGGTATCTAAAAATTGGTTTTTATTTCATGATTTTCTTGTAGTGATTTGTAAAGATATCCAGAAACTATATTTCATGTTTTGTTCGTTTCTAGGATGTCTAGTTGGTATAGAAATATTGTTGAGAATTGGTGACGGTTAATATTGTATTCACTAATAGAAACACTTGTCTATCGATATAAGTAAAAACGATGTTTTCTATTAGCAATGAATAAATTAAACAAATTGAAACATTTGAGGGATGCTCTAACCTTTTTACAAAAAAATTATCCTAAACTTGTTCCCAGTGGACAAAGATAACTAGAGTAAACCTATTAGCATACAATGTTCAGAACCCAAATAAGAATTTTCTAAGCCTATCCATAACCCATAATAAAATACCCTACCCACCCTATAAAACCTACTTTGAAACCCTACCAAGATAAAAAAAAAAAAAAGACACCAATTCCTCCCCCATAGACCTGAACCTAGGAGATCTCATTCAAGTCCAAACCTTCAAAAAAAAAAAAAAACTGTGATGATCTTTGTGGAGACCGTTGTTCCTATTCATGCCTCTATTCATCTTCTCTACACATACCTTTTTGAAACACTTCAAAACTAAAGATATAGCATTATCAAGAATTGTGTGTATTACATGTAAGACAACAAAAATTATTTGCTACATAAAGTCAGACAAAATAAAGGATCAATACACCATTGTGAGTAAGTGAAACTAGTTGAGTGCTCTTTGGAAGTAATCCAAGTCCAAACCCTTAGTTGTGCCATTGAAAAAAATTTAGTTGCATCTACTATAGCATTTTTAAACACCACATTATTTCTTTGAACCCAAATCTCCCAATAATTGCAATCCAAATACAACCTTAAACCTTATTTCCATAATTTTTTATTATGTGTGACCTAAACAGTTGAAAATGTAGTTTTGGATTAATGTGTTGAACATATAACTCATTCATCCACCTATTACATTTATTCCATACAAGCCAGGCTACCCTACATTCAAAGAAAAGATGAATATTTATTTCCTTAAGCTGGTCACACATCACGTATAAATCACTATCTATGGAAATTCCCCTTCTAAGTAACTTGTCTTTTGTACCCACCTTATCTTCTAACACTCCCCAAACTAAAAAAAATGTGTAAATGGGAGATGCTTAATGATAAGTGTCTTAATTCAGTAATATTTCATACAAAAAGATAAACACTTATGAATTTTAATTGATGAAATATTCAACCTCTAAATTAGGAATTTGAACCTTTTTATATATTTTTGGATTATGAGATGAATAAGAACGATTTATTCCCAATTTTGTGTTATTTTCAAGAATTGAAGGAGAGATGAAGTAAAATGATATATTATGAATAAATATGTCACCTAACTCTAATCCAATTAGGTTAAATAGAAGGTGTGAGAGGCATAACCCTATAAATTATTAGGATAATTGGGAGGAACCAAAGGAAGGAATCCCTAAACTCCTAAAGGAGGCAGCCGTCAAGGAGAAATGCTATGGACCTTCTTTTCTTGTTGTCGATGCTTGTAATAGCCTCCATGAATGACTAATTCTTTTCTTTGGGATTGAGAGTAATATATTCAAACTCTTATGTATTGAGGTGATATTTATATATAGTATTCAATTCTTGATTGAAGATTGGTATTATCACTTTATTCTCAAAAACTTGAAACTATTCATGATTTTAATCTTGTAGATTTGACTAGAAAGTACTTATAAGCATCTGACTTAAATGATAATGCTTAACATATTTGAATGCTAGGAATAAATTTAAAATGTTAATTGCTTTATAATATTTGTTCGTAATGATAAGGAAAGGAGTTTTATATGTGCGAGAAATCGATATTTAGGAGACTCTCTTAATAATTTTGTATGCGAGAGATCAGTATGAATGATTTTTATATATGTGCATCCATGTTAATTAAGATGAAATTTTATATAAAAAGGATTAACCTCATTCCCAATTTTTTTAATTAAATTGTTTTACTCATTTAGTTTGTTTTCATTTAATTTTCACATAAACTTATGTTAATATCTCTCAAATCAAATTATTGTACATATTCTTATATTTAATGAATGTTACGTTCAATATTTTAAATATAACGGTTCCTTATAAGTTCGATATCCATCCTTATAAACACATTATTACTTCCTATACTTGTCGTGAAAAAAAAGTCACCACCTAAGTTCAAAAAAATTGAAACATAGTATGCCCATTTTTAAAAGTTTGTTGTATCCAATTTGAACAGAATATTCTACTGTGGTTCCATACTCCCATTTCCATTCATCATCATCGCCGTCTTCTCTTACAAATTTTGTTGTTTGTATTTGCATTAATTGTGCGTATTCGTGTATTCAATAAAAAAACTATGATTTATATTGTGATTTGTCACTAATACAACCTATCGAGATATATTCGTGAGAGTGGTATAAATTAACACCATTAAATTTCTATAAAAAAATATTTTTTGTTTATACGAGTTAGTTATGTCTAGAGTTAAAAAGATAAGATCCTCTATTTGGAATAAATTTCTTTTCCTAGATTATTATACTCTTTTATGTTTTGGGTTTTTGCTTTACGATTAGGGAACTAAGAAAGAATCAAAATTCGTAAATTTCTTGTTTAGTTACACTTTATAATATATATATGTAGACTTAAAATCTACTTCTTATAAAATATATATTATTGAAGAAAAGGACATAATTAAATATACATATAGAATATTAAGATATGATTAAAAGGTTAAAAGAAAATGATATGAAAGAGGGTATGAAGTAGATTGAAAAGAGAGTGTAAAGAAAAGATGGTTTAAGTTAAAGAGAAAGGTTTTGGTAGGTAAAAAAGTGGTGTGGAAAATTATTAAGGCTTGATTGAGAGTAGTGGAAGCCGAGGCTCGGCTAAGCATTTAGCTAAGGTAGGGTTGTTTGAGGAAGCAACGGCGGCGTTAATAATCTAAAAAGTAGGTTAATTCAATGTAAGGAAGCAGCTGTTGGTATCCACTTCCAACCACTCACTCTCACAACCACCTTCTTAACCATATCTTTCTCTCTCTCTTTTTTATCATCTTCTTCCTTCCTTAACTTATATCTCACGATACCCTTTTCACTAAACCTACTTTTACACAACAACAACAACCTTTTTACGATCCCTTTTCTTAAATGCCTCTCCTATTTTAACATTCATCCACTACAAAATAATATTATCTTCCTTTTTCATAGTTTTCATTCAATGGTGTCCTTTGGAAATTTAATCCTTTCCATTTTCAGTATTAAGATTTTATCAGATTAACTTCCTAAAATCAATGTTTTTCTTTCCCCACTTCTTCCCATAAATATTTTATTATTATTTTGTACTTCATGTTTCTATTTCTCATTTTCAACCACTTCTTTGTAAAAAGTTATCATTACTTTAACTCCCTCACCCCATTTTAACCATTTTTACGATTTTGTACACTTACTATTGTTTCTCATTAAAACTCTGTTTTTGTATTGTTTTATACACAATTTAGATGGAGTTCTTTATATATTAATGTTTTTTCCAATTATATGACAGCATATAAAGATATTATTTTGTAAAATTAATAAAAGCGTTTACATGTGTATTTATTTTATTAAAAAATTTCATAATACTTGACCAAAATATAGAGAACTTTTTGTAAACAAGGTATTTTTATAAGTATTATTAACCTTAATTTCTGTAACCAACATTGGTGTCTTGTGTCTTTTAATCATGTTGGGAGGGAAGAACACTCTCTTTCTTAATAGCCTTAATAACTGTTTTCTACACCAATACCTTAATTGGGTATACTATACACACCAATTTCCCAGTGTATAGATCTTTAAAAGCCCCCCAACTAAATTTATTTTTTCCTAAAATTATTTTATCACAAAATTACAAAAAACAATACTATTTATTATGTTTAGAAACTCAACCATTATTTAATGAGTATTCACTATGCATATCACACTCATTGACACATGATTCATAACATTTAGAGTAACTTTCTATTTTATCACTATTGTTAATAAAATATTTTCTTTTCAATATGAACTACCTATATTCCTTTTGGAGTCTTAAACACAATAATACACTTGAGATCCAAGTTGATACCTATAATTAAAATAAGAAAAAAATTATGTAAACTGATAATAAGTTTGATAATAAATTTTATATATATATATATAATAAGTTTGATAATAAATTAATAGCATTAATTTTTGTGGATGAAATAATAGAGAAAGAAAACATAAAAGTGTTGTAACTACAATCCTCCCTGATTCAACTTCCGTTTTTAAGACTATATAAAGTATAATCACTGTAGCCCATACAATATTGATTATAATTCATGCAAAAAATGGTTGAACAACAGCACCTCCTCTCCTTTTAAAACCCCCTCTTCTCCCTCCTTCTCTCCTCATAATATTTCAAAGCTGGCTACCCTCTTCTTCTCCACCATCAAACAAGCCACACCTCATCACTTCCCTCCCTCCCTTAACCTTCTCCTCTACCTCTCATGGTCATGGGAGCCTTTCGCCACTTCCAACCAATCTCCAAATGCACCACAGAACACCGATCACACCAAACTGTCGCCTCAGACTTGGATGGCACCCTCCTCCTCTCCCCCAGTGCCTTCCCTTACTACATGCTTGTGGCCATCGAAGCCGGCAGCTTCCTCCGTGCCCTCCTCCTCCTCATCTCCGTCCCCTTCGTCTATTTCACCTACATCTTTCTCTCAGAGGTTGCAGCCATCAAGTTTCTCATCTTAATGGCCTTTGGAGGCCTCAAGGTTAAAGATGTTGAGATGGTTGCAACCTCGGTACTTCCCAAGTTTTATGCTGAAGATGTCCACCCCGACACCTGGAGAGTGTTTAACTCCTTTGGAAAGCGTTACATTGTCACTGCCAGCCCCAGGGTGATGGTGGAACCCTTTGTCAAGGCGTTTCTTGGGGCTGATAAGGTGCTTGGGACTGAACTTCAGGTCACCCAATCAGGGAGGTTTACTGGCTTTGTTAAGGAGCCTGGTGTGCTTGTTGGGGAGCACAAGAAACTTGCTGTTTTGAAGGAGTTTCAGGGTAATTCACCTGACTTGGGACTAGGAGATAGTAAAAGTGATCATCAGTTCATGTCAATTTGCAAGGTTGGTCAATTGATAATACTGTTTTTTTTCTTTATGTTACATGTTTAGAATAGATTTTAACTTTGCTTATTATGTTAATATGGATAAACTCTCTGAGTGTTTATAAAAAAATATAACAAAAAAAAAAGTATATGCTGTTTGTTAACTTGTAAGAAAAGTAACTAAAATCAGTTGAATGATAACTTCTGTACAATCTAAAAGACATAAGTTAATTTTACTCTATAGAAGATAGTTTGCAGATAAAGAATGTCTGAAGACATGAAAACGTAGTGATACAGTATAAAGAAGTAGTGTGGGATACTCGAGGAAAGAAAGGATTTGGCAAAGTGTGAAGGAAATATGAGAGAATGAGAAATCATGATTGCATAAATATCAACTCTGTATATGTTGTTTTCATGTCCCTATGTTCAATTTTACTGTTTGGAAGACATATCTTTTTAGTTTTTCTTCTTCTTCCAATTGGAGTAAGGTAAAATGGTAATATATTCTATTTAATATTGAACTTGAGTTGGGTGAGAGCCTTAATGAGAAGAACATGTTGCTATCACTAGTAACGAGCCTTTCTTCTTGTTGTTCCTGTTTCCCTGTATCTGTCTCTGGCTGCAATCTCTCTCATTTGGTCTTATTCCTCTTATTTTTATTCATTCATTTACTAATGTCCAAGTGGTCCCTCTACATTCTATAGGCCAATTTATAGATACAACTTGTAACAGCTTCAGTTTGAGCTGTCCATGCCTCAGTTTTTTATTTATTTTCAGTTCATTGGTTCTTTTATCATTAGTCATAACCCTTAACTACTTTTAAAGACTAATAATTATAAGTTTCCCCCATTAGTTATTTTGCCTTCCCAAACCAAATTTCATTTCCAAATTTAGGAAAATAGATTACCATGAGTTTCATATGCACAACCCACTTTAAACACAAAATCTGCGCCCTGTTGGTTATGGCTCATGCAGAAGCAATGAAGAGATTTAAAGCAAATCCCTGCATAGAAAATCATCAATAATTTAGTGAGCAATATCCTTGTGACATTCCCCTCAACTTAATCTAAAAAATCTCAGCTGTACTTTCTGATTTATTCCACTTTAAATCCGGGGTTCATGGGAATCATTTTAACCCTTTAGTAATTTTAGCAAAGAGGTATTGTGAACTCTTGGAAGTACAAAGATATCCAGCGTCCTAGATCAATTGGTGATAATTTCAAGAGTTAGCAAGCCATCATCATAAACATAATTTTATGGAAACAGAACTGACGATTACTTTCAGTATATGTATCAAAGAGCAATGTCATCAACACACTTTTTTTTTCACATATACGGTTGGAAGATTTCATGTGGAGTCCAATAAGAAAAACTCAGGTCCACACGCTTTTTCTTAGTGGGACACACGTGACATTAACCAAGCAACCATAAATTTCATCTCTCAATTTTTACAGCTATGTTTCTGTTCTGTCTTTTTCTACCTTATCTTTTTTTACCACATATGTTATTTTTTATCAATTCTCTTTTTGTCTTCTTCATCTCGTTCCCAGAGTGTATAAACCTTGAGGGAGTGAAAAAATAATAATATTTTGGTCACCCAAATCATTGTGTCTCAACTCAAAAAATGTTGCTACTTATCATCATTTCACATGTGTTCAATCAAGTCATTAACTATATTTTTCCCTGCAGGAAGGGTACATGGTGCCGAGGACTAAGTGTGAACCACTACCAAGAAACAAGCTTTTAAGTCCAATTATTTTTCACGAGGGTAGGTTTGTTCAGAGGCCAACTCCTCTTGCTGCCCTCTTGACTTTCCTATGGTTGCCAATTGGCATCATACTCTCCATCCTGAGGGTCTATCTTAACATCCCTTTGCCTGAAAGAATTGCTTGGTACAACTACAAGCTATTAGGAATAAGAGTTATTGTGAAGGGTACCCCTCCACCACCCCCAAAGAAGGGTCAAAGTGGAGTCCTATTTGTTTGTAACCACCGCACAGTTTTAGATCCAGTGGTTACTGCAGTTGCACTTGGAAGAAAGATTAGCTGTGTCACATATAGTATAAGCAAGTTCACTGAAATAATATCACCAATTAAAGCTGTGGCCCTATCAAGGGAAAGAGAGAAAGATGCAGCCAATATCAAGAGACTTCTTGAAGAAGGGGACTTGGTGATCTGCCCTGAAGGTACAACTTGCAGAGAGCCTTTCCTCTTGAGGTTCAGTGCACTTTTTGCTGAACTCACTGATAGGATTGTCCCAGTTGCTATTAACACAAAGCAAAGTGTGTTTTATGGGACAACTGCTCGTGGGCACAAGTTGCTGGACCCATACTTTGTGTTCATGAATCCCATGCCCACATATGAAATCACTTTCTTGAACCAGCTTCCCAAAGAACTGACCTGCAGTGGAGGTAAATCCGCAATTGAAGTTGCAAACTACATTCAAAGGGTTCTTGCAGGGACTTTGGGATTTGAGTGCACCAATTTGACAAGGAAGAGCAAATATGCCATGCTTGCAGGAACAGATGGGACAGTTCCATCTAAGGAGAAAGCTTGAAAGAGAGAGGGACAAAGTTCTCCCTTTTGATTATTCTGTATTGGTGCCCATTGTGTTTTCAAAACACAAAATTATGATAGAAATAAAATCTGATTGTGGCTGATAAAAAAATTACAGTTTATGTATATTTTGTTATTTTGATATATACAAATCATAACTACTGTTATTGGGTCACTCCTGAAATCTAGTTAGCACATTATCTTGTTTTGAGAGTTTTTTTACAAGTTTGTTCTAATCTTGTTATCCGTTTTGTGACGTTTTTTCCTAAAGGTTTTACTTTTACATATATCGTTTGTGTCAGTATGAATATGGAATGGGTATGGAACATGTAGGACACAGACATATAGCACATGGGATCACAAGGTGCATTGATTTTCAATAGAGCAGTAATGTTATATTGTTGTTGTATCATTTATTTGCACGCAAGTCCAGCTAGAAGGCTGACAAACATGTCTAAACCAAGATAAATATGCCTTAATGGTAGAAAATGTACATATGACATAACAAGTTAACATGATCCAAATCTTACGATGAGGGGTCTTACTCAAGTAAATTGGTAGGGACTTTTATCAACCAAGGCAACAGAATGCATTCAATTTAATAGGAAATAAGACAAACTGTCTTATAGAAAAAGCACAAGCAAAGACTTGGATCACAGCAGCAGAGCTAGCATTTATATACAGAGTCATTCCTCCATTTTGATGACTTAGCATTAGTTTATGGGAAAGTAAAGGCACTGGATTGCAATTGAGGCAATGGATAAACAAAGACATCCTATATATTTACATGTAGATGGTGATGTAAAGATATGAGGCTCCCTTGACCTCCAGGCCTTTGTACCAAAGAATCAACTTCCAGAGTCTCCATGCCTTTGTTGATGTTTCAAATGTTCAAAATTCAACATCTAGTACGAGGGAGAAAACAAATCAGTCCCCTGTTCGCTGGGATAAATGATGAACAGTTTTTTTGTACGAGTAGATGTGTTATTTATTCGTTTGTTTTTGTTAAAGAAAATTTTATAAGGGTTAATTGCACTATGTTATCTGCATAAAAAATCAAATTGTATAAAACGAGAAACCATTCCTAGCATGAAGTTGTGAAAATGAAAACTACAATGTAAGTATATATGTTGGTTTGTTTTAAACATGATATGTGACATCAAAGGAATCACCACTCCAAGAAGCAGTAGCATTTTCCCAGCGATAGGCATGGAATTTATCAGGGTTTTCAGTTTTGGTTGGAAGTAATCTTGATAAATGTATGATGATAAGAGAGAAACAATATGATGAAAAGGGTGAATAGGTCGCAATGCACCATAAGAAACAATCATGTGGAGTGCGATAACTGCAGAATTAATGCAGTCACAGTAAACATAATGCTGCAACAGTATTTCGAAATGTCTAAATTTAATGTCACGTTCAAGCCTGCTATGCTATAAAATACATACAGTATCGTAGATCACATACATATATAGTTAGAAAATGTCTTTTAAAAATGTGTGTGCCAATTACAAGCTGAACCTAACTTGCTAGAGAGGCTATTTGTGGATGAATTAACAAGAGTTTGAGGACCTTCCTTCTTCAGAGAAAGCTGGGGGATTAGGGTCCATTTGGCTATTGTGTGCACTCTTTAATGACTAATGAAACTACTGAGACAGTTCAAGAAGCACATGGAAGTGCCAGTCTGTAGCACACTGGACTAAAAAATCTGATAGGATCGTGTTTAATTGGATTTTAGTTTCTGTACAAATCCAACACACACAATTGGGAGGCAAATAAAAGCTTATTTGGACTGTGTTATTTGTGGAAGTACACTTTGACAAGAGTTTTGATTCTGTTGTAAGCTTCTGCCTATTCATTGTGTTTTACAAAGTCACATGTATAATTGATGAGAGACTGTTTTGTTCATGTACTGGTAAAGCCTGCACCACCAAGACCTCGGTCATTACACCGACTGACACCACAAATCCAATTACTCTTATGCAGAGTTAGAGAGGCTAATCATCAATCAAGAGTTAGGTAATACACTTCTAAATATGACCCAAGCTCTCTAATCTGACCCAATAAGAAAGACCCACCAAAATAATATAAATAACACAAATTCCAAGAACCAGTCATTATACAGTACTCAGAATACGAGTATCGAATACTAAATCTGACTAGAGCGTCGGAGTATCTTCTATAAGTACCATCCGAGTCGGGACTACGTGAAGACCGAGGAGTGAAACGAGTAGAGGGGAGGAAGGAACTTGTTTGGAGAGAAACCTGTGCAAACCGACCGACCGACCAAGAAAACAGAGGAGCAGTTTCAATCCTTGTTTAGACTCCAATCCTGTTCGACAACCGTTCAAAAGTTATATCAGATCACCATAGATAATGTGTTTTCCTTTTAAATATTTAACACACTTAACAAATCCAAGATTCAAACTCAAAATCACTTATTAATTAAGCTGAAATAACCTCATACCAGTTAATTCACAGGGTTGGTCAGTTATTCCTCCTACTTACATGTTCTTTTAATATTATAGTATTCAGGATTAATCCCAAGGAGCTAATCATGCAAGATAAGATAGACTATCACATCCAACAAGTCACAAGCTTAATCCTCATTCATCTTGGGACGAGGCTTAATTATTCTATCATTTTAGGAGATTATATTCCTCTCTTTGGTGTCATCACCTTATTTTTAAATTTTGATTAGTCTTCATAATTAAATAATGGTAAGTTTACTAATTCTCTCCTCTTATGTAAAATTTAAATTCTAATAGAAGATAGAACGGGTGTAAAATTTTATTCTGAAATAGGAAAGACTTTCACGTGATCTAGGTGAGATTGAACCGTGTTCTGTAAAAACCAATTTCCACAAAACCAAACTAATATCTCAGAAATATTCCCTTCCTAAGCAGAAAAACAGATTCAAATCTACAATGTGACTACATAATGATGGAACTTTGTGAGTATAAAATCCAAAATCATTGTAAAATAAACCAATAAAAAAATGTTACAACATACAGTCAAGGCGGAATACAATAACACTTCCAAACACTGATCATACTTGAATCACAGTAGCCTTTTCAGCCTGATAAAACACCAAGTTAGCACTTAACGGACCATATACAGAATAATGGCATGGCCTAATCTTAACTCCAAAATGTCTCCAATAAGCCCTTTTATACTAGCATGTAGAAAATCTTCAAAAACACTTTGTTGCTCCTACTGCATCAGATGTAGAAGTATGAAGAACATATTAGTTAGGAATGCATGTCATCTGATTAAAAGAAATACTTCTAATGCATAATTATTTTTTTTTCATTCAATCAAATCATATGAAACATCAAATGTTTGGTGTTTAAGTCACATTTTCCTGTTACAGAGTCAAATCAGTCTATAAGATTAGCAATCAAGGTGTCACTTTCAACAAATTTATAGAACCCCTCTTGATTGGCCTACCACCAGATGATTCACTTGACCTCTTTATCCCAGACCAAATTCTTCTTGGTTTGGATATCTACATCTACGTGCAAACAAGTAGTTACACAAGTTCAATAATATATTAATATCACTATAATTATTGTTCTTTCTTTTCACGAAGATAGTCAAATCAGCCATGCATTAAGTTGCAAAATAGCAATAAATTTCCAATAATCTGAAGATTCAGAGGTAAAGAATAATGCATGCATGAAGACAATAGAAATTCAGCTTAGGAGTAATAATTAAAATGCCATATTCAACCATATGTGGCTTCAGATGAAAAACATTTACCTATTGACAAGACCTTTTCCATACTTAGATTTTGGAATAGACATAACTCTACCTCACAGAAGGGTAGTTTCTCATTTAAATACTTTAATTTGGTCATATTTTAAATGATCTCCAGCATCCTCTCAAGTTGAAGAACGACTTGAATGTAAAGTTGGCAGGATTAACATTTGTGTTATAATGGTGTGCTAATAGGCGATCAATAGGTCTGACAAGACAATAATAACTAGAAATGGTGCTAATTATATGCTTTAAAATTTTAGCCATATCAGAAGTACAATAAATCTCCAACACGCATCACAGAAATCTTTCAGCAGACAAAAAGCAATACAACGAAATTCACAAGAGTGATCAAGCCAAGTCAAGAATTACCAACAGAATATAAACCATATAAAAACTTATGACTTATCTTGAAAGATCTCCATCCTCGTGAACAACACATATTTACTTTTTCAATAGGTAACTTGGTATTCAAGAATTTTGAAACTGCTGCATCTACATAACTAACAGCCATAACATTTGATGGACAATTGTAGAAGAAATCATTCTTTTACAATGTCTCGAGCATGACTATGATGATTAGCCCCTCCATAATCTTCCAACAAAGATGTCATTTTATTCTTTTCTAAGTTATTTAACTCCATGTTAAAATTCAAAACTATTGCTCTCTTTAGTCATCTATAATGAAGTTTGATGAAGCAAGTTTCATGAACCAATTCATATTCTGTCGTTTTTCTCATCAAAGCATTACTTTTGAAAAAAGAAATAAAAATTATTTCTAAAATAATTGAGAGACACACCGGAATAAAAGAACCACCTTATGAAATAGCTAAACTGATATAATAAAGGTAGATATGCGTCGACTTCTCGGTAAAAAATTACAGAAAAATATAAGAAAAAATGAAACGAGTTTTGTCATAAGCTAAATGCAGCTTGTACACAATTAAAAAAAAACAAAGAAATTTTATGAGGAAACTTTTATAAAATTTACTTATTTTAATCTATGGAAAAATTTATTTCATTTTTTTTTTTTGGTTTAAAAATGTTAATGGAGAAAGTTAACCAAACAAATCGTGAAACCCTAAGACTGTTTTCACTAAAGCACTTCACCCTACCTAAACCATTAATTAAACATACAAAAATTCTAATCCATGGATGTAAATGTTCCTTTGATTAGATTAAATGAAGAGTCTCTACCATGGCATAAGGTTGTACAACCCTGATCCAATGTGGAATTATGTGTTTACTAACCTTTCCACCTTTCAAACAATAAAGTAGGTTTGTTATTAATTTCTAACTTATTTGTTAAACCATTTATTTTTTTTCTCGCAATTAATTAACTTCCTTAAACTTTGAGGCCTTGTTATATGGTAATTTGTAAATATGGAAAAATAGGTCAAATATTGAAATAGTAATAGTTTTGGTGTATGGATCCCAAGTATTTTTAGAGTGAAGAGAGCAAAGAGCAAAGAGCAACCCAACACTTTTTGACAATTCATTCAGTGTATTTAATTCGCTTAACAACAATTGGACCAAGAGAAAAGATTTTTGTTAGAAGGAATTTTTCACTAGATAGTTAGATTTGTTGAGTGAAACTAGAGCTCTAAATTTTGGAGGTATCACTTAAGAAAATTTGCTTAACAAATCTTGATGAAAGTTTCAAGGTAAATAATACATTTTTAGAATTTGCTCATAATCCTTAGTAAAAGTATTAAAATATATATAGTTCCTTCTTTTTTAGAGTTGAATAATATAGTTTAAAAAAAAAACATGAGAGGGGAGGGCTAGCTAAAGTAAAAGGCATAAGGAAAACCACAAAGAAGTCATTGGAAAAGTTTTGAAAAGAGGAATTTTCCAAAGTCTCTCATGTTCAGCTTAGTTTGATTCCTTATCATTTGTCCTAGGGGCAATTCGGGAAATGGGCGCGATGGAGAATCATTTTGTTAAAAAGATGGATGTGTCAATTTATCCTGTGGGTATAAAAGTGCAAGAATGACATAGGATAAATTTATAAAGGAGGAGAGGGTATGATTATTGTTGGATTTTGTTTCTGTATCGGTCGATATCGGACGAGTCTATCTCGGTCTCGGTGATCGGTTGTCCGAGTCAAATAACGTAAAATGACAGAATAAATAGACGAGCAACAGTAGTTATGATAACGTTGAATGTGTCAAATAACATCCCAAAATATACTAGAAATATCTCCAACATAACAGATAAAACTGACTATCTCCAACATAACAGATAAAACTGACTAACTGAAAGATACATGTTCCTAGTATTAAGGGATCAATGCGTGCTAGTTAATAACTGATATTCGACCCATCAGAGTGAGGATCCATGAACCAATACTATAAATAGAACTCTTTGTTGAGTTATAAGGTACGTTTTTACATTCTGCTAGAATACACCTAAATCAGGACTTAAGCATCAGAGTGTAATTCGTAGGAACCCCCCCCCCCCCCACCCGAACGAGCATCAACATTGAAGGAAGGAAGCTTGAAAGAATTTGGAAATCATCGACACGCCAGCAATTGTACATCCAATCACAGGTACTATTTGGGCTCCTCAGCCTATACAGGTACAATTGGCGCCCACCGTGAGGCCGAGGTAGTCTTCAATTTTCAGCGGCAAGTAACAACCAGCAACAATGGTGTCAACAAGGAACAATGCTAGCAACGACCGTATGGCGGATGAGCAGATAGCTATGATCTAAGCCCTTCAAGCACAAATGGAAGAGTTACGACGAAAAGGCATTGATGATCAGTTACGCAATGAGGAGGATCAACGTCGATATGAGGAGATGTTCCTATTGAAGGAGCAGAATAAATATTTACAACAATGACTTGATAGGCATGAACGGGAAGAACAATCTTGAGCACCGCTGATCGCCCTTCAAACCTATCAAACCCATCCTGCCCCTCAAACCCATCAAACTCATCCAGCCCCTCAAACCCATCAGACCCATCAAACCTATCAAACTGATCAAAGTTCTAAAAACATTCCTCTTCCGGATGACGTGGAAGACCTCAAAGGACATCCATTCACAGACGACATAATCGACACATCACTCCCTCCAAAGTGGAAAGGATTAACTATCAAATTATGTGATGGTTCCACCAACCTAGATGAGCATCTGAACGTCTTCAAAACACAGATGACCTTGTACACAACCAACAAGGCAGTATGGATTGCTCCGACTTCCCTCCAAGAAGGTTTGCTCGATTGGTTCACTGGACTCCCTCCCAACTCTGGTAAACTTCGATGTCCTGACAACGAAGTTCATTACACAATACGCACCAAGTCGACCGCATCATACCTCATTCATGTCTCTCCTTAATGTGAAACAAGAAAAAAGAGAGTCCTTAAGAGCATTTATGGATAGATTCAACAAAGTTTTCATGGGTATCAAAAACTTGATGCCCGAGATAGCCATGCATCACCTCGTCTCGACAATTCGACCAGGTCGATTCACTAAAAGCTTAATCAAAAGACCGGCCAAAAACATGGATGAGTTGAGGAACCGCGCAACCAAGTTCATGCAGATAGAAGAACACATTGACTGTCATAGGAGTCATCAATATCAAGGTGCCAATAAGGGGAAAGAGAAAGAAAAAGATAGAAGCAATCGACCTACACCAGGTGGGTCCGACCGTTTCAGAGAAAATCAGGGACCTTGATTTCTTAGTTACACACCACTGACTATTCCAAGGGGAAGAAGTTTGGACGAGGCAATGCAGACCGAGTTAATCCCGACATTGAAGCAATCACAGACTTCAAGAAATGCATATACATCTAAACATTTCCAGTATCACCACAACTACGACCATACGACCGAAGGCACTTCCGCAAATTTATTAAGACTGACACCAAAACATATCGATCTCCTCAAAGGGATCGATATCCACCCATAGAACAGAAACAACAATATGATCGGCCAGGACGAGGGGACTCACGTCGGCGTGATGACAACCAACGTTCAATAAGACAGAGACGAAGTGAAATACATGTAAGAAGGACTCGACCACGAAATGAAAGTCTTAAGAGGAATAATCGAACCAGGCAAAGGGTCCAAGAGGTTATCAATACTATTGTCGGACCAGTTTTACTCGACATTCTCGAACGAGAAGTTAATACAATAGTTTGAGGCTTTATGGGAGGTGGGTGCTCTAAATCGGCCAGAAAGAAACATCTCTGAGCCATTCAGTCGATCCATTCCACGACCACCCGAAACTGACCGAGGATGCCCCCAATTACATTTACTGATGATGATTTCACCGCAATAGACCCAATACAGGACGATCCAATGGTAATTACTGTAGAACTAGACAAGTTTGCTATTACCAAGGTCTTGGTAGACCAAGGTAGTTCGGTGGATATCCTTTACAGGAAGACCTTCAAGAAAATGAGGATCCCAAAAATCGAAATTCAGCCTTATGATGAACAGATTGTTGGATTCTCAGGTGAACCGGTAGATACCAGAGGATTTATCCCTTATACATTACGTTCAGGGAAGAGGGGTATCTCAGTAAAAGTATAAAAGTCAGGTATTTGTTAGTTAATGCAAATACCGCCTATAACATACTGTTTGGACGGTCGTCCATAAATCGTCTAAAGGCGATAATGTCCACCCCTCACCTAGCCATGAACTTCCCGTCAATGACTAGAGACATTGTCATAGTCCATGTGGACCAGAAAATTGCTCGTGAATGTTATGTCGCAAGTCTAAAGGTTGAACCTACCAAACGACTATATAGAACATCACCACGCAGACGTTTTCGTGAAAGAGTGGGACGGTCGACCGAAAGGCACTCTCGTGACAGGAGAACGATAGAACATATGGTTGCACTTGTTGATTTGGACCCTCGACTTGACGAAGCCCGTATAGAGCCAAGCAAGGACCTTCGTCCCTTGCCCCTTTGAGAAGACGACCACAAGACATACATTGGAACGTCCTTGAAACCAGATGATAGCAAGCTGATAAGTCAAACTTTGATTGATAATACCGACTTGTTTACATGGACAACTGCTCATATACCCGGGGTTAGCTCAGATATCATTACACACAGCCTCTCCATTTACAAAGAGGCCATACCAGTAGCCTAGAAAAAACGAAAGATGGACAAAGAAAAGCGTAATGCCGCATGATAAGAAACTAAGAAATTGATGAAAGCTACCTTCATCCGAAAAGCACACTATACAACATGGTTAGCCAACGTCGTCATGGTTAAGAAATAAAATGACAAGTGGAGGATGTGTGTAGATTACATTGATCTTAACAAAGCATGCCCTAAAGACTCTTATCCCCTTCCCCTGCCGAGTATTGATCTACTAGTAGACAGAACAGTCGACCACACTATTCTAAATTTTTTAGATGCATACTCGGGTTACAATCAAATCTAAATGCATCCAATAGACAAAGAAAAAGTAGCTCTTATGATTGACTCCAACAATTTTTATTATGAGATCATGCCATTCAGCCTCAAAAATGTCGGAGCCACCTACCAGAGACTGATGGATTACATTGTCAAGGACATGCTTGGCTGAAGCATTGAAGTTTATGTGGACGACATTATCGTTAAATCTGACTCATGTGCACAACACATCAAAGACCTACACGAAGTCTTCCAAGCCCTTCGCCACCATGGTATAAGACTTAATCCCGACAAGTGCGCCTTCAGGGTAAAAGGAGGAAAGTTGTTGGGCTTCATGCTAACTCATCGTGGCATAGAAGCAAACCTTGAAAAATCTCGATCAGAAGTCTTGCAAGCACATTTGTATATATTGAATAACACTGATGAGGTTATACCTTACATAGATGCTCATAAAGCCATTGTGAAGGCAAATAACCCAAGACAACTAGAGAAATGGATCTTGATGCAACATAATATAACTTTCATGCCTTCATTTAAAGACGAGGTGTTAAAGGATTCAACGGCATCGGAGACCTTGACCCGGTTGGCTACCGGATTGAAGTTTGATGTCAATTCTTGTACAGGTTACGAAGTGAACAATTGTATATTTTACACGAAGTCTATGGATGAAAAGAGCACAGTTCAAAATTTTGGTATTACTCTTGAAGCTGAGTCGATGCAGTTTTCCACTTCAAAAGATACAAATCTCGTAGTTGGATAAATGGCATATTATGGTATTATAGAAGAGATATGTGAGGTTGACTATACTGAGCCTTTAATTCCAGTTTTCAAGTGTAAATAGGTTGACAATAAGAGTGGGGTTAAAATTGATGAGTCAGGATTAACATTAATGGACTTTCGAAAGATAGGTTATCAGGATTAGCCATTTATAATGATTCAACGAGCATCTCAGGTTTTCTGCGTCAAATTTCCTACGTCAGAAAATTGGTATATTGTTTTACACGGGAAAAAACAAAGGGAGGTTATTGATGATATTGAAAATGGTGAACCATGTTCATTCACACCAATGATAATGAATAAAGATGACGATTTAGTTGATGATGTACATGCAACCTATAAACACTAGGAATTTACATATGAACATTCAACCCACTATGTACGAATTTAGAAATATTTTTTATAATATGAATTATGTATTTATCTTATATGATTTTCTTTCGATGCAATTTAACTAATGTTTGTTGCCTAATTTTTTAACACATGATTGACGATCAAACTCCAATTTCTTCTACCTCCCCTTCCAAAAGATTCACTAGAGGACCTACTAGACTGAGGCGTCTCTCATTGAGACGTGCTAGTGGTAAAAATACACCAGTCAACATTGACGTCAACACCAAAGTAACTCCTGGTCTTAGTGTTGATACTTTTAATAGCTATCTTGGAGTCGTTGCTCGTGAGAGGATCTCCATATTGACAAATTCATGGGATGATGTGATTGAGGTCGACCGGAACATGCTCTAGAGGATGTCCTGGTAATGTATACATTATTATTGTTATCATATATTTCTTTTTAATATTAATTGATCATTTTTAATTTCATGGTATTTTTTGTAGGCGCATTTTGATATCCCTAATGTGGAACCGCTGAGATCGAAGGTTTTAGGAGAAGAATCATCAGTTGCAACAAGAGTTTCTATCGCAACAGCTTTGTGTTGAGTGACTTGTTGCTCCCACTCTCAGGAGCACAAAAGAGAGTTCTACAACTCCTACAACATCAGGGGATTTCATTGGCCAGATAAGCCAATGTGAGTTACTTACAGAGGGCGGTATCTTTCCTCAAGTGGTGGCCATTGGAAAAGTCTTTCAAGAGGTCACTATCTTACATAACGTCCCTCTCCCCCCTGATGTGGTGAAGGTGATGGTGCACAAAGTACTAGTAGTTGATGCTCATGTTCCACTACCTACAGATGAGATTACTGCGGTCGAGGCATTTCAAACATTTATAGCCTGGTCCAGACACCTCGTTCGAATTATTCCAAAACCCTCGATAATAATTTAATTTCATTATATTAATTTATATTTATGTATTACATCTAATTTAAAACAAATATTCTTTATTTTATAGAAACCTTGTCGGAAACCAAGTCCGCAAAAGAAGATTCTGGTCCCCATTGACGATCTTATAGCTTCTTTATCATCAGTGGCTAAAGATATTGGTACAAACCCACTCAAGGTTATGTGGGATGATACTTTTTTTTAGGGGTGGCAATGCGGGTTGGTCATGCCCCGCATTTAGCTCGTAAAATGTTGGTTAGATTGGCTCGTCCCACCTAAGAGGTAGCCCACATAAGGAAAATATTTCTTTTAAATTAAAATTTAATTATAAAAAAAATTCTGCTGCTAAAAATTTAAAATTCCATCCTTGTTTTAATTCATTCAATTAAGATAAAAAAAAATATATAAAGACGTTCAAGTATGAGGGTTGTTAGAAGGCTTGATTAAACATTATTAAAGTTTTGTTTTGAATATATTTTCCTTCTATATGTATGCAATTGTACGAGAGTATCTTATCAAAGTTTTTCTACAAAATATTTTAATGAAATATTTGTTGAACAAGGTGCTTTGATGCCTCCAAATTTGTGTAGAAGACTTGAAGAACCTGTTGTTGTGTTTGTGTGTGTTGTCTAGTAGCTTTTGAATTGTTAATTCACACCTTACATTGATCCAAGCTCACTTGACTCTTTTTCACTTTTAAAAGAAGTGTTTTCTTAAAATTTGAGAAATTTTAATCAGTTATTTGTCAAATCAACCTGTTGAAAAAGTTGTTACTCAGAGGTCTTAAGGCTATAGCAAGTTTTTCAACCTGTTGAATTTTCGAAACATTTGCTTGTTTGACACTTAGTGGTTTTCAAAAGGTTTTGAAAAAGATTTGTTTTATTTTGTCTTTGTTGTCAAACTGAAACAACCGGTTATTTCGATAAAACAACTAGCTATTTTATTTGAAATCCTTAACAGAAAAATTATTTCAATCAGTTGTTTTCTAAAACAATTTGTTGTTTTTCTAGCAGAATTTTGTTAAGAGGTTGAAATTGTATTTTAAATGATTCCAACTGCTTTTGATTTATGATCTAACAGTTTTAACCACTTCCTTAAGTCTATATAAAAACTGTTTTATGATCTTTTCAGAAACCTAAGATAAAGAGCTTACCAAAAACGTTTTCAAGGGAATCAAAAGCTTTGGATCATCACTTCTGTGTGAAATATGACAGGGTTTTGTATACTTTTGTACCACTACTTTGTAAAAGTCAGGTGTATTATATTTCCTTCATTTTGAATAGTGTAATTCTATGTAATCTGTGTAAGGTAGTTTCAAAAAGGGTTTATGAAAATTGTGGTGTTGCCAAGGAGTGTTGTGTGTTCTTGAGGGGTTCAAGATCAACACTTTTAGTGTGTGTTTTGTAATCTTGATTTGATTTCTTATTGAATTCTCAGTGGTTAGCTGAGGACTGGATGTAGCTCTTGATTAAGAGTGAACCAATATAAACCTCTTTGTGTAAATCTCTCTATCCCTTTTCTTATACATTGTTTTTAACATTGTTCTTTCTCTGTTGGTATAAACAACATGTTGTTTCAATAAAACAACCGATTGAATTTCTATAAAGAACTATAAAACTGAACTTTTATCTAATTGAACATAAAATCAATTGGTTGATTTTTCAAATATTTTCACTCTACTTCTAATCTTTGCGAAAATCTTGTGAAAACAATTCATCCCCTCTTGTTTTGGCCACACATTCTAACAATATCTTCTTTATATTATTTCTTATTAACAAATTTTAAATGTAAAATTTTACTTAAAACTAAATCCACTCTTATTTTAAATATTAACTTCTTTTATATGATTAAAATAAAACATACTTTTTTTTACATTAATTTTTTTTAAAATAAAACAAAATAAAGGTCACAGTGCAACGGCGCCAAAAACTTGATGACTTTTTACGGCAAGTGCACCGCTTTTGTCAGAAGTAATAATTGTCCCTAAGGATGGATATCGATCCCACAAGGAACAATAAATTATCAAGTACAATATTCACTAAATATAACAACATAACAATAAAAAGAGTTTAGAAGTGATTGTTTTGGCACTGATCAATAAGAAAACAAACAAAGAATTAGTTGCTTCAATTGGAAAAATAGGGATTAGGTTTCATCTCTCTCACTCTCATGTATTTTGATTAGATTAGCATGTTAATATTGAGTTCTTTGATTGAAATTGATGCCCGTATAAAAATCATCTATATCGATTCCTCGCATATAAAATCCTTAAGAATGTCCCCTAACTATCGATCCCTCGCATAATTATAAGAACAACTTAGAACGAAGCTCAGACGTTTAATAGAAATTAACATTTCAAGTCTATTCCTAGCACTCAAATATGTTAAGTATTGTTGTTTAGGACCGAACCCTAAAAATACCTCCAGGTCAGATTTAAGATTCTTAATTTGTCACGGAAAATTAAAAGTAAAACAACAATACCAATAATCAATCAAAACTGAATATTAATATATAAAATATCACCTCAATACATAAGAGTTTGAGCAGATTACTCCTAATCCCAAAGGATAGAATTAGCCACGCATACTTCTATCACCTTCCATTCTCCCAATTGGGTTACAATTCACTCTATGGTGTTTTCCTCTCAATCTGACACACTAGGGTTGAGCCTCTAGCCCTCTATTTATCCTAGTTTTCTAGGGTTAGGTTGCTTCTTGTGTCGCGCTAATGGGCTAAATGATAAAACATAAAAAAAGGCCCAATCTTTCTTTGCATATTTTTCCATTCTGGGACCTTCCGGCTTTATCTTTTTAGCTCAAATTATTCTCCTTTATTCCAAATCTCCAGTCTTCCCTAGAAATATGCAATTAACACCAAATTTGGGAATAAAATGCTTTTATTCAAATAAAACTCATAAAAATGTAAAAAGGTATAAATTCATAAATTAGGGATTATTTTATATGTAAATTAGCAATAAATCCTCATAAGTGCCTAGATTTTAATATGAAATATTACTGAAATTAGGCACTTATCAGCAGGCCAGTGGGCCAACTCGCCCGCCCTGCTGTTGGCCCGTGCCGGCTGCGAGTTATGCGGGGCAGGCCTAAGCGGATTAGCGGGCTAGATTAATGAGCTCGCAACGCACTTTTTAGTAGCGGGTCGCGGGTCAGCCTGCATGGCCGCCCCACATTGTCATCCCTATATTTTTTGGAAGAAACACTGACATACCTCTATACATATACATGTCAGATGTGCTAGAATTTGCAACTGGAAACTAGGAGCTCAATACAACTATAGTTCAATTTTTTATGATGTAAGTATCTTTCACCTATATTTCAATTTACTTTATGTTAAATTATTACTGATTGTGCTTTAACTAATAACTTGTAGGTATTTGTCTGGAGTTTTTATTAATGATGGTAATCAAGATATTTATGGATTCTTGGATCCTTATTTGATTAATCCAATTGGAGCAAAGAAAGCTTAAACTCTATCATACATCACCAACACTTTGAGTTCATATGGAAAACAAATATATCTTTGCCCTTATATTAATTAGTAAGTTCAATTATTACTATTTCATGCTTTAAATATTTACAAATTGTTTTCATGGATGATGTAGGGGTCACTAGTAGTTACTTATGTTATCATAGTTAATAACATTGCTATGTGGTTTTGTTCACTGCACAAGAAGTCATCCACACATCTGAAGCAAATAGTTGATGTGTAACTACATTATAAACTTAACTGTGTATGTTATTTAAACGTCTACTAACAAGGTTTTTTGTATTAGTGTTGTAATACATTTTATCAATATATATAATTTGTTTCTTTGAATGAATGTGTCTGAATGGTTGGGTTTAAATGAATATGTTAATAAGAAGGGAAAACGCATAAAACATAATGAACTAAAAAAATGTCCACAATAGATGACGATTATGGTTATAAGTCGTTTGTACCTATCAAGGAAAGGGGTATAGATGGCAGTTATGAACAACCGTCGTCTATACGCTTATGGGATAATGTATGTACATATTTATTTTTGTTATACCATTGTGGTTGTAAAAGAACTGTCGTCTATATGTGACTTATAGATGACAGCTCTAAAATCGTTGTCTATACCACAATAGAATAGATTACGTGCTTATTGACAACGGTTTCTAAATCATTGTCTGTTAAAAAAAATGATGTTGATCTTTTTTGCACTAGTGTAACTAATTTGTAATTTATATTTTCAATAATTCTATATTTCACAAAAAGACCAAATATATTAAAATAAATTATTATTTTGTATATTAATGCATGTATTTGTTTTCTTTAAATATATACACTAAAAAAAATTATTAAATAAAAATTAATTTTAAAGACAAAAAATAATTCCTTACTATATTAACTAAACTAAATAATATTTTATAGAGTAAAAAATTATTGGTATCTAAATTAATTTTTATTATTGATAAATAATTTATAAATTTGTATCTAATTAATTACCAAGATTTTAAATATCAAATTTAAAATATAAATAATTGATAATTAAAATTTTGATAACTAATTAGATACCTATTAATAATAAAAGCTAATTTAGATATCAATAATTTTTTAAGTTTATAAAATAATATTTAATTTAATTAATATACCAACTAATTAATTATTAATATATAGTAGTTGAGAAAATCTTCTCGTGGAGGAGCCTAATATGCATAAAATGTGTCATTGGATTCTTGATCATGGCCTGCACTGTTTGTTCATAATGGCATCTGGATTTTTTGTTTTCTTGTAACCATGATATCATTAGTGGATCATAATTATTACCAAACGTGTGAACACTAATACTTAACTTTTTCTTTATTATTTCCTGCACCATCATTGCATTGCATGCGCCTACCTAGCCCAGCTTCTTTCTACACATTTCTATCTACATAACTCCTTTTACTATAACCCTCCAAGTTTACTACTGTTACACTGGATAATCATCATCTTGTTACTGTTGCTTTAGTAAAATCCTTTCAACAAAAACAAGTCAGAAAAACAAAAGGAAAGAAAAGGTAAAATTGTCACAAGGAAACAATTGTTGGGTCAATTCTTTTCTGCCCTTTTTCATGGGGCTTTGCACCACACCTGGGAAAAAACAAAATTTTACCACTTATGTTTAGACCATGTTTTTCTTTCTTCCTATAATTTTGTTTACTTACTTTCTTCTTTTTTTTCAAATTTTAACTTTCTGAATTTAATTATATGTTTAGTTTTTATAGTTTAAATTATTTAATTTTAATATTTATATTTTAAAAATAATGTTGGAGATCCCACGTCGACTAAAGATTAGGACATTTCATTGTATATAAGTGGGTGCAAACCTCACCTCATGAACCGATTTTATGGGTTGAGTTAGGCTTAAAGTTCACTTCTTAATATGGTTTCAGGGACATTTCGAGTCTATCTTAGCGAGTGTTTGTTGGACTTATCAGACCGTTATCGGATCACCCATAATATGTTATCCCATGCACGAGCTGTCGCCGATTTTATGGGATTGAGTGAGGTTTACTTCTTAATAAATATACAACTTCAATGTTGGCAGTTTTATTTACTCAGTTTAAATATACATATTTTTTAAAAAAATGAAAAAATATACATAATTATTTTTTCACATATGTTTATGTGACACAAAATTATTGTTCAATTAAAAAAAAATAGTTAACTGGATTTATTTATCACACATCTATTTATATAACAAGAGAAGTAAAATTGTTCATTGTTGAAGAACAAAATTATCATTTCTTAAACTAATATACCAAAATAAAATAATTAAAATTATAGAAAACGGAAATTTTCTTGTTAGAGAGAATAGAAGTTTAATTAAATATAGTTTTTTATATTGAAAACCCTTTTGAAAGTGGAAGAAAGTGGGTTACAGAAAGTTGGTGGTCATTATGTAGACTGTGTATTACTATATTTGGATTTATACGTTTTCCCAAAAGTCTTGTTGATGCAATCCGATGGTCCTCCATCACCTGTGATATAGTTTGTGTGTTGTTTGGATGTAACGCACCCATGACTTAGTGGGAAATTACATCATAGTTCATATTTAAGGAGTGGTAAGTGCAGCACTGTGACTTGTACTGCATATTGTTGGATTCTTTTTTGGGAACAGGGAATTTGGTGCCATTATTTCTGATTTTGTGGTCAAAGGGTTGTTGTAAAGTTGATATCAATAGGGATATTTGCTGATTTGCTGGATGTGGTTGACATTGGCTTTTCAAATGTTGGACAGAATAGAAGAGGCATAGATACACCACAATGCTCTCATCTGTCACCCATGTGGGGTAGCCATGTTCATCTCATAACACCAAATATGCTCACCAACTTCTGTGGCTCATACCTTCATCTCATGCAATGTTTCCAATACCAATATCAATTAATCTCCAAGATTTGTTAGTGCATTAAGAGTGATCACCCAATCCATACCCTGTGATTAATGTCTTCTAAAGCAGAGAGAGAGAGTACATTTTCTCTTGACAAAGTCTTTCTGCATAATGCTAGAAATCAACTATCTATTAAATGCATATGTCTAGCCTTCTTGGTGGAGCAGTATCCTCACGCATCTTGTGTCTTCTCATGGTGTATTTAGATTACATACATGTAATATATCTATGTAAATGTTAAAATAAATAAAAAAATGTGTTTATATGATTTCAGGATACTTCTAATGAGTATAATTTACTTTAGAGTAGTAATCAATTTATATGTATATATATATATATAATAAGGTTAAAAAAAGTATTTGATTCATTGAACTTTGTTTTCATATTTGTCCCTTTTTCTTATGAAGACAAATAAAAAAACACAGCTAATTGTGCTGAACCACACTTTGTTAAGCGAATGAGTTGACTGTGACATAATCTGCGAGGGTTGTGATGAAAGTTTAGCCGAGCAAAAACGAAAGTTCATTCAATATATTACGCAGAAATGTGATGGATTTGTTTCTTTTATCATTTTTTTAGCGAGCATAAACGAATAGTAAAAGTTTAATGATGAATCTATTATGCCAAGAAGAAACATGGGGAAGTAGAAGATCCAACAATGTATTATGAATGCAACGCTACAATCTGCAATTCAAACTATGATTTGGGCTAATGTTAATATCAGAACCTCTACACTCTACTCATACAAAACATGGCTCAGAGAAGTATTAACCTCTCTTTCCTTACACATAAACTTTAAAGCATACCCTTTTGCAGTTAATACACAAATCTGAATTCTGATGCAAGTAGCAGCCTCATAGAACTTAGAGAATTTTGGTTGAGATTTGAGACTCAACTCAACTTGGTCTCTCCCTAGATGAAGAGGAATGCAAGAACTCAATGCAGTCTTCTACAGTTTCAGCTCGGTGTGAATCAGTGAGGTCTGATAATGAACGTGACCTCACCAAAGTGGATGAAGAAACCTTCCTGGAGGATCTCCTTCTCACAGAAACATTTCTTATAGCACTTGCTACCTTTTCTCCTAGCCTCAGTAGCAACCTCACAGGAGAAGAGTTTGTGTCCATATGCAATCTGAATGTACATGTTCTTGTGATCCTCATCCTGTTTCTTGAAACTCTTCCACCGTCGTTGTTGTCTTCGCCACAGTGCCCGTGTTTGAGAAAGATGGTTGGTTTGTCGTTGACATCAGGACTAAAGCACACCCTTTTGCTCTTTCTGGACATTTGAACAGCTTCAGGAGAAAACTAGTTGCACAAAAGATTGTTGGGTTAAACTTCCTAGTGTGTGCTTAGTGAAGTGGAGGGAAAGAGAGAAAATGGAATAAAGAAAGAGCAGAGGAGAAGCTGAGTGGAATGTTTGTGAGAGTAGACACGTTTGGATTCGAGTATATATAGATCAATCAATTCAAGGAAAAGCAAAGCTAAAAACAAGCTACCTAGTAAAAGTGAAAAGTTGACAAACTATAATTAAAATTAATCCCATGTTCTATAACATCACACAGTTTGCGTTTGGTACAAGAATTGTGTTACACTCTGTTTACCTGAGAATTCTGCAGTAAAACATTTCGTTTGTTGAGTAATTTATTGGGTGGCAAGGAGAAAGAGAACATTTTACTCCTAAGGGTTAAAGTTAAAGGTCAAAAGGTGTTAATTATGGGATGCTAGGTTCTAAACTTGTATATGTTAGTTTGAAGCAAATTGAAAGGTAAAAAAATGTTTTATATTTGAAATGATTTCAAAATCACCCAAGATTAATCAAGTCTAAGTCCCTCTGTACCCAGGAATAAATTATTAAGTGGTTCTGCTTCATTATTTTCTCTATGGTTTTTTGTAGCACATATTCAATTTTCTTACGATTTAAAAAAATTAATGTTACTTAAATTATATGTTTTTGTATTGTAATCTTCAGGTTATATCATATCTAGTTTACTTAACTCATTAGAACTCGACTCAATCACAAAACTGGTTATAAGATTGTGTAGATCTAAACCTAATTATACACATATCAGACATTTGTGTACTTATATACACTAGAAAATCTCAAACATTATGGAAACTGTTAATCAGTTTTGTTACCTGAGGCTTTGGTGAATTTATATATACGTGCATGAGACATGCACACATGGAGCTAATGTTGAATTAACAGTATACATTAATGGGGGAGGCTTATGATATTGTTAAGGTAATGGTTGAGACAAAGAAGGAACAGAAGGAAGATTGTGACAGAATTTCTCAGGGACCAAGAAGGAGGGAAAAAACAATAAAGGGTTTGGTCAAAAGACAAAGTGGTGGTGGAGCAGTGAGGTGTTGAGAGGGAGACAAAGAGTGAAACAGTTGTGTGCTGAAAAAGGAGGTAACAGAGACAGTGAGGATAGGGAACTGCTTATTAGTCTTCCAATCAACGTTGCTTTTTAGGTGGTATTGCAGGGCCAGGTTCTGCTTTTTGCTACCCCTTTGCTTCTGCTTCTGAAATCCAAAATCGAGATATCATATCATTGCACATATACCTTCTGCAACAAAAGAGAATAAAGAGAAGATGGAGAGGGAATCTGTTTGAATATGTTGTTGACGTGAATATTAGGGAACTAAGTTCTTCACAACTTCTTCTCATAAGTGCCAACTTTTCCTAAGCATCTTTCTTCTGCAACAAAATTCACACACGCAATATTTTTATATTATATTATAGGTAATCCGATAACGGTCTGATAGTGAGTAACACCGGTAAACTCAATAAATATTTGTTATGATAGATTTTAAATGAATTACAAAATGTACTTTAAATCTAATTAATCTCATAAATCCAATTCATGAAGTGAATCTCTAACAATAGGTTTTTTTTTTTACACATGCAATATAATAATACATTATATCAAACGCTTCAACTTCTAATTGGAGTTGTGAAATACAAGAACTTCTAACCTGGTCATGTCTCTAAATGCACTCATTTGGAGTCAGCTTTGGCAGAGCCATGTTGATTATTACATGTCACAAGGCTTGTTGGAAGATAAATGATGAAACAAAATAAATAAAAGTAACAAGGTGGCTAAGTTTTTTTTAATTTTTGATTTTGGTTATTAATTAAAAAAAGTTGTATTTAGTTCCTGTAGAATTAAAATTCGTCACTTTTGATTATTGTATTATATGATATTAATTAAATACTTTAATATTGAACAAAAAGTTAATTTTTTCAAATTAGCCTAAAAAAATCTTAAGATTCATAAAATAAATGGTGTTATTTGTCTTAAAATGTTAAAGAGATCAAGCTAGTCAAGAAATATTTGAAAGAGACTAAAATCAAAATTCATATATATTTTATAAGATTAAATACTGATTTCAAATTTTATAAGAATGAAAAATAAAATAAAAAATTATAGATGTCAAAACCAAAATTCACTAATTTTAGAGAGGCTAAAACTATAATTATTTTTTATTTTAAATATTTTAACAAAAATCTTCTGTTATTATTTCTTACTAGTAATAAGAATGTGGATGAGTTGTTTCTTTATTTGTATTTGATTCCTAAGAAAACATTTACAACTAAACTAAATGGACTCTCTCTTATGTTTGTTGTCTTTATGGATAAAAACAAAAACTCAAAAGGAGAAAGAGAGAATGAAGAAATCTGACATGGAAATAGAAAAAAAAAGGGTTAGAGAGAGAAGCCCACTGGAGAGGATCAAAGTTCTTAAAAGAAGGTCCTCTCAATATGTAATATCATGACATTATTTTATACACTTTATTTTAATAGCATTATTATTAGAAGAATATTGTAACTCTTGTTGAACAATTAATTTTTACAATAATTATTTGGTCACTAGTTATGTCTTGTTTCCTAGTAAAAGGTCTTTAGAAAAAAAAAATTAAAATTTTAGAAATTAAAATGATTTTATTTTGAGAAATTTTGTATTGTTTTAAAAATATTTTAAACATTTTTAGCTGTATATTATTATGTCTATATTGAAACATACTCCATAACTTTTCATATTTTGAGTATAAATTTTGTTTTAAAATGATTTTAAAATAAATATTATATTTTTCTTTAAATTGAAATCATTATAATTTTAAACTTAAATGAAAACATTTTAGTTAGTTTGAAGAATTAAGAATTGTTAATGAAAAAATTAATTGTTGCAAAACGCTTAAAAATTTAAAGACGTATATTAGAATTTCCCTTTATCAATCAATGAAGGTACCACTACCACTTCAAAACAAAAATCAAGGTACACACCATAAAATTGAATATTATTTAATCTATTAAAACTAATATTGAAAAACTAAAATAAAGTAGTATTTTATAGAGATTAAAATTATATTTAAGTATTATTACTGTTTTTATCAATATTCTTCATTGGATTCTCTTCCCAGCATGAGGGCAATACCAATCCTTACTTATTTGTATCCCTTTACTAGGACTTTTTACTACAAAAATGTTATTCACGTTTTTTTTCTTTTGTAGGGATCACACTCTTTTCTTTATATGATATTTAAAAAGTAAAGAAAGAAGAAAAAATATTTAAAAATTTTACTCCCTCCTTAAATAAAAATGCAAAAGAAAAAAAATAAAGAAAAGACTTCTTGTATGCCCTAACTCCTTCAAATGTTAACATTACAGAAAGAGTTTTTTTTTTTTTAATTATTCAAACATAATTTATAATAATCTTACGAGTAAACACGGGTTTATCTTACAAAAGGTTGGGTTTAGTGATTTGCTTTCATCAAGCGTGCGTTTGAAGTGATATAAAGATATAAACTAAGCTTTAAGGTTATCATGGTGAAAATCTTTACTCGTGGACCATAATTTTATATTAAAAAATTATATATATATATATATATATATATATATATTATAAATAAATCATCAAATAAAAACTAATTTTAAAAATAAAATAAAAAAATATTATATTAATTAAATTAGATATTAATTTAAAAATTAATTTATATATTTAAAAATCACTTTAAATATCAATAATTTTTTAATCTCTAATTTAATTAATATAATAATTAATTAATTTTATTTAATAATTTTTTAATATATATAAATAAGATTTTGATATCCAAAGTTTGACGTTGGATTGGTCATTGTGGGAACCATCACTCCCCTTTGATATTGAATTTTTAAATTAATATAAAAAAGTAAAATATTTTTAATGTTTTCTTTTCTTTTTACTCTAATAAGTTTAGTATTTGTAGTAAACGAATATCTCAAAAAGTGAAATTGGCTTTTCAATTAAATTTTTAATAAAAGGTAATTATAATTTAAAAACTTAATTTAATTTCTAAAACTAACTTTTAAAATATTTGTAGACGTGGTTAATTAATATTGAATTTTTAAATCAATTATTTTATCATCAACTATTTATAATTAATCTTATTAAAATAAATCAAACTCGCATTTTCTTTCAATAAACTCTTCCTTTACATTTCATTGTGATAAATTTACATCAAGTTGGAAATAATGGGTTTTACAGAACGCTAACATACGATATAGATAAGGGTATATTATTTCACTCCCATAATTTTTTTCATATTCTTAGAAATATAAGACGTTCTCACTTTGTCTTCTTGATTTATGAAAAAATATTTTTGGATTACGTAATTAAAAGTCTTTTTAAAAAAAATAAAATTACACAATGTAAAAGTCAAATTTTTTTATTTTTAGGATGTGCAATGTAAAAAAGTCATTTTGTATATGAAAAAAAAATTCTTCTTAATTATACAATTTAAAAATATTTTTAAATTTTACAATTTGTAAACTTTTTTAATTCTCGATTATGGAAAAAAAAACTTTTTTTACTTCTAAATTGTACGATAAAAATCATTTTTTTAATGAAAAAACTTTTGAATTATATAATATGAAATCTTTCTGCACAATTCTAAAGTCACATATTTAAATTTTATACACAATTAAAAAAAATTATACAAAAATTAACTTATAAATTACCTAATCTAAAGTATTTTTTAATTACATAATTTATAATATTTTTTTCTTTGACTTCATCCAACACACATAAATAAAAGTAGCCACAACGACAAAGGGGCAGCGATAGCAAGGAGACACTTTAGTGTTTTAACCACCCTGGGTGTACACAAAAGTTATAGGACTGCAAAAAGAAATGATTGAAAGAGAAAGGATATACAAGCCCATCTTGAATTAAGTGGGTAAGGTTTTCTAAAAGAATAAAAGAAATTTAAAGTTAAAAATATCTAAAAAAAAGAGTAAGTTATATTAAGCAGTCTTTCTGGTTTTATAAAAAATAATTAATTAATTTTTGGCAGTTTAAAAGATTTTAGTAATGTTCTAATAATTTTAAATTGTGTAAATAAATCCTTAGGAGTTAAATATCATCAAACGCTACCAAAAATTATTCACATAATATACTTTTTTTATGTGAAATATCCACTTATTTTATTCCTAAATCTTTTGTTTCTTCTTTTCCACCATTTTTTTATTATTTTCATTAAATAGTTTATTCCAGAATTCCTTAATATCATAAAAGGTAGAAATTATTAGTCTGTTCTTTTGCACATGTGTTGGCATTTTTCATACATTTTCCCCCACTCGTTTAGAACGTTACATCATGAATGTATAAAAGAAACCTAAAATATACTTGTTGCCAAGGACGATTGACCAGAATGGAGGTAAAAGTTCCACACAAGCCTGAATATATCCAAGTATCATGCTCACATAAAATGCATGATTAACAAAGAAATTTCCATCTTCATCTTATTCAACATTTGGTTCATGAGGTGGCTCCTCTACAACATTTGTCACATTAGTTCCTAAAATTTCAGAAAATATGGCTCGCTCTTCCCAGATATGCAAGGAGGTCAGGGAGGATCTGTACCAACCGAAAAGTTCATAGTAGCTCAAATGACTTTATAACGTTCTTCTTCGCAAACTTTCAAAATGGGTATGGAAAACTGGACATGATCAAGATTTTCAGAAGATGGGTTAGGATTAAAAAAATGTTTATCTCAAGAAGACTTAACAAATGGGGGAAAAGATTTGAATTTGTTAGATTCTTCGAAATGAGAAATATGGGAATGACTTTACAACGTTCTTCTTCGCAAACTTCCAAAATGGGTATGGGAAACTGGACATGATCAAGATTTTCAGAAGATGGGCTAGGGTTAAAGAAGTGTTTATCTCAAGAAGACTTAACAACTGGGGGAGAAGATTTGGGTTTGTTAGATTCTTCGAAGTGAAAAATGTGGGGAGGCTGGAGAGGGATCTAGACCAGATATACATTGGTAACAAGAAGTTGCACGTAAATATTCCGAGATATAGGAGGAGTGAGGTGGAATCCAAAAGGGTGGAGAGTGAAACTAGGGTGAAACATACGAAGAAGGTAAGGAACCCCAGAAAGTTGCAAGAGGAGGCTCATGTCTTTCATGAATGTCTTTCATGAACAGAAGAGAACAAAGGAGGTCTGGAAGGTGAAGACATGGAGAAAATCTTTCGTAGACGTAGTCAAAGATGAATCACAAAGGACTGGAAATGGCCAATCATCAAAACAAAACAACAGGTTTTACCTTGGGTGGAGTACAGTGTGATTGGCAGTTTAAAGAAGAGTTGGACTTTGAATAGCTGGGTGACGAATTTGTGAAAGGAGGTATGAGCATGGTTAGAGTGAGGTATATGGGGGATAATCTTGTCCTTCTTACTCTGCGAGAAGGGGTCAACATGGAGGAGCTGATTAATCTTAATAAGGAGTGGTTTGAGAGTGTCTTCCAAAACATCGAGCCATGGTCGGCGGAGCAGGTTGCGAGCCACAAAGTTGTGTGGGTGAGATGCTATAGGCTACCACTAACGTTTTGGAATAAGGATTGCTTTTCAAAACTGGTAGGTGAGGTAGTGTCCCTAGTATCCATAGACGAATCGACGACGATGTGGGAAAACTTGGAGTATGCGAAACTCCAAGTTCGCTTGCTTAAAAACTGTAATGCTAAAATGGCTAAGAGTACGAGGATTAATGATCAAACGATGAGTATTTACATTGAAGAAGAACACCCTACAAGATTCGGAGGTCAGTGTATGTGTCACCGGAATTTCTACGGTACTTCTAATAATGTCTCTTTCTCAAAGACCTATGTAGAGGAAACTACTCTATCGGTGTCTAGCGGTGAGGTGAAGGTCACGTGTGGAGGGGAGGTCCGTTGTTCAGAGGAGGAGATGGATGGAGGAGAGGCTCTAAGTGCGAATAGGATAAAAGTTTCCTTTTCTAAGGGAGTTGCTATGAAAAGAGCTGATTTACAGATAAAAGAATCTTTGTTATTCACCAAAGAGGAAACTAAGGGCCATAAGGAGTCTGTGGAGGCTGCTTTTATTAATCAGGCTAAAGAAGCATATTCCTTTTCACAAAATTACCATTCTGTGCATGTTGAGTTGGCTAAGTTGGTGGTGGATGTAGAATGTAGGGGTTCTCAGAGAGAGCCCAATGCCTCTTTGGACCAAGAGCGGAAGCAAGAGGCCTCTGAGTCCTAGGGGAGTCTCTGGAGAGTGCAATATGAAAAAGATAGATACGTTCTCTATTGGAAGGAAGAATGGTTCAGAGGAAGACGGTGATGGAAGTCATGCAGGAGGCTCGGAGTCACCTAATTGCATGGAAGAAGGATGTGGATCAGGCAATTGGTCGAACTATCCCAATCCTAACCAAGCAATAGGGCCTCTCGTGGAGATAAGGAATCAAGTAGGTTTGAAATTGCAAAGTTCGCTTGAAGCAGAGGAAGTAGAAGTGGGAAATACATGCAAAATGCCTCCATGACGGTGCAAGATGAAAGGGCTTAGCGAGTTGGGGGAGCCAAGCACCCACCCAAGGCGGTCCGTCAGGTTGAGCGAGAGATCGTCTCAGGTGAGGAAGAAGTTGCTGCCCAGAGAAGGCTTGTTAACAACATCCATTTCTGCTGGGGACATTAACAATTGTAATGCTCGAGTTCGCAAACCTGAAATTAAGGAGGAGCCAGCTAAATTATGGGATCTAGGAAAACAGATTGGGCTCGCTTGCCGTGGGGAGGAAGAGGATGTGGTCCAAGAATTCCAATGTATGGAAGTGAGATATTTGAAGTTTTTGAAGAATTTAGAGGTGGGTAATTTGAATGGTATTATGCTGATTTTTAATTTAAATATAAGAGGTTTGGGGGAAAGAACAAAAGTAAGGTATATGAGGTGGTGCATATCTACAGAGGAAGCAGAATTTGTGTGTCTCCAAGATCAAAAACAGTAGAAGTTACGGATGTTAGGTGCTACTCCTTATGGGGGAAAACAATATCGAATGGATTCACAATGGAGGGGATAATGGAAATTGAGGTCTTCTTTCTAGGTGGCACAAAGAAGCTTTCAGCTATGAAAGCCACTCAATGGGGAAGGGTTATATAGCTATTGTGGCCAACATAAAAAATCTGCCCACAAGTATTGTGTGGTTAATGTGTACGCGATGTGCACCTTGAAAGAAAAGAAACTTCTCTGGGGAGGAATTGTCTAGTTGTAAAGAAGCTTCTCAAATTGCTGCGTGGTGCTTTTGTTGGGACTTTAATGAAATAAGTAGTTGAGCCGAAAGGCAAGGAGCAGATAAGGGTGACTTTACCAGTGAGATAAAAGGCTTCAATGGTTTCATTAAATCAAACATGTTATTGGACCTGCCTATTGTGGGGAAAAAATATACATGGTTCAAATCAAACAGAATGGCAAAGAGTATGATCGATAGAGTTATCGTAACTGAAGAATGGTTGCAGTGTTGGCCTATGTGTAAGAAATATGTCCAACGGAGGGAAGTGTTTGATCATTGTGCTTTGATGATTAAGTGTTTGGATAAAGACTGAAGTCTCAAACCTTTTAGATCTATTGACGCTTGGCATTCAAAAAGGGGCTTTGATGGGATGGTGGAGGAAAGGTGGAAGTCCTACTTAAGCCAAGGAAACGCCATAAAAGGGCTCAAGGAAAAGTTCAAACTCCTGAAGGCTGATTTAAACACATGGAATATGGACGTCTTTGGGAATCTGAATTCTATTAAGATGTCTATTATGCAGGATATTGAGAAATATGACTACCAAGATTGTAATGGTCAACCTGTGGAAAGTGAGAGGCAGATTAGAACCGATCTGGTAAGGAAGCTTTGGGAGACTGACTCAAAGTTAGAATCTCTTCTCCGTCAAAAGGCTAGAACCAACTGGTTCAAATATGGTGACTCTTGTTCTAGATTTTTCCATTCGTCATTAAGGTGGAGGATACTAAGGAATGAAGTGAAGGGTGTTGAGGTTAGGGGCTTTTGGTGTGAGGAGCCTAGCACTGTCTGTTTTGAAGCAAAGAAGCCTTTTGAAACCAGATTTAAAGCAACAAAAGATTTTGGGGTTAGACTTGATGCGGTTGAGTTTAAAACCCTCTTACAGAAGAAAGTTTGTGTTTGATAGAAGTCTTTTCTGAGGAAGAAGTTAAGGAAGTCGTATGGCAATGTGAAAGTTCAAAAAGTCCTGACCCAGATGGTTGGCTAACAACGAATCACGTGTTTAATTTTTTTGAGAATGTTTATAATGAATTGATTGAGTTGAAGGTAGTTTATAAGTGTTAACTTGTAACAAAAATCATATATCAATAAACATATATTTTGTATAGAAAATTGAAAAAACAAGTGAAAAGCATGTTAAATTGCTCTCCAACTCCAACTGCACATAGAGAGAAGGAAGAAAAGAAGAAATCTGCATAAATCTTGCAGGAAAGGGTAGAAAAACAAGCAAACAAGAATGGAGTAAAAGGAGTAATCTGCCCAACACAGAACGAATGACTCAGCGGATTGAGTCTAGAGAACAAACTTCATAAAAGAAACTCAAAATGTTGAGCGCTTCTACATACGCTGAGTGGATTGAGGCCAGAGAAATTGTAATCAAGAGAAGAAATGATTGAGAGAATGTTGAAGGGATGAGTGCAGAGCACCCTTACCCATGAAGAAAGCCCAAATTCGCTTAGAAAGAGCTTGAAACCATTATGCACCAAAGTTAAAAGAAAAGGGATTTCGCTTGAAGCCAAAGTCAAGCTAAATTTACTTCATGGTTAACAAAGGTCACTGTTGGGCTTAGCTTGGAGCGAATCCCTGGAAAATCTTTGAATTTGAAGAACCCAAGAAGCCGAAAGATTACTTAAGGATGAAGAAAGTCAATTTGTTGAGCGTGGCCTACACTAAGCGAATGTTGAATCTCATTCTAAAATGTTATAAATAGGGACCTTGGGATAACATTCCAAACCATCAAGGAAGAGAGGCATCGAGAGGCATAAGAGAGAAATCATAAGAAAACCTCAAGGTTGAAATATGAACAAGATTCTGGAGGAAAGGATCAAAAGCCTGACCTGGCCAAATATATTCAAATGATTCATGTTTATTATTCTTTAGCTTCTAATACTTGAGCATTCATTGTAATATTTCATTATGAGTTGCTAAATCTACCATGTTGGGATTGAATAAGCAATGTGATATTCCCTAAGTTATTGTTGTTTATGAATATTTTTGTTTTTCTTTGAAATTCAAATTCCTTGGATTTGGTAGTGTGCTTAATGCTCAATAGCGAGGAACGATCATTGATTGCCCGTAGAACATGAATGAGGTCGAAAGGCGATTTCATGTATCTGAACCTTCTTCAACCAGCCATAAGACTCAATGGTCGCAGAACGCGGAGCTGAGACTATGATGAATTGTTTCATCTTAATTCATAAATAAGCTATAACATTGACGTATTGTTCTAGATAACCTTGCACGAGAAATCGATTTAGTTTGGCCATAAGGAGTTTGAATAAACATAACATTCATAAGTAACAGTAATAAGGGAGATTCACAAAACTCTTTTGATCCCAACATTATGTTATTCCTTTACTTAATTTTTTTGTCGAAATTTCACTCATCGATCTAAATATCATAGTACTATTATTATAATTATTTATTTACAAAATATATGAAATCAACCTCTATTTACTCATCACTTTATTTGGAAATATATATTTACTGTGATAAATATTAATTTCTCGTGGATACGACAACCCTTAGTTTTACTACAGTTGACTTGGACCACTTACCGAGTAAACAAAAGTGGAACTTAAAGAGTCCCACCAACAATAGGTCTACTCCTTTAGGTGTTGTTAGGAATATTCAAAATGAAAAACATTGTCATTGAAAAAGAGGTTGACTTTTATCTTGTAGGTCTTTACATGCTCTTCTGGGTTAGACGATCCATTGTATCTTTTAGTGCTCAGATGTCTTCCACATAGGGCGAAAGTGGACGACCCGACCTTGGTAGTAAAAGGGTGGTTGTTGTTGGTACATTTATGTGTGAAGGTACTTTGTATAGAACGTCAAACTTTAGTAATAAGAAGCAAAAACTACCCCTGGTTATCTGGATTATATATCTCTACCATTAAGCATATTTGTGAGTTGCTTCATGTGCTCAGCCAATTGCTTGTAGGTGTTGATATCACTCGAAATAGATGGCCTAATCCATGATTCAACCACTTGGTTTGTGTCACGGGCCACGATTTTATTATTGTCTTCAACATTGTGATGTTTTCATTCTCAAACCAAAACACTCAACTTGTCGTGTTGGGCTTGAAGTTCAGTATGATGTTGTTGAAACTCAACTGATGTTGTTATCGAACAATCTTAAGATATTTGCTCAATTGGATTTGAAGGTTTACTTCCACACATAAATCATGCTCAACTCTTCTATTGCATGACTAAAATCATGGTTTGCATTGGTTCACCATTCTTTTAGAGGTGTTGATGTAAAATTAGATTTTTTGGCTTCTTTTTTGTTGTAGTTTTGTATGTTGCGGAAGAATGGACTTGAAAGTGACATCAATGGTTGAATTGAAGTGTAGAGAAGATGAAATGAAGAGGAGAGGTAGAGGCTTAGAAGAGGCGTGACCAACTTCTAAGAAGATTCAAGCAAAACACTAATAGAAGTGCAAACTTGAGAGTGGGAATTTGAAGACAAATGAGCTAGCAACTTGGGCAACATTTCATTATCAATTCAAATCTGATTTACAAGGGAGCTAACACTTGTATTTATAGTGCTATGGGTAGTTAATGTGCAAGTTTTAACCCTAAAAACTCTTCAGATGGTCTAGAGTTGCATTGAGTCCAAGGAGGCCCAATTGTAACTCTAGTTAGACTCTTTCCTTTTCTATTTACACCCTACTCTAATTGGCCCAATACATGGCCCATGAAAATTGGCATAAAACATGGTCCAAGAAAATAGTCTAAATACAAGCCCAAAATAAAGTATACACTACCCTGTATAATATTTATAAAACTAGATAAAAATGGAAGAACATTAACTCTCCCTGAAGTGAGAGTCTTCTAAGATATTTTTTTCTACTTCCAATCTTCTTAGCAAAATGTTTTGAGGTTGGATGGGTTTTCATCAAGTGTTCCGTGTGTGTTTTGAAACTGCTCACTATTAATAAATGATCCATTTTATCATTAGATGTAGAATAGATGATATTATGACATCTATTAAGCACCAAACTTCGGTGGCTTAATTTTTTTTTACTTAATCTGAAGTCAAATATTCTTAAATAAGTTAAAAACTAATTTATTAATTTTATTAAATACACTCTAAATATGATTATTTCTAATGAAATATCAATATAAAGTCTTACTATTAAAATGTTTATATTGGAATAAACATTTTTATGAATAAAATGAATAAATTTAAGTTATATAATAATGTAAAAATAATTAAAATTTAATGCCATTTAACCCTTTATCTTACTTTTGAAAATTTCTGATCTTACTTTATTCCTTCCATTATTAAAAAAAAATTCTCATGTTATAATATTATATATATTTCATTAAAACAACATGTATATGATCATGGATATATAACTCACTTTAATGTTTTCACTCTATTATTTAATGACACGTACTTAAATGGATTAAAATATATTGATTCATTAAAGTACATAGTCCTCATTTATGTGGCTCATGTCTAATTTACTTACTCTTGATTTGGGTAAACATTTCATGAAAGAGTAAATGTGCCTTAGAAGTATGTTAGAGAAAGAATCTCTAGTGAATTTATTTTTATTAAAAAACACTTTGGAGTTGTTCAAAGGATAATGTAACATAAGAGTGGTATGTAACTTTATAGGTTAATCTACCCACTAAAAAGGGAAAACATAAAAAAATAGTGTAAATGCGAATTTTGAAAATTATAAAAAATTGGTAAAAAAGAAGTTACAGTTGTCTAAGATCAAGAAAAATACAATAAATATATTATAAAACATTAATTTACCAAAAAAACATTAAATCAATAGTATTCCGTATTTTAAAAGGAAAATACTATTTGATATAATTTTTGATGTGATAGTTTTAAAAGAAATATAAAAAAATAATAGTATTAGAAATTGTAAAGTAACTATTAAAAAAAAAAAGTGAGTTATAAATGTAAGATCCTTCATTTTAACATCATGAAACGGTTTTTCAAATCGGAGAAACCTTATCCTAACCCAGTTAATCCAAGAATACAATGCTAAATGGACACTATATCAACTGGTTCTAACAATTCTGCACACAAAATAAGGTCCTCTGTAAGCGCCACCACCCCATTAGGAGGGAGAAACAGAACCCTGTTCATAACTTTTTCACTGGGCAGTGAACTGTTTCTCAGAAGGTGGAGAAAAATAATTTGTCCTATAGACAAAAAAGTGATCCTTAGATTCCTTTCCAACTTCCTTGGATTATTCTCTCTTCCCACACAACCACTTTAGTTGGATACTATTCTATCCCAACTCATTCATCAGATAGCATCTTTACAACCATGAGAGCCACTGCAATCACTATAAATCCCTCGTTTTCTCCACCCTTTTGTTCCTCATCGTCTTCTCCACACCCTACTAGATTTCAACGTTTTAAGTCCGCAGAATTAAAACCCATCACTCTTTCTTGTATAGGCGCACGGTTGTGCTCTTTTCAGGGGTTGAAAGCTACTGGGGGTAGAAAAAGTTTTGTGCTTGAGGCTGGAAACATCATCACGGCAGAGGTTGATTCTCTTGGAGAAGGGGAGAACGAGGGTGCTTTGCTTGGCTCCGAGAATGAGGGCAATTCAAGACCTCGGAGAATCGCTCTCTTTGTTGAACCTTCTCCCTTTGCGTGAGTCCCCTTTGTTGCTGCTTTTGATTTGCTCTTGGTTGTGCTTAGTGTCCAATGCTTCATTGAATGTGGGGTGTTTGATAGACCTTGTTGCCTTTTGCCTTGGTTGTTTTGCAACTTAAGAACCGTAATAACAGGGCAAGTGTCATGCTGCGCTCAAGGAATCAACTTGTTGGTATGGCTTTAGAGTTGACTTTGTGGCATTTGATGAATTGACTGAGTTAGTGTGTAGTTTTATGTCAAGTGACATGGGCAAGGTTTTTAAGTCGGAGCTTGCAACTGCATTTTTTGCCGTAATGTTGAAGTGTTTTTTTGAGGTCTCTGCAATTGCATCAGTTGTATTTCTCCACAATTTTTTGCAATATCGCTAATCACAATGTAACTGGGATTGTATCACAATTTAAAACACTAGTCATAGCTTTTTATGATGTCAAAGTTCCACATTTGGTTAATCTGAGTTTATATGTGGGGTAATGTGTTGATAATACATACTATAACTAGTTGTTCAAAGAATACAGAAACAGTTTTTCAGTTTTTTTGTCTTTTAACATGCTATTGCTACTGTACTCAGCCATTGTGTTGCATATTCTGTTATGAAGTTGGATTTAAATGATGTTCTGTTGGAATTAAGATTGCGTCAAATTAATTGAGGTGATTCTGTGTTTGTCTTTTTCCAATGTCTATTCGATTAGCGTAGTTTAACAATCAGAAAAGTTTGATGTTAGCAATTTTATCGTGCTGCATCTTAGATTTCCGAATACTTGGTGTAAAATAGTGTTTAGTATATGCAAACATGTATGTACCTAGACATTAACTGTGGGAACTTAGATGAGCAATTGCTCTACGAAGGTTCTAGCTTCTCTCTTCATTGCACTCCAAATGGGTTTGAACTATACTATGCATTATTCATTCTTCAGAAGATGTGTGGTATCAGCAGCATACGAATTCAGGAAAAATATGTTTTTAAAATTATGTCTATTTTGCAGATATGTCTCAGGATACAAAAACCGGTTTCAAAACTTCATCAGATGCCTTCGTGAAATGGGGGATGAGGTAACTTTTTATACTTATGTTTCTATGTTGCACATGTTTATTTACATTATCCAGAAAACTCAAAATTTAGATTAGATAGCTTCTGCGCATTACAGTCATAGTGCTTACACATTTTTCCTGTATTTTTTTTTCTTTTACATCACATGCTAACTAGTTATGTTTATTTGTCTGTTATAGGTGATGGTTGTGACAACACATGAGGGAGTGCCCCAGGAATTTCATGGAGCCAAATTAATTGGATCTTGGAGGTTGCTAACACTGATCTCTTAGTTTCTTAGCTCATTTTTCACTTTCTCAACCCTTTTTTCTACTTGTAATACTAATTTTTTTTGTTTTAAATCACAATTTTTTTATCTTTCTGTCGTGAGGTTATCTATTTTTTCTTAATTTTATTCGTTGCATATTTTTGTCAACTGTCATTCCCCTGCCTCATATTCTGCTGTTATATATTTGTGCACTCACTCTTAAATTTCTCTAGTATCATTGCTTTAGGATTTTTAATATTTTGATATCCGATTTAGAATGTGAAGACATTTTGACATTTTCTACTATCATTCCTTCCTAGTTTTATTGATTGAGATGCTCTCTAAGGATATGATTACCATTGTGGATACGCATGAGGAAATATCTGTGCTTGAATTACACAGTGGAGGCTCTATTATAGAGTTAATATATAATCACAAGAATCATAAATATCCTAATGTAATTACGAGATTTTCTATGTAGAAGAAGAGAAAAAGAAGCATATGAAATTTATGTTTATAACCGTTGTAATTTCTATGTTTGCAAGATTTTATTGGTCTTTTTACACAATCAACACTTTTTCCAATTACTAGCACGACCATGTTTTTTATACTAACAGTTTGCATTTATACCAAAACACAATGAGAAATGCAGCTTTCCCTGCCCTTTGTATCAGAAGGTACCTCTCTCCTTGGCACTTAGTCCAAGAATAATTTCAGAGGTAGCCCGGTTTAAGCCTGACATAATTCATGCATCGTCGCCAGGCATAATGGTTGGTCTGCAATTCCTCTATATTTTCATTTGTTAAATTTTTTGGGGTTATTATGGATTGTGTAGTGTAAAGACTTATTTGCCACATTACGTATCTAATGCTGGCTTAATTTCAGGTTTTTGGAGCTCTTATCATTGCAAAACTACTGTGTGTTCCTATTGTCATGTCCTACCACACCCATGTACCTGTGTGAGTTCTATTCAATTTACAGATTTTCTGAATATATTTACCATTTTAGTTTTCATGTTGTTAACTATTTGACAAGTTTATCAAGTAGTATTACTAGAAAGTCCAAGTATAGTTTCCCAATAGATTTGCGTGTGTTTAACCAATTGTGCAATTTTACTAGTTCTTTTACAAAAGACTTAACTAGAGATATTCATTAGAATTAGATGGTGAGGTAATTATAAATTAAAAGCATTCAAAACAACCGAACTTTAAATTATATAACCTGCCTAGGATAAATATTCACGGGGTTGGATCTCATGAAGTCATCTCAATACACTTTCTCTAACCAATACATCTCCAACATGACCCAACATTCACACAACAAGTTCATTAGCCCTAATTCCTAAAAGGCGAGTTCTAAATTTTAATGCAAAAATACCAATTCTTTAATTCTTTTTACACAAAGTTTGCATGAGGATCAAGTGTTATAAAATGCCTCAGAGATAATATAGTATGTATGTCTAATATTATACCCCTAAGCTGCATAGTCTTGAGGACCAAGTTCTAAATACTTTTTATCAACAAGGACCAAGTTCTAAATCATTTTCCAATATTTAAAATCAACCCAAAGCATAGTTGATTAAGCCATACAACATTGCATTACACCCTGGTGGCTAGGCCTGTCTCCAAGCCATGGAACTCTAGCATCAAACTGAGCACCTATTATCATGTAATCATCATGTACCTGCAGAGAAAGAAGGGACAACTTATGCAAGATATTAAACCATGATCCTGAACTGTCCTTGGCGCAGAGGCCATTGGTAGCCTAGCGAACTTGTTAACACTCTCGCTGGGCGAGGCTTTTGATCGTTGGGTGAAAGGCTAGAGTTGACTTCAACCTTCCATGGCTTCAAGCTTCCATTTCTCTAAAAAATTGATAAATAGTAACCACTTCTATAACCAAAAAATGTTTAAATGACTTTTAACAGCAAAATGAAGTTTATAGCATGAATACAAATACAGAGGTCAAATGCATATGATAAAATAATTTATTATTACACTTATCACATGTCACTTTTGCTTATAATTATTCTGATATGACATGATGCTATGATGTCAGAAGTGATCTATGTTAAATCATATATTACTTATGGCTGATCTTGTTTAGTTTCCAGGTACATCCCAAGATATACCTTTAGCTGGTTGGTGAAACCCATGTGGTTGATCATAAGTATGTATACTTTCTTTCTTATTCTTTCTAATTTGGACTCAAATATTGATAAACAGAACATTAATTTTTTTTATGTAGAATTTCTTCACAGAGCAGCTGATCTGACTCTGGTTCCATCTGCTGCCATAGCGGGGGATCTCCTAGCAGCTAGAGTCACAGCAGGTGAACATAAAACCCCCTTATCTAGTCTTTTTAGCTATTCTTAATTGGTAATAGCATCTGAAAATATGCATTTCTCGGTGTGCCTACTGTTATGCTGCAAAAATTTGACGGAGTCTTTCCCGTGTTGGAATCCAGCTAACAAGATTCGTCTTTGGAACAAGGGTGTTGATTCTGAAAAATTCCATCCCCAATACCGCTCCTATGAAATGCGATTAAGACTAAGGTTTGGACCTTCCTTTTTTCCTTTTTCACTTGTGTTCGAGTTTTGTTAATGATGGCATTTCATCCTATTCTTAAGCATTTGTCATGCAGCGATGGTGAACCGGAGAAACCCTTGATAGTTCATGTTGGACGGCTTGGAGTAGAGAAGAGTTTAGATTTTCTCAAAAGGTAGTGAACATCATTATGAAATTTGCATAACTTTGAGAAGTATTTGCATTCAAAATTTCCAGTCAATCTTAAAAATCCAGCATATGAACTAAGAGCAGCAAAAACTGCTTATTGTTGGTTACTGATGTATCAATGCTAAAAGAGGACTAATTGCTTTTGGCAGGCTTATGGATAGGCTTCCTGATGCCCGAATTGCTTTCGTTGGCGATGGACCATACAGGTGACTAGTTCTGACACCCCTTCTAAAAAAACCCTGTTTGGTGCTTTTGTCCACATCTCATGCTTTTATGATATATATTTTACTCCCCTAACTCTATAGATAAAGCAATGTTAACATAAAGACTTTGACAACTTCTAGTAATATGAGTTAACTACCAGGGAGGAGCTAGAGAAAATGTTTGAAGGTATGCCTGCAGTGTTCACTGGGATGTTAGGAGGGGAAGAACTGTCCCAAGCATATGCTAGTGGAGATGTGTTTGTCATGCCTTCAGAGTCAGAGACACTTGGTCTTGTGGTTTTGGAAGCCATGTCTTCAGGGATACCTGTGGTGGCAGCACGTGCTGGAGGTATTCCCGATATTATCCCTGCAGATCAAGACGGAAAAACTAGCTATCTGTATAATCCTGGAGATCTTGAAGATTGCTTGAGCAAACTAAGGCCACTTTTGCAGAACAAAGTGTTAAGAGAAACCATGGCAAAAGCTGCGCGTGAAGAGATGGAGAAGTATGATTGGAAGGCTGCCACACAAAAGATTCGCAACGAGCAATACAATGCTGCCATTTGGTTCTGGCGCAAGAAAAGGGCTCAACTGTTGAGACCCTTCCAATGGCTGTCAAAACGGTTTTCCCCATCACCACAAGTCAACTAAGGTAATGCAACCTCACCTTCCAAGCTTAGGCTGGTTCCTTGCATTGGATTCACGGAAGACTTGTTTGAGATAAATGTGTAGTTGATAGTTTAATGCATTCATCTCTTTTTGAATGTAAGGAAACATACATTATAGTGGCTTGCACCCTATTTGCCATTATAAAGGGGATCAAGATCAAGGCCACAGATTTGATCCTTCATGCCCTATTCTATCAAATGAAATATTTGAATGCAAAATCATATTAGATTATAGGATCATCATAAGAGGCAAAATCATATATTTGATTTCACAAGGTACATGTGCAATCAAGAACATATAACTAGTATTTATTCACGTTGTGAAACACAAATATGTATGGGTGACAAAACACAAAATAATGGATGGCCAAGGGAAAGAACTCTGATGCATGATCATTGGTGCTTTTAGTGCTATTATTTTAATCAAAATTAGATTAATCTTGGTAATCCTTTAAATGTAAAACTTACCCAAGAGACCAACACGAAATTGACAGGACAAATCTCTGTTCAATAAAAGTGCAGTAGTCACTTTTGTCCAACAAAATCTGTTCAATAATAAGACTAATAAAAACAAGTGGTATTTCCTTTGCCTAGGCAAAGAAGTTTCCTGTACCCAAATTGTCTAGGACATAATACGATTAAGAATGGAGAAAAAAAAAATACCAGTTTGAACTGTTAGAAAGAAAATGGCACGGGAGCTTTGGGTGTTTCATCCTACACCCCCAACAAATTTCTCCCTGCACCCCATCATTTTCGGAATAGACTGTTTTACTTCTTTTAAAAATGACTTTATGAATTCTGGATTTATCATTCTGGAAGTCAAAAAACTGTTTCAGAATAAATATTCCAGAATAGTCTTTTGGTCTTCCAGATTTCTTATTCTAGAAACACCTTTTCTTTTTGAAACATCCCCTATTCTAGAATCACCCAAAACAATCAAGGATAATTTGGGTATATTGAAGAATGTAGAGGTGCAGGAAGAAAAATGTAGGAGTGGAGGAAGAAACACCCTAGACGACCTTTTGGACTTCAAATGCTCTTAAAACACCAATCTCCTAACAGGCTTCTTCTTTCTGCACTCCCACAATTTTCGAAATGACCATTTTATCCTTCTTAAAGTGATTTTTGGATTACCCATTCTGAAAATTTTCTAAAACACGCTTTTTGGAATTTTTGGAATATGATTTGTGGAATTTCTAAAATAGGATTTCCATAACAGTAAACAGAATTGCTAATAGGTATGAAGAACATAATAAGTTTTTTTGGAACAAACTTTCTAGAAAATATATATCTTATTAATAAATTTTCTGAAATGAATTTTTTAGAACAAACTTTTTTTGGCAACTCGTTCTCTCTCTCTTCTACCCCTTTTCTTTTGCAACTGTGATGAGTAGCAGCAGCAACAATGGAAGTGGTGGCAGCAGCACTGGTATCGTGTAGTGAAAAAGGATAATTTAGTCTTTTTCAGTTAATAGTAGGATACAGTAAGTCATGGTGGTGGTGCAGGAAGCAAAATCCCTTGTAGCATCATAACAAATCCAGTCCAATCACATAGACACCTCCTAAAATATAAAAATATATTTCAAAATACTCATTCAAAATAAAATGAAAAGTGTCCAAAATTTTATGAAGGTAAGAACCGAAAAAGAATGAAGAGACTCACTGGCTAAAGAATGGCACAGACCTAACAAACAGAGAACAATGGAACAAAAACACAAGAAAGCCATCAAAACTTGCTATGTTACTTCTTTGCCTTTTTTTTTACTCACCTTCTTCTCTTAAATAAAATTATAGAGTTTTTATGCTTTTTGATATTTTCAATACTTTCCCTTTTCATGGTAAAATAGGGAGAGAGAAAAGAGAACAGCCATTTATTCTGTCTCCCTTGCTTTCCTTTAAAAGTGCAAAAATTCAAAAATGCATGAAGAAAGTTAGCATCTTTTCACTGTCATAATGGGATCACTCTTTTGATAAGTAAATGATCCTCATCAACTATAATCACATTCCATATAATTATTACAATCACTCATATATTGAGTCAAAATGTAAATTATTAGTTACACTTTTCTGGCGTCAAGCAATTCACGTGCAAAGAATATGGTGATATTACTCATTCAGGACTTAAGTTTTACTTTCATTTCACCTTTTGTGTACACACTTGATTACTATAAAGTAATCATAATATTTTTTTACATTTCTTTATTTAACTTCCCTTTTACACTCTCATTATTTGGTTAACTTCTATATTCTATCTACTTCTTTAGTTTATCTTTACTTTTTTTAAATGTGAATAGACATGGAATATCTCTCTTTCTCCAACTATTCATATAGAAATAGCACCAGTTTGTATAGTAAGGAATCTTTCTACAAGTAGCAATCGTAAATATTTTTATTGATTAACAGAACAGCACATTCTGAATCAATTTAATAGAATATCATATTATTATAGTAAATGTGGTTAATAGATGCGATATAAGTGATAAATAATCTAGTATTTTAAATATGAAATTATGAGTTTAATTTCTAAATATTTATTGTGTCGGTCAGAATCGGACGAATTTTATAAGTCTGATTGATCGACATATTTAAAATGCATCAAGACGAGAAGAAAATTAACAAGCCTGAACTGTACAAAAAATAATTAGATAATACGTTATTAATCGTTATTCAAATGTTAATTCAGTCCAATAATAACAGATTCGTAATAAGTATATAAATAGTTACAAGTTTTGAGAAAAAAAATATGTCATTATTTGTCAAGAATATAGTTGAGCGTCGGAACATTTTTTTGCAGGTGTCATCCCAACCGAAAGCCTACGAAGAAAGTAGAGCTTGAGTGGAGTGGATGAGTAAAAACTAAGGAAATAAGTTAAACTAGTCCAAGAAGTGCAAGGAAGACTTTGAACCAACCAAGACAAAAAAAATAAATTGTTTATCCGTTTCCCTTCATCCTTTTGTACAATAACGTTTATAAAAAAAATGTTTATTACAAAATCATTTTTTAGATAAAATTTAGTAACTCGATTAAATTTCTAATTTTTAAAAAAATACAAAAATGAAAAAAAAGCATAAATGGAAAGCGACTAAATATGTTTATGTAATGAAAACGAAGAGAGACACATGACATCTTTAAAAAAATTTCTTCATAAAGACTTTTAGAGAAGAATAAAATAAAATGAATTTATCTGAAAATTAAAATTATCTCAAATGAGTTTCTTCATAAGTTAAAAAAAATAATTAACTTAAATATAATCTAATTTATAGAATTTCACCGATATAATTTTTTTATATTTTATTTTTTAACATGTAAATAAGTTATTTTTATTTTTTAAAATTATGGAGAAATTTATCAAAATTTCATAAAGTAGTACATTTAAAATATTAATTGTATTGTTAACCTTCTCAAATTCATAAGATAGTTATTTATTAAGGAAGATATGCCTAATTATACGTTATTATTTTAACACTTCATATGGACTTAAAGTTTGGTTTCAATTGTTAGAGAGTTTTGACATGAAACAGCATTAGTTTCTTTATTTTATTTTATTTTTCTAATCTCAATTTTGTTGCCCTTCATACTAAGCTCTTTCAAACCAGTCTAATGAAAACATTTCAAATCAAGGTCATAAATCTAAGCTTCCAATTAAAAATGTTCTGCTGAGAATAATGATTTATCAGTAACACTTGCATGTATCATGGTTCTTCTCCATCAGAAGTAGATGAGTGAGCTTTACTAAAACTTCTTTTAAAATTGTTGGAAGGAGAAACTCAAGATGTTTACACACAAAAATTAAGGAGAAATCTTTAATGGTAGTAAACTAAAATTATTGTAGTTGGAGATTAGTGACCAAAATTTTAGCAACCGTGTGAATAACTTTGACTGGTGTTATAATAATTCAGAATGGTCCTTCAAGTGTTTTCTTCTTGTTAATAAACCCTAGGAAAGTTGGTCATAGAATAGTTAAGTCCTTTAATAATAGTGACATAGTGTAATTTGAATGAAGGTATTGCACCATGAAAAGGAAGACATAAAAGGAATTCCAAGCATATAATCATATTGCCTACGCAAATAAAACAGAGAACAACTCATACCACCAGCTTTTAGCATGTCATGGTGTTCCCCAACCAAAGATCACTTTGTCAATAAAAAAAACCCTAGTGCATTATTATAGTTCTTTTTTCTTTTATGCATCATAGTTTACAAGAAATGTCTCCTCAATAAGACTGTTTTCTTCCTTATTAGAGTGGCTTTCATGTTAGACAATCCCATCAACCACACTTTTTTAATATTAGTCAATGTTTCGACTTCAAATTTGTTGATATAAAATCACTAGAGTCAATTACCATATCCAAGATATTATTCGTTTTGAAATATAAAGTTCCGTCACAGTTTTATTTTTACAAAAATGTTTTGATAAATTAAAAGAGAAATATGTATATAAATTGTTCTTTATTTCAAGTTCTAAACGAGATTAGGTTGGAGATATGAAACATAAACCAATTTTATAAAAAAAATAAAAAATTAAAAAAATTAAAATTTAATCAACTCAAGAGTGTTAGTTAACTTCATTATTTACAACATATTTATTCTGAGATATTATTAGATATCTTAATTTAATTTTGTGATTTTTCCTGTCTCATATTATTTTTAAGAGATTTATTTCATTTAAATGTTATTTAATTATTGATAAAATATATATTTTAAATTTTATTATTATTATTATTATGTATCAAGATTTTAATCTTATTTTTTTTTTATCTCATATCAGTGTATGAGATGAAGAAATAAAATCATGTCTTATAAGTCGTGAATAACTCTTAAAGAAGGAATTTTGTGATAATTTATAATGGAGAAACTTTTTGGGTTGCATTATTATTGCTTCATAAGTTTTTGGTTTGAGTGGGTGGGACCAAAATTGTAGGTGGAAGCAGAGTGACGAGTACTGTGCCTTTAACAAAGGTTGCAAAAGCAACAACAGTTTTAGTGCCTACAATTACTAACACCAATAACAAAAGCACCAACAAATAAATAATTCTTTCTATTTCTTTTTATTAATTTTTTATCTATTTTTTGAACCGTCCAAATTCTATGATTTTGGGAAATATAACCAAAGATGAAAAGCCACAATGTTATATATATCTGAGAACTTTTCTTTAAGCATGTTACTCACTCTTTGTTATTTACTCAATGTAGATGGATAAAATATTGGCTTAATCATTTTTTAATGGCAGTCAAAAAATATATACTTTTTGCCACGCATCATGGCTATAAGATCAACTTTTTTAGTTGAAAATGATTGTTAACATCAATTCTAATTTAACACTGCGAATGAAAAAGTTTATGTGGTCTCAATATGAAATTTTCAATATCGTTTAGCTTTTGGTAAATCATGATCAATAGTTAATGATTGAAAAATAAAAAATATAATATCAATTTTTAATTATACTCACTTGTTATATATTTAGCACGAGTTTTTGCACCACTTTTATGTCTTTAAACCCTTGGTTTAGTTCTTGGAAAATGTAGAATGTTAAGTAATATATATATGAAATTAAAAAAATATTTTTAAAATTGAATTTGGTCCATTAAGTTATTTATCCAACTATCATTCGGAAACTTTGTTATCAAATACGTGAAATGACACATCATTTGTCACTTTAATATTATTCACTTAATACTCAATGATAAAAGAGACTACACATTTAGAGATGTTTTTTTTAACATATTATCTACTAAATTTAAGATTTAAAAAAAAAGTAAAAAATAAAATATCTTTAAAATGAGTAAGGGTAAACAAAAAAGAAATCTACTTATTTTAATTTAAAAAATGAAAATTTAAAGTAAGCACAAACATAATAAATATTATTATTAGAGATGTTAAAATAGTCCATCCAACCCACTTTGATTGAACTAACCACTTAATAAATTTGTGTTGACAAGGTTGAACCTCTATTAATAAATCATTTTTATATGTTTTAAAAAATTAAAAAAGAGATGTTTTGTTAAAAAAATTATTTTTATACAAGAATATGATATATAAATTAGAATGAATATATACTTTTAAATAAAATAATATTTCTTTCAATAAAGAATATAGTTATCACTCTATAAAGCAAACCAATATTAATTATAGTCAACATAATAAAAAAATTCATTATCACATATCTCGAATTATTATATACTAAATAACTTTAGAAGGAGAGAATGACACACATTCCACAGCATACATATTATGCATTAGGTCATGTCAAACCCTAATGTTGGGTCACAAGATCTCCAGCTAAGACCATGTTTGGACACTGATAAAAGTTAATGAACCAAACACTCACTATGAAGATAAACTCAAACGATGTTAAAACAAACCCAGATTATGTCACTACACTCATTAGCTATCTAAGTGATGAATTATATAAGAAATGCTTGAAAAATTTTCAATGATTTTAGTTGGTATTATTTTTTTATCAAAATTTATTAAAAATACTTCAACCGATTTGCAAAACTTTTCTTAATTGACGTTATATTTGATGTCAATAACATTTATTTAAGCTAACATAGATAAAAATTACTATTATAATGTTGATGACGAAAGGTTTTAGTTGTTTTTTTTATTAATATTGGCTGAACTAGTTGACATTGGTAAAAAAATCTTAATTAATGTTGACGGAAAATCTTCTCACTTAGTATAAATAAAATACTAACAAACTATAAAAAAAAATACAATTTGTATCAATGATGAAAAAAATTATTACTACAAAGGCCGAGAAAAAAATAATCACACATCAATAAAAAAACCATCATCGCATATCTCACTTGAAAAAAAAATCACTTCACATAAAAATAGTTTCTTTTTGGCAAAAAAAAACTCTATCTAATATTATATAAAAATAACATGTACAATAATAAAAATAAAAAACTCCTGTAAATCACGATAGAACTCTTATTAACATGAAAATTCTAGTGAACAATAACTAAAAAGTAATTATCTCGATAATCTCTGAATCTTATTTAGGTTGATGATATCCTAATCAAAATCAAGTTATAAAGAAAATCATTACAAAATATAAATTAGACAATATAAATTCTTATTTTTTTTATAAAATTTAAATTTTTCTATCTAATTTTAAGTAATCCAATCATTCTAATAAAATTATAAAATTTTAACTTTTTAAAAAGTTTTATCCAAACAACATATTTTACTATAAAAGATTTCAAATCCTCTTAAAAGTATCGTTGAAACACACTATAAAATCTGAATATTCCATAAATAATGTAGTTTCAATTTCATACTCTAATTATTACCTTTAGTTGCCTGAATCCACCTTGTACAATACTTTTCAATTATTAAACAAAACAATATCAAGCGTAACATAAAAAGAATTCAAAGAATTATGGATATATTTGAAGAAACTTTTTTTAAGAGAAAAAGAAAATAAAAATGTAATTCTCCAAATAAATTAAAGTTATCTCATATTATAAGTTAATTTTAACTGAAAAAAGGGACTTTAATTTTTCTTATTACTTTTCTTTTAAACAATGCTTATAAAAAAGTTCTTTTTTCCAACATATCCTACAAGCTTAACTACAATTTGCATGGATCAATTTATTTATTTTTTTATAAAATCTTAGCATATAAATTTGGTCCTAAAGTACAAATATAAAGCTGTTCCTAACCCACAATAACAGAATCCTCCATAGAAAGGCATAAGGTTCCAAGATAAAGAGATTGGGATTTGGAATTTGAGTAAGAACATGATCCCATAGTTTGTTTTGTAATGAATTAAGTATTGATTAATGGGGAAGAAACAAGTCAAAGCTAAGTGGCAAATACCAAAACATAATCATGCATTGAAGATTATATTAAGTAAAATAAGATCACGATGCCCAAAGAGACAAGAAGCAAGAATAAAAAGAAAAATTAGATGCTCAGAAACACAACCAGGTGAAAAGTGAGGAGAAAGAAGCATTTGATGCTCAAACTTGTGGCCTTTGCTTTCATCAATGGTCAAGATTCAGTCACAAAGTCCGTTTGGCCTGGACTCTCATACACTCATATGACATCTCATATGACATCAATAGTCAACTTATTTCTGCTATTATTTTACCAGTTGTACAAACAAATCTTCTGTGTCATTTTTCTCGAGTAGAGATTCGAATATTTCATTATATATAAATGAGTGTAAATCTTATTTTATGAGCTGTTTTATGAAGTTGAGTTAGGCTTAAAGTTCACTTTGTAATATGATATCAAAGCTATTTTTAATCTTAGGCACTCAGTTATATATAATGAAATATCTTTATTTTATTTTAATGTAGATTATTAGCTAACAAAAAGTTTTATTTTGAGAAACACTTTTGAAGAGGTTAATGTATTGATATTAACTTAAAATTTGAAAGCAAGTGCAGATTTATATATCTGAGAGAAAAGTAGCTTGAACGAACTTTTCTTCCATGGAATCATGAAAAGCAAATGAATACATTATGTATCACTTTGAAGAAATGCAGCGTGAGTCAGCAATTCTGGAGCAAGCATATGATGACATGGCCTAGTGCTCAAATGAACTGCTTCCACTTGCCTAAAAAGAAAGCATGTGAGTGAACAATTCCTCCCTATGATAATTAACTCTGCCCACTACAATTCTTCTTCAACCTTCACAATCAATATTCATTCTCCACGTAAGATCAATACACCAATTGTCAACAATATGAACATATATATAATCAAAAGTAACTCGTGGACTTTAATTAAGGGAAGCACATTCAACAATAAACTATTGCACAATTGTGGACTTTCACCTTAGATCTTAATGTCCACCAAGTTGTGGAACTAATGGTTCCAAGACATTATGTTTCATATCAAATGCTTTATGATTGATCACATTTTTTTTTGTACACGAGGACCAAACTTCTGTCCAATTCCTCACCACATTTGAAAAAGTTATGGTATAATCATACTTTATGGCTTTAAATACAACCCTGTTAAGCTAATAAAAATTAACAGTCCAAATTGCTTTATATTACACCACTAGTGCATCAACATGATTGATGCTTTTATTTATTTCTTTATGTAAACTTGGAACTGAATATTTATTTGAAGCATCTTTCAAAAAGGTAAGAGATAACTACTCTTCCTCAGGGCAATCTGCAGAGAACTCTTGCCTATATGGGAAGATGAACATCAGATGAAAGCTCACTCAAACTTTCCATCTAACTACAATCAAATTACCAAATATGTAATCTGAACATCATATTACACATCACCAAACTTAACTCCTCAGACGGACTAGTTCCAGACAACCTTAATATCAGACCAAGATTCGAACTAATCTCTACATACATTCTAGTTACTAAGGACTAACTCGAGTCCCTCCTCAACATATTCACACAAACCATCTATGAAACAGTCCAACATCGCTGAAAAGGGTTCAAACTTTTTGTACCTTCAAAACTCTAAACCCTGAATGAGATGCACAGATCATTGACGTTGCATCAATTGCATTTGCACACCAGTATCACAAGGTGAAAACTGGCATCCATGGAGATTGTCTAAGTATATTAAGCTCCTGTGGTCTAGATTCATATGAAGAAATCCCATGCAGTGGTGCTGCCATGAACATATTTCCATTTGTTGAATTGAAAACAAAAGGCATGTCATTACATGGCAATTTCCAATCATATTCCTGCTTAACCATGCTACACAGTTTCTGATTCTGTAGTGGTGAAGAAGGCCTGGTAGTGTCTGATGAAGGAGATTTTGTTTCTTGGAGATTGACCATTGTGATGTCATGGATACTGGATCTCCTCTTGTCCTTCCCTCCTGTAAGCTGCCTGAGGAAGTATTTCTGAGCATGACTTGCAACCTGGGTAGGTGTCCTTGTGGTCACAAAGTTCCTAGAGATGTTTCTCCAATCCCCTTTACCATACTTCTTCAGACCCAGCAGAAATTGCCTGTGGTTTTTTTTATAACCAAAGACTTCAGAACAGGCAAATAGCAAAAACTCTGAACTTAAGCAGATATGCAAATGCAAGGAACCAACAAGAAAAACATTTTCCAAAGTAAAAATAACATAAAAATCAGGCACATATTTATAAACACTCAACCAACCAAATACATAAATCAAACATCCTAAACTAACCAACAAGGCTTTGTAGTTACAGTTTTGTTACAATTCTTAATAGTATTTACAGATAAATGCAGTTGATAGGAAAGAACAGATGAATGCATCTGATGTGACCATAATTGTAGTCCAAAAAACCTAAAAAAATCTTGATATTGACAACAAAATCGCAGTAGCATAATAAAAAATGACTTAAACAGAATGCTTTTTAGCATCCTAGCTAACCAATGATTCTTGATTATTCGAATCAACCATAAATTAGAACATTGATCTAAATTGGGATCTCTGCTGAAGGCATAACACACACCAAAAGAAGGTGATGAGATGGAGTTAATTACCTGTGCTCTTCTTCAGTCCATGGCACTCCTTTCTTCCTTTCCTGCTCAGATGGCCTAGTGGACGCACCCCTTTTCCCTCCAACACTACAAAACTGCTTGAATTCGTCATAGCTTTGACTGTTAACCCACTCCAATGTGAAAGAACTGGTAGTATAGCCAGGAACTGGAATCAAACCTGCTTCAATGACACTCACATCTTCCTCAAGCTCTCTGTACTGTTGGATCACATCACCAACAGTTTTCCCTGGAATCATGGCTGCCACCCTCATCCATCTATCTGGGGTATCCTTATCATAGTAAGCCAAAGCATTCTCAAACAGCTTGTTCTCTTCTGCAGTCCATCCTCCTCCCTTGCTTTCCTGGAACAACCAGTTTGAATTTTGGAGATAGGAGGCTGGAGACAGTGCTTCAATTGCCCTATGCATGATCTCACTAACAATTGAACATAGCAAGCAGGTCAAAACAATAAATTTTGAAATCAACTCTCTCTCTCTTAGAAAAGTTCAAAGAGAGAGAGATACCCGAGATAGGAATGCACAGGATAGGAGCCTATATTGGACAAAGGAATCCAAAGAGACTTTGTTTCCAAAACTGAAGAGAATCAATGAGGGGCAAAGCATAAACCCGTAAGAAACTCTTCAGATCTAGGAGAAGATGAGACAGTCACCATAACAACGAAAGGAGAAAAGAAAAGGCTAAACCCATATCAAAATTATAGAGTGACAGTCAATAATTGGTAGGGCTATGAAGAGTATAGAAGATACACGTATCTAAGTAGTATTGGACTGTCAGTGGTAGAATCTTTGATAGAACCAAAAACAGTAAAGAGGGGGCAACTGGGAAAAAGCAAAAAGCTAGAGAGATTTGAAGAGGAATAGAAGTGGGTGTGAGAGTGGTACAATGAGTGAAGAGAAATGTGTCAGATGTGTGAAGTGATTGAAGGACAGCGATCTCTGGAACAGAGAAGAGGAGAGAGATAGTCAAAGGGGTTGAGTTGTGATTGGTGCAGAGGATGTTTGTGGGGGCTGAGAGTGAGACTAATAAGGTGACAGTGACTCACTAACAATCTTTGGTTTGGGGTGAGATGATGAAGGTGTCCTTGTCAACTCATCAACACATTCACAAAGGAGAAATGAGAGCATCGTTAGGAGTCCATGCCCCACACTGTTCATCTTTTGCTTCTGCTATTTTTTCTCTAAGTTTAAAACACTTTATAGGATTTTTCCCCCTATTTAAAAACTATTTCATTTAGTATATTGGTATACATTTTTAATTTTTTTTACACTGTAAAATTATAACTAATAAATTAAAATTATATTTTTATGAATTTAAAGGAGTTAAACAAGCATTTGCGTACGAATTAAAATAATTAATTTTTAGATTTAAAATATGTCATTTGTAATAGTTAAAAATTGCCAATAATAATTGAGTGCTAATAAATTTTAATAAAACTTTTAGGATTTTAAAATGTCAAAATCATATTAATTAGATTTATTCAAAAAGTTGAGACTAAAATCAGGATTGAACTAAATTAAAAAAAATAAAAAGCATTTTTTTTTACTTTAGAAACTTTTTAGGAGAGAAAGTAACATTTATTTAAGGATGAAACTGATATACATATCAAATTATTGATCAAGTGGTATGATTTATACCAGCTTTAAAATTGTTTTCAAAGTAATTTTTTTTTTCTGACAATTCTATATCTTTTAACATTTTTTTTAATAATAATGGAGTTTCTTGTAACACTTTATCGTTTCAATGTAAATTCATTATTTGATCTATAATTATTAGGTCTTTAATTAATATAATTTATGATTTAATTTTAGCTATGAATTTAATTTATTTATTTACACTTTTAAATTAATTAGTTTTGCCTGCTATTTTTTAATTTTTTTGAATAGTGATTTAAATATTCTAATATATAAAATTAATATAAAAAAATCCTAATCAAATTTTAGAATTTAATTTTAAAATATTTTTCATTACAAATAATTTTAATAAATATAATTAATTTCAATTACAACTTAAATCTTAACTAGTATTATTTTTATCTTTTGTAAACCTTAGTCCATTAATCAGGAAAAATAATTGGATGAAGGTCATTTATAATTTAAGCCACCACCAAAGCAAAAGAAAAGACAAGGATGAGTCATATTGTCATTCAAAATTACTATTAAGTAATTTGAACTTAATTTTTATCTCATGGAAATGGATAAATATGTTCATCTCATATCTCATAATCTCTTATGAGATTTAATGTATAGATAGGCACGAAAGAGTGAATAGTGTTTCTAAGATTCTTCAATTTGTTATAATTTGGTGGATTAAGTTAGTTTTTTTTTTTTAATTTATCAGTTGTCCATCTTAAATCAACGCTTAAAGGTGAGATGAGGTGGAATTAACCTATTTTTATAAAATTAAAAAATTAAATAAAAATGGTTTAATATTAATTTTTTATATTATATTATTCATTAATACTTACAAAATTAAGTTTCAATTATTAATTAAAATAAAGTAATTTAACATATAAAATTAATAATCATTTTAATTTATCTAATTAAATACATTAATTAATAAAAATTAAGAAAATATTTATGTGATTAAGTATACTTTTTAATATATATATATAATAAAATAAAAATAAACTTTAAAAAAAACAGAAAAACTCTTCTTTAATAAGACATACCATGATTTCATATCTGTTTAGTCATGATGAACTAATCCATTCTAGAGCCACATAATGATGGATCAAGTCTAAAACGAATTGAATTAACTCATTTTACCACCTTTTGAAAGAAATGTTTAATAAGTTGATTTTTTTTCTTTCTCACTTTTAATGAGTACCTATTTATCACTTGAATAAGTTTAAAATAATTCTACTTTCCTTTTCATTTATATCTCACGCTCACTTAGGTATTGTTTGGATCCGGGTGAATACTGTTCACCCGGATTGAAAAGCGAGCAAATCTTGTGTTTGTATCTACTGATTTGCGGGGAATAGAGGGAGGAGAAAGGTAGAGAAAGTGAAAAAAGAATCTTGGCTTAATAGTGAAGATTTGGAGAGAAAGTTTTATATTTCACCTTATTATCCTTCACCCATGTGCCATAAAAGTTGCTGCATGTAGCTCTGCAAATATTCGTTCTGCACTCCAGCTCTTTTTTATCTTCTCTACTTTCAATCTCTTGAATTTTTTTTCTTCCATCACTCACTTAAGTTAATTAACCTTAAATTTAAGTTTCCTACTACATTTATCCTTCAAGTTCTCTACTTCTATCACATATTTCAATTTTATCTTTCATAATCTCCTAAACTCTTTTTATTAGGTGAAAATTTGAGTTACAATTTTTTTATTTTCAAATCTCACTTTGATATAAAACTTCATTGATGTAAAGAGTATTGATTATAAACCCTAAACCTTTGTTATTTTGAATTATTATAAAAAATTGTAACTATCTTGTACATTTTTTTTATCGACAAAGAATAATTAAATTAAAAGGGAACACTTCAGAGATATCTCAACCCTTATACAAATGCCTCAATCTCTCTTTAGAACTTTTAAACATATAAGTACTATAAGCACCTAAGGAAAAAACTTTGCTCCTTGTGAAACAATTCTGCAGCCAAGAAATGCTCCCCCCCATGTGCCTTGTGCTTGTTGAACCTTATGGAAGGCATCTTACGCACCTAAAATTCCTACATAATCATGCTTCAAATTCTGCCTAAGTGTGTTGCAATTTCCTACACAACAGAACTACAAAATTATGCAGTAAACTTCACAGATAAAACCTGCAGCTTTTGAAAAGAACAGAACCTCCCCTGCACCTACAACTTCCACTTATTTGTTTTCCATGGTCTCTTCTACTTATCTACATTCCTGAGGAATCCTGCATCTAAACTCTAAATTTGATACAATAGAGCTGCGACTTCGTATGCTGCTACATTGTATCAGGTACACCACCCTTAGCAGATCCAGAGAACTTGTGCAAATAACATAAGCTACATCTCTACTTAATAGAATTATAGGTGAACAAACACTCAATCATGCTCCTTGAACATAAAATACTACATAAGCCATGACATAACTACTCCACAATAAGCATTTCAAATGCTTTATGCACCTCTGCTAGAAAAAACCTCCTCAATGTTGCTAAGAAACATAGGCATAGAAACGTTGGATTAACATCCACTATTGGAATTTTAGTATATGACTTACAAAAAACCCTTGCACTTAAAACTTTTATGCACTTATGGATGATAAGTGCCTTAAAAAGCATAATCCAACCCAAAACAATCCTAAGAAGCATCCACTATAGCTGAGTGTAAGGCACTAGACAACCCAAGACACCTACAACTCACACAAACTAAAATTGCTGCTGAAATAATAGAACAACATTTTGCATAACCTGTTACATAAAGAATGAACTACATTGAACTACACCTTTCTATGCATGGTCATAAAGCATCAAAAGAAGAGATTGGTGGTGCATCGAGCACTACTCAATCAAGCTATAATTGGATTGCATCTTCACACACCATTACTGCATATCCACACTTGAGAAGTTTTTCCTTTCTCACCTTGCAATTATTCAAGGAGAATAGTGATCCATTCGAAGACCTACCTTTCCTTATTACCTGTAACTTAAATTTTGATTTTAAGAATGAATTCTTTAGATATGAAAATTTAGGATTTAGAATTACATAATGTACATTCTAGAAAAAAAGTTATGATATTTTGAACATTTTTATTCATTTTCTTGTGTTTTATGTGAAAATATTTGCGTTTTGTTTCAACTTTGTTTTTAACATTGTATATAAATGTTGCAACCCTAGGATACTTTTCAAATTAATAATATGAAGAGAGGATGAGCTCCAACAACTTAACTATGTGGTGTGATTTATTTTGTATATATTGAATTGTGTGTTTGAGTTCAACTTTTCCATATATTGGTTGAAATGAATTTTGTGATGTTATTGGGCTCTTTTTGATTGACTTAGTATTTGAATTGTTGAATTTATAATCCTTATATTGTAATTTTTAATTGTGAAATATATTTAATTTTCGAATAGTAGCACGTTAATTTGCTTTGAATGTTAAAAGAACTATAAAAGTGTTCAGTGATGTTTTGGATGTGAGTGTAGGAAATATTGTTGTTTTTTTTCACGGAATTGTTCAATTTGATTTCGGAAAATAAAAAAATTACAAAATATCAAAGTACAAAAGAAAATAGTAAAAAAGGATCATGGTTGCATAATTTCCATGGATCATCCTAACCATAACATGGCAATCTCGTTGTTGATGGTTTACACTTGTACACCACTATCACACTTCTCTATGCTCCCACTTTCCCAATGTTCTTATGAACAAGTACAAGGATCACAAACTCCTTTCTTATATAATCTTTATGTGATTAATAAATCTTTAGATGTCCAAACTGTGGGTCTGTAAAGTTTTTTTTTTTTATGTGATTAATACCTTTTAGTTTCTCTAACTAAACCCCACATGCTTATTATTCATTTTCTTTATTTCTTTCAAAGGAAATGTATTGTGAAAAAATATTTAAAGTGTATGTTGTCTGCTTAAAGAAAAAAAGAAAAGAAAAAAAAAAGAGTTAAAAGAAAATAGGTATATCAATTTTTAGATATTTCTACAACCAGCTATTTCATATTGGAGAGTACTATCTCATAATAGTATACTTTTTTATATTTTTATATGAAAAATTATAATAAAGAGTTACATCAGTAGAGTATCTTTCTTCATTAAAGCCCAAGTGGAATTACAACCAATTCAAAAATGGATCATTTGGAGGCTGAATTTTTCAAGAAATGTGTTAGCCTGAATGGTGCCACTCTGTGAATAGTGTCATCGAAGGACATAAAAAAGGTAGTGTGTCAACAAAGAATTGTGGTGAGACAGCCAAATGCAGAGAGATTGACTAAGAACAGTTAAGCATGTGAACGACCAAGAACCTAAAGTTTGGGACTACAAAAGAAACTGAAGAAATAAAATTACATAATAATATTTTAAATTAAAAAATAAAATAAATATAATTAAAATATTAATTTATTGACTTGTTAATTGAATGTAATTTACTCTTTAAAGTGTAAAATTTGGAGGTAAAAGTATGGAGTTTGCATAAATACGTGATAAGTTGAAACCATTTCCATTCATTTATATCTGTAAAATTATTATTTCATTATAATCTAATATTTTATTATAAAAATAGTGATAAAATTAGTTCTTGTAAATCGAACTTGAAACGGTGATCGAAGGTATTGCAAGAGGGTTGCGAACCCTAAAAGCCATTATTTCTTTAAAGATGAAGAAGAAACAGAAGGGAGTTACGCACAACTTTCCTTTTTTTTTTTGGGTGGTTCAATTGCAAGAGTCTTGGAGGATTGACTCTTCTATTTACGTAGGTCTTCCTCCATCTTTGACAGTTGTTCCGTTTCTAGCGGCCATGACCATGGAATGATGCCACTCAACTAGGGTTCGAAGCTGTGACAATTTTGGTTTTCTCCATCTATAAATACTGCCTACCTTTGCTTCGAAAATGCATATTTCACTCATGCTTCTTCTCTTCTTCATCTTCCTTGTCTCATTCACGTTTTCATCTTCCTTTCTTTCTCTCTCTTCACTCATTTTATTTTCTTTTACTTTATAATTATTTTTCTAGGTTTGTTGGCTTCTTACTCTTTTAAGAGTAACTTGCTAGTTCTGATTCTCGAAAATTTCTCAGAAATTCCTGTTGTATCCTATGGAACTTGCGCAATACACTGTGGATAAGTCCTTATGGATAGTGATCACTCACGCCTCGGGAAATAAACTTTTGTTTGAGTTTTAAAGCCTCAATTACTACAATCGTAAGGACTTATGGCTAACAATACGGACAACAACAACTCTGCTCCAGAAACGTCAAACACTATTTCTGCAACGCAAACCATTATTGTGAAACCATTTCCGGACGTCTCGAAAATTGAAGTCTTCACTAGTCAAAATTTCTGACGCTGGCAAGAACGCATGTCCACCCTATTGGACATGTACGGAGTCCCTTTTGCACTTACGACTTCTAAACCCGACTCAGCACGACTACGAAACAAATTAATGCTTGGACCCATGCAAACAAAGTATGTCGTCACACCTTACTCAGTGCGTTATCTAACGATATGTTCGATGTCTATTGCTCTTACAACGTAGTAAAAGATATTTGGGATTCCCCTATCCTAAATACACTGTCGAAGACGTCGTCAGACAAAGGTTCGTGATCAGAAACTACTACCGGTTGGAGATGATTGAAGACAAAGACATAAATACACAAGCTGCTTGAAGATATCAAAGCTGAAAGCATAACCTTGCCTAATGAATTCGTGTTCGAACTCTTGATCGAAAAACTTCCACAATCTTGGACTGATTACAAACAATAACTGAAACACAGGCACAAACAAATGTCACAATCAGATCTGATCACCCACATCATCATTGAAGACACAAACAGGAAGAAGTGTGCTAATTTAAAGGCCAAAACTTTGTCTGTCAAAGCAAACATGGTAGAAGACAAACTAGCTCCAAAAATGTACGAGAAAAAATCTGATCACAAAAAGAAATATAATAATAAAATCTCTCGTCCCAATGAAACTAACCCTTCTTTCAAGAAAAAAAGGTAATTGCTTTTTCTATGGAAAGCCAAGTCCTCATGTACCTCAGTGCAGACATAGGGCCAAAAATGATTATCCTCCTAAGGCAAATCTAGTCGAAGGATAAGATACCATTGTGACAGTTGTTTCACAAGTAAATCTTGTGAAAGCAAATGAGTGGTAGACTCTGGGGCTACCAGACACATCTGCGCAAACAAAAATGTGTTGACCTCCTATACAAGTGTGAGGGATGAAGAAAAACAAGTTTATCTCGGTGATTCCAGGACAACTCCTATCCTAGGAAAAGGAAAGGTTCTTCTAAAGCTCACATTTGGTAAAACTCTAGTTTTGAGTGATGTGCTACAGGTGCCATCGATTAGAGTTAATTTGATCTCTATAACATTGTTAACCAAAGTTGGGGTTAAAGTGTCATTTGAATCTCACAAGATTGTTATGACAAAAAATAATGTTTTTGTGGGGAAGGGATATTGTAATCAAGGCCTTTTTGTATTGAACATCTCTAAAATTATTAATGAATCTGAGTCTTCTGCTTATATTGTTGATTCATATGATATATGAAAATGCTAGATTAGGACATGTGAATTATTTGTATGTTATGAAATTGCAACGACTAGGTTTAATCAACATGCATGACAAACAAAATAGTAAATGTGATATTGATAAGTGCCTAATTTCAGTAATATTTCATATTAAAATATAGGCACTTATGAGGATTTATTGCTAATTTACATATAAAATAATTCCTAATTTATGAATTTATACCTGTTTATATTTTTTATGATCTTTATTTGAATAAGAGTATTTTATTTCCAAATTTGGTGTTAATTGCAGATTTCTAAGAAAGATTGGAGATTTGAATTAAAGATGAATGATTTGAACTAAAAAAATAAAGATGGAAGGTCTCAGAATGGAAAAATATGCAAAGAAAGATTGAGCCTTTTTTATGTTTTATCATTTAGCCGATTAGCGCGACACAGGAAGCAACCTAACCCTAGAAAACTAGGATAAATATAGGGCTAGAGGCTCAACTCTAGTGTGTTAGATTGAGAGGAAAACATCATAGAGTGAATTGTAACCCAATTGGGAGAATGGAAGGTGCTAGAAGTATGCGTGGCTAATTCTACCCTTTGGGATTGGGAGTAATCTGCTCAAACTCTTATGTATTGAGGTGATATCTTATATATTAATATTCAGTTCTTGATTGATTATTGGTATTGTTGTTTTACTTTTAATTTTCCGTGACAAATTGAGAATCTTAAATCTGACCGGGAGGTATTTTTAGGGTTTGAACCTAAACAACAATACTTAACATATTTGAGTGCTAGGAATAAACTTGAAATTTTAATTGCTATTAAACGTTTGAGCTTCGTTATAAGTTGTTCTTATAATTATGCGAGGGATCGATAGTCAGGGGACATTCTTAAGGATTTTATACGCGAGGAAATGATTTTTATACGGGCATCAATTTCAATCAAAGAATTTAATATTGACATGCTAATCAAAATACATGAGAGTGAGAGAGATGAAACCTAATCCCTATTTTTCAAATTGAAACAACTAATTCTTTGTATGTTTTCTTATTGATCATCGCCAACACAAATACACTTTTAATTGTTTTGTTTTATATTTAGCGATTATTGTACTTGATAATTCACTGTTCCTTGTGGGATCGATATCCGTCCTTAGGGACAATTATTACTTCTGACAAAGCGGTGCACTTGCCGTAAAAAGTCATCAGATATACGTGAAGAATCTAAAATAACGAAGAAAACATGTCATTCTGTTGAACGTCAAACTGAACTTCTTGGTTTAATTCATACTGATCTAGCATGTCCTAATCTAGCATGTCATATATTCACAATAATGGTAAAAATTATTTTGTAACATTTATAGATGATTTTTCTAGATACACCAAAGTGTATTTAATTAAACATAAGGATGAAGCTTTTGACATGTTCTTAACTTAAAATGAGGAAGTAGAAAATCAATTGAATAAGAAAATTAAAAGAATTATATCATATAGAGGTTGTGAATATGTTTTATTTAATGATTATTGAGTTAAAGAAGGCATTATTCATGAAGTAACCTCACCATATTCACCTAAATCTAATGGAGTAACTGAAAGGAAAAATAGGACTCTTAAAGAAACGATGAATGTCATGTTTCTTAGTTATAATGCTTATGATAATTTGTGGGGTGAATCTCTGCTTACTGCGTGATTTTTGCAAAGCAGGATACAACATAAGGAAAATAGGCTCTAAAACATCTGATTGCATGTTCTTAGGATATGCGGAACATAATGTTGCCTATAGATTTTTAGTTCTTAATAGTGATATAATTGAACGTAACACTATAGTAAAAATGTTGAGTTTTTTGAACATATCTTTTCTTTAAAGAGTAGTTGTACATCTGAACAACCTATAGATAGTGTTAGTGATGCCATTAGTGAGGATGTTAGGAGAAGTAAAAGAGAGAGAAAGGAAACCTCATTTGGAGATGATTTTTACACGTATCTATTTGAAAATGATCCAATAAGATTTTTAGAAGCTACCAGTTCTCCTGATGCTAAACATTGGGATAAGGCCATTAAAACTGAGCTTGATTCAATGAAGAAAAATAATACGTGGACCTTAGTAGGTCTGCTTAAAGGAGTAAAACCCATTGGTTGTAAGTGGATCTTTAAGAAGAAGTACCATCCTGATGGAGAAATATAAGGCAATGCTAGTTGCTAAAGGTTTTACTAAAAAAAATAACATAGATTACTTTGATACTTTTGTCCCTGTTACTAGGATTTCCTCTATTTGTGTGTTGCTACCCTTAACATCTGTCCATAAGTTAGTAATTCACCAAATGGATGTTAGAATAACCTTTTTGAATGGTAAACTAGAAGAGGAAATTTATATGATTCAACCTGAAGGATGTCAAAAGGAAAAATAATGGAAACTTTTAAAATCTCTGTATGGTTTAAAATAAGCACCAAAACAATGGCATCAAAAACTTGATAATGTTTTACTTTGTGAAGGTTTTTCTACCAATGATGTTGATAAATGTGTGTATTCTAGATCTGAAAATGGTGAATTTGTCATAATATGTTTATATGTGGATGACATGCTAATCTTTGGTACATGCAATGATATTGTTTTAAAACAAAACTATTTTTTGGATCTAAGTTTGAGATGAAAGACATGTGTGAAGCAAGTGTGATTCTAGAAGTTAAAATTATAAGGAAGTGAGATAGTATATTACTATCCCAAGAAAAATACACTGAGAAACTTCTTAAGAAGTTTGGTTACTATGACTTTAAGTCAGTGAGCACGCCTTATGGTGCTAACTCTAAATTAAAGAACAAAGTAGAATCTATTTCTCAAACCTAGTATGCCCAGATAATTTAGAGCTAATTGCATTTAATGAGCTTGAATATAGTGGATTTCCCGTTGTGCTAGAAGGGTACAATGATGCTAATTGGATCTCTGATTCAGATGAGACAAAATCCACTAGTGGTTATGTATTTACACTTGGGGGTGGTGCAGTTACATGGAGATCATCCAAACAAACTATTATTGCAAGATCAACAATGGAATCTGAGTTTTTGACCTCAAGATGGCTGGTAGTGAAGCTGAGAGATTGAAAAACTTCTTAGCAAACATTTCGTTAGGAATGACACCAACCCCAATCGACAATAGCTATAACTAAAAAATATAACTTACAATGGAAAGAACAAACATATACAATTGAGACATAAGACATAATTTAGTAAAACAAATCGTCTAACAATTGAGTGGAACGATTTCTATTGACTATGTTAAGTCAAGACAAAATTTGGCAGATCCTCTAACAAAACCCCTAGGGAGAATACTGATTTTTGAAACATCGAGGGGAATGAGACTTAAGCCACTTGCAAACAAACAAGTGATGGAAACCCAACCTTTGTGATTGGAGATCCCATGAATAAGGTTCATATGGGTAAAAACAAGTCACTTGTTAGTTCTTTTAGCACTAATATTGATTTAAAATCAATTTTGTTCATTCCTATGGTATGCGTGAAAAGTGCTAGACACTGCATTATCGAGAGGATAAACTTTGTGGTTGAAATTCTGAGGTAAAAGAATTTTAATGATTTACAAAGTTTTAATGATTTTCATATCCCTTATGGGTGATGTATGATTTGCAACATACACTTGATGAAATCACCTATATGAGTGTCAAGTGGGGCCGCTTGCATGAGATCTTGGCAAGATCTCTATAATACTCATGAATACTAGGCACGTGCATGGCCTAGTAGGTGCAACACAACGATAACAATAAGTAATGTATGGGTGTAATGTGATTGATAAACATCTAACACATACTAAGTGTCTTGGTTCATATAGCTTGTTATACCAACTACACTATGAGTTACGTTCATTAATCTAAGACTGGTTCATATAGCTTGCTATACTAGCTCTAATGCATTACATCTTGTATGAACCCAAAATTTTCTTCTTTCTTTCTTTATCTCTATGTTTTATCTTTTGCAATATGTGGGGGATTTGTGTAAATTGAACCTGAAACGACGATTTAAAGTATTGCAAAAGAGGGTTGCGAACCCTAAAATCCACATCCGCGAAGATGAAGGAGAAATGGAAGAGAGTTACGCACAAGTTTCCTTCTTTCTCGGGCGGTTCAGAGAACGTTGCAAAACGTTGCAAGAGTCTTGGATGGTTGGCTCCTCTGTTCACGCAAGTCTTCCTCCATCTCCGGCAGTTGCTCCGTTTCTGTCGACCATGACCATGGAATTGTGCCACTCAACTCGGGTTTGAAGATGCAACAATTTTGGTTTCCTCCATCTATAAATACTGTTTACCTTTGCTTCGAAAATGCATCTCTCACTCACATTTCTTCTCTTCTTCATCTTCCTCATCTCATTCACGTCTTTTCATCTTCATCTCTTTCTCTCTCTTCACTCATTTTATTTTCTTTTACTTTATAATTATTTTTCTGGGTTTGTTGGTTTCTTACACTAGTGCAGAAATGCTAATCAAATGCGGCTATTTTACATTTACAAATGCGTCTATAGAGCCGCATTTGATCAGCACGCAGTCGTAAATCAGAGAAATACAAATGCGGCTATAGAGCCGCATTTGTAAATACGATTTACAAATGTGGTTATTTGAAATAGCCGCATTTGTATATTCTTCTGAATGAGCTGGGGTTTTAGGGGTTTTAGATTTACAAATGCGGCTTTGGTAAATAGCCGCATTCGTAAATAACTATTTATAAATGCGGTTATTTACCAAAGTCGCATTTGTAAATCAAAAAACAAGATTTACAAATGCGGCTTTGGTAAATAACCGCATTTGTAAATAGTGTTTTTTTTAATGTTCAATTCGTATTGTCCCTAAACCATATAATGATCAAACCCAGCCAGACAAATACAGAAATATAGAGATAAATTGAGAGAATCAAAATGTACATTTACAATAGTAATCAAACATAATAAAACCTACACTATTGATTAACTATGGTAGAGTTATAAAAATTTATGAAATATGTAGACCAAGAATCTCTGACATATGAAATGCCTTCCGAATTCATTGGTGCTTCGTCCGTGAATAACTGCATTGCAAAATATAGTTGACATAAATTAGTTTTTAGATATATATATATATATATATATATATATATGTTCAAGAATTATAAAAATGATTTAACATATCATGTTATTACCTCTTTCCAACCAGTTTTTACACCTAGTCTTATAATGGTAATCATCCATTGCATAATGTAATAGCCACACTCATAGCTTCCTGGTTGTTTATTACACTATAATTCAATAAAAAGTAATATGTTAGTATATTGATAAACAATGATAATAGAGAAAGAAAAAAAATTACAAACTTTTATTCTTATCCAGTTCAAATTATTTGATCTGGATCGACCTTTTAGGATGTTATATCCACGCCATGAACTGGTTAATACAAAAACCTCGTTAGTAGATGGTTAATTAGTAACATATACAAAGTTAAGTTTATAATACTTACGTATCAATGATATCCTTCAATTTTGTGGGAATCTTCTTGTGTAGGGAACAGAACCACACAGCAGTCTTATCAACCATTGATAAGACAAGTAACTGCCAATGATGCCTATATCATCCATGAAAAGAGTTAGTAAATATTTAAAACATGAAATAATAATAATTGATGACATATAATTAAACTTACTCATTAATATAAGGGCATAAATAAATTTGTTTTCCCTCTTTTTCCAGGGTGTTAGTGATGTATGCTTGAGTCTCAGATGAGTTTGGTCCAACGGGATTAGTATATGCAGGATCTAAGAATCCATACATATTTTCCTTCCCCTCAGTGATACAGACTCTATGCAAAAACCTACAAGTTTTTAGTTAAAGCATAATCAATAATAATTTAACATAAAGTAAATTGAATAATAGGTAAAGATACTTACATCATAAAAAATTGAATTATACTTATATTGAGCTCTTGTTTCCCAGATATAAATTCTGATAAATCTGTGTTGTACATCATCAGTGGCAGTTCAATGTTTATTTGAAAAAATGTATCATCCCACGGAACTGGAAAAGGTTCATTGCCAATCTGACTAGCAATGAGACCTAATGAAGCTATAGGATCACCAACTGGAACCTCACGTTTCTTCTCCGGACTTGGTGGCCGAAAAGGTTTCTACAAGATAAAGAACATTTGTATTAAATTATATGTAATATATAAATATAAATAAAAAATAATATAATGAAATGAAATTATTACATAAGGTTCGGGCATAAATCGAATGAGCTCTTTAGGCCAGGCAACGAATGTCTGAAATGCATCGACCACAGTGGTTACCTCATCTGAAGGTAGTGGAACACGAGCATCAGGAAATCGTACTTTTCCAATTGTTACCTTCGCCACATCAGAGGAGAGAGGAACGTTATGTAAGGTGGTGGCGTCTTGATAGACTTTTCCAAGGGCCACCACCCGAGGAAGTTTGCCGCCCACTACTAGTAGCTCACAATCTTTCGTCTGCCCATTGATATCATCCCCTGATGTTGGAGGAGCCGCACAACTCCCCTTTGTGCTCTTGGGAGTGGGACTAATAAGGGGTTCAATCGGCTCAGCACAAAGTTGTTGCGATAGAAACTCTTGTCGCATTCGATCATTCTCCTTTTTCATCTCTAGCCACATCAAATCAGTCTCCTTTCTCATCTCCTCCATTAATTCTTCACGTATCTTAGTCTTCATTTGAGTTTCGTTGTCTTTGAAGGAGGAGGATGACTGTCGTTCTGAAACTCCAAAATATAGTTTAATTCCGACCCCTTGTCCAGCTGCACGAACACGACCACAGTGCTCAGGTCGTCCAATTGCTTCAACCAGGATATCGTGACGACCTTCAACAACAAATTTACCGTTGGATTTCAAGGAATCCTGCAAGAGTACACAAAAATCATATTTTCAAGAATTAATATAATTAATGCTTTAAAATAAATGAAAATAACAAAAATAACTTACAATTTTTTCGATGATAACCTCGGATTGCTCAGAACTTGGTGCACCCGACTTTTTAATTCGGGCCCTCTTCCATTTTACATGGCGAAAAGGTGGTGATGGAGGAGAAGTGACCCATGTTTCCACATTCTCAGACAACGTCCCCTGTTTAAATTTCTCATTTTTCACCATCAGTGCTTGCTCAAGTTTTTGATACCCCGAACGAGACATAACGTGCGGGGTAACATTCTTCAAAGCTATCTCTTGAGCTTTCTTCCGACGATCTTGTCATAATTGAAATAAACAAACTGAAGTAAATAAGATAAACTTATTAATGTTATATAAACAAAAAAAGTTAAGTTACTTCACTTACCATCCAAGCCTATTTTGACGGCTTTCTTTAAAAAGACGCCATGTCTCTTCATCAATATGTTTGTACTTTAAACATGGATTTTCGTCTTTAAGGTCGCCAAAAACGTATCTCGAAGTCAGTCTTGACTTAAAGGTACGAAATTTGAGTCTGATATTGGATATAATCTATTATCGAAGCGGTTCCACATAAGGAATTTCAAAGTTTGCCTGCAAAATAACATCAGCAAATTAAAATTAATCAATGAATATTAAAAAAATTATATCAAAATGTAAAGCTTACCAGAACATCCTCCCAGATCATGTTCCGGTCGACCTCTGACACCTCATCCCATGAATTAATCAGAATGGAGAGCCTCTCACGAGAAACAACTCCAAAATAGCTCATAAATTCATCTGCTTTAGGACCAAAAGCCACTCCAGTGTTGACGTCAATGTCAACACGTGTCTTCTCACAAGCAGCACGTCTCAATGCGAGACGCTTCAATCTAGTAGGTCCTCTGCTGCCTCGTCCGGATCGAGGTCTGAGTGGGGTCTGATCGTCATCCATGTCTCTGTTAAAAAAAGTAGGTAACGAACATTAGTTAATCTGCATCGAATTAAAATCTTATAAAAATAATACATAAAAATCTAAATCTAAAATGCTTATTTACAAGTTGCATGGGGGTTGAAAGTTCATATGTAAATTCCTTCGCTGTGGTCTTTACGGGTTGCATGTACATCAACAACTACATCGTCATCTTTATTAATTATCATTGGTGTGAATGAACGGGGGTCACCATTTTCAATATCATCTATGGTCTCCCCTTGTTTTTTGCCGTGTAAAATGACATACCAATGTTCTGACGTAGGATCTTTCACGTAGAAAACTTGAGATGCTTGTTGAACCAATATAAATGGCTCATCTCGATACCCTATCTTTCGAAAGTCCACTAGTGTGAATCCTGAATCATCAATTTTAACCCCACTTTTATTGTCAACTCATTTACACTTGAAAACTGGAACGGAAAACTTAGTGTAGTCAACCTCCCATATCTCTTCTATAAACCCATAGTTTGCCATTGATCCAAGTACTGGATTTGTATCTTTCGAAGTCGAAAACTGCATTGACTCGGATTCAAGAGTAACACCAGAATTTTGAACTGTATTCTTTTCATCCATGGACTTCGTGTAAAATATACAATTATTCACTTCGTACGTTGTACATGAGATGACATCAAACTTCAATCCAGTAGCCAACCAGGTCAAGGTCTCTGATGCCGTTGAATCCTTGAACACCTCGTCTTTAAACCAAGGCATGAAAGTTCTATTATGTTCCATCAAGACCCATTTCTCTGCTTGTCTTGGGTTATTTGCCTTCACAATGGCTTTATGAGCTTCTATGTAAGGTATAACTTCATCTGTGTTATTCGATATGTACAAATGTGCTTGCAAGACTTCTAATTGAGATTTGCTTACAATATTCACACCACGTAAACATTTACTTGTAGAACGCCTGTGGTGCCATGAATTAGCTGGAACACCTATTGGATTTGCTTTTGTCATGTACTCTGAACAAAATTCAATACTTTCTTCAACTATGTACCTTTCAATCATTGAAGCCTCTGGACGATAATGATTTTTCACATAACCTTTCAAAATTTTCATATACGGCTCAACAGGATACATCCATCTTAAGTACACTGGTCCACACAATCTAACCTCTCTTACCAGATGCACCACTACATGAACCATGATGTCAAAAAAAGATGGAGGAGAAAACATCTCCAATTCACACAAGATAACAACAATTTTATTTTGAAGTTCATCTAGTTTTGAGGGATCAATGACTTTACAACAGATGGAAGAGAAGAATGAGCACAAACGGGTTATGGTATGTCTAACATTTTTTGGTAAGATCCCACGGATAGCTACCGGCAACAACTGTTGCATTAAGATGTGACAATCATGAGACTTCAACCCAATTAACTTCAAATCTTGCATTGAAACTAGGCTCTTCACATTTGAGGAATGTCCTTGTGGCACTTTCACACCCTTTAGAAATTGACAAAAACTAATTTTTTCATCTTTTGACATTGTGTAACAGGCTGGGGGCAAAATATGTACGCTTACCCATTTCTATGGATGCCAACTCGCCGCGTATGTTCATCTCAATCAAATCTAAACGAGCATTTAGACCATCCTTCGTCTTCCCGTTAATGTTAAGAAGTGTACCAATTAAGCTATCACACACATTCTTCTCAACATGCATTACATCTATACAATGTCTAACTTCTAACCTCGACCAGTACGGAAGATCAAAGAAGATTGATTTCTTCTTCCAAATATTTGTCACAGATGACTTTTTTTTTTTACTTACCGAAGGTGTGGTCTATGTTATTTACCTTTTCGTAAACCTCAACACCGGTTAATGGAGTTGGTGGACCACTACCCTCTTGGTGCCCATTAAAGGCTTTTTTCAACCTCCGGTAAGGATGATGACTTTTAAGAAACCTCTGATGCCAAAGATATACTGTTTTCCTTCCATGTTTCAATTGTTGAGAAGGAGTGTCTTCTTCGCATATTGGACATGCTTTATGACCCTTAACACTATAACCTGATAAGTTACGATATGTCGGAAAGTCATTGATGGTGCAAAATAACATGGCATGAAGTTTGAAAGTTTCATTAGCAAATCCGTCAAATACTTCAACACCGTGGTCCCACATTAACTTCAAATCTTCAATTAGAGGACTTAGATATACATCAATATCATTCCCTGGCTGTTTCGGACCGGATATCATCATAGATAACATCATGTATTTTCGCTTCATGCACAATCCAAGAGGTAAGTTGTAAATAACTAGTAAAACAGGCCATGAATTGTGATTTGTACTCATATTACCAAACAGATTCATTCCGTCTGTAGCTAAACCAAGTCAGATATTTCTTGATTCTTTACCAAACTCTGGAAACTCATCATCAAATTTCTTCCACTGAATAGAATCAGTTGGATGTCGGTACATGCCATCACATTTCCTCTCATCTACATGCCATCTAAGATTCTTAGCATCGTTTGGGTTTGCAAACAAACGCTTCATCCTTGGAATGATGGGAAGATACCACATAACCTTCATTGGGGGTCCATGCTTTTCTATATCTTCAATAGTATCATCATCTTTTTGTTTCAACTTATAACGTGATAACCCACACCTCGGACAACTTTTCAACAATTCAAAAATTTTCCGGTATAATATACAATCATTAGGACATGCATGTATCTTTTTATACTCCATACCCATTGGACAAAGAATCTTTTTGGCCTCATAATTACGATTAGGTAGAGTATTTCCCTCTGGAAGCATATCCTTCAACAACTGAAGCAATTCCGTGAAGCTTTTATCAGTCCATCCATTTATTGCCTTCAAATTCATCAATCTTAACACCGCCGACAACCGTGTGAAGTTAGTTGATCCAGGATACAATGGAGTCTCTGCATCGCTTGACATACTTTCATATCCATGCGCTTTTGCAAAAGACTCAGCTCCTACATCACGAATCATGTCTTCCAATCAATCATCATCTACATCATCGTGTACTACTTCATCCATGGTGGACCCCACGTATTCTTCAGTTACGAAAACACGTGGTAAATTTAATAATTCACCATGCCATGTCCAAGTTGTATAAGATCGAAGAAACCCATCACATAGCAGGTGCTCCCTCATTATATTAACATCCAGTATCATTCCATTCAAACAATTAACGCACGGACACCTGATCTTTGCTCCATCATGACCACTATTAATCGCGTTACGTTGTGCAAATTGTATAAATTCTTCTACTCCTCTTTCGTACTCCTCACTTATACGAACAAAATTCATCCAATTTCTATCCATATTATATATTCTGGAATAATTAGAATTTTTATATCAGTGTTCTATTTCACGCGTTTGCTGAGGGTCGAACACCCTCAGACTCAATACCAGAATGTATTATTGCTAAATATAACATATAAAGTAACAACTAACTACTAAATAATATAAATTACATAATACATAAAAAAACATACAAATTCAAATTATAAATTATAATAATATAAATTTTGAAAAATACAAATTATAATAATAAAAAACATACAAATTCGAAATATAATAAATACTAAATAATATAAAATTTAAAATATACAATAAATTATAATAAATAAAACAAAATCCAAAAAATGCAAAAAAAAATAAAAAAATTAAAAAACCAACCTTGTGGGTGAACGTTGTTGGTGAAGAGTGGAAGGGGAGAGAGAGGAACAACGGCAGCGGCGGCGACAGCGGCGACGGAAGTAGTAGCGGAGCGGCGAGCCAATGGAACAGTACCTTCAAATGCAGCAATGGAAAGCGAAACCCATTAAAAACGAAAGCAATATGGAAAGCGAAAGCCATCAAAAGCAATGAAGTTCAATGCAGTTGAGGAGCAATGGAAACAAAATACCTTCGATCAGTGCAGCAATGAGTTCGCAAACGAGAGAAAACGAAGAAGAGATGAGCGCAAACGAGAAAGAAACTACGAAACTGTTGAGGCGCATAAAATTTTTAGGGTAAAAAGAATTTAAAAATGCGACTAAACGTAAAAACCGCATTTGTAAATCAAGCTTTTTGATTTACAAATGCGGCTATTTGAATAACTGCATTTGTAAATCAAACGCTTTGATTTACAAATGCGGCTATTACTTTTAGCCGCATTTGTAAATGGAAGCTCTTGATTTACAAATGCGGTTATTCAAATAGCCGCATTTGTAAATCAAATTAATTTAAAAAATGCCACCGCGTTTTTTACGAATGCGTTTAAGCGCTGAGACGCATTAAATAAGGAGCGCTCTTTTATAATTTTTGTGCTGGTGTTACTCTTTTAAGAGAGTAGCTTGCTAGTTCTGATCCTGAGAATTTCTAAGAAGTTTTTGTTGTATTCTGCGTGGATAAGTCCTTACGGACAGTAGTCACTCACGCTTCAAGAAATCAACTTTTGTTCATGTTTTAAAACCTCAATTACTACAGTAATTCACATATGATTGTTGACTAAGCTATGTCTTAATTTTTTACTTACTAAACTAATAAAATTATGTAGTTAGCACATAACCATTTGAATATTCTCTACCATAATTCATTTATTTGAGTTTTTATATGATCATATCTTCTTAATGCAAACAATTTTGAGATGTTAAAGTGAACCATACAATGAATGAAGTAAAACTTCTATTTCATTTAGTAAGCAAAGTATGCACTCATTGATCTCAATACATATGATCTGTATAGCTTTAACAAAAAATAAAGAAAAGAAGTGTATGTGCAAAGAAAACCAGAATGTGTGTGAAGAAATGCTCCCATTAACTCAGAAAGCTATTGGGACAACATCTTATTAGATAATCACCCTCACTTTTCATTCTCTTCTTCTGCCTAGCTTCGTTGTATCTTTCCAAAGGTTCTTTTTGCATAGGAAGAAGGCCTTCCCTTTTTTTTGTGTTATTTTATTGATGGTCGAAATTCTCAACATTTTGGAAGATCATTTGGTGGGGCTATCAATGATTCATTAGGACCTTTACCATTGTCCACCAAGAATGCCATCTTTAACCCCCATGTTGTATGTACCTCGAAATGGCAGTGCAAGAACCACACTCCTGTCAAATATATGAAACTAGTTAAAGTTAATATGAAGAGATTAGCAATGCATGATTTTGACATCATTATTCTCAAATATTCATGAAGAAACTATACATATAAACTTAGTTTTTTCTATATAAAAACATTTTACAATCTTATACATTGAGAGTTGTGACTTGCATTTAAGCTGGTGCACATGGTACATTATGTCTGAGGGACTTAACTACTTTGTTAAACTTCTTATTCAATTCTATCTGAGACTCAACATTTTTTGAATCCGTCCTTAGACTCAGTTATAATTTTGATCATGAATGAGATTCAAGACTTTTACCTGGATTATCTGCTCTGAATCTGAGAGCAATCCATCCTCCAGTTGGCACTCCAATTGTGTTCCTCTCAACAGGATCTACAAGGTTAAAGTTACTTCCATCTGTTTTGGGATCATAGTTTCCTACACCCGAGCCAACAACAAAGAAATTGAACCCATGAAGATGAATTGGGTGGCTCTCAAGAGCAATGACTCCAGTATCCTGCAAAACAACCTGAACTGTGGAGTTGAATGCTAGCCTGTAAACCTTAGTGCCATTTGTGGTCTGGGAACTCGCAGCCCGCGGAGTCGCTGTGTAGTTGTAAACTTGAGGAGGGTTGCCAGGGAAATCAGTGGTGAACACCCCTTGAGTGTTGAAGTAATGTGCTTGAAGCAATGCAGTGGTTGGCATCACAAATGTCACATTATTGACAGCTGCCACTACTCTACTCCCATTACCAGCTGTGCATGATGGACAAGGGTTAATCCCCAATCCAACAGTAAAGAGAAGTGAATGATCAACTGTTAATGGAACATTTGCAGGGTATTTCTTGGAATTAAGGCTTTTAAGAGACTTGGTGAAATTGTTAGCAACTTGTGTAGCATTTCTTGGAGGAGGTGTGATGAGAACTGTAGGAGTGGTGGCAAGAGTTCCAGTATAGTGCAATGTGGCTGTAGCAGTCAAATTATCCACAGCTACGACTGGAGAATCCATGAAAGTAGAGGCTACAATTGTGTATTTACCAGAATTTTGGTCAGTAGTTAAAAGGGCATTGGTGGTTTGGCCAGGGGCTATCAAAAGAGTATCAGTCTTGAAGGGTTTTACATATGAGGCATCAACTTCAACCACAGTGAATAAATGGCCAGCAATTTTGAAAAAAGTCTCCTCATTGAGTGCAGCGTTGATGATTCTCAATAGGTAGGTCTTGCCACTTTCCACGGGAAGCTTGTACACATCTACTTATATTCAACCAAGAAGGGAAATCAAGCATACATGTAGTTAGACTTGAGGAAAAATTGAAAACCATATATACATGTAAGAAATCATAGAAGTGAAAAGTAGCACAACTTACCTTGTGTGGAACAATTGGCCACAAACACAATCCCTGGAAGTCCATTAATGGTGTGAGCATCTGAGACATTTGGTGCCAATCCTGACTTGAGAGCTTCATTGATAACATCTTCAGTATCAGATTTCCACCATTCTCCTACAGTTTATCAATAAGGAGTTATAATTTTAAATGGTTATGTTGAGGACTAATCAACATCAATGAAGGAAAATATAAATGAGTGGAGGGCACTAGCTAAAATATTTTATTCACCTAATATTACCACTAACTCTTTAACAGGTTTCGGGAAAGGGTATGGTACACCATGCTTTGGCAAGATAACTATGGCACCATGGAGAGTTGACCTTAGCCAATTAACATGAGCGTGCCAAAGAAGTGTTCCTCTTTGTCCTGTAAGGGTGAAGTTGTACAAATATGATTGTCCAGGAAGAATTGGGCATTGTGTGATGTATGCAGGCCCATCAGCCCAACCAGTTCGTATTTGTCTCACACCATGCCTGCCAAGATGGTTATAGTCTTTCATTTAGCATTCAAGATTATTTTGCTTAAAATTGGATAAAATTAATCTGTATATTTCCTCTTATGACTGGATCTCTCAAATCATACATACACAGAAGACTTCTAGTAATGTTAAATTTAAATAGACATTTTATCATATGTGTACTACCATATGCCCAATGAATAAGAGGTTTTATGCAATAAGTTAGTCCAGACCGATCTCAACATCATAATCGACATCATAATCGAGTACATGTCAGATATGTAAAACAACATGTTGATTAAGATCGTCTTAATTACAATAATTAAACCGTACCGATGTCAGATAAACAATAGATTATTAATTATATTTGTGTTAATCCAGACCCAGTGGAAAGAACGTCAAATGTGACTATGTAAATATGTTGACTATAACCAAAAGAAAGTATGTATTTATTACCGCATTTATTACCGCATTTATTACCTTCAAGTTGAAAACCTGTTTGCAAGTACTTCTCCACCGAGGATCGAGAACCGAGACTTACTTGGTACCGACAATAGGAAAGTTGAAGTGTGAGTGACGAAAGGAACGACGCCTTCTCGACTCATACTAGAACAATTGACGTTCACTAGGAGTCCGAGAAAAAAAATACTCTCAACACCTCACCACAACTCGATATTCATAAGAAAAAATGGTGGTCCCAGAAGGGGAACCTCATCCCTTTTTATAGGCCTTTAAGATCAGTCAACTCAAACGTCACAACCCAAAGGCCTTTAAGATTGTTTCACATCCAACCATCACAATAAAAGAAGCACGGATCACTAAGCGTACAACTAAATTCCCACAAAAATGGAATATTTTAGACTTATAGATTTCCCCTACCCAAGCCTAGTGGGCTAAAACGAGCAATAGGCTAAAAATCACCCGAACGACAACACCACCCCTGACCCAATCAAAAGCAAGCCCAATACAAGTGTTCACAAAGTAAAATTCACTATTATATGAGAACTATATTGACTTCAGTAAAGATAATAAGACTAATCGAAATTACTTTCTCGAACTTGAGAGACAAGTGCACTAGTATATGATCAAGAGGGTTTAGGCCATAAGATAGTTAAAACTGACCTCAACATCATAACCGAGTACATGCCAGACACATAAAACAACACATTTATTAAGATCATCTTACGATAATTAAATCATACCAATGTCAGACTAACAACATATTATCAATGATATTCGTGCTAATCCAGACCCAGTGAAAAGAATGTCTCTATATATAGGTTGATTATAACCAAAGCAATGTACGTATTTATTATCACATTTATTATCTCAAAGTACTGAAAAACTGTCTTGAACATTGAAAAATCTTTCCATAGGTAGTCCTCTACCGAGGACCGAGACCTAACAGATACCGATAACAAAAAAACTAAAGTGCGAATGGCAAAAAGAACAAGACCTTTTCAACCCATAAAAGAACAATATATATTAAATAGTATTTAAATTTAATTTTTTTTTATGTATGATAGTCAGTTTTCTAAGTTCTATATATAAAAAAATATATACGTATGAAAAATCTAATATAGTTTTTTTTTCAATATTATTTTTTTGTGTTTTTGTTGTTGTGGTCTCAAACCCAACATTTACCAAAAGGTTTGATTTCTATTATTTTTTTTATATGAAACTTCTTGCATCTAAATTGAAGCAAATAAAAAAAATGAAGTCTCACCAATGGATAGTGACATTGTGGTTGACAAGGTTTCTGACTTTGACCAGCACTGTATCATCTTCCCTGGCATAAAGAGTGGGTCCTGGGAACTTCCCATTAACGGTGACAATGGGTTTGCTTGAACATAATCTAGTGGTATTCTTCAGCACCACCTGAACTCATTAACAAAATAAGCCCTTTGGACCATTTTCCTCGAGTAAAATTTTATAAACTGACTAATTCAGGTCTATATCTTCCAATTATGCACCAGTATCCATGCCTAACCGAAATTTAGGTGAAAATTTTAGCTTCAAGACAAATAACTAAAATTTACAAAATTATGCACACATCTAGAAATAAAAGAGTTTTATATATATATATGGTAACATTACAGAAAATTATTAAATAAAAATCAATTTTAAAGATAAAAATAATTAATTATTATATTAAATAAGTTAAATATTATTTTAAATTTTTTTAAAATTATTAATTTTTAAATTACTTTTTATAATTGATAAATAGTTTCTACCAAAAATTTAAGTATCAATTATTCAAATTATAAAATTGATATCTAATTAATTACCAATTTTAGAATTTAAATAATTAATACTTAAAATTTTGGTAGTTAATTAGATATAATTTAGAAATTATTTATCAATAATAAAAAATAATTAGATACTAGTAAATTTTTTAGTCTTTAAAATAATATTTAATTTAGTAAATATAACAACTAATTAATTTTGTCTGTAAAATTAATTTTTTTAATGAATTTTTTGAAAAAAATAATAATTTTCAGTAGTGAAAGTTTCGAGCTGATTTCAGACACTATTTCTAGATCATGTGTCTCTTGTTGAGCGTGTGTGTGGGTTTCAACTCATTAAAGTCAATACCCTGGTCTAAAAGCTCTCACATAACATTATTCCTGGCTAAATAGAACTTGATATAAACTTTATTTGTACATTTAAGTAAAGCTATATATTTTGATTGGAATAACTGGATAAAGTATAAATTGCATGCATGTTAGAATATATATTATACTGTTGTTTAAGCTCCTGCACTGTAAAAAGTCATGAAATCATGCATACGCCCAACGACGCCAGGAAAGAATAGTAATGACATACACTTACATTGAATTTGTAGTGCCTAACTTTGCACTCAACCAAAGCAGGAACAATGCAAGCAATGAAAAGCAACACTCTAACCCAAGAGTCCATTTTATTGAGTCTTTGTGCTAAATAACTTACTATGTGCTTAAGTGCAATCATGCATGACTTTCCAAGGCACCCTTATATAGGCATAATGCTTCCTCCTGGTTCTTCTTTTTTGGTTGTTAGGTGAATGATGGAGGCATATACTTGGAAATTAAGCCTTGGCTAGCAAGGGGGAAAGAGAAAGGAGAAAACCATGTCAACTCATTATTTCTTACATGTCACATAAAGTTTGCAATGGAAATCCATGCATGTTCTTCTCGAAGTTTTTCTTATAAATACGAGCTATTTAGTTTATTGGTATTAATCTAAATATTAGAAAGTTGATAACGAAGAAGAAATAATTTTTTGATGAAATGTGAATCTTATAAAGAGATCAAGCAAATCAGATCGTAAGATAATGGTTTTGAAATTGTCAAAGCAATATGAAAACTGAAATAATGCAATGTTTTCTTATTCTTTATTTGGTTATAACTAAGATTTAGTAAAGTTTTAATTTCATTGATGTAATAGGTTTTTATTTTTTTAATTTTTGTATTAATAAATATAATATGTATCTTCTTTTTAATATATGAATTTTGATTAGATTTTTTATATTTTTTTGTATTTTTTTTAATAATATTTTTATTTTCATGTGGATGATTTTAGATTTTAATATGATAGAAGATGTGTGCCAATTGGAGTGAAGATCTCTGAAGTAATCAAGCGGCATATATGAAGCTTGGTACAGGGATGTTGGCCCAATTCTGACGCTGCAGAACTATGAAAGCTTTAATAAAGAAAAAAAAAACTAAGATTTAGTAAAATTAGAATTGTAATACAATTTTGGAATAATTTGTAATTTATTGAGAATAATAATTTTTATATAGTGCGTATATTTTTAGTTAAGATTAATTATATTAATTAATTTTTTTATTGTATTTTGATATTATTCAATTCTAACAGCGTAATTGTAATTTTTTAATGTGACATAAGTTAATACATCAAGTAATTACTCATTAATACCATCAGTTTTTTTGTCCACCCTCTTTAAGTTTCAATATTTTGTTAATCTTCTCTAATTATATATGTTAGAAAGTAATTATTGATTTCAATAGTAATTATGATGTTTTTTAAACACAAACTTGATTTAAAACTATTTTTTATTTCTCATTAACATATAATCAATTAGAATAAGTTTATAGGTGTAGATAAGCCAAAGTTATTTTCACAATTATATTAAAATATAATTGCTTATTTCAATTCAATTTTTTTTAAGTTTTACATTTTTATCCATTATATTGAGTATTAATTGATTATTCTGAGTAAATATAAATTTCACAATCTTTCAAAAATATAAAAAAAACTCAATCTTTCAAAAATAATTGATTATTTTTAAATAATAATCTATTAAAATGTTTTCTAGATTAGTAAATAAATATAATAATCGATTATCTTTAATAATAATTCATTATTTTGATTAATTATATCAAATTTTGTAAGTAAACTCTCCTTCAAACATACAACTTTTGATATATTTTTGAAATAGAGAGCTTCTTAACAATCTAAAGAAATTGCATAGTGTTTGGTGTATTAAGTGATCTTCTTATCTTGTATAGATCTTAAAGATATTTCAAGAAGTATTTTTGAATTTGTTAATATAATTAAATAGAAACACTTGTAATTAGATAATTCAAAAAATTATTAGTGAAAAATTTAGTTAAGATTACCTGGATTAACTAGATGTAAATTCGAGAAATACATATAAATTTTTATGTATCTTTGTGTTTCATTTTTTCTTTGTTATCTTAATTTTGTTTTGTTTTTATTCACACTAAGGGTTGCACTTAATTTCTTTTATAAATAATAGTTCAAGATTTAAGAAAATAAAAAAATTAAGTAATTTAAAACATATTTAGGAAAAATAATAATTAAATCAAAATGTTTCTAATTTGTTTACTTAAAAATACTGCTATATTTAATGAAACAAAAATATATCAGAATAATTTATTTAAAATAAAAAACAAGAATATAAATTAAGAAATAACTAATATATTGATACATTTAATTTTAATTTCTATTTTAAAATATAATTTTTGTGTATATGTCGGTAGGTGTTTAATTTTTAATGATCAAATTTTATTTAATAATGTATTTTTAACATAATTTTTTCAAGCAATAAAATAAAAGTGATATTTTATCACTTTACGAAACAATTATATATGTAGAATATAGTAGAATATGTATCATATCTTATTGTATTATATCTTAACCTAAACGAGTTTTATTATACTTCATTTTATTATTCATAAAACAACGTTATCAATTTAACTTTTTATTATTACAAATCTACATGTGATCAATCACAAATGTGGAATTGGTAAACTATAATAATGTGAAATTTTTTATCAATTCTTTTAATAAGATTAGCTAATTGCCTTATGGAATTGATGAAGCTACTTAAATTGGTGGTTAAATAGAAATCAAGAAACAAAAAGAGAGATGCTGCACAGAAATTTAAAATTAAGTTTACCACGAACATTCCATATTTAACATATTTTATATATATATATATATATATATATATATATATAACACCCAAAAAAAAAAAAAAATATATATATATATATATATATATATATATATATAACTATCATAATACCAGTTCTACATAATTTTATACTAGCTTATAAATTTTCAAAACATTCAAAATACATTATTAGAACTTATAGAAATACAAATATTTACAATAAGTTTCAAATCAACACCCTAAAACTTTCAAAACCCTCCGACACTGTATGATCATCTGCTCGTGTACGTAGTACAAAGTCATCATAGTTCAAATGCAACAAGAAAAACAAGGGTAAACTAATGAAAAGAAATTCCATAACATATCTAATTCTTGCAAAAGAACCAATCAAACAATTACTTCATAAACATTTCTTTAAATGGTGTCATATAAAATTTCAATGTCAATTTCATACATTCATATAAACCACACATGGATCTATTTTCAATCGCAATCATTAGATTTCATTTCAATCCCAACTTGTCTTCTGCAAAACTCATTAAGTATGCCCGTACCGAAGACTAATACCTGATCCAAAGATTACCAGCGAATCCAATAGAAAGAATCAGAGTAAGTTCAAACATCCAATACCGAGTGTCTACAGCGGGACCCGGTGTGTATGAACTCCCTCTCAGCTTCTCACCACCTGATATCTTAGTCTACATGACTTAGATCATTAGTGAAGCCAGAGGATCTCCGTAAACATAGGTTTTTCATACTTAATGTACCATCAAACAACAACTCATACATTATCACAAATGTGTGACATTGATTTCATTCAATTTCATACAGTATCATTCAAAACACGACTCACAACATTCAAAAGTCTATTTAACATAAAAAAACAACACTTAAATACTAAACCATCAAAACCTAATATTTTTACAAGTTTAAATAATATATAAACAAATAACACTATATATAAACACACAACATCCCTGCAAGAAAAATTGAATATTGGGACCACGTCCCTTTCGCATTCAGATCTTCTATCCTAGGTGCTATTAAAAGTTAAATTTAACTTCCCTTACCTTAATTTTTGTTTTCCAAACAACTTCTAGAATTTTATTCGCCACAGTCTGGATAAACTTCAAGATTTACAGGTCTAATGCAAGTTATCCAAACAGAACAAAAATTCAGTATATAGTAGAATAAGTTGAGAGGATCAAACTTCTCAACTGATCTCACCAAGATTGATGACTAAATCCTTAGGAAAAATAGAGAACAAAAGATCTTTAGAGAAAAAATGAACTTACTCTGTTTGAAAATCTGATTGGGTAGAAATGTTCCTTAACTCGCTAGCTACAACATGGTCCGATCAGATTCTAAAATAGATGAAGATTTAGAGAAAAAATTAAGAGAGAAGAAACATAAGAGAATATGAAAAAAGAGAGAAAAGAAAGAAAAAAAACCGTGGAAGACGACTTCTCTGCACTTATTTATATATATATATATATATTATATATATTATATATATATATATTATATATATATATTATATATATAATAAACTAAAAATATGTGACATAAAATTAGTTTATTAATATAACAAAATATTTTTATAAAGAAACAGTTGAGATAAACCCTTTTACAAAATTGATCGATTTAATGTTTTGGGTTAATATAATTTTTAAATTTACGAGTACATTTCTTAAAAAATTATTAAATAAAAACTAATTTAAAAAAAAAATTAATTATTATATTAAGTAAATTAAATACTAAAAAATAATTGATATCTAAATTACTTGGCTCGTCTCTTATTATTTAAAATATTAATTAAATAATTTTATTATAAAAACAAAAATTATAAGAAAGAAAATATAATATTATGAAGTATTCCATGTCTGAAGGATACACATTTTTTTTCTCTAATATCCAATATCAAGAAATAAATTATAATTATATAAATATAAATATAAAATAAAAGCATCAAAGAACAATTGAATAAAAGTCAAATAATTATAGAAAAAAAGTAAAGATGATTAAATGTACTACCTAAACATAAGTTATGAAACTAATAACCAAATAAAAGTTCATATATATTTTTTAATTTGCTAACAATTTAAATGTGGTTTAGTAATTTAAATAAAGACAAGAACTAGAATGAGTATTGAGACGAGTATGGAGACGGGACAAGACATGACAAATATGTATATACTCATCTCTATCTCGATACTCAATCTAAATAATTATTCATACACATATTTGTGCCTAATCCATATAAACTTTTTCCATCAAAATCAGAACAAGTTCAAACAATATCATAGAAAGTTCATTTGTCATTTGTTATCACTATAGGAATGAATTCACTACAAGAAAATCATTAAATAGAAACTAATTTTAGAGACAAAAAATAATTAGTTACTATATTGACTAAATTAGAAACAATTTTAGAGACTAATTTTTTTTTTGGTTTCTAAATTAGTTTCTATTATTGTTAAATGATTTTTAAATTAGTATCTAATTAGCTACCAAGGTTTTTGCTACCAAATTTAGAATCTAAATAATTGATAGTTAAAACCTTAGTAGCTAATTAGATACCAATTTAGAAACTATTTAACAATAAAAAAAATTTAATCTCTAAAATGGTTTCTAAGTTAGTCACCGTAACAACTAATTATTATTTTTTTCTTTAAACTTGATTTCTATTTCATGATTTTTTTTTTGAAGTTGCTCCATCTTTCTTAATAAAATTTCATATTTAGTAGTATATATATTTAGAGAGAGAGATGATTGTGATCATCGTAGTAACCTTTGCATCTAAAAAGTAATAACTAAAGTTGACAGTATGAGAATAAATAAATTTATAAACAAAACATAAAAAGAAGAATGGGCAACTTTATAATGCGTGGTAAATTTGGGTATTCTTTGTCGATTACTAAACTAAGCATATGGATATGATATTTTTTCTTGGAGTTCATGATGTAGCAATGTTGAAAGTAATTAGACATGCATCTAGATGGTGATTATTAATGGGTAAACATATGATTAAGGCGAAGGAAAAAGAAGATGGTTACTTATGTGGGATGCTTAGATCACAAAATATAGTCTAGTTGAGAAATAGCCTTCAGAAAGCAGATTCTATGAAATGTACACATCATTAATTGTTCAAACCAATAATCTAATAAGTTTTGGGACGTAATAGTTCTGTCACTCCTTTTCCATCTCATTCTCTATCTCTCTTTGGGTATGTAACAGACAAACACAAATGTGACACATTGGTTTTCTGAGTAATTAGTAAAGTTAAAGAAAGATGATAATTATTAATTTAGGTTTATGGTAAACTAGTTAGAAATTAGTCTACCTCGTGCAATTGGTTGCTGACACCAAGATGGTAGAAGCTGCTTTTAATCTTTTAATATCTAAGATTGATTGCAGATAAAGTCTAAACCAAAGAAATGAAAAGATGGAGCATCTCTTCTTCTTCTTTTTCGTAATTTATAATCCATTCTATTTTGTCACTCTGTACTCCATTGTACATGTTGCTTTTCTATAATGGGTTTGTTTCAAAATTAAAAATTGAGGATAGGGGGGATTGCATTTCAGTTCTAGAGAAGGAAATGTTTCTGAACTAAAAGAATTTAGATTTTGTTTGAATACCAAGTTAAAAGAGTTTTTGTTTTAATTCTCTTAAAATATCTATATTTTTAAGCAAAATATATATACTACAACAAAATTATGAAATAGAAATCAATTTTAGAGAAAAAAAAATACTTAATTGTTATAATAACTAAATTAAAAATCATTTTATAAATTAAAAATAATTTTGATTTTTAAATTAGTTTATATTATTATTAAATAGTTTTTAAATTGATATCTAATTAATTACTAAAGTTTTTCTACCAAATTTAAAATCTAAATAATTAGTGATTAATACTATAGTAATTAATTAAATACCAAATTAAAAACTATTTAACAATAATATAAATTAATTTAGAAACCAAAAATTATTTTAGTCAATTTCTATTTCATAATTTTCTATATATAATATTTCTATGTTTTTTCCAAGTTCTCCACCAAAGCAGTACCAGAGGGTGCAAAACTAACATTCTGAATTAAAATAAAAGTTTTACAGGAAGATGTGATAATAAAATTAATATTTCAGTAAAAAAATTTAGTACTTTCTTTTTCATTTATACAGAAGTTATATAATTATTTCTAATAATACCTTTTACTATTAAATAAAGTTTAGTCAATTCTAAGAATTATATAAGAGAATTTTGAATCTTCAGTATTAATTTATTTTTCCGTACCAAACCCCCTTTTTCTTTATAATTTCATTTTATAATTTTTTTTTTTACATTTATGGGTAAATTTTATAAAACAAATTACTAAAACAAAAGATCACTTATGTAAGTCGCGTTTTAAAATACAAATTTGAATAAAAAATTATCTTTTAAAATGTGACTTATAATAAACATAAATAGTCTTTGAAGATATGATTATCTTTTATCTTTTTACAAACTAAGAATAGAAGTAGTGTAAGAAAAAGAATGTCTCTTTGGAGTGGGACTTCACTTGCTAGGTCAAACTTTAAACCCGATTTTAGTATTATTTAAAAGTAAAATAAATGTATTTAAAATATTGATTTGAATTTAAAATATCTTATTTTTTAAAAAGGATATTTATTTTAATAATTCTTAAAATTAGGGGAAAAAAGTCTATTAAAATTGTTTGTTATAATATGTGTAAACAAACTTATTTTTTTAAAGAAATTGTTTTTTTTTATTTTCTTATTTGCATCTCTTTTTCTTTGTCTCTCTCTATCCTCGTAAGATTCATCTGACCTCCTTTTCCAAATTTGATCACTTTTCAATATAGTTTGAGAGTCAAGTATTGTTTTCAGTGCAACAATTTTCAAACGCAACTTTAAAATGTCAAACAATTTCTTACATGAACAAAAATCTTATTAAAAAAGAAGAAAAGTTTAGATAAGGGAAACTAATATAGTCAAGTCTTAGTAGTACATTTAAAGGTATAGTCTTTTGTTGTAAAAAATCCTGTAGTGAGTTTGAAGCTTTAGGGTCGCATACTTCAATAATTTGAAGAATGTATAGGACTTTAGTTGCACTTTGGTAAGTGCTTTAGTTGCTTGTAAAATTGAAAAACTTCTTTTGCATTTGCATCTAATGATCCTTTAATACCAATTATAAAATAATGAATGAAAAAAAAAGACAACCAAGAGAGAAGGTGAATTGGTTTAAAAAATTGACCTAAAGAAATTTTAAAATTTTTTTCTTAAAACTATTGATGAAGGTAGTTAAGTGTAGGAATCAATGACTACCAAGAACTAAAAGAATTCAAGATAATATGAGCAATGTAAAAAAGAAAGATACGAACATTTTATTTTGGTTTGATTTCACCCAATTTACATCTAATTAACCCAACAAACCTTATATGAATTTTTCACTAATAATATTGTATTATCCAATTATAAATACTCTCTTATGTAATTAGAACAATAAATACAAATCACTCTTTTTCAAGAAAATTTACAAAGCTAATGGAAACACTCAATTACCTACAAGCACACCAAACATCAATGCAAAGTTATGAATACAAATTACAAAAAGAAAAGAAAATTATCACTTAAAACTATTAAAAAATATCTAACATGATCATCCTTTTTGATGCATCTTGAGCACTTTTTTTTCAAACAAAATGTAATGACTCTCAGAATATATATATATATATATATATATATATATATATATTAAATGAGTTTTGATGTAACTTTTCAAAAGAATGAATTTTATATATTACAATCAATTATTATCAATCATAATTGATTATTTGTGAAATAAGTGAAAGTAATATTTTACTAACATAATCTATTATATGCTTAACATAATTATGTTCAGAAAGATATAAAAAATAGTTTTTCAATGTAAATACGTTCAATATTATTCTAGAGATTGATTAATACTTTACACTTGATCATACCAAGATATTCATCAATGGAGAGAAAAGCCATCAATGCAAACATGATCAAAATCACCATAAAATCAAACTCTACCATCAAAGTATTTTTAGGATTTATTTTTAAATGAGAGTATTTTTAAGAGTAAACTTATTCACATATTGTTCTAATCATCCACTTTTTTTCTTACAAATACCTTTCCATGTATCTTCACAAGATTTTGCCAATATACTCAGAAACTTAACATAACATTTTACACTAAAATAGGAATTTCAAAATAAATAGGGAGTTTGAAGATGAAAAAGAATGGTGGAAAAATCATGTCTCCCTGATCACCTTAATTTAACATGTAGGTATTAGGAAAACTGCCTAATTTAAGCAGTAGGCCCAAATAAAGAAGTAGAAGGCCCAATTGACCCAAATTCTATGGGGCCAACAAATAGAATTGATAAAAACATCAAATTCACTACATCAATTACTACTACTACTTTTTTTTATAAGCATACAAATCACTACCACTAAACCATTAAACGCAGTTATCAAACTAGAATTGCTAATTGACTAATTCTATTATTATATATGAATTCTTTCCTAATTTAAATCTGAAATTAAAATATATTATTTTGATTTGTAGTGACTGACTTTTGAAATAATATATTTGATTGAATTAGTTTTGTATATTTTTGAAAAAATGTTTATACACTAATGTAAATATGCTGATCACATCAAAAGATGTAATATAAGGTACATTTATTAAAATTTTACGCTGACTAATTTAAAAGTCTTGTTTATTATAATTTCTTATTGCTTTACAGTACTGATAGTGTATAAAAATACAACATTTATATTTACTATGTATTTCAACCTTTTAAATTTATTTACCACTTATTAAAAAGAATAGATAAAAAAAAATCGTCTACCAAATTTAGATTCAATTGTATGAGACCATCTTTAAATTTAAACTAAAGCTAATTAATGTATACAAAAAGAATTTTTTTTTAATGTAGTGAGAAACTAAATCTATATAGATTTTTTAATGTGAAATACGCCTTTTAATAGACATAATCAGTGCGAACTTATAAATAAGTTGTACTTAAAAACATGATTTCATTTTACAGAAAATTGTGTTTATAAATACAATTTCTATTTTTTTAAAATCTAATCTGATGTTCTAGCACAACTTCAATTATTATTATTATTATTATTATTACCAAATTGAATTGGTATGAAACATATTTCAATTTAACTGAACCAGTATTTCTTTAGACGATTTCAGGGTTATTACAATGATAATAATTTTAATATTAGCATTAATAATGTTAATATAATTAAATAAAATAATTTAATTATTTTTATAATGATAATAATAAATAATTTTTAAAAAATTATACAGTAAGGTAAAAGTCCCAAACCTTGATAGTTTTACGAAGAACAAGTTGTTTAAGTAAAATTTTTGTTTGATGCAGTCTATTTCCGCTCGTAATTGACACATATAAATATATATAAAAAAAATTGTATATAAATAATTGTTTGACTTCTTTCTTAAGGCAATTGAATCCAATGACTCAGACACATATAAATATAAATATACGATAAAATAAAAAAAGGAAAAAAAATAAAAGTTAATAAAAGCGTGTAAATGACCTCTTTTTCCAACATGATATCTCTCCCTTTGCTCAATATGCGTCCTTATTCATGCATACGTATAAACGCTTACCTAAATACTGATAAAAATGAAAATGTAGTTAACAATAATGAAGTTTACAAGACACACGAGACCACAAAATTGAACATTATTGGAAAAAGCGTGACGAGTTTTGACGCAAATAATTTCACGATACGTAAACACTTTTGTTTGTGTGATATATATTTAGCACTGGTTTCTAGTGTTGAAGGTATTTTGCAGTACACGGCCACTCTCTACAAAGGTATTTCCAAAGTTCTTAATAACATTCCTTACTTTTTACGCACTTCCATGCATTCTTCCCATCTTCTTCTCTTTCTTTCTTTTGGTTTTCACTTTGATGGGTCTCTTAATTCTCCTAAGTTTTAACTAATATTCATTATTGGTTTCTCTATGGATATTCAAATGTTATTGTATTGTGTAGTAAGAGAAAGCTCACATAGTTTTTTTAGTTGTTTATATTCTTCTATCAGAATTGTAATCTTGCTTTCATAATTTATACTGATCTCTGCAATATAAATTTGTGTTGTATTATGTATTCAAACTCTTTCTGATTGAAGAGTAGTTAGGCCTGTAAGTAACTCCATCTAATGGAGTTTTAATTTTTCAATGGATGTTATTATTTTCGTCTTAAGCATGGTCCACAAATTTACCATTCACGTTACTCAGTTTTATTTTTTTGCTTTAAACTGTGTTATTTGACCTTTTCTGCTTTATAGTCTTCAGTTTTTTCCATCATATCCATTGAATTTTAGTGTCATTTGGTAGTGTGAAACTCTTTCTTCACTCCTGGAAAAAGAGGAGGGGGATAAAATTGTAGCCAAATCTCAATTTTACAAACTTTTGTGCTATTATAGAGATTTCTTTTTTCTGTGAGTGTTTAGCTTTTTCTTATATTGAGAAAGTGGAATATGCATTCCGCTTATAATGGGTGGGTGGTATTTATGGTTTCTGTTTGGTGTTGTTATAATGCGGTAGACTTTTAGGGTGATTGTGATATCATTACGCGCGTGCTGCAAAAAGGACAAAAACAATCAATTTGTGTTCTCCTCAACCAATGTGAAGCTATTTGTTGTGGAAGTTTCAAATTAAGGGGTCGACTTTTATCTATATTATCTATATCAGATTCTAATATTCTGTCAGTGTTCCTGTTTCTATTATTTCCAAATAGCCCAGTTGGCCAATTCAGTTCACAATTTTGTCTTCTTGTTTTTATGGTGATAATTATCTCTTCACTTCTCTCAGGAAGCCAAGAAATTGATTTTATTTTCTGCAGGTTATGAACCTTTGAAGGGATAACAGAGAAAAAAGAACCAGCCAATAGGAAATTGGATTGATACTATGGCAGAAGATGACATATACACACAAGATGGGACAATTACCATCTCCAAGAAACCTGCCAACAAGAAAAAGACTGGAAATTGGAAAGCTTGCTATTTTATTCTTGGTATTGATTTCATTTTGTTAATTTTTATCTTAGAAACTATGTTGTCTTAAGGTGCATAAACTCTGAAATTTAGTTTATGCTTGTACTAAAACTTGAAGATCCTAAGATGCTGAATTTTAATTGAACCATTTTGTGGCAGGAAATGAATGTTGTGAGAGATTAGCATACTATGGTATGAGTACAAACCTGGTGAACTATCTTCAGGAACGTTTCAACCAGGGAAATGTAACTGCTGCAAATAATGTCACAACCTGGTCGGGAACGTGCTACCTCACACCATTGATTGGAGCCTTTCTAGCTGATTCATACTTAGGAAGATATTGGACAATTGCCAGTTTCTCAGTTATCTATGTCATTGTAAGTTCAGAAAATTTGTTTTTCTTGTTTGAGCCCCATAAAAAGTCATTTAGTTTTCACTCTTCTGTGTTCTTGTTTCTTGAATTCCATTTATGTTGCTTTCAAGTTTCAACTCAATTGAGAAAACAATATCTTCACTTTCACTACGATTTGAGAACAATGATATCAAATAATTTTATCTTTAACCTTCATTCTATCTTTAACACATTAATCCTTTGAAATTTGCAAGTGATTTAAACTTTTGTTATGTGCCTTTCAGAACCATATTGTATTATGAATAATAGACATTTTGTTACTTATTCTGGTTCATGCAATTAAACTACAAACCTATTGATTTGACTAATAACTCATCGATCTAGTACTTGACCGAGTTAACAATTGGGCCGGTTTTTAAAACATTGCTTCCAACTCAATTGAGAGAACATGTTCATTTTCACATGATTTGAGAACAACATGATATCAATAGTTTTATCTTTTAACATTCATTCTATCTTTCAGCACATTGCATTCATTCCATCTGAATTTCAACTTTTGTTCTATTTAAACTGCCTTTCAGAGTCCTTTTATGCAGAAAAAAAGAGGATAAAATAGCACAGCAAGCAATGATGAATAAGCTTTTGTTAATGCATGTTTATTTACTATGCAGGGGATGATACTTCTAACACTGTCTGCTTCTGCCCCTGGAATAAAGCCATCGTGTGATGCTAATGGTTGCCATCCAACATCAGCCCAAACTTCAGCTTGCTTCATAGCACTCTATCTGGTTGCTCTTGGAACTGGTGGTATCAAACCATGTGTCTCAGCTTTTGGTGCAGACCAATTTGATGATTCCGACAAGAAAGAGACAATAAGGAAGAGCTCTTTCTTCAACTGGTTTTACTTCTCCATTAACATCGGTGCACTTGTTGCTTCTTCGGTATTAGTTTGGATACAAATAAATGTTGGCTGGGGATGGGGTTTTGGAGTTCCTGCTGTTGCAATGGTTATTGCAATTATATTTTTCTTTGGTGGTAGTAGACTCTACAGACTTCAAATACCTGGAGGCAGTCCCCTTACAAGGATTTGTCAAGTCATAGTTGCAGTCTTGAGGAAAATCAGTCTTCAAGTGCCAGATGATAAGTCTCTTCTTCATGAGACAGTAGATGTGGAATCTGTCATCAAAGGGAGCCGCAAGCTGGATCACACAAACCGCTTCAAGTGAGTTATAAAAGAAACTTCCAAATCTACTTCATATAAATTTTCATTAGTCATGAAATGAAATATTATTTTCTCGGTTTTTTAGGCACAGTCTTTACATACTATTCTAATTTTGAGTGTAGGATAGAGGCATTTATATTATAGCTAATAAAGAGAGTACTTTCCTGATAATTAAGAACTTTAAGTGTAACTTGAGGATAATTTTAGATCTGGTCCAAGAGTAACTATGGTTGTAGAAACTTTATTGAAACCCTTAAATTCAGAATATGGTAAAGTAGCCCGTCAACAACTTGTGTGTGAGACTATATATTATCAGTGGTCCAATAGTGATCCAATAGCGGGTGGCCTGATAAGTCCAACAAATTCTCGTTAGGAAATACTCGAAATGACTTTAGCATAAGAAGTGTACTTTAAGTCTAACTCAATCTTATAAAACCGGTTTATAAGGTTTACTTACCTACTATGAAATGTTCTTATTTTTAGTGAATGTGGGATCTACTGATCTCTTCAAGTTTGATTTATATTCTTGTGTATTTTCTGAAGACAATATGTTGATGATTCCATCTAGGTGTTTGGATAAGGCAGCGGTAGAGACCCAATCTGACCATACCACAAGATTGCCAAATCCTTGGAGGCTTTGCACTGTGACACAAGTTGAGGAAGTAAAATCAATTATCTCTTTACTCCCAGTTTGGGCATCATTGATTGCCTTTTCAACTGTATACGGACAAATGGGCACCATGTTCGTTCTACAAGGCAACACAATGGACCAGCACGTTGGCCCTCACTTCAAAATCCCATCAGCATCCCTCACCATTTTCGACACACTAAGTGTCATCTTCTGGGCTCCGTTTTATGATCGCATCATTGTTCCATATGCAAGCAGGTTCACTGGCCACAAACATGGGTTCACGCAACTCCAAAGAATTGGAATTGGCCTTGTCATCTCCACCATAGCCATGGTTGTTGCTGGCATTCTAGAAGTTGTTCGCCTTGACATAATCAGAAAAAACAACTACTATGATTTTCAGACCATCCCCTTGTCAATCTTCTGGCAAGTGCCCCAGTATTTTCTTGTTGGATGTGCTGAAGTTTTCACCAACATTGGTTCCTTACAGTTCTTCTATAGTGAGGCACCAGATGCCATGAGAAGCTTTGGCATGGCTCTCTCACTTACAACTAATGCCGTGGGAAGTTATGTTAGCACACTGCTTGTCACCATTGTTACTAAGATCACCACAAGACATGGTAGTGTTGGTTGGATCCCTGACAATCTCAATAGAGGCCATCTTGACTACTTTTACTGGCTTTTGACCATTCTTAGCTTTCTCAATTTCATTGTGTTCCTTTGGATTGCAAAGAGATACAGCTACAAGAAGGTGGCTGCAAAATAGCTTGGGGTTCGACAGCTCTCTTTGCTGAACACTCTTTTTACTACTTCTTATCTTTCTTCAACAATTATTGTATACATGTTATTTGGAGTGTTTTGGTATGTTCAACATAGTTCTATTAGTTTTTTGGATTCTAATTTCCTTTTAACTTAAGTGTACATGCTTGTGATTTGATCCAAAATCTTTTGTGCCAATCCATTGGGTTTGTTCTTGATGCTTCTGGGTTACCATTTCTTACAATTAATACCTTATTTTTAAAAAAGTATTAAAAATGATAAAATAAATATTGCATTGATAGGACAAAATATGATTTATTTGACTTATTAACTCATGGATTAAAAAGTTACTTAAATTTTGATTTGGCTATCTTTTCAACTCTCATAAATTACATAATATATAAAATAATGTAATGATGTAAGTTCTAAGCATTAATTTCTTCATATTTATTTCGAATTTTGTGCTGTGTGTTTAGAATTTTGACTTACCTATATATGTTATATATTTTCTCTAACACTTTTTTTTCTATCACATCGTATAATCTTCTACATTACATTCTTCACTTTCCCTCTCTAGATCTAGATGTCTTTTAGAGTATATGAATAAAGTATTATACTATTTAAATATTATATAAATTATATTGTCTTTCTCTAAACTTAATATTTCTTCAATTTATTTTGCTATTTTTCATTAAATCCCCCACAATTTCTTAGTTATAAAATGAAAAATCATTTCAAGATTTCAATTGAAATTAATTAACTGAAGACTTTAGTGAATTTTAGAGAAAAAAAGTAAAATCTAACTTTTTATTCACTTTAAAGTTTTTTCTTTAAAATCGGATTAATCATTAAATCAGTCACGATACTGATTCAATGTTTACTGGTCGAACCAACCATTGAGAAATGATTGACCTATTATTAATAAAGCAATAGAAATAATTAAATAATATAAAAATAACATTAGAAAAATATAACATCACAATTTAATAATACTAAAAATTAAAATAACATGCTTTATAAGTTTTTTTACTTTCAAAATACGCTTAAAAATTTAATATATTTTAATATTTAAGTGTAAGTTTCAACCATATATATTACTAAGTGAACTTTAAGCCTAACTCAACCCCATAAAACCGACTCAATGAGGTGAGGTTTGCACCCACTTATATACTATGAAAGACTCTAATCTCTAGTCGACGTGAGATCTCCAATACACAATAATATTTTTTAAAATAACAAGTTTCTTTATAAAATGAGAAATGTTTTACGTCTTTTGTTTCAAAAAATTGAAATAACTTTAAATTTTTTAAAAAATGGTTGATATTCGGTTTTTCGACTTTTGGATTGCTTCAATTGAAGGTTAGTTTGTAATTTTAATGGATTAAACATTATTCATTGTATTATAAAATAGAACAGATAAGAGAACAAAGATGAACAAAAGAGTAAAAGGAAGACAAAGGATATAAGAGTGGATATATCTTCAATTGTGTATTGAATCAGAACACACAGTCTCAATATATACAAGTTGTACACTCATTCTACGTCTAGCCCAATAAAGAAATAATCAATCAATAAATACTAGAATCATAACAGACAAAAACAAAATAAAGGTTATTCACCTCTATAAAGAGAAACAACTAATAATTAGAAAATACACACAATTAATATTAGGATCCTTTTATAACTCTGGTATCCATATCCTTTAATAATATGGATACCAGAGTTATAGAAAGTTTATCTTGCATCTTAGTAAAACCAATTATTTTCAAGGAGTTTTTGTCTTGAATGTGACAGCCATTAGAGTCAAAGGTAAGAACACAAGATAATTTATCAATCAATTTTGCTACTCAGAGAAGATTAAAATTGAAGTAAGGAATGTACAAAACATTGTCTATGACATGATTTTGATTGAGAAAAACACTTCCAGAATAATTGGCAATGACTTGATTTCCATTTGGTAATTTGACATAAATAGGATTAATTTGATGATATGAAGTGAAATAAGTTAAGGATGAACAAATGTGATCAGTAGCACCACTATCAATAATCCAAGAACTGAAGGAAGAAATAAAATTATTACCAGTTTGATTGGAAGGAATAACAAAGACTTGATTAGAAACATTGTCACTAAATTTGGTATGTTGTAAAAGAGCTAACAATGTTTGATACTACTCAGGAGTAAAACCAGTTTGTTGAGACTCCACTTTTGACTTTGAACCTTCATGATTATGCTCATTATTAATAAAATCTGTATTCTGAAAAACTACATTAGTATGACTTTGATCATGGTTCATATTTTTAAACTTGAAATGAGGTGGAAAGCCATGCTTTTTATAGCATGTATCAATGGTATGCCCTGTCTTTCCACAATGACTGCAATTTTTGGGAGTATATCCTCTTCCATAGCTTCCTCTTCCGTATCCAACACTTCTGCCATAGGTTGTAACATTGTTTTTATAACCTCCTTTGCTAGTAACAATCATTGCCTTGGATTGATTACCAAATATTTGTCTCTCTTGTTGTGTAACAAGAGAGAAACTCTATTCAAGGATGGCAAAGGGTCCATCAATAGAATTTGAGTTCTCACAGTCGAATAATTATCATTTAGCCCCTTAGAAGTTTGATAATTTGGTCTTATGCTTTATATTTAGAAACATTCACAAGAGCATTGCAGGTACATTTAGAGGCACATGAACAAGTAGATAGCGGGCGAAAAAGATCAAGTTCATCCCAAAGAATTTTTAATTGAGTGAAATAGTTTGTAACAGTCAACTCACCTTGTTTAAAAGAAGAAATCATCTCCTGGATATCAGAAATACGCATCATGTCTCCTTGTGAGAACCTTTCCTTTAAATCATTCCATATGTCAAAGGCATTGTCCATACAGATGATGCTCTGTGCAATGCATTGAGAAACAACCTTGAGAATCCAGGAAACAACCAACATATTGGCTCTCTGCCATGTTGGAAACAATGAGTTGGTACTATTGGGAGCTTCTATAGTTCCATCTATGAAACCTATTTTGTTCTTTGAAATTAGGCTCATTTGAAACGAACGAGACCAATAATGATAATTTGGCCCCTCAAGAATAATAAAGACAATAAGAAAGGAATGATTATATGATGAACTAACATGATAAGGTGAACTAAGATCTTGTGAGGGATCAACAACTTAACCCATGCATAAATGTAGCAACCAGAGCTCTGATACCATATTACAAAGTGGACTTCAAGTCTAACTCAACCCCATAAAACCAACTCATGGGGTGAGGTTTGCACCCACTTATATACAATGAAATATTCTCATCTCTAGTCGATGTGGGATCTCCAACACACACCCCTCACGCCGAGAGTGACAGCTCGTGCGTGGGAGAACATATTATGGGTGGTCCGATAACGGACCGATAGCGAGTGACACTATAGGCCAATAAACACTCGCTAGGATAGGCTTTAAATGGCTCTGATACCATATTATAAAATAGAACAGATATAAACAAAAGAGAACAAAGATGAACAAAAGAGTAAAAGGAAGACAAAGGATATGAGAATGAATATATCTTCAATTGTGTATTGAATCAGAACAAATAGTCTGAATATATACAAGCTGCATACTCATTCTAGGTTTAACCAAAGAAAGAAATAATCAATCAATAAATACTAGAATCATAACAAACAAAAACAAAATAAATGTTATTCACCTCTATAAAGATAAACAACTAATAATTAGAAAATACACAATTAATATTAGGATCCTTCTATAACTCTGGTATCCATATCCTTTAATACATTGATTCTTTTTTCCGATTTAAGTGGTCAGTCTGAATCCAGTTTTGACAACATACCTTTAAAGTGGCAAAATTTGAGAAAGAGAGAGTGTGTGGGAGGAGGAAGAGGGATATAAAAAGAGGATGAGTGAGGGAGAATGTTATGGTTGAAAGTTTGGATAGTTTGCAATGGATATTATATTCAAATGCTAATAGTTTCATTGTGAAATGTTAGTATTATGAGTAGGTTGCATAATAAAACTTTTTTCTTTCATAAACATAGGACAATGGTTTTCAAGATTGAATATACTTTAACACCAATAAAAAAAATTAGATTGAGTGGTGTTTGTCTTGAAGTTAAACCATTTCAACAATTCAACCAATGAACTTCACAAATTAATTGAAGAAAAAAAATATACCATGAACCACAATTTTGTTACATATACTTTTGTAAAAAAATTACTAGATCTAAGATATACTTATTGTAACAGCGTGAAATGAAACAATCATAGACCCCCAACACACGGTCCTTTTTTTTCTTTCTTCTTTCTCTCTCTATCTCTCTAACTTTCTCCCTTCTCTCTTCATTTCTCACTTCATACATCATCTATTTTAGAATCTGATTACACCATGTTGTAACTGAGGAGTTAAGGAACATTTCTACCCGATCAGATTTCCGAACAAACTAAGTTCATTTTTACTTTAAAGATCCCTTATTCTTTATTTTTCTCTATGATTTAATCATCAATCTTAGTGAGGTCAGTTGAGAAGAGTGTTCCTATCAACTTATTCTACTATATAGTGAATTTCTATTATGTTTGGATAACTTGCATTAGACCCTTAAATCTTGAAGCTTATCCAGACTGAGATGATAAAATTCTAAAAGTTGTTTGGAAAGCAAGCAATTAAGGTAGGGAAGCTAACTTTATTTTTTAATAGTACCCTAGGCTAGAAGATCTGAATGTGGAGGGGACGTGGTCCCAATATTGTGTTGTTTGTTTATATATTATTTAAACTTGTAGAAATATTAGATTTTGATGGTTTAGTATTTAAGTGGTTTTTTTTTTAATGTTAAATAGACTTTTTAGTGTTATGGATCGTGTTTTGAATGATATTGTATGATGAAAATGGTATGAAATTGAATTCATACATTTGGGATAATGTATGTGATGAGCATATATTTATTCACACTCACTAGCCTTATTCATAGATTATTGGACTATAATAATAAATAAATCCATTGTTTTAATTAATATTCTTATAATTGGGTTTATTTGGGCCTTAACTATTATTATTGTTAATTTTGTGTTTTTAGAGTAAATTATTCGGAGGAAGCTTCCACCTTTGTGAATGGGCCAAATATGCAAAAGTCCAAGTTGCTTCTTGAACCAAAACAGAAAAAATATTCTGAGGAGAAGAAAGAGAAAATAAAAGCTACAAGATTCCAGAAACAGAATTGGAAGCAAATCTTCTGCAAAATAAAAAGAATTATGGAAAGTGGAAACTGTTTACAAAATATAAACTACAATATTCTCTCAAGATCCTTGGAGCAGAAAAGCCTATAAAAGGACACAAGCATAAAGGAGAAAAGAGGGAGCTTCATAGGGTTTTCTTAGTTTATTTTCTTCTTAGTAATTCTTTTGTTTTGCCTCCGCATGGAAGGCTAAACCTTTTTGGTTGATTCTTTTGTAATTCCCCATTGAGTTTTGAGGTTTTGTTCAATAAAAGTTTCGATTTTTAATTCTCTATAGCAGTTGTTTTTATTGTCTAATCTCCTGGAAAACTGGTTTTTGTGAGAGGTTGTACTTGAACGCATGATTGAGAGTCTTCCTTATCTTAAACTTTGGTTTCTTAGTTAGTTCGCATTGTTCTAATTAATTTCTTGGGCGCATGATTCAAGAGAGAGGAGGTAAGCATTCCCATGGAGTATACGCATGGAACAAAGTGGGTATGGATTAAACCAGTAGACGCATGTTTTACTGGTGAGTTTCAGTTGAATCAGATCGACGCATGTTCAATCTGGTTTAGCTCTGTTGGAGGATTGAGAAAAGATTAATCTTTAGAGAACCTGTGAAGAATTCAATGGTGGAAGAACTTGGGATCAACCGTTTTTTATTTGCTATTTTAATCTCTTTTATATTTTTTGCATAACTATCTCAAACCCCCTTTTCATCTTTATTGTTATTGCTAACTTTTATTGCTTGCAGATAGATTTTAAACCTTGATCAATTGATTTTACTATTGGATTCGTTGGGAGACGACTTGGGGTCATCTGGCCACAATTAACTATCATCTTTCTAGTGTTAGACAAGTCTACGCTAGAATCATATTAATTTGACAACAAAACGACAGCTATCAGTATGGACTGATGTTTGTTTGTGTATTAAGTATTGATGTCTATGTGGTAACAAAGATCTCCGAGGTTCACTGATGATCTAAGTCACATAGATTAAAATATCAAGTGGTGAGAAGCTGATGGGGGAGTTCATTCACACCCTCACATATGAGATGCACAACTTGGGTTGTATTGAACTTACCCTGATCCTTTCTTTTGGATTCACTAGTAATCTTTAGATCAGGTGTTGTGCCTTTTGGGATGTTCATGAAAAAGAAAATAACCTGAAAAAAGTATTGATCTCATTATTGCCAAGAAGATAAGTTCAATTCCTATGTTATTATTTTCGTCCTCCGCATCAAAGATTGTCACTTGCAAATGTAAGTAGTCAATCGTAGTATTGATGTCACATAATAAGAAAAATTTAGGAGAAAATTTTTGGAAATGCCCAAATTGAAACGTAAGTAAATAATTTTTTTTAAATTACGTTGTGAGTGAATATATGTTCTTGGTGTGTTTGATCACATGGGGTAAATTAAATCATTATTGTTTGATATTGTGTATGGAGGAACCTAGTTCATGCAAAGTTTTTGCTTGATTAAAATGTTTTGTGGATGGAAACAACACATTTGAAAATATGATAGTTTGAGTGAGGCATACGTGTAGGACTGGGGACTTGAAGCTAAGGGTTGTTGGATTAACGAAGGTAGAAAAAGGAAATTAAGATGAAATTGCAAGTTTAAGAAAAATAAATTGAAAGACTAGAGAAAAAATGTTATGGTTATTCTAATAAAGTTGTGGTGTCAAATTGAAAAATTACAAGAAAAATAATTGTTTTTAAAGAAACAAGGTGAAGGTGTTAGGTTTTGTAATCATAGTTATATAATTATTCATAACTTGTTAGGATATTTTTATTATATTTTTATAATTGTTCATAAATTGTAAGTGTTAAATTGTAAGTGTTGTGTTAATAGAGTAATAAGTGATTTTTATTTTGAAATAGTTGTGTTACAGGTGTGGTAGGTTGAATTGTTTAATATGGAAAGTCTGAAACACATAATTGTATACATTTTTTTTCAATAAAAGAGTTTACATAGTTGTTAATTGTGTAACAACATAAGAGTTAAACAAAGGAGAATTACAGTAAGACATGTGAAATTAAAACAATGTGATCTCCAAAAATAAAATAATAAACAAAATACTTAAGGTTCTCATGCCTTTGAGATAGTCAAAAGGTGCAAACAATTGCACATAACACTAAAAGAGAGTAAACTAAATAATATTCCTCAAAATAAACAAGTGTTTTTTCTAGTCCAACATAAATGTTTTATAAAAATCATAATCAAACAATTCCTATTATTATAAACACTTGCCTTCAAATAGTCATTTTTTTTTCATTGTTTGTTACTATATTTGGTTGAATGATTCCTTTATATTATTAGAGTTTTCTTGTGAAACATTTTTTCACATCATTCATGTCAAAACACTAAAAAAAGTAAACTAAATAATGTTGCTCAAAAATAAATAAAAAAAGTGTTTTTTTCAATTCAACATAAATGTTTTATAAAAATCATAATCAAACAATTTCTATTATTAGAAATACTTGTCTTCAAATTGTCATTTTTTTTTCATTGTTTATTATTATGTTTGTTTGAATGATTCCTTTAATTTATTAGAATTTTCTTGTGAAACATTTCTTCACATCATTCATGTCAAAAAACAAAAATTCTAGTCATAGTACTATTATGAGATTACATAACTAGTCATTGTATCTAGTTGTATGGTTAACAACCTTAAATGACCAAGTATTTTTTATTGGGTTTGCAACTCTTCGAGATCTTAGGTACAAGTTTGTCATGAACATTCTTTATATTTTATGTCTTTTTCATATATGCTATAATTTCTTTTGTAGTTGGTGCCTTTGATGACCTCTTTAGCATTACTTTTTCCTACAAAATAACCAATTAGTATTATTATACAGGAACCATCTTAGTAGTATTTTCAACTTTGGCCTATTTATCCTAGTCAAACAAGAATTTCTTAAACATCTATCTTTAAGTTATGTAGCATATTACCAAAGTTGTGTTTATTGTTTGATGAAATCACCATCAATGACCTCATTCACAATTTGTTAGTCCTCCCATGCCCTCGACAAGGATATTCCAATCGAATAACTAGTCTTGATTTCACTAATGATATCCTTTAACGACATGTCAACTAATGGAGTTCTCATCTTGTTGATTAAGACCTTATCAACTTATGATGATTTGACACTTTTTTTTAAAAAAATCTTTCAATATGTGTTTAGGATTAAAGTCTTAAGTGTGCATCTCTTTGACTAACCAACATTGCTAACACAAACAAAATTATTCACAGAATGTTTACATCTTGCCTTTTCCCACTTTTTTCATTCAAATAAAACTTGATCTCTTTATCATTCAACATCTATCTTTAAGTTATGTAGCATATTACCAAAGTTGTGTTTATTGTTTGATGAAATCACCATCAATGACCTCATTCACAATTTGTTAGTCCTCCCATGCCCTCGACAAGGATATTCCAATCGAATAACTAGTCTTGATTTCACTAATGATATCCTTTAACGACATGTCAACTAATGGAGTTCTCATCTTGTTGATTAAGACCTTATCAACTTATGATGATTTGACACTTTTTTTAAAAAAAATCTTTCAATATGTGTTTAGGATTAAAGTCTTAAGTGTGCATCTCTTTGACTAACCAACATTGCTAACACAAACAAAATTATTCACAGAATGTTTACATCTTGCCTTTTCCCACTTTTTTCATTCAAATAAAACTTGATCTCTTTATCATTCAACATCTATCTTTAAGTTATGTAGCATATTACCAAAGTTGTGTTTATTGTTTGATGAAATCACCATCAATGACCTCATTCACAATTTGTTAGTCCTCCCATGCCCTCGACAAGGATATTCCAATCGAATAACTAGTCTTGATTTCACTAATGATATCCTTTAACGACATGTCAACTAATGGAGTTCTCATCTTGTTGATTAAGACCTTATCAACTTATGATGATTTGACACTTTTTTTAAAAAAAATCTTTCAATATGTGTTTAGGATTAAAGTCTTAAGTGTGCATCTCTTTGACTAACCAACATTGCTAACACAAACAAAATTATTCACAGAATGTTTACATCTTGCCTTTTCCCACTTTTTTCATTCAAATAAAACTTGATCTCTTTATCATTCAACATATTATACTCTAATATAACTTCTTTAAATAATTTGATATAACAAAACTCCAAACCAAATTTCCATTTAAAATATTTAAGTGATTGCTAATTAGATCTTCCGTATCTTTATTGGGAACATATCTTTCATCTAAACCATCACTGGTAAGCATCTCTCTAAGATACTTATCCTTAAGGTCTTCCTCAAGCAAACCCTATGACATAAATTCTACAACATTTTCAACCGTTGTGCTATACCTAGTTAAATGCATTATGTTTCTTCCATGTTGGACCTTTTGGCTACCATTCTTCTTTCTTTTTCTTTATCATCATTGACATTCCAAATATGCCCAAATAGGGATGGCAATGCAGGGCGGACAATGCGGACTGGCCCGCCCACCCCGCAGGCCACTACCAAAAAGCGTGAAACAGACTCATTAATCTAGTCCGCTAATTTGCTTAGGTTTGCCCTGCATAACTTGTAGTCCGTGCAAGCCAACTGTGGATCGTACGGCGTGACGGGACAGGTTGACCCACTGGCCCACATAAATAATAAACAAAAATTGTGAAGAAAGATTATACCTTACTCATTATTACATTTATTTTATTTTATTTAAAAAATTAAATTTAATGTACTAAAAAATGGAATGTTTTACTTTAATCATCTAAATGAGTTAATATTAAGACTGAGAGTGTATCTAATTTTAAGTAAAGTCTTATATTTAAAATTTGTTAATAAAAAATAATATAAGGAAGAGATTTCAATACGATACTCTTTAACAAATTAGTCATCTTCATTAAAATATTTTGTAGCAAGATACTATGATATATTTACATATATAGAGGAAAAATAAATGCAAAACAAAACTTTAATTATTTTTAATCAAACCTTCTAACAACCCTCATACTTGAATTCATATTTTTATCTTAATTAAATAAATTGAAACATGGATAAAAATTTTAATTTTTCAGCCGAAGAAATAATTTTTTTTTATAATTAATGAAATTTTAATTTTTTTGATTTCTTTTTCTTATGTGGGTTGGCCAGTAGGCCACCTCTTATGCAAGACGGGCAGTGAAATGAGTCTGCATTTATTGTAAGGGAGAGGCCAAACACAAGGTAGGCTTATGCAGAACGGAACAGACTGCATTGTCATCCCTCAGTCCAAATTAAGAATTACTCTAAAAAACACTAAATTATTTTTCACCACAAAAGTTAATATCATCTTCATCATCAAATACATAAACAACTTCAACACAAACATATTTGGTGTTAGTAAATTTTTTAATACTATGAGTAACATTGTTGTATCTATCCTCCTCACTAGCCTTATCCGCTTATCCGCTTCCATTGTGTGATCATAACTTTTGGTTGGTATTGTCTTCCTACATTTACATTGCAATCGACAAAATTTTGGAATAAGTAAACCAAAATCCTTATCTAAACCAAATGTTTTGTCTTCCTCAATAATAATTACATCAAACATCTCTAACATAAACATCCCTAACATAATCATTACCACTAACATAATCATTACCAATGTAAATTTTGGAATAAGTAAACGAAAGTCCTTATCTAAACTAATTGTTTTCTCTTCCTCAATAATAGGTACATTAAGCATCCTTAACATAATCATCACTAATGTGGAAGAAATTGCCATCCACAACACCATCATTCTCACCTGCACACTCCACAAACATTTCAGGAAATAGCACACCTTTAGTGTTACATTGTTTTCGATAATCTCCTTATACTCAAAATCAATAATCTTCCACCATAGTCTCATTGTTTGCTCACCATATCCAAAAACTGTTTTTTTTTTATCATTTAAACAACCATCAAACATTTCACATTTGTATCAATAATTAATCACCCACAATTTCATCAAAAGTAACATAAAAACACAAGAATACAAGACAAATTCTTATCTTGAATTCCAAACTCTGTACACAGCACCATTTAAAAAACGAAATGAGAATCACATTTTTGCAAACATATAAGTAATTAGAGGATAATGGGAGCATTTTCCTTCTAAAGTCCCACACACTTCCAACATTGTCGCTGCCTTCATAAATGTCACTTTACTGACATCATTCCATACTTCTAGCAAAATCGTGTAATTGTTATGAAAATTAATATTTTTAGTTCATATATAAAGATTAAATATTTATTATTAAGGATAAAGTGATAAGTTATGCCCAATTTAACAAATTTATAAAATTAACTAATTTACCTATTTTTTGGACCACATAATTCGACAGTGTGCCTTATAATAAAGATCAAAGTAATACAATTTATAACATAAGACTAGAGAGAAAATACTTAAACGAACATTTACTGAAACAAGTGTGAATATTAAGATAGTTGATGAAACCATATGTTCATTCATATTATTTCAATCTAATTTGAAAAATATTGATTTCAAATTTGGATTGAAAATAATGTAACATGAATAAGGATATAAAATAATTCAATATACAATTTGTTGGCTCATAAGTTTGATTTTGGATTGAGCAGGACATCCTTAATTTGAAGCTTGAGATAAAGTAGTAAAATAGTTCTATCTTTCTAATAAAAATGTCTCTGTCCTTGTGAAGATAATGCTCAGAAAACAAGAGGCCCAAAATAGTTGAACCCAGCCGAGAGCCCCTTTCTCCCTTGGTTCCCTTCATTGTTTTCCAACCCATGCAATGCAAATACATGCTTCCACTGCCATGAAAAGATGATTGCCCTCAAATCCATTCATCCTTCCACTCCTACCAATATCAAGTATAACATCCACCGCAGCGGAATCCTCAACACAAAAGGTTATACTGTGTGCCTCTGCAAGTCCAATGAATCTGATTCTCAAGCTCCCCAACCAGGAGATACACGTAAGCAAGAACTGCTAGTACAAATTGCAATGCTTCAAACTCAAAAAGTCCGTCTCACAAATTATATAGATGAGAGATCTGCATATTTAGCCAAGTTCGGTGAAGAAGCCAAGGCTGAGTTTGACAAGATTGGAGAAGATGCCCTCCAAGGATTAGATGAAGCTAGTGCCAGAGTACGCTTCAACTTTTGAGTTAACTTTTTTATTTGTATTTTGTTTTGGTTAGGAAAAGGCTCAAACCACGGTTAGGGAAAACTTTGTCTCTAGTGCCAAACACTAACCAATCAATCATCAAGCACAGCATGAAGGAAAATCTACATGCCAAAGGTATTTTAGTAATAACCTCTTGTGTTCATTTGTGTTTGGCAGATAATAGCAAACATAGAGAGCCAGAAGGAAGAGTTTGAGGAATCTGCAGAACTCTTCAGACAAGAGATTCAGGAGCGCGAAAAGGAACTACATGAGTTTGAAGTTCGAATGGAGGATGGAAGAAACGAAGGGCTATTCTTTAAGAACCTTAGAAAGAAGGCACCTGTTGACAAAGCAAAAGCTAAAGAGGAGGCAGAAAAAATAAAAAATGTAGCTAGAGAAAAAGCTGGTAGCAGAACAAGAAAAGGCATGTACCTCTTCTTTATTGGCCTGCTTACCTTTGCAATAGTTGATTCTACTGCCTCATCATCAACTGATTGGAGGAAAGAAGCAGTTCTTGGAGCTATTCTTCTGGCTTTAGTTTGTCAGCTCATCTACGAACAGTCGATGTCATCAGAAACTGGAAAAACAATAAAGGCCGATACTGAAGAAAAAAAGAACTGAAGTTCAACTTATACTGAGATTAACTACGAATTTCTGGGAAAGAAAGAATTATTTAATGATATTGCATGAGCAATAAACCCAGGTGGAAGCTTATAACTTGGGCCTGATAACATCATGCAGCTTTGCTTTGGCATCAACAACAGCAGATATTGGTTACAATCACCAAAATCTGGGTAACTAGGTTACGTGTGATGCTTTTCCTTCATATATTTTGTTAAAACAGAAAAACATACTCTTATAATTATCCTAGCTTTTAGAAATGTACATTTGTAAGCTAACTTGTATCTCTGTATCTCCTGTCATGAACTAAGAACTACACAATGTTATTAATTTCTGTACTGCTTAACAAGTTGGTTAATCAATTAGAAAAGTATAGTAATTGCTGCCTGAAATTACAATAAGGCCTGAGGCAGATAAATATCCCAAAAATCCAAACTAATTACCCTTTTCTGTTCAGCCAACTCCAAAATTTAGGCACCCCATAAACAAGCTGCATTGCACCCAAGTACCTGATACCGTAATGTGCCTATGAATTAGATGTAGTCCATCGCCAGCAGCTATTTGCCCAGGGCCTTTAAATTTCCTTCAAATCGCTAGCAGGAAGCATAAAAAATGGTGCTTGGACTCATACCTAAACATCTCAGGAATCCCTTTTCCTGTGAAAGACCAGTAAAATCTTGTGTTTTGGTATAATACTTGTAGGCTTGTAGCTGATGTTGTCAACTAGTGGGAAAAATATTGAAAAAATTATTTTACAAAATTAGTGCACATCACAAAAGAATCAAGTCGAAGCACCTTAAAATATCAATGCTCTAACTAATATATTCCAGGTAATGGCAGTTGGCAGAACACCATGCCCCAAAGCATCATTTAGAACCTCAATTGCATCTGTTACTCTACCACAAGAACAGAGTCCCTTAAGAGTAATATTATACGAGATGATGTCGGGTTGTAGCTCATCTGCTGAGATGTGATCCCAAATCATTGATGCCATTTTGCAGTTTCCAACTTTGTAAAAACCCTCCATAATGGTATTGTAAGTCACAAGGCTAACACACTTCCTCTGCCTCATCTTTGAATAAAGCTGCAGAGCATCCTCCACTTTGCCAGAACAACAAAGTCTATGGATGACAATGTTGTACATAGTAATATCAGGCATATGCCCTGTGTTAAGAAACTGATGCCACAACCTAAGGGCTGTCTCCCCCATCCTGTTCCCATAAAGACCATCTATCAACATACTGCATGTGATAATATCTGGTTTCCATCCTTTTTGCAACATTTCATTAACATAATCAGAAGCCTCAGGAAATCTTCCAGCTCTCAGTAATCCATTTATAAGAATATTATAGGACACAACATTTGGTGAGCAACCTTTGCGGCTCATTTCCCTAAAAGCTTTAACAGCACTGTCAAGTTTGGAATGTTTAACAAACCCATCAATCAGCACATTACAAACATAAAGGTTCAATTGACAGCCACGCTTATTCATAAGTTCTACAACTCCACTCACCTCATCTAATCTTCCTTCTTTGCACAAAGCTTTTATCATTGAGGAGTAAGTAAAAGCATCCACATCCACACCACCTTCCTTCTGTTCAGCCTCTTCCAACACCCGCAAAGCCCAACTCACATGTCCATTCGTACACAAACCCTGAATCATCACACAATACGTAGCAGAATCTGCCTTCGACAAACTACCCCACATCGACATGGCCTCCTCAACCTTCCCATTCTTAAACAACCCCTTGAGAAATATGTTATAACTTCTCACGTTTCGCAAACCCCAGTTCCCCATCTCCTCCCACAACTCAACACATTCCTCAACCTTCCCCGCCTTACAAAACCCATTAAGCATTGCATTACCCGTAACAGCATCAGGCCTAACCCCTCTTCTAACCATCTCCTCGTAAACCCTTCTAGCTCCATCCAAATCCCCCGCTTCACTCAACCCATGTACCAAAGTACTATACGTAAACAAATCATGCCTCCTGTCATTCATCTTCATCCGCTCCCATATCTCCAAACCCTCACCAAACCTCCCACACTTACACAAGCCACTAATCATCACATTATAACTCACCACACTGGGAAACATCGACTCCTCCCTCAACAACCTCTCCCACATTTCTCTCGCCTTCACAAAATCCCCCCTTTTGAAAAACCCATCAATGATCATGTTATAACACACCACATCAGGTTCCACCCCTCGCTCACGCATTTCATCAAACACTTCAAGCGCAAATCCCAAATCCCCACTCTTCGCCGTTGCACCAATCAAAGTACCGTAAGTGACCTTATCAGGGATCAACCCCGCATCCGACATCCACGTCAGCAAACCCCTAGCCTTCTCAAACTTACGCTTCTTACACAGAAGCTTCGTGAGAACGTTGTAGGTTTCGACGTTCGGCGACACGCGCGCGGCTTCAAAGTACTTGAAGAAGTCCTCAGCCCGTGCCCATTGGTTCGATTCAACGAACGCGTTGAGGAGGGTGTTGAAGGAGAGTACGGTGGGGGTGCACCCGAACACGTGCGGCATAGTTTGGAACACGTGCAGTGCTTCGTCGGGCATGCGGTTTTTGGCGTAGGCTTTGAGGAGAGTGAGGGGCACCTCCTCGGGGCAGCGGCAGCGAATGGAGGAGACGATGCGGGGCGTGTGGGCGAGGAAGAGGGCGTGGTCGGCGGCCAGGCGGCGGAGGATGTGGTGGAAGATGGCGGAAGAGGGGAGAAAGCCGGGGCGGCGCGCGGCGGCGTCGAAGAGGTGTAGGGCGGAGAGAGGGGACTTCTGGGCTTTGAGCAGCTTGAGGAGATTATGGGAAGAGAAGGACCTGCGAAGCTCCACCATAACACTGGAGAGTGGAGACCGGGGCGGAAACAATTTCCCCTGCATTGCATATTTGCGTTTGATTGTATAGAGAGTTTGGAATACCCTTATTATAATGTCTGTTTGTATTAAAAGATAAATAGAAAGAAAATCATATGTAACTTAAGTATAGGATATAGGAAGAAGAATTTTAGGAGGTTAATTTTGTTTTGTGAAGAATTTTTAATCTTAATAAACAATTTCAAAAGAAATAAAATGGTAGAAAATTATAAGAGTAATTCATTCTTGGTTTAGATTGAATTTTTTTTTACTCAAATGAGTTAAAGATTAGGGTCGAATTTCTCTTTATCAAGGATCTAAGATCTTTGGAGCTTTGTTGGATCTTCGATATTCTTGGTAGGGGTATTTACGATTATACTTTGACGTTCAAGTCAATTTAGGTATTTAGTTTAAGGTTTTCACCTATTTATAGTGGTAGTATTGGTCTTCGGTTGTATGAATGGTTAAATTATACCAAATAGGGCCCAATTGTCCCTCAATAATGATTTATGGATGTTTACTATGTATTGATCTTAATGATGTTGTTATTTTTTTTCCTACTGTGTGGGATGAGATTCGTAAGGAGTGTCGAGATGTCAAGTAGCAGGATAGGTCTTGGCAATCGGCAGTACACTTGCTTCTCAAGCTCGGGTGTAGCGAATAGTCTAAATTTGAAACAAAAGTTCGTTTCTTCGATTAGTCGATGTGTGGTTGCCTGACCGACAATGTTACATGGTCTGACTTATCGACACTCCGTTTGAAATGATCTAATGGTTGAGATTGGTCATGAGACAGTTTGTCTTCGTTTGTTTTTGCGCCTATCAATAATGTGTGTCGTGGGTTCCACATTTTGTCCGAGAGTCTGTTAGTTGAAGAGTCTTCCTAGAGATAACCATATATTCCCTTTTCGCTAATAGTTTGTTTTTGTCCGAATCAAGGGATTTCGATAAGGGGGTGCCAAATTATTTTGTAAATAACAATTATAATTTTAGTGACTCTGGGAACACTAGTAGGTCATCATCGTGGGTCTGTAGGTGGGGCTGACAATGTGTCAAAGTTGTTGCCTCTCATATCTCCAGGTGTGCCTAAGGAGTTAGGTGATAATGGCATTGGGAAGTTCGACTATGTGTGGGTGGATAGTCGAGTTTGGGAGTTCTTCTCGAGATATCGACATGCCTTTGTGCTTCAGTCCTTTGCCGACAAGTGTAGATATCCTTGAAGATGACATCTCGGATGGTATAATTTTCTTGTGCAGGTGTAAGGCCTTAAATGTTGTCTGCCTTGGACGAGAAGAATCATTTGAGGATTTTTTTTAATTTTTATTCTTATCTAATGTTTGATTGCCACTGGACGAGTTCTCTATGAGGGTCATGCTACTTTAAATGTTGCACCCAAATAGTTGGACCTCGTTGCAGACCTTGTGGCTACTTTGCGAGGCCTTGAGTTTGAAGTCTACTTTGAGGTCCTTTATCCACTTTTATAGCACTAGGCGGGGAGACTTAATAGAATGGTTGTCATTGATTGATCAATTGAGAACCAACCTCCTCACCTATTTCATTTTGTCTTATAAGAACTTCAAGGCGAGATTATTTAAAATTGTGGTCGAAAGGGTGTGTCGCTCATATTTTTATGATGGTGAGACTCCTTGATTTCCATTTTATTGGACTAAAAACCCAACATGATATCATGTGTGGCCAAGGTCAATGGTGACCAAGGACGACTTGGAGATGTTGTTGAATTTAGATTGGCTTCCAGACAAGATACCTATTCAGCTTCTACTTTAAGGATACTTGTTCTCTCAAAATTTGTTAATGTTGATGGTATGTTATTTTTGTCTCTAAACATTGCTTAATGTTTATATGTGTTGAATTGTTTTTTATGCTGGTATAATGGCTTGTGTGAATCCAAATGACAAGAATTATTTTAAAGAGTTAAGAATGTGGTGACAAGCGAATGTTGTTGAAAAGGAAAAGGGAAATGGTGCAGTGGAGGTCATGATGCCGGTTATAACCGTTCTGACACCTAAAAATGTTTCTCCCCCATTAATCCAAAAAAAAAGTTAAAGGACAAGGAAAAGGATCACATCAAGTTCCCTAAATGGCACTTAGGTTGCTCGTCCTCAGGGAGGCCCTGAGGTCAGAGTTCGTCTAGCCTGGACTTCCTACGTCATGATCTCCATGTGACCGAGGGGTCACGATCAACTTGAACCCTTATGATCAAGAGGCCCTCGTGTCGGCCACACTGAGCGAACTTCATGATGTCATCATAGAGCTGTGCCTGCGAAGTTTGGTTCTTTGGAAAATGTTCTTGCAGAGTCAGACTTCTCCTTACTATGCTTGCTCTGGGTCCAAGATCTTCGGTCTCCTCAGGTCTTTGGTCTTCTTAACAAGGATATCTACGATTATACTATGAGACTCAAGTTAGTTTGAGTTGAGTAAAATATATTAGTTTAGGATCAAAATTACATTACATTTCATCTTAGGGTGTTTACCTATTTATAGTAATAATGTTCGACCTTCAGTTATACAAATGGTTAAATCCGAAAGTTCAATTATCTATTAATCCAATTTATGAGTGTTTAGTGTATAATAATATTTAATGATATTGCTAGTTTTTTATGCTATGTGAGAGAAGATTCATGAGGAGTACCAAGATGTGAAGTAGCTAGACTAAAATCGAAAACTAAACAGTAAAAAAACATTGTTATTTTAACATAGTTATTTCTTTAAACATACCCGAGAATATATAGACTCTGTTTCTCTTGACCAATGGTAATGAGATTTTTTTTTATTGAGAGCATTATTTCTCAATTATGTGAAGGTTATTTTATCACACCAAATAAAATCATTTGTATAAAATGAGTCCAATTCATACTCAAATAAAACACATTAATTATGATCAGATTACAAATTCCAAGTCAATACCAAATTTGACTTAAAGCTAAGGTTGGGAATTTTATTGAAAATTTTCAGTGGAAAATTCCTAAGATAATATAGCATAAATGTCCTTCTTTGTTTGAGGACATTAATAGAGTGGCTATTCCTTATGATCAAGCTGCTAATATATATAGTTAGATGAAATAATGTTGAAGATGGAATTCTGAGTTGGAAAGAAGCTTATCACTTGAATCACCAAAGTGGTTAATGGCATGGAGTATGTTCAAATGGCATAATTGGATATACCTCTCTCAAGGTCCTGCAGTGCCAATGCTACCATAATTTATAATTAGTTTTAATATAATAAATATAACATGTTTCGTTTGTATGATATAAAATAAAAAAATAATAAAACTTTAATTCTGTTAACAGATGTATTTGTTGAAGAAAAAATTAAGATTAATATGTAATATGACAATTACATCTTAATGCTAATTCTTTTTTAATAATAGGTTACTAAACAACGTAAATACTTCATTAATCATTAAAGAAATTCAACCAAAAATAAAATAAATTAAAGTTTTTATTAAAAAGATTGGATTTTTTATTATACTAATAATATTTATTGTACTTGATCAATTATTTATCTATTTTTTAATTTATTGTTGAGATTGCGGTCAGTAAAAATAAAATCACCTTTAAAAATGACTAACTAAATTACCAAAGACTAAAATAGAATTTTTGCTAATGTGTCGAACTCGCAGCGTGTATGCTAAACTATAGGTTAGTTTGATTTAATCTAAGTTTGGTAACTTTTTATTTATGCCGACAGCATGTATGCTAAATTGTTTTTATATTTAATAATTTAATTTATATTTTAGTTAAATAACTTTTTTTCATATATTCAGGGTTGTTATAAGGATGTAAAAACAAAATAGTGTTGTCAAAAGTTCATTTTCCTATATCCATTTGGGTTTCTGTAATTGATCTCGAGTACAAGAGGAAGAAAGTTAAAACGTTGAATCTAGTTATTTTTGCTTTAAATAAAATTTTAATTTCTGGTGATGAAAAATTGTCACTAAACGTAAATTATAAATTTTAATTTTAAAATTAAGATTGATGGTTAAAAAGTGTGTCTACTCCTAAATCTAAAACCCTTGGAATTTGCAATAATAACCATGATGTCTTAGTTGAAGAGAAAGGATGACATTGAGCTATTTTTAAAATGAAGGATCAAATTGAATTGTTCAATAACAAAACCTAAACTAAACCCATATATAGATAGATAAAAGGATTAAATAAATAATTTAGCATTTAATTTATAATATAAATACTTAATATATTTTTTTAAAAGGAAATATTTGATTAAGAATTGGTAATTATTTCAATACTCATTGTGTAGTTAGGATTTGATTGGGTTTTAATTATTAACTATTAGTTCTTTTTGCAAGTAGTTTATAAAATGCTTTCTTGTTCGTGTTTAAGGTTTACACCATTTTCCGACGTTAGCAGAAGGAAGAGCAATCGATAGTCAAAGTGAGTTTTGTATTTTTTAACTTAATTCTAATATCTCTTAACCTTTTTGAAAATCTTCAACTAATTTCAAATTGTAACCTTAATCATGCCCTTTATAATGTATTCTTTATTTTTGTTCTTCAACATTTTTCGAGCCAGAACACATATGAATGCAAATTTAAGATTGATTTTGGTATTAACACCTCTAACAAGTAGATCATATCGATTTGTTATTCCACTTATTTGATTTTTTTATTTATTTGATGCATAAGATACAATATATAAGTATAATATCAATTAAGATAAACAATCATTTTTTTTAAAATTAATATATATATATATATATTTAAAATATTTCATTGAAGTTAGAGCATGAGACAAAAGATATTGGGTTAAGATTTCAGGTATGAGTTTGAGTTTCATATTGAGTATGAACGAGTAAGATGAATAGTATATAAGAAAGAACACTCACAAATTCATTATCTTAAGATTTTAGGGTAAAGATGGATTTTTGATATTTTATGTGGTTTGCTAATAGTTAATTGGTGTAAAATATTTTCGACCTTTCCCCTTAAGAACCTAACAAATTGTTGTAGTGAGCATGGACCAAACATGTAAACGAGTGAAGAATCTTATATTTGAGGATTTCTTATATCAAAAGCATTTTTGACAAGGCTTTCATATGAGGCCATCATTATTTCTTTTCGTGGAACTATTTACTCCATTTTCTAACATTTCCCTTAGGTTGAAGTCTAGAAAAACTTTTTGCAAGAATTCATGATCTTCCCAAGTTGAATAGTAGAGCTATTGTTGTTCATCCTTGGAGTGTGGTTACCTAGAATATGATCATTATGAAACCCCAAAGGAAATTGGTTTTGTGGAAGCATAATTATTTATCCTTTATGAGTAGGGTCGTTTGATTAACTCAGTTTTATTCACAATATCGTTATTTTATGTGTTTTTCTATAAAATGCTAAGTATAGTGGCAACACAAATTAGAAGTGTATATATCTATTTTTTTTAGTGGAAGAATGAAGAGGATAAGAAGAGTGCTCGGGTAATATGGAAATATGTTTATCGACTTATAAAGCAAAGAGATCAAGAATAAAAGATGTCAAACTATTTAATGAAGCACTCTTAGCAAAATAGACTTGGATAATTTATCACTCTAACAAGTCCCCATGATGCTCTATCTTGGATGCAAAGTATGGAGGTTGAAAGATCACTTTAAACTCTAATAAGTACATGCCAATATGATGGAAGGATTTAAAGTTATGTGTGGAATGGCTAGTCATTCTAATTGGTTTTAATGAATGGTCAATTGGAAAATTGGTGATGGAAGTAACATAAACTTCTAGAAGGATAAGTGGGCGAGTGATAGGATAAGGAGAAAAAGAAAGGAAATTCAATAGGGTAAGAGAAAAGGGTCTATATATGAAGAATTGTGTGTCCACACCTCTAATATCTAAGTTATGATATGGATTTGGTGATGTTGGTAAGGTATAATTACAAGTATGACTGCTAATATGTGTATATAGTCTTGGTGGTAATACCTAAAGAGGTTATTTAGTCTCCTTATGGTAGTTAGAGGCAATTTCAGGATGTAGAAAATTGTTCAATGCAGTTAGGGGGTCGCAAAGGCATTACAAGACAAAAAACATTTTTTTTCCTAGGTGTGAGATGTAGTCTTTTGATAAGATGTTTTTGTTTGCTAAAAGAAAAATTAATGACTTGTTATGATGGTTAGTTGCTATTATGTGTTAGCTACTGTCTTGTGTTTTAGTAGTAGAGTGTGACTTTGTCCCAAATATTGCATATGAAAGCGACTCTTATGTAAGATATTGTTAGCTAAATGATGTTAGGTGCATGTTATTTGTGTTTTGGTTTGCATTGTGAATGACACAATACTCAATAGATTAGAGGGAACCATATGTTGATGGTTTTATATAAAGAAATGTGGTGTCTCGAAGAGTTGTAGTGCATGGTTCATGAACTTGAGTGGTCTAAGAAGGTGGAATTATCTAGTAGTACATTTTGGTAGATAAGGGGAGAGTAACACAAGTTGATAGAGAGGTTGAGATTTAGTAGTAATCATAGCATATATTTGTTATAATGGGTTGTTTTTAGCATTTTCATGCCCATACTCTATATAAAGCTTATAAAGCTTAGAATAACAGAGAGCTCTAGTTTGTTATTTGAATTTACATGACTACATCATACATAATGCAACTTATTCCTAGCTAGAATAACAATGGTCTAAGTGGTTTTTGGCCTGCCATATTTGCATTCACGTTGTATATGTATAATTATAGGCTTGACTTATCCATCTAAGTTTCATTTGAATTTGAAGAGAAGTGGATCATGCTCAATTTTGAAAATGTCGCTTATCTCATAATTGTTGCAAACAATGTGTATGAGTTTACGAACAATTTGAAGGTGACTGATTTGGACTCTTGTATTCATATTAAAACTATTTTTTGTGTTGAGCTTGGTATGGATGAGCTAAAATGAGAATGTGTTTGTATAAGAAGGTGCTCTATATAGGTAGCTTGTTATAACTAACTATAAATATAAGAAGGGTCTATTTTCTTACACTTCAAACAATATGTACCTCCCATTAGTTAGTAAAGAAATTATTTGGAGGATTTTTTCTGTAGATGGTCCTTTTAGTTAACATGATAACTGGATATTAAGTATTTATGTTCCATAAAGATAAATAGTATAATAATTCATTTTATGTAAATGTATATTCTTTTAGTTTTTTTTTCTTTCAAAAGTTTATATAGGGTTGGGATACTCTAGTGCCTTTCTTAATGTTAATTTTTAGTCAATTTTAAAGAAAATATAAGAACAAGCTTTCATAATATTTTAGATAAAAGTGTCAAAATATTTTTTTTATGTCATGTTTTATTGAAGGGTTAAACCCACTCAAACAAGGACACTAAAAAATATTGGAGTCATTGGTCGATGAAGATTTTGACATTTTAAATGAAGATTCACATTTATTATGCTTGAAAAGGGAAGATATGAAACTAAATGAACCACAAAACAACTTATATTTCAATATTAGACAATTATTCCTATAGGACCTCATTTTCAAGTTGTCCGAGGTGGGAAAAAACAACCAAAATAAGAATTCATGACAATGATGATGATTTGAAGTTTTTAGGCATCTAACTGTGGCCAATACCTAAAGTTAGTAAAAACATGGAAAAAGTTATTGAAGAATGTAGATATGATTCATGATCATCTAAATTTTCAAGATCAATTGATTGTGTTAAACTATATTAGTGAAAAAGATAACTATTGAAATTGGAGATAAGAATAACAATTTTTAATTGAAAGTTTGACGATACATGAGAATACGTTTCAAAATTATGGATTTTGGAAGACTGAAAAGAAATAGGTTAACTTTAGAAAGTATCGTAACTATTTATTTTATGTCTTATGGTGTTACAATTTAAGTAACTAATTAGTTTGATGAAGTAAAACAAAATATGAAAAATGGAATAATCTTTTTTTTTAAAATTCTAAACTCTATGACATATATTGTTAGATAAAAAAAAAGTAAAATTGATAGATAAATTATATAATTTTAAATTATTTATTATCAATTTGGGACTTTTATAATCCTAAAATTGTTTAAATATACATTATATTGAATTTGTATCACTACATTACAATAACTACATGGCAAAAAAAAGATATAAGAATATTCACAAGATATTAATGTTGTTATTTTACGAAGAGTTTCATTAATTGGTTAAGTTACATCTTGAAACTCTAGTGTCATTCTTATTTATGGTGGAAATTTATCAATTCTACATTAAATCTTAAACTAAGGCACTTTGAATTAGTATTCATAAAAATTGTTGAATTGTAATACGACATGTAGTAATAACATTTTGATAGTTTAAATAGTATACTAAGTACCACGAATAAATAACACAAGAAGACAATGCAATTTCTTACTTTATAAACATCTATGGTATCTCTATGTATTACTCATTACATATATTTTGTGTGATTAACATGGTTTGATTCTGCATAACAATTGTAAATCATCTTAATTGTGTATGTATTAATAATTTGAAGGAATATAAGTATATGCTTTTCCTTTATATTTTTTATGTACTCATAATACATTATAATCTTTCACAATTACGTTATTTCATTTTGCCTTTTCTATCATCACTTTCATAAGACAATTTATTTTTTCCTCTTTATGTAATTTACTTTGAAATCCTATTAGAAGAAACAAAAATATTTGTGCATATGTAAAATGTATCATATTCAACAAATTTCAATTTTCACCACGTCTTATTTAATTCTTATACCAAAGCACATGGAATAGGACACAATTCCAAGTGTAATGGACATCTATGTTATCGTGTTAGGTCAAGCCATTGATTTTAGATTTTTTGTTGGACTTTTTGTATTATCCTTCATTTGTAGCTTTAAAAATACTTTGATTTTGATGTATTAACAATTTTTAAATATATTTTAAAGTATCAAAATCATCAATAATCAAACAAAGAATTCAAATTATCCCCTTCACGATGTCACATCTTATCATTCATAACACTATCAATGTGATTCTTATGATATTTTTTTCATTAGTCAACATCTTCCCATCTTTATCTCAAAGGAGAAAAATATCACTAAAAAATTCATAAACATGACGATAAATCAAATATCACAATCAACAATATAAGAAAGCCAATTTGAATAGAGCTTTTTTTCGACGAAAAGAGGGAGAAAATACATCAATATAGTGGTTTAGATGATTATTCACATGAAAACAACAGTTTCAATGTGATTAACCAAAATTCCGCACAAAACAAAAAAAGAAAGCTAACTCGTGTACTCTTTCCATTCAAGATACTTAATCAATGTAATTATGTCGATTAAGCATTTATTTTTAACTACCTTCTCTACAATTGTGTCATTGAAAATTAAACTTGTAACATTGTGTTTAATATCAATTGTTGAATTGAAGATTTACTACAAAGTCAAAAGTCATAGCTAATAGTCATAGTGAAACCTTTTTTTTCAGTTGAGAAGAATGTAGCAATTCAAATACCATGATTTTGACTTCGTCCACCTCACTATGTAACTCATAATAACCTTCTTGTGAGTATTTATCCACCGAAAATTAAACTTTTGACCTTTAACTTTAATATCAATAGTTAGATGCAAGTTAAGCCAAAATATTTAGTTAATAGATAATAGTGTAATTAATAATTGGTTATGGTGGCCATGTTGAAAAGTAGTGGCAGATTTTCCGATCACTATCACAATATGGCGGTGGTGATGCGGATTTGTCATGATGGCAACTGCTTTTTGCACCACATGATGCTAACGACTAACAACAATGGTAAAAATGCAGAAAGAATGAGGTTGTCAACGATGATGCAAGGTCTAGTGATCTTGTGCAACGGCTATTATAGTAAATGAAGATGAATATTCCTTGTTTGATGTGATGCTTTAATGTAGCGTATGTAATCGCACGTAATCGTAATGAAGAAATAGAGGTTTTGATGAACCCTAATTGTAGAGAAAAATAAATATAAAAGAAACTTTTATTTACTTGTATATTAGAGAGTAAAATACATGATGTATATATAAGAAAAAGATTAAGACCTAGCTGAAACAGAAAAAGAAAAGTTGGGTCAAACAAACAAAGCCCAATAATTTAAAATAGAAAATTAAATATATTAACACCCCCCTCAAGCTGGGGAGTAGATATTTGTCAGGCCCAGCTTGGATTTGAGAGTAGAGAATTGTGCGGAAGCAAGGGGCTTGGTGAATATGTCAGCAACTTGCATTGCAGAAGTAATGGGTAGTAGTTTGAGGAGACCAGAGTTAAGCTTTTCACGAACTAGGTGGCAATCAATTTCGATATGTTTGGTTCGTTCATGAAAAACTTAATTGGAAGCTATTTGAAGGGCAGATTTGTTGTCACAGTACAGGGTTGCAGGCTGGGAGAGAGGAAGATGTAAATCTTGAAGGAGGTAAGACAACCATTGTAACTCACATGTGGTGGTGGCAAGGGCTCTATACTCGGCTTCAGAGGAGCTGCGGGAGATAGTTGACTGCTTCTTTGATTTCCATGATATTAGGGAGTCTCCTAAGTAGATGGAATATCCAGTGACAGATTTGCGTGTGGTAGGACATGTTGCCCAGTCAGAGTCACTAAAACCACAAAGGTGAAGTGAACTAGTGTGAGAAAAATATAGTCCTTCACCAGGGGTGCCCTTGAGGTAACGCAAAAGACGTGAGACAGCTTGCTGATGATGAGTTGTGGGTGCAGATATGAATTGGCTTAAATTGTGGACAGCGAAGGCGATGTCTGGTCGCGTGTTGGTTAAGTAAATTAGACGTCCAAGGAGTCTTCTGTATTGAGAAGTGGCATCAGCATCGAGAGGTGAGCCTTGGTCGGGAGAGAGACGGGAGGTGTGAGTCATAGGAGTGGCCACAGGTGCAGAGTCAAGCATGCCAGTTTCTTGAAGGAGATCAAGAGTATACTTGCGTTGACTTAAATGAAGACCAGTACTGTTGCGAGCAATTTCCAGTCCCAAAAAGTAAGTGAGATTACCTAAATTTTTTATCTTGAAGTGATGGTGAAGGGATGCAGTAATTGTATTGATTTCCTCCATGTCATCACCAGTTAAGAGCAAGTCATCAACATAAACAAGAATAACAGTGAGTTTATCATTATTATATTTAAGAAAAAGAGAGTGATCAGCAACAGAAATAGAGTAATTATTTGATAAAAGAAAAGTAGAAAGTTTGGCGTACCATTGGCGACCAGCTTGACGAAGGCCATACAAAGACCGTTTAAGCTTGCAAACATGCTGGGGAGAAGGAAGAGAGAGGCCAGGTGGGGGGGTCATGTATATCTCTTCATGGAGATCACCATGAAGAAATGCATTATTGACATCAAGTTGTTTTAAAATCCAATTTTTGGTAGTGGTAATAGCAAGCAGAAGGCGGAGGGTAGTGAGTTTAGCAACAGGTGCAATGTTGGATGCAGGAGCAGAGGCACTATTTGTTGGAAGATAATAGGATAATGAGGCTGGTGGAGGAACAGTATTGGGTGCAGGAGTAGAGGCACATGGCTCGACAGGAGGTGCAGTATCAGAAAAAAAATCAAAAGCAGAATTATATGCATTAGAAATAGGGAGAGATAAAGTGTTAGGGTCCTTAGGCAAGCCACTGTCCAATTTATATGGAAAGTGGTTTTCATGAAAGATTACATGTCTTGATATCTCTATGCTATGAAACTTTAAATTTAAGATAATATAACCTTTTGTATTTTGCGGGAAACCAAGAAAAATACCTTTGATAGATCTATCATCTAATTTTTTCCTATGTGCAGTAATGGTACTAGCATAACAGAGACAACCAAACACTTTTAGAAAGGAAATGTCATATGGTTTTCCAAACAACTTTTCATGAGGAGTGATGTTATCAAGTAATGGAGTAGGAATAGCATTTATTAAGAAAACAGCATGATTTACAGCAAATTCCCAAAAAATAGGAGGAAGATTTGCTTGAAAAAGTAAAGCCCGGGTTACATTTAGTATGTGTTGATGTTTACGTTCTACAATGCCATTTTGTTGTGGTGTTTCAACACAAGATTTTTGATGTATAATTCCATTTGAAGCATAAAAATTTGACATAGCAAACTCAACACCTTTGTCAGTACGAATCGTTTTGATATTAGTTTTGAAATGATTTTGAACGAAAACAGTGAAGTTAATGATGTGTTGACGCACTTCAGATTTGTTATGCAGCAGAATAACCCAAGTATAACGCGAGTAATCATCAACAATAGTCAATAAATAACGAAAACCTTGCATAGAAATTATGGAACATGGTCCCCAAATATCAAAGTGTACAAGATCAAAAATAGCAGAGGTAACAGTATTACTTAAAGGGAAAGGAAGTTTTCTCTGTTTTGCACGACTACAAGTGTCACATACATGATGAGTATCAACAGTAATAAAAGAGTATTGTTTGCTTAAGACATGTAATCTTTCATGTGAAGGGTGTCCTAGTCTATAATGTCATAGTGTTTTGTCTGTGATATTACAATTAATAAAAGGAGCAAAACAATGCGGTTTAGAATGACTAGAAGCAGGCAAGGTAGTGACAAGGTACAAGCCATCGGTGGCTTTAACTGTACCAATCCTCTCTTGAGTGAGATTGTCTTGTATAATGCAGTGGGTTGAAGTGAAAGTTAAAGTGCATTTAAGTTGGTGTGTGAGTTTAGAAACAAATATTAAGTTTAATTGAAAATGAGGCACGTATAACACATCAGACAAATAAAACTGATCAGAAAAACGTACTAAACCAGAATATGTGGCATAAATAGTTTGGCCATTTGGAAGACTAATTAAGACAGGTTTAATTTTAGTATAAGTAGTAAAAACGTTCAAATTGTGACAAACATGATCAGTGGCACCAGAATCAATAATCCAAGATTCTTTTATAGAAGATAGTGAAGAGAGAAACTTACCTGTTGAAGAATGCTCAGTATTGGGGATTTCATCCGTAGAGATGGTGCCGACTTGATTAATTTGAGTGTGAGGGGCAGGATCCTCAAGGTTTTGCTGACGCAAAATGTTGGTAAGGAATTGGCACTGTTGTGATGTAAGTTGAATCCCCTTTACATCCTGTTCTTTAGGAAAAAGCTCAGAAAAAGTGTCAGTAGTAATCATATTATTGGCTTGGGATGTCCAATTGGTGAATTTGTAGCCAGGAGGGAACCCATGCTTTTTATAACAGGTGTCAACAGTGTGGCCAAGACGATTACAAAAAGTGCAGACTTTTCTAGTAAAAGAAAACTTTGAGGTTTTAACATTACCAGAAGAAAAACCCACTTTGCGAAAACAAACAGCCTCAGTATGACCATATTTACCACAAAAATTGCATGTAATAGTGTGACTACTATTAAGACTATGAAGACTAGGGTTTTCATTAAACATTGTCTAAAAGATTTTTAAAACCAATCAAGATTTTGAAAGAGAACAGAAAAAAAAAATAACCAAGAACAGCAAAGAAGGAAATAAAAATCAGAGAGAAGCGCAACAGAACTCTTCATTCGAAGAGCTCTGATACCATATTATAGTAAATGAAGATGAATATTCCTTGTTTGATGTGATGCTTTAATGTAGCGTATGTAATCGCACGTAATCGTAATGAAGAAATAGAGGTTTTGATGAACCCTAATTGTAGAGAAAAATAAATATAAAAGAAACTTTTATTCACTTGTATATTAGAGAGTAAAATACATGATGTATATATAAGAAAAAGATTAAGACCTAGCTGAAACAGAAAAAGGAAAGTTGGGTCAAACAAACAAAGCCCAATAATTTAAAATAGAAAATTAAATATATTAACAACGGCTGCGACACGAGATTTGTGATGGTAGCAGCAGTGCACTTTGATCAAGCTATGACGGTGGCAGAAAATGAAGAAATTAGATGTGATGTTGTGTCGAAAAATGATGGTGGCGGCGTATAAAAGTGATGGAGGTTGCCCATAAATAAAACCTAATTCAAATATTTAGACCTTACTTAGATCATTTTAAATATCCAACTCATTGCAACCCTAATTATTCAAATTAAGTGATTGGAGAAGTGTTATACATAACCATAAGAAGAAATGAGCAACAATATTAATTTAAACCCTAATTAAACAAGGTTTATTTGGAACTTACTTGACCTATTTAAAATATTATAAGTATTGCACTCCAATAATTCTAATTCACACCAAACTTTTAATATTTTCTTATTTCCTGATACTTCACTTGCTTCCTACAACCGTCACTACCCCGCCACCCGCTACCACTGTTTCCTATCAAGTGATTTCCTTTCTTCAAAATTATTTTATATTTTCACTTGTTGTCTTTTTTTTTTCTCTTTTCCACTTCCATCTTCGTCCCACCATAACTAATTTTTTGAAAAATATTCCTATTTTCTAGAACCCATAATGACCAATGAACAAGACACTTCAAGAACATCCCCCACATAAGTGATCCAGGCTGAAAACATTGCCATTCATTGGATGAAACAATTTTAAATACAAATGTTTGTAATTATAGTGGAAAAGTTATGAAATGAAGAGTTACTTGATGGAAAAAAAGGACAATGTGGTTGCTTGCACCAAGGTTCCAAAAAATGTAAGAGAAAAACTATGGAAATTATTTAAAGAGAAAGGGATCACTTCTTTTGTTAATTTTATATATAGAGCAACTTATAATAATATCGAGATTGAAGATAAAGTTAAAATTTTCATTGCCAGTAATGATAAAGGGATAAATATTGGTGCAAAAAAAGACCAATGAATATGTTGTGTAGAAATCCAAATGTTGGAATAGAGAAGGGAAAGAAAAAACAACTAAGGCAAGCTAGTATGAAGGAAGCATGTGACAAAAGTTTGAAGGCATTAGTACAGCAATACATTACTCAATTTTGATATTAAGCAGGCTTATCATTCAACCTTGTAAAATTAAAGAGTTTTCAATATATGATTATCATAGATGCTTATAAACCTAATTTTTTAGTTCCTACATACCATGAAATTAGAGTTGCACTTCTTAAAAAAGAAGTTGAGTACACTAAAATGTTGTTGAAGATCATAAATTGCCGTGGAGCAAGCATGTTTGTTCTATCATGTCAGATGACTAATTGGAAGCAAAGATGTTTGATTAAATTTTTAGTGAGCTTCCTTACAGAGACAATGTTTGTTAAGTCGATATGGTTCTAAATTTGTGAAGACAAGAGAAAAACTATGGGACTCCTAGTGCTGCATTATATAAATTTAATGCTTGAAGAAATCATAAATCTTCCTTTAATAAAGTAGACAATTCAAAGAGGAATTAGTCTTGTTGGATTTATATAAAGCCATTTTAGTTTCCTTAAGTCCATTTATAAATATGAAGAAATTGGTGAGACATGCGGTTACAAGGTTTATTACAAAGGTTGTATCAAAAGAAGGAAAATTTGAGAAAAATGTTTATTTCAGATGAATGAAGCAAGAACAAGATGTCAAAGGAAGTTAAGGGGAATGAAACTACAAAATTTGTTCTTATGCATTTATTTTGGAATTATGTCGTATTTACTCTCAAAGTCATCAATCCTCTTATTTATGAACTTCGTCTAGTGGATGGAGAGAGAAAAGTAGTTATGGATTTTATATACAAAGTAATGCAGAAAGTCAAAGAAACAATAATAAAATCATTTAATAACAATGAAAATAAATATAAGAATGTATTTACAATCATTGATAATAGATGTCAACTTCATCTTCCTTTGCATACAACTAGTCACTTTCTGAATTCAAAGTTATATTATTCCAACCTGAAAATAGAATATGATTTGGAAGTGAAAACTGGATTGTATGCTTGCATCAAAAGGTTGGTGTCAAGTAAAAACGTGCAACAAATATTTTTAACTGGGTTACCTCGTTATAAGGGTGGAATTGAACTCTTTGATGATGACTTTGTCAAAAAATCAAAGAAGACTATAACCCCATGTAACACACTAACGCTTTCCAAATTGCATTAAGTATAAATTATATGATATAATGTTACATTCGAAGTTATTTTATTTTTATAAAAATATGGAAGAATTGTGGATACACAACTTTCAACTTACAAAAACTAATAATCAATATTACTTTGAGCACAATTAGAATATATTTAAACAAATCATAACTATTTTTTATAACATAACTCATTTCATTATTATTTTTAGAATGTAAAAAAAAAAATTAATTTACATTTTACTTATTCATAATTCATATTCATTAAAAGAAAAAGATAGGTTGGAGCACAAAAGGTTGCATGATTTGGTTTACTTAAAGTGTAGCCAACAACTTGCTCAAAGATACAATATTAGAAACAAAATAAATCCTATTGTACTCAATGAAATTGAAGGTTGAAGGGTGTGATATGTAGTGAGACAAGTAAATGATGATAATAATAATGAATAGAGGGAAATGAGTTGGTTTTTGAGGATGATCACCCTCTTAATTGGAAAACTGTTTATGAAGTTTCAAGTGTTTGAGAACCAATAAGAGACAAAAAAAACTAGTAAAAGAAAGAAACCATCAAGTAGTAGTGATATTTTCATTGGATCTTCCCATGTTTCTAAAAAAGCTACAACTTAATCTCCAACAAGGAAGGGCAAAGAGAAGATTCAAATTGGAGTTGAGAATGAATTACATAATAACTCTGATTCTGAGTTCGAAAAATTACTTAACTTTGTCAAGAGTTTCTATGAAGGAAAAGTGGAGAGGAAGGATACGTTCCATTAGATATTGAAGACAATTATGTTGGGATTGAAGAAGGGTTATATAGTTAGAAATATAAGACAATTTCTTTTATATTTAATTTTGAGATTGAAAAATGGTCATATAGTTAGAAACATAAGACAATTTATTTATTTTTATTTAGTTGTTATTTTAAGTTTTAAACATGAAGCTTGTGGTGTTTTGATTTTTGTTATAGTTAGAACAAAAATAATATTACTTAAAAACATCACATATTATCCAACTTCTTGCATGTGATAACAATACCTACAATTAAGTAATATAGATTAACATAATTGATAAACCATTCTCAAAATTTTACACAGTAAATTAAAGAGAACAAATCTTAATTATTTCAATTATAATTGAAAAGTAATTCAAATTATTATCTCAAAGTAAGTAAATTAAAGAGAAATAGGAAAAGAATGAAAAATCATCCAAAATTTTAATAATATATTAAATAAAAAAAAGTGATTATCATCCTCCAAATTGAGTAGTAGTAAGTTCATACAAAGAGGAAACTTACCCTTAAACAAAGTTTACTTAGATAAAACTATATGTAATCTAGTGTAAAGGTTGCTCTTACCTATGTCAAATTCAAAGTCCTCGTTTAGGATAAAGTGATAAGAAGCTCCTACTTGTAAATAAAACATGATGCACCAAAATTATATAATAATTTGACTTCCTCTAATCAGTGTAAATCATAGTTATGTATATAATTTAAATACTACAAACAACATTATATAACATTAAAATAAATTCAAAAATATTCTTATTAACAAACAATATAAAAAAATTTACAACAATTTTTATATAACCACACATGTCTATCATGAAAAAAACAATAAAAAACAATTCATGTGTGAATACAAAGGAATTATTTATATGCATGTAGTGACATATAATAAGGTTAATTTTACAACTTTCAAAATTTAGAAAAACTAAAGAAAATTGAAGGAATAAAATCAAAATGATTATACTTATACATCTCCAACAAGGAAGGGCAAAAAGAAGATTCAAATTGGAGTTGAGAATGAATTGCATGATAACTCTGATTTTGAGTTCGAAAAATTACTTAACTTTGACAAAAGTTATATGAAGGAAAAGCGGAAAGAAGGGATATGCTCCATTGAATATTGATGACAATTATGTTGGGATTGAAGAAGGGTTATATAGCTAGAAACATAAGACAATTTCTTTTATATTTGGTTTTGAAATTGAAGAAGGATCATATAGTTAGAAACATAAGACAATTTTTTTTTTATTTAGTTGTCATTTTAAGTTTTGAACATCAAGCCTATGGTGTTTTGATTTTTGTTAAAGTTAGAACAAAAATAATATTACTTAAAAACATCACATACGTGTTATCCAACTTCTTGCATGTGATAACAATACCTAGAATTAACTAATATAGATTAACATAATTGATAAACCATTCTCAAAATTTTAGACAAATCTTAACTGTTTCAATTATAATTGAAAAGTAATTCAAATTATTATCTCAAAGTGAGTAAATTAAAGAGAAATAGGAAAAAGATGAAAAATCATCCAAAATTTTAATAATATATTAAATAAAAAAGTTATTATCATCCTCAAAATTGAGTAGTAGTAAGTTCATACAAAGAGGAAACTTACCCTTAAATAAGGTTTACTTAGATAAAACTATATGTTCTCTAGTCTAAAGGTTGCTCTCACCTATGTCAAATTCAAAGTCCTCATTTAGGATAAAGTGATAAGAAGCTCCTACCTGTAAATAAGAATGATGCACCAAAATTATATAATAATTTGACTTCCTCTAATCATTGTAAATCATAGTTATGTATATAATTTAAATACTACAAACAACATTATATAACATTAAAATAAATTCAAAAAATATTCATATTAACAAACAATATAAAAAAATTTACAACAATTTTTATATAATCACACATGTCTATCATGAGTTTTATAAAAAAAAAAAAAATTCATGTGTGAATACAAGAAATTATTTATATGCATGTAGTGACATATAATAAGGTTAATTTTACAACTTTCAAAATTTAGAAAAACTAAAAAAATTGAAGGAATAAAATCAAAATGATTATACTCATATATGACATTATAACATCACAAAATTTATTATCTACATATTGTAACATTAACTATTATTATACCTGCCAATGTATCTATACATATTGTAACATTAACTATTATTATACCTGTCAATGAATCCTTTTTATTGAAGTTCTCATCTTGATCATCATCATCACTGTCAACTTCATGCAAGGATCTTCTTGTCTCCATACTCAAACGTCTTGGGATGTGTACATTATAATAGTAATTTAACATGCATTTCAAGGATTTGGATGGAAAGTGTTTCATGGCAAACTTCCAAAATTTTTTGGCATTTGAGGATGTATTTAATTTGTATAGAGATTCAAATTTCTTATGCTCTTCTAAGGTCCATGACCCTGAAACTTCTTCTCCCATTTCATCAAACTTCCAACTTGAAAATGTTGCACCAATCTCCAATTTCAAGAGTTCTCTTGCTTCACTAATATGTAGTCTAACACATTCAACTGATCCTGGTTTTTTACAGGAGCATGAGTGAGGCCTACCTTCCCCAATACTTTTTGTAATGTTTTCACTAATAGTAGGCATTGGCCAAACTTGAACACCCAGCCACTTTAAATCATCATTATTATAACATCTTACACTTGGTGAGCCTTCCCACTTAGGAACATAAGCTTGAAAACGAGGTCCAATGGGAATAACTGGCCTTGGAATTTCATTATCATTTGACAATGAGTTGTTTTGTGTCTGATTGAGTTCCATATCTTCATCTTCTGAGTGTAGAGAAAGTGATTTCTCATCTGAATTGTCAAAATCCCCATTGAGCAATGGTTCTAGTGCTTTTGAAAATTTCATAGTTGATTTCTCCTTCATTGATGTCTCTGTACTACTAATATACTTAGTAGTAGTCAACAAACATTTACTATATTTTTTCAAAGGTTGTTGTTTCATTGGGCTTGACCCTTCAACAAAGGCATCAAAGACACCTAGGTGAGGACAACCTTGACTACAATCACTGCAAGGTTCTACTTTCTCATATAGGATGCCATTTTCATTACAACATCTCTCTCTAGTGATAAGTCCAAGAACAGCAATTTTATGACAGTTCATATATTGGTCAAATTTCCTCTTCTGAAAATAGGAGAACAATTTTTCAATAAGAAGAAAACTATTAAGGGATGAAAGACTTCTAACAAAATTTGTGGTATTTTACATTTCCAAAAAAAAAAAAAAGTATTTATTTTTTTAAAAATTATAAGAAAGAAGTTGTATTTTAAAACACTAACTTTTAATGAGTGGAAGAAATAAATAGATTTAAAATAAGTTATCTAATTTATTTAACGACCAGTGTTTAAAAACACACTTCTAATGTAAAAAACCTAATTTTAAAACAAAATTTTGTTTTCAAAGTAAGAAAAGAAATAATAAAATTGTATTTTAAAATATGATTTTATTTGTTTAAAAATTTGATGTCATAGTTTTCTAATTAAAGTCATAGAAGAGTTAAATTTACTCATTTCTATTGTTTAAAAAGCCTACTTGTTACTAAAGTAAAATTTAAATATTAAGTTAAAACTTAGTACTAAAAGAATTGCACTAAGGTTTTAGTACAATTAAAACTCTTAATAATATTATTTTTCCATAATAATCTTGCCAATTGACTTAAATTCATAATAACACTTTTTTATTTTTATAAAAGTAGACATATAGTTTAACATATCAACAATACATTACTACAGGGTTTAAACAGTGTCAAACTGACACTAATAAAGTAATAATATTAATTAAATAAGTCATATATTACAAATAATAATAAATAGAACTTTATAAAATTAAAAAATTGAAATAAAATATTATTTTATTGATTATTAACATTTATAGTATAAAAGTTAAAATAAGTACATCATAACACCTAATATAATACATCACTGCCAATTTTAGTAAGTTAACATCCAGAATTAAAAAATAATACATGAATGTACAAAAATTTAGGATATAAAAATTCTAAATGAATATAATTGATTAAATTACATGTTTAATAAAAAAAATAATAAATTAATATTAATATTTTGTATTAGTTTTGAAAAGGGATAGAAATAGAACCAAAACTAGATTATTTCTTATTGCAGCTCTATGTTTCTTCCTACACCCATACTTCAAAAAATATATAAATTATTTTTTTGAGATTTGTCATTAAATTTTTTTGTAATTAAAATCCAATTACTTCTCATATTATATAATTTAAAAGTCAAATTTTTCATAATACAAATTTTGAAATATAAAAAAATTGTATTATGAAATATATAATCTAAAATATAAAATTTGTATTACAAATTGCACATTCTAAAACACAAATGTAGTTAAATTATATATTTTTAATTGTAAAATCTAAAATACAAATTTGTATTTTAGATTATATAATTTAAAATACAAAATTTATATTTTAAAATTTGTATTAAAAATTACACATCCTGAATTATAAGTGTATTATAGATTGTACAATTAAAATAACTTTATACTCTACAGGATTGTAGAACTCAAAATATATATTTTCAATATTTGTAAGTATGGGTACAAGAGAAAATGACGGAAGAAATCCTCCAAAAACTACCAGCATGGATACATGACAAAATTACAAAGTCCAAATTAAGTCAGGTTTAGATTTTTATAGAAGTCTAATTCAAAAAAATATGGTAGACAAATAATATATTTTTTATTAATATTACGTTATTATCATGTTCAATTTTTAATAATGTATTAAAATTATATATTATTATTTTTTTATTAAACATTTTGACTAAACAAACCATACTTAAAAGGATACAAAAATTGGTTTATAAATCAATATTTTATGATAAATAATAGGTCAGACTTTTATGTATTTTAGGTCACTTAAAAAAAAGTCAATAATACATTTAACATTTTACAAATATGTATAAAGTATCCTTGAGGTTCTATAAAATAGCTAGTACAAAGCAAAACAGTGTAAAATGATGAAAGACTACATACCACACATTTTGCATTAGGATTCAAAAGTATGTCCATCTTGTCCATTAGAGTTTTAAGTCTTTAATGGAATGATTGCAGGCAAGGTTCCAAATCAAATTCTTTCAACCCCAAATCTTGTTTTTTATATCTGTCTGAAGTCAAAAAAATATATGGATAACTAAAAATGAAAAAAAAAATAGAAACCTCCAAACAAAAATAAACAAATGTCATAAAAAAAAATAGGATAAAAAATGGATTAAAACACATAATATTATATTTTTAAATATTAAAAAGTGATATTCTTTCTCTTAATGTAAAAGAAGAGATATTTGTTTTTTTATATTTGCTTTTTTTTAAAGAATCTAGATCTCGAAACGTGTTTGTTACTGTTTTAGATCAGTGATATTCTTTCTCTTAATGTAAAAGAAGAGATATTTGTTTTTTTATATTTGCTTTTTTTTAAAGAATCTAGATCTCGAAACGTGTTTGTTACTGTTTTAGATCAGATTTGGAAACTATCTAGCAACGCGCTACTCTTCCAGATCATGTATGGAAAAGTGTTACTCTTACAGGTCATGTATGGGAACGAGTTACTCTAACACATCATGTATGGGAACGAGTTACTCTTACAGATCATGTATGGGAACGAGTTACTCTTACAGATCATGTATGGGAACGAGTTACTCTTACAGATCATGTATGGGAACGAGTTACTCTTACAGATCATGTATGGGAACGAGTTACTCTTACAGATCATGTATGGGAACGAGTTACTCTTACAGATCATGTATGGGAACGAGTTACTCTTACAGATCATGTATGGGAACGAGTTACTCTTACAGATCATGTATGGGAACGAGTTACTCTTCCAGATCATGTAAGGGAACGAGTTACTCTTACAGATCATGTAAGGGAACGAGTTACTCTTACAGATCATGTATGGGAACGAGTTACTCTTACAGATCATGTATGGGAACGAGTTACTCTTACAGATCATGTATGGGAACGAGTTACTCTTACAGATCATGTATGGGGACGAGTTACTCTTACAGATCATGTATGGGGACGAGGTACTCTTACAGATCATGTATGGGGACGAGGTACTCTTACAGATCATGTATGGGGACGAGGTACTCTTACAGATCATGTATGGGGACGAGGTACTCTTACAGATCATGTATGGGGACGAGGTACTCCTATCATGTCTAGAAAACTATCATGTCTAGAAACGCGGTACTCCTATCATGCCTGGGAAACGCGGTACTCCTATCATGCCTGGGAAACGCGGTACTCCTATCATGTCTGGGAAACGCGGTACTCCTATCATGTCTGTGAACTACTCTTACGTACGGTTCAGATCTAAGAAAACACTACTCTTACGTAAGGTTCAGATCTAAGAAAACACTACTCTTACGTAAGGTTCAGATCTAGAGAAACACCACCCTTAAGGTTCAGATCTAGAGAGACACCACCCTTAAGGTTCAGATCTAGAGAAACACCACCCTTAAGGTTCAGATCTTAGAGAAACACCACCCTTAAGGTTCAGATCTAGAGAGACACCACCCTTAAGGTTCAGGTCTTAGAGAAACACCACCCTTAAGGTTCAGATCTAGAGAAACACCACCCTTAAGGTTCAGATCTAAGAGACACCATCCTTAAGGTTCAGATCTAAGAGACACCACCCTTAAGGTTCAGATCTAAGAGACACCACCCTTACGGTTCAGATCTAAGAGACACCACCCTTACGGTTTCAGATCTAAGAGACACCACCCTTACGTTTCAGATCTAAGAGACACCACCCTTACGTTTCAGATCTAAGAGACACCACCCTTAAGGTTCAGATCTAAGAGACACCACCCTTACGGTTTCAGATCTAAGAGACACCACCCTTACGTTTCAGATCTAAGAGACACCACCCTTACGTTTCAGATCTAAGAGACACCACCCTTACGTTTCAGATCTAAGAGACACCACCCTTACGTTTCAGATCTAAGAGACACCACCCTTACGTTTCAGATCTAAGAGACACCACCCTTACGTTTCAGATCTTAGAGACACCACCCTTACGTTTCAGATCTAAGAGACACCACCCTTACGTTTCAGATCTAAGAGACACCACCCTTACGTTTCAGATCTAAGAGACACCACCCTTACGTTTCAGATCTAAGAGACACCACCCTTACGTTTCAGATCTTAGAGACAACACCCTTACGTTTCAGATCTTAGAGACAACACCCTTACGTTTCAGATCTTAGAGACAACACCCTTACGTTTCAGATCTTAGAGACAACACCCTTACGTTTCAGATCTTAGAGACAACACCCTTACGTTTCAGATCTTAGAGACAACACCCTTACGTTCCAGATCTTAGAGACAACACCCTTACGTTCCAGATCTAAGAGACAACACCCTTACGTTCCAGATCTAAGAGACAACACCCTTACGTTCCAGATCTAAGAGACAACACCCTTACGTTCCAGATCTAAGAGACAACACCCTTACGTTCCAGATCTAAGAGACAACACCCTTACGTTTCAGATCTAAAAAACACCACTCTTACATTTCAGATCTAAGAAAATACTACTCTTACAAAACAAAATTTAAATCTATGAAGACATAACTCTAAGATATACAAAACAAAATTGTAAATATGCTACATCTTACAAAACAAATTTTAAATCTGTGAAGACATAACTCTAAGATATACAAAACAAAATTGTAAATATGCTACACCTGAGAGTTTAAATCTATGAAGACATTACTCTTAAAGATATTAAAGATATACAAAAAGAAAACACAATTGTTGCATATGTATAAAATAGATCAATAAAATCCTACCATTCTCAAAGGAATAGGTTATAACTGGTTATAACAAATCTGTGAAAATATACTACTGTCATATATTTATGGATAAAGCTAAAAAATGGTATCACCGCCTCAATGAAACAAATATTACTGTAGGAATATCTAAAAACAAATATATACTAAATTCAAACACAGAACCTAATATTCTAGTATAATATACATATTATATATTATGCAAATAAAAATTTAAAACAAAACTAAATGTTATAAACATACTTGGTGATGAACGGCATAATCAAATCATCATCGAAGCTTTTCCGAAGAACAATGGTGGTCGTCGCAGAAATTGAAGAGAGACGGTGAGAAATTATAGTCTTTGAGAATTTGAAGGAGATTTTATAGAGGATTTTATAGAAGTAGGTAAAGTTGAAGGTTTCAAGATTGAATTAAAGCCTAACCGACTCAGTCTGTGGCAATGGGTGACTCTTGCTTTTCCAATGACTAGAGTCCAACAGAGAGTTATTATGGCTGATCCCAATGATGTAGAATCCCTAAAACTCTAAAGCTTTTTTGGGTATTTATAAGGATACTAGTGAGAATTTTAATAATTAACAAATATTCAAAAATCTCAATAATAATTACTGTTTTTCAAAATTATAAAACATTCTTAATATTGATGTTATATCTTACAATTTATTATTTTATCTTATTCTTAAAATTTATTTTAATATCATAAAAAATTATCAATTGTTATAGAAATAGTGATAATGTTTAGCATAAGTACATTAAAAACAGTTATTATTATTTTTAATATAGGCAGTTAAGAACTTTTTAAAAATTATAATTATTATCATAATGATAAAAACAACTAATTAATGAAAATATTAAAAAATATATATATTTATTATTTTTTAAATAAAATAATTAAGATCTTTTAAGATTTAACCTTTGAATAATATTTTACAAAATATTTTAGAGATTTGATGGTTACATTAAATGAGATGATAATCTTCTCATTGATTACATCAACAATATATCATTACTAAAAAATTATTAAATAAAAATCAATTCTAGATATTTAATTATTATAATAATTAAATTAGATATTATTTTAGAAAATAAAAATATTATTAATTTTTAAATTAATTTCTATTATTATAAATAATTTTTAAATTGATATTTAATTTACTAGCAATTACTTGAATTTTAAATTTGATAGCAAAAGCCTAACTAGCTAATTAGATACCAATTTAGAAACAATTTTTTTTTGTCTTTAAAATAATATCTAATTTGGTCACAACTAATTATTTTTTTATCTTTAAAATTGGTTTCTATTCAATGATTTTCTTATAGTGTATTAAAAGAAGTGAAATTTTAAAATACTATAGTTGAGTTATTTTATTTTATAATTTTAATTTTTGTTTGATAAATCTGTTAGTGATTTCATGGTTACTTTAATTTGAAATTTAAGAAATATATGTTTTTTTTTGAAGTAGTATTTGTTAGTTTTGATTTCTGATATATTTTCATTATAATATAATGCAATATCAAAATGACTTACTATACTCTCTTTTTTAATACACTACTACAAGAAAATTATTGAATAGAAATCAATTTTAGAAATAAAAAATAATTAGGTTCTATAACGACTAAATTAGATACTATTTTAGAGGTTAAAAAAATTATTGATTTCTAAATTAGTTTCTATTATTATAAATAATTTCTAAATTGATATTCAATTAGTTACCAAAGTTTTAACTACCAATTATTTAAATTCTAAATTTAGTAGCAAAATAGTACCAATAATACCCTAGATGAATTTCTAGGGTTAAACAACGCTGTAAACGTGAGAGAGAATAACGAAAAAGATGAAGATGAGTAAAGTTAGTGTGAAAAAAAGTGAGAGAGAATAAAAAAAAGTTGAAGATGGACAAAGTTAGGGTGTAAAAAACATGAGAGAGAAGAACGAACAAAATGAAGATGATTTTCTAGGATTGAGAAATGTTAGTATGTAAAATATTGTGAGAAAGAAAATAAAGAATTTAAAAAATAAAGTCTAAAATGATATAGATTTATCACAATTTCTTTTTACTTTTTATAGATGAAGTTATAACTTAGTTTAAAATAATAATAAAACAAAAACTTTTAAAATGTATTTTTTTATTATTAAATGAGTTCTCATAAATCTACATCACCCCTAAACAATACTTTTATCATCTCACCCAAGTTAAGAAATTCTAGAATATACTTATGGACAACTTATTTGATTCATAACATATTCACAAAATTAGTATGATCCAAGTATTTTAGTTAACTATTTATCTAATATTCTAAAAATTTATTATTTTCATCTTGTATAAAAGTTGCAAGTTAATTTTATTAGTCTATCTCATATAATTGGTTTATGGTCTATCGATAAATCTACATAAACAAAATTAAAAAAAAAAATATTTGTGAATGTTGAAAAGATTATTTTATTTTAATGTTTTACTTCTTTATGTTACATCAATTTATTATTGATAATAAATTTAAATAAAATAAATAAATATAAAACCAATATTTACATCAATTAATTATGTAAAAGTTAAATATTTTATAAACAAATAAATGTATAAAAAATAAAAATATTATTGTTTGAGCTACTAAAAAATCTATAGTAATTGATTATAATTGTGTCTTGACTCAATACTAAATCATTAAATATAAACTAATGTAGAGACAAAAAATAATTAGTCACTATATTGACAAAATTAGATATTATTTTAGAGACTAAATTCTTTTTGTATATAAAGTATTTTCTAAATTTATAAATTAGTTTCTAAATTGGTATCTAATTAACTACCAAGTTTTTAGTTACCAACTACTTTAGATTCTAAAATTGATAACCCAAACCTTGGTAGTTAATTAGATACTAATTAGTTAATTATATACCAATTTAGAAACTAGTTTATAAATTTAGAACCTACTTTAGATACAAATAACTTTTTTAGTCTCTAAAATAGTATCAAATTTAGTCAATATAGTGACTAGTTATTTTTAACCTCTAAAATTGGTTTTTATGTAGTGATTTTCTTGTAGTGACTTTAAGAGAATCATTGTTGTTGTTCCATTTCAATAACATTGAATTATACTAAATTTTTTTATGGTGGATTATGCGAACCAACTCGCATGTCTCATCATTGATCATGTGCTTCAATGTTTTGTGAATGAAAAACACTTTCCATAATGATTATAATTTTTTTAATATAACTCTACAATTAGAATTAAGTTTAAGATTGTATTAGAAAGTTTTATATGAACATGGTATATGGTATTAAATGGGAACTTTCAAAAAAATAGGGCATGTGCATTTTTTATATAAAAGAGTTTTTCAAAATATATTTTTGTGGATGCATATCCAAGTTAAATTGTAATTATGCTTCAACGTTTTAATATTGTGTTACCTTGAAAAGGATTTGAAAAAGAATTTACTATGAAATATTTGAGAATAGAAGGTCTCGATGATTCAAAGATATTATGAGATATTGTTTCATTGATACCTATGAATTATTATGTTGATTATAATGTTCACTAATATTGATATTATTACCAAACATTATCAAAGGATTGTAAAGACGCATATAAAGTTGGTAACCAAAGTTTCCATATCAAGTGTTTAACTCTAACGGAAAACCAATGAAATTAAAGAGTGTGATTCACACAGATGAGGATTAAAGATATATCAAGCTACTGCAAACAAAGATATACAAAGAGAAAGAAGATTCGAAGTACAATCTGTTGAAACAAGGGGAAGCTAAGTTTAAGAGAGGGAGAAATTGTACTTAGAAGATATTCGCAAATAATGTGTTTATAACAATTCAGAAATAATTTTAACAGATTGTTATACCAAACATATTGATTTTTTGTAGTTAAAATACACTGATATAGGAAATGAATATGTTTTATTTAAAAAAATTGATTAAATTCTTCAGTACATTGATCTTATAACACAATCTTATAAGTCAAATATATAGTTGGAAAGATTTAAATTTGTTTTAAAAGAAACAAATATCTAGATTAATTTCAATAGGTTATTTTTGGAATTAACAAAATCTTTTTATGATCAAGAAATACTAGAAAAATATTTTTACAGTTTATATGATAGGTACAAAATTCAGAAGTATTAATCAACGCTTTAAGAAAACCTGAGTATATTAGTATTAATGAAAACTTCTTAAACTATGAATTGTTTCAATTGATATTTAATCAGTAACTAATCCAAATTGATACAAAACATATCAATATTAAATGTAACAACCAATATCAATTATCATAATAGTTTCAGTTATTACATATTATCAAACAAGTGTGGAGTGAACAAAAATAACAAATTGATTTTTTAAAACAACCGATTGATTATATCAGTACAAGTTATTATGCAGACAAATTATAAAACAAGGATAAAGAACACATAAAAGACACCAAGATTTTATACTGGTTCACTGACAATAGAGCTACATTTAGTCCCATCTCACACCGAGGTGAATTTCACTAAAAACAACACAATTTATTGAAAAGAAATACAAAACAATTATTGAACACTACCAAAACCTACACCGCTCACTGTAACACCTTGTCATAGCAGTGAAACACACCAAGAAACACTATCTAAAATAGAAATAAAATGTAGTATAGAAAGAACGAATTAACATGAAAAGTGAATCAAGAAATACAAAAGGATTCCTCAAATCCACAACAACAATGAAATATCTTTGACCTTAATCTAAATGATGAAAGTTTTGCAACAAGAAACCTAAAAAATCTTTCAAAGACTAATTTTTTTTCAAAAACTTGAATCATAAAGGTCCTCACAAATGTAAAATTGTAAATTGTATGAGTAACCTTTTTCCAAAATAATGCTGACCCTTTTATAGAGATTTAACAAAAATGGTTTTTATAAAAATGATGCACTTAAGTAAAATCAACTTGTTAAAAAATCAAAACAATATGTTGATTTCACTTAAAAAATGTAATATGCATGAAAACTAATTTTTCTCAGATAGAAAGTACTCAAACTGAAAACATTCCTAATGTTACATGGTTTTCAGTATATAAAACATATTTCAGGAAAATCTAATTTTTTTTAAGTATTTTTAATCAATTGATTTAAAAGATAACATATTGAAAATTGTAACTTTCCAGAAAACAATTTAAAATAAGTTGAAAGATGTTTTAACCAGTTAAAAAATATTTGTTATTGGATTATCATAATTTCTTAAGGCAAAAGATAAATCAAAACACACAAAATAAAAACTAAACTACTAAGACACTTAAGGCAGCTAGTCTTTAACATGACTTCATCAAACAACAAAGTTGGATCCTTGAGATGTCCAACACAAATAAGTGATACGACACCCAAAGCTCAAATATGAACATTCCATATAGAGCGTCGTATGAGAAGAAGAAAGTGAAAAGTAAAGACAAGGGAAGATTAAAGTCCAAAATTGCCAAATCTTCAATGTTTTACTTTAGTCAAATAAAGAAAGTATTTGAAAGCGCAAATACATGTTAAACACATGCAAATTACATTAGAGCAGATATCTCCTATTCAAGTCTCTATCATGAAAATGTTTATGAATAGAACAACAAAGAGAAGATTTGAGTACATACACAAATCAAGTTTCAATGTTTGAATCTTTATAGATAAAGACACTATTTGAAGAGCAAGCAATTGTTTAAAGAAGCAAGTAAAGCATCAGAGCTAAAGTTTCCATTTCGAGTTTCTACTACATCGAAGATGAAAATCAACACGGTAGATTGATCAAGATGTTACAACCACATCGAGCCGAGTCGATTCGGGCCAATGACGAGCCGAGTTGGTATGGGCACATTTTGAGCTAAATCAACCCGGGCCCATGTGGAGCCGAGTCAGTCCGGGCCCATGTCGAACCGAGTCGACTTGGGCCATGTCGAGCCTCATCGACCTAGGACCATGTTGAGCCTCATCGACCCAGGCCCATTTTGAGATGAATTGATCTGGGCCCATGTCAACCTAATGCTGCCTGGCCCATGTTGAGTCATTTCATACCCATATCGAGCCGATTCGGCTTGGGCGCATGTCAGCCGAGTCGACCCAAGCCCATGTCGAATTGGGTCGGCTCGGTCCATTCGAGAAGATTTAGCGTGGGTCCATATCGAGTTAGGTGGGTTCGGGTCTTATCTGATGTGCCTCTGTCATAGCCTTGTGAGGTGAGAAAATCACTCAGCCTCTCATACCATTGCCTAGGAGCTTGCTTGAGTCCATAGAGAGCCTTTTGGAGTTTGAACACATATTCTGGATGTTGATGGTCTTCAAAACCTGGTGGTTGTGAAACAAATACTTCTTCATTTATATAACCATTTAGAAAGGCACTTTTCACATCCATTTGAAATAGCTTGAACCCTTTGATGCAGGAGAAGGCAAGCAGCAGTCTAACAACTTCTAACCGAGCCACTGGTGCATATGTCTCATCATAGTCTATTCCTTCTTCTTGATTGTACCCTTTAGCTACAAGCCTAACCTTGTTTCTGGTGATCACTCCATGCTCATCCATCTTGTTTCTAAATACCCATTTTGTTCCAATTACATTCATCTCAGGTATTCTAGGAACAAGAGTCCAGACCTCATTAAGAGCAAACTGATTCAGTTCCTCTTGCATAGCTAAAATCCAGTTGCTGTCCTTGAGAGCTTCATTCAAATTCTTGGGTTCAACTTGAGATACAAAGGCCATTGCTTCACAGAAATTGTTCAAGGATTTTCTAGTTGACACTCCTTTCTCAATGTTTCCAATGACATTATCAAGGGTTAAGTCTCTTGGGGTTTTCCACTCTTTTGGCAAACCTGCAGCTGCAGTAGATTCTTGTCTAGCATGTATATCAGCAGTATCAAAATGAATCGATTCATTTTGATTTAAAACAGATTTAAATTCATTACTGTCAGGTTCATCAGCAGTTTTAGATAGGCTATGATCAGTTTCATCAAAAACAACATGCATTGATTCTTCTACTATAAGCAGCCTTTTATTGAAGACTCTATATGCATGACCATTCAAAGCATAACCAATGTGCACACCTTCATCAGATTTAGCATCAAACTTACCAAGATTTTCTTTGCCATTATTCAATACAAAACATTTACACCCAAATACTCTAAGGTGACTCACACTAGGTTTTCTGCCCTTATATAATTCATATGGGGTTTTCTTAAGAATTGGTCTTATTAAGGTCCTATTTAAGACATAACCTGCAGTATAAACAGCATCAGCCCAAAAATACTTAGGAAGCTTAGATTCATTTAACATAGTTCTAGCAAGTTCCTCTAGTGATCTATTTTTCCTTTCAACTACACCATTTTGTTGGGGTGTCCTAGGGGCTGAAAAGGTATGAGCTATCCCATGCTTCTCACAGAACCTCTCAAACTTAGCATTTTGAAACTCTCCCCCATGATCACTTCGAATTGATTTAATGCAGCAACCATTTTCATTTTCCAAAATTTTTGCTAATCTCTTAAAGGCAGAATAAGCATCATGTTTATGTGCAAGAAATAGAGTCCATGTAAATCTAGAGTAATCATCCACAATAACCAAAGCATACAAATTTCTAGCCAAGCTAGCAACTCTAGATGGACCAAATAAGTCCATATGTAGCACATCCAATGGATTTTTTGTAGAGACAATATATTTTAACTTGAAAGAGGATTTGATTTGTTTACCTTTCACACAAGCATCACAAAGCCTGTTATCCTGAAATTTAATGTTAGGTAAACCAGAAACTAAATCTTTAGATTTCAATTTATTCAAGTGATTTGTGTGTATGTGAGCTAACCTCCTGTGCCACAACCAAGACTCATCACTTCTGGACAGCAAGCACTCATTTGAAGAGTTAGTTTCCATGATATTCAACAAGTAAATGTTATTCACTCTCTTACCAGTAAACAGTGCCTTACTAGATGAATTACTTGAGATTGTGCAGCCACTTTACTCAAAATTCACTTTGTATCCTTTGTCACAAAGTTGACTTATGCTGAGAAGACTATGCTTGAGTCCTTCTACATACAACACATTCTCAATGGTTGTTGAATTCTCTGTTCCAACAGTTCCTCTGCCCAAAATCCTCCCTCGGTTATTATCACCATAGGTTACATGTCCTTCTGCTTTGAGCTTTAAGCTGATGAACTTTGTAAGATCTCCAGTCATATGCTTGGAACAACCACTGTCCAAGTACCACTGGTTTTTCTTGCTTCCAATCTGCGAAATAGAATAAAAAATATACAAATGGTACCCTTTTCAGTATAGGGTCCAGCACAGATTAAAACCTTCTCTTTGGTAGCCATTTTGCTAAGTTCTTAGGAACAAGATGCTTTCTAGCAATGCAAGACCTAGATGTATGACCAGATTTCATGCAGTAAAAACAGGTTACATGAGATGCCTTTTTGCCACTGTTAAAAGCTGAAAAAACTGATTTTGCTGGAACAAAAAAACTTGAAAGCTTTTTGACATTGGTTGTATTTCCAGGGGTATAACCAAGTCCATTCTTATTGAAAACAGCATTCTGTGATCCAAGGAGAGACTCAAGGTTTTCTCTTCCCTTGGTGAAATTAGAAAGGGTTTTCAGCAAATATTCCACTTGTTTTTCCAATCTTTTGCAGTTTTCACAGTTTTTAATAGAGGCATGCAAGCAAGTCAGTTCAAGGCTTACCAAATCTGTTTTGGCCTTATGCAATTCTTCCTCAAGTGTTTTTACTTTAGGTGCAAGCACATTATTTACCTTTTGCAGCTTATTACATATTACAGCTAGCCTATTGGCTTCATCATGTGTTTCCTTGAAGGCAGCAAGCAAATCATCATAGTTATCAGAATTAGCAGAAAAATTACTTACTGATTCAGAGCTTGACTCCTCATCCTTCATCATGAAGCACAAATTATTCTCCTCATCTTCTGTTGAAGAGCTGCTAGTTGAGGATACTTCATTTTCCTCCCATGAGATGTAGGCTCTTCTTCCTTTGTTCCTTTCAAATTTCTTGCTGGCAGATTTGTCCTTAGTTTGATTGTCTGGACAATCTGTTTTGATATGCCCTGTTTTGCCACATCCAAAGCAAGTATATTTAGAGGAATTTAAATCATTGGGTTTAGGATACCTTCTTTTCTGCTGATTCCTATTTTTGCTTTTCTTCCTCAGGAATTTGCTGAATCTTTTTGTAAGAAGGCTGATTGTGTCATCATCTTCAGCATCTTCTTTTTCTTCCTTGATCTCATCCAATTCAGTTGCTTTCAGTACAAGCCCTTTGGGTTTTCTCTCTGTTGTTTCCTGCTCTTTAAGTCTTTTAAGCTCTAGCTCATGCTCCATCAGCTTTCCAAACAGTGCAACAGTTCCCAATTTTGACAGATCACGGCTTTCAGAGATAGCTGTCACCTTTGGTTGCCAGCTTCTGTCGAGGCACTTCAATATCTTTATGTTGAGCTCCTCTCTGTCAAATTCTTTTCCCAAGCCAGTGAGGTGATTCACAATGTGGGTGAATCTCTTCTGCACATCAGCAATGCTCTCCTCGGGTTGCATTCTGAACAGCTCATATTCTTGGATGAGTGCATGTTTCCTTGACCTTTTCACATCTTCAGTACCTTCATGAGTCACTTCTAAGACTTCCCACATCTCCTTAGCTGACTTACATTGGGATATCCTGAAGAACTCATCCATTGTTAATGCAGAGGTTATGATGTTCTTGGCCACAAGATCATGTTGAGCCTTCCTCCTTTCGGTCTCATTCCATTCTGATCTTGGCTTTTCCACTTGTTCATCCTTGACAACCTGCATTGGCACATAAGGTCCATTGACCACAGCTTCCCAAATTAATGCATCAATGGATTCCATAAAAATTCTCATTCTAACTTTCTAAAATGCATAATTCATTCCATTAAACATAGGTGGTCTATTAACAGCAGAACCTTCAGCAAAAAGCACATTGAACTCAGACATTATTACAAACAAACTTGATTAAAATACAAGTCCTAGCTCTTGATACCAATTGTTGGGTTTAATAGTGCCAAAGTTCAAGAGGGGGGGTGAATTGACCTTTTAAAACTTTCTCGCAGAAACAGAGTTTAACACAGTTTTACAGAAAATAAATCGATTTATGTGAAAATGAACAGATTTATTTCAGCACTGTTTTTGTTTGAAAAACTTTTAATTCAGCAAGGTTAATCACAAGATTATGCAGTGAGAATTTCCAGCAGCACACACACAAATATTAGATTTGAAAAACAGTGAAACACAAAACAACAAGCTTCAATTTCAAGCACGTGATTAAGGTTCAATTGATAGCATGCTAATTGATTAAGTGACCTTTGCAAACAAGCTGTTCCAGTGGCTTTTAACAGACTATGAGTGTTCTTCTTGATGTCAAGCAATTTTCCAGAAATTAAGAACAATGAATCACAGAACAACAAGCTTCAACTTTAAGCAATTTGTTTAAGGTTCAATTAATAGCATTTACAGTTTCTTGAGCAGCCTATCACACTCAATCTGTTCCAATGGTTTTTAGCAGATTATATATGTTCTTATCAGATTCAAACACCTTTTTCAGAAATCAAGAACAGTATGCACAGTGCCCAGAAAGAACAGATTTATTTTCAATTGAACAGATTTATTTCTTTGCTGTTTTATCAATTATGCAGAAACGAAATTGCAGAGAGAGAGAGAGAATGGACACAAGCAATTATACTGGTTCACTCAACCTGAGCTACATCCAGTCTTCACCAACAACAGGTGGAAATCACTAACACACAGTACAACCAAGTACAATTCCCACTGTTCTTGAAACCTACAAGAACTTAGGTACTCTTGCTGAAAAAACCTATTTCAGCATACACACACACCCACTCTTCAAGAACACCTATCAAGAAGAGTGTTCAACCAAACTATTACAAGAAAGAGATGTGAAACGACTACACCTGATTGAGGATACACAGATCTGCCTTAAACCAGTAGGCAAGATTGCTAGAACAGTAGCTGCACCTCACACCAAGCTTTTGGAACCAAACCAAGAACAAGCACTTTGTGATTTTTGAAATCTTTGAAGAACAAATGCTAATCCTTTGAAAACACTTAACTCTCTGCTGTCAAAACTTGTTTTTTGCAAATGTATGAACCGTTTGAATTGTTATTAAACTCAGAAACAAGTTTGCATTTTATAGAAAGCCAGCTTATAACAGAATTTTGAAAAACAGTTAAAGCTGTTATAAAATGAACAGATTGAAAATAAAATGAACTGATTTATTTTCAAAAGCAGTTAGAGAATTTGTTAAGTGAGGAGACTTAGTCAACCATTCTGGTGCTGAGATAAAACAGAAAAACGTTTAAGCTTGACATGGCACCAGAGGCAAAAAGAATCTATTCATTTACAGATGAACAGATTTATTTTTCAAAACGAAAACAGAGAAAGTTTAACAATTTAAAACTCAGTCGTTTTGAAAAGAAGAAGACTTAGTCAAAATACCTGATGCACAAAATCAAATTTTCACAAGACTTTAGCCAAGGCATCAGTGAAGAAAATGAATCTGTTTATTTAGAAAAGAACAGATTTATTTTTATGCAGTAAACGTGTTTTTGTGTAAAACATGTGAAAAACAGTTTAAGAAAACTTATGCTTGTTCTTAACACATGGCCAGTGGTTATGAGGTGAGTTACTCAGCAAAAAGCCCACTCTTAGACAACCTCTAAGCACTAACTAAGATATACTTAAAGCAAAGCAAAAATACATGAGAATTACATACAAGTCTTCATCAAACACTACATATAAGTCTTCATCAAACACAATCTTGAAGGGGGCAGCAACCATCTTCAACAGAGCCGAATGGCCTAGGCCCATGTCGAGCTAAGTCGGCCTAGTACTAGGTCAAGTTGAGTCGACCTGGCCCAAGATAGAGGCAAATCCGCTCGGACACAGGTTAAGCCTAGTCGGCTGGGCCCAAATCGAGTCGAGTCACCTCGGGCCGGTATCGAGTCGAGTCAAGCCTAGCCCATAACGAGTTGAGTCGACTCGGGCCCATGTCAAGTTGAGTCGCATAGTACCACGTCGAGCATAGTCGACTCGAGTCCAGGTCGAGCGCAGTCGACCGGAGTCCAGGTCGAGCGTAGTCGGCTTGAGTCCAGGTCGAGCGTAGTCGGGTCGAGTCCAGGTTGAGCATAGTCGGCCCGAGTCCAGGTCGACCCGAGTCGGTTCGGGTCCAAGTCTAGCCAAGTCGCTCTAGGTCCAGATCAAGCCAAGTCAACCCATGTCCAGATCAAAATGGATTTAATCTAATTGGCAAGTGGATTTAATATAGATTTAATCTACTTTAAATGGATTTGAAAGAATCCAAAAATAATTGATCTAGTTAAAATGGATATGGATTTTAAATCCAATCGATTTATTTGGATATGGAAAAATCCAATTCATGACCACCCCTACTTAAAATCTCCAAATGAGAGTGTGACAAGTGTCACCACCTTATTGGTGTAAATCTTCTCAATTAAGGAGAGAACATGTGGAGTCTCATGCCTTCCTTGCCTACATCTCTATTTGCACCCCTCTTTTACTATTTTACACTTAACTTTCTTTTCTATTTACATCCTTCTCTACTTTGGCCCAAAATACAAAGTCCAAAACTTTCCAATTACTCTATACAATTTTTACAAGGCTTAAGAAGAAGAAAAAGACTTTACATTCTCTTCATTAAGGCTCGATCTTCGTCTACCTTCTTAGCCAAAAGTTTTTAAGGATGGATGGTTTTTATCAGGTTTGCTTGAAGGGACTATACGTACCCCTAGTTGGTGAGGAACCAATATAAATATATGTTTACTTCTCTCACTCTACTCCTTTTTAGACGCTATTTTTAATTGTTTGATAATCCTTGAATTCAGTTCAGAGTTCATTCAACTCCCTTCTAGAGCCACTTGCACCTTCAACCCCCTTCTAGAGCCAATTGCACCTTAAAAAATACATACTTATTTATTATATTTTTATGCCCATATATGAAGAAAAAAACGAATATTGTCCTTAGAATAAATGACCAAAAGTATCTTGTGAGGGTTATATAATTTAAAGCTTGATCAAAATAATGATTTAAGACAATAGTATGACACTAACTTATGATTATTGACTTATTGATGTAAATAAGTATCAATATAAATATCTCTCCTTTAATCTAGGAGCTTATTTTGAATGTATATATTCTCTCTTTTTTCAAATTTTCGTATGGATTTAGGGCTTAAGGAATATATTCACATTAATATTCCCTACTCATTAGATAATTCATTTTAAATCCTAAACCTTTTAGCGAGGATATTATTTTGAATGTATATATGAGTTTTTTCTTCCCTTTTTTCCTAATTTTCGTATGGATGAGGACTTAAGGAATCTATATAAGTTGTTTGATTGTTTTAAAATCAAGTTCATAATATTTTCACAAATGACTAACACAATGACAAAGAGCAATCAACTTGTGTAATAGAAAATAACAACGAACACCTTAGTTTATATTGATTTACCCTCACTTGGATTATGTCAAGTTCCATTTTTCCAACCACAAAAGGCTTTATTAAGGCATATATAATCCATTTAAGACTAGATGCAAGTTTAAATATGAACATTTCCCCCAAACTAACCCAAGGTTTTGGTGGTAACAAAATAAATATAAAATTTTAATTACTTAACGATTTTTCTTAATGTGAAATAGTTGAAGCTTATCAAGCTTCCATAATTAGGCGTGGTCTAATTAGTCCTTAGATGTATAAGAGAAGATCGAAGAAAAAACAAATGCATATGCTTAAAAGTGTTAGTTGATAACTTGTGTGAACAAATTAGTGGAATATAATGAGTTTGAACTTATTAAATATGAAGAACAATCTAAAGAAATCAAGAACAGTTTAAAAAAAAATGAAAGAAGGTGAATGAAACTCATGGAAAACTTAAGAAAATATTCGACAATGTAAAAATAATTAATCATTTAAGCTCATAGAATATCTTTACTAAATATGAGATTAATCAAATGATTATTCAAATGTGAATATTTGATTTTAAGAACAAACAAAGAAATAAAAAAGATGAAAAAGATAGTAGATGAATAACATGCCACATTCAAAAGAGAAATATAAGTGAGAGATGGAAAATCACCAGTAGAGTAGGAAAACTAAAAATAGCATTCTAGAAATTGGAAACTAACTTCTTGAACTCATAATGAAGAGATAAACTCATGAATACTTCATTCAGATTCATAAGTTATGTTACAAATGAGAATTTAGGCTTATATAACTTTACTTAAGGATAGAAAATGTTAATGACTTGTTTGCTTGGTGCTTCTACTTTCCAAACAAAGCCCTTACATGGAATATGAAGAGACCATGCCTTGTTTGGTTGGTACACATATCTATCCAATCAGACACTTTTTAGTCTTATGCACAAACTAAGTGTCTTGAAATTTTATGCTAGAGAAAGAAAATATATTTTTTATATTTTATTTACAAAGAAATTATAAGAAATATTTTAAATATTTTCTTATAATATCTTATGCATTTCTCTTATAAATCTTCCTCCATAGACTTTGAATTTCTTTGTAAGCTCTTTCTCTTTATCTTTTCTTTCTTGAGCTTTTGCAATAACTTCATTTATTTGTGACAAATTCTTCTTGAATGGGGTCTTATTGAATTGGGATCAAATCAAACATGATAAGCTAAAAGCCGATCAAATGATATAAGAGTGACAATGCTAAGACAACGATGTTAAGAGGATTGTCTATCTGTTTATTGTCTCTTTGTTGTTTAGCTCTTTTCATTGATTTTTCACTCTTGCACATCAAAAGCACAATAAATCTAAATATCTTAGTTTAATTTCCCCAACAATTCATTAAATCCATCTGATTTTTATTGTTGTTCGTGAAATGAAATCAAATATTTTAAGTTTTCTCTAAAATTTACAATATAAAACACAACCTAGGTCGATTCTCAACTGACATTCAATCTTTGATATTCTTCCAGTATAAATTAATTGGTGGTTTAATAACTGAAGAAAATGTAAAGCATAAATTGAAATTGCAAAACTAAAATAGAAGATGATATATTCATGACGATCTTGCACTGATATATTCTCAATGACTTGAATGAATTCAGAACGAGAAGTTTGTTTATGTTTGCCAACGAGAAATTTTGACAAAATTTGGAAACCAAAACGCGAAAACGAAAATGAAAATGACCTCGTTTTGTTTGTTGTCTCTCTGTTTTTTTGTATGCGTCATTGAGTTTGATTTTATTAGTTGAATGAAATGCAATTTTCATGCGTGCCAAATTTTATGTGATACGATAGTAAGTTTGATGTTTAGGTTATTATTTTTCATTTTTTTTGTGAATTTAACTAGTTCGTTATCCCATACATTAGAATCACTTCATAGATAGAATGATATGTTCGAATGAAACGTAAACTCTTCGATTAGTGGTGGTCCAAACGCGTGGATAGTATAAGCCTGCGTATTGTTTACCCAAGCCAATCATCTTCCCCATAGCCAAGTCCTGCAAAACGCAATCATGTGGAAAAATAGCGACTAAATAATTTAGTGAACTGGTTATATATTTAAATTAAAAGAAGGAATGCAAAGAACATCTTTGAGAGTCATATTGTCATTGAATTTAATCGTGCCTATAGATGGTCGCAATTGAGCATGTGGCTAGATTAACATTTGGAATGATTGATGATGAAGTGTGTGTGTGTGAAAAATTGTGAATCAAATGCAATGTAATCGGTTGCTCCGCTTTCCAAAATCCATGATTTCGTAGAAGCAGAACCAATAAATGAGTTATGGGCAAACATACCTGCAACATTTATTGTTGAGCGAGTAAACAACATTTGCTAATTGCTGAATTTGCTTGGCAGTGAAGCATTGTACCATGTTTCCATCAGACTGGTTACTGGTGCATTCTTTGCCAGACATGATATCTTATTTAGGGAATAAAAATGGAGAGGCTTGTTAGAGCACCAAGATCGATGCTTTGATACCATATAAGAAAATGGTATATAAGAAGATGGTAAGAAAAATGGTAATATATAAGAAAATGATATATAAGAAGATGGTAAGAAAAATGGTAATATGTAAGAAAATGGTATATAAGAAGATGATAAGAAAAATGGTAATTCTTTAAAACAAATCAATTAATAGAGAATCGTTTGTAGTTGCTTTCCTCTCAACCCCACCAAAGCATTTGGATAAGACATCACAAGGGAAGCGGGGAGACCCATCTTTTGGAAGGTTGACTAGTACAAAATGTTAATTAAGCTTCCCTGATGGACAAGGATCCTTCTAAATTGATAGTTGGCTATTGTGGCAGTGACCACCATTAAGTAGTTCTCGTTGTGCTCATTTGTGCTAAAATATGCAAATGTGAATGTGAGGGTAGGAAGGGAACGCAGAGGAAACAACTTCTATTAGGGAAATAATGATTTATCAAATTATACGCAATTATTGTACGCAATTATACAGAACTAATTTGATAATTATAGAATTCCATGATTAGTGAATCACTACATAATTAGCTTGTAATTTGGAAAAATAAAGTCTCCATACACTCTATTCATAGGTCAAATTTATCTCTCTCTACTACATGTATCTCTCTCTATGATATGATTGCTAGGTGTTTGAATCGGAGAGTTAGATCCGACAAGGCACCTAAGATTGTTGCGTTTCTTAATTTTTGCGTTCTAATTTATTTATGACGATATATTCTCGATGACTTGAACGAATTCAGAATGAGAAGTTTGTTTATGTTTGCTAACGAGAAATTTTGACAAAATTTGGAAACCAAAACACGAAAATGACCTCATTTTGTTTGTTGTCTCTCTGTTTTTTTTTTTTTTGCATGCGTCATTGAGTTTGATTTTATTAGTTGAATGAAGTGCAATTTTCATGCGTGCTAAATTTTATGCGATACGATAGTAAGTTTGATGTTTAGGTTATTATTTTTAATTTTTTTTGAATTTAACTAGTCCGTTATCCTGTACATTAGAATCACTTCATAGATAGAATGATATGTTCGAATGAAACGTAAACTCTTCGATTAGTGATGGTCCAAACGCGTGGATAGTATAAACTTGCATATTGTTTACCCAAGCCAATCATCCTCCCCATAGCCAAGTCCTGCAAAACGCAATCATGTGGAAAAATAACGACTCAACAATTTAGTGAACGAATTTTAGATTTAAATTAAAAGAAGGAACGTAAAGAACATCTTTGAGAGTGATATTGTCATTGAATTTAATCGTGTCTGTAGATGGCCGCAATTGAGCATGTGGCTAGATTAACATTTAGACTAAATAATAATGAAGTGTGTGTGTGAAATTTTTTGAATCAGATGCAATGTGATCGGTTGCTCCGCTATCCAAAATCCATGGTTTCATAGAAGCAAAACCAATAGACGAGTTATGGGCAAACATACCTGCAACATTTATTGTTGAGTGAGTAAACGACCTTTGTCAATTGCTGAATTTGCTCGGCAGTGAAGCATTGTACTAGGTTTTCATCAGACTCGTTACTGATGTATTCTTTGCCAGACATGATCTCTTATTTAGCGGATAAAAATGGAAAGGTTGTCAGAGCACCAAGATCAATGCTCTAATACCATATAAGAAAATGATATATAAGAAGATGGTAAGAAAAATGGTAATATGTAAGAAAATGGTATATAAAAAGATGATAAGAAATATATGTAAGAAAGTGGTATATAAGAAGATGATAAGAAAAATGGTAATTCTTTATTATCTTATATTTTAGATCACTCCATGTATAAGAAATATATACAAGTGTATGTATGTATGAAGATTTTCTTAAATTAATTGCATATAATAATTGCGTATAATAATTGCATATATTATTATTTTCTTAATAGAAACACACTATTCTTATCGATCATATCTGGGTACACGCTACTCTTAGCGATCAGATTTGGATACACGCTACTCTTAGTAATCAGAATACACGCTACTCTTACATATTAGATATGGGTGCACGCTACTCTTACATATCATATATGGGTAAGTATTACTCTCACCTATTTACTCTGGGTACACATTATTCTTAAAAACACTACTCTTACGTCTCAGTTCGTAGTAAAACACTACTCTTAAGTCAGTCACAGCAAAACACTGCTCTTACATCTCAGTCATAGCAAAACATTGCTCTCATACCTCAGTCGTAGCAAAACACTACTTTTACCACTCAGTTGTAAGAAAACACTACTCTTACATCTCTGTTGTAGGAAAACAATACTCTTACATCTCATTTGTAGGAAAACACTACTCTTACATCTCATTTGTAGGAAAACACTACTTTTACATTGCAGCTGTAGGAAACATTACTATTACATCGCAGAGTTGTAGGAAACATTACTATTACATCGCAGAGTTGTAGGAAACATTACTCTTGCATCTCATTTATAGGAAACATTACTCTTGCATCTCATTTGTAGGAAGACACTACTCTTACATCTTAATTATAGGAAACACTACTCTTACATCGCGCGATGGTGTGTATTTAAATCACTCCATCATCTCATTTGTAGGAAAACACTACTCTTACATCTTATTTATAGAAAATACTACTCTTACATCGCAGTTGTGTGTATTTACATCACTCCATGTATAAGAAATATATACAAGTGTATGTATGGAGACTTTCTCTCCAAATTACAAGCTAATTATGTGATCAACTAATCATGTGATTCTATCATTATCAAATTAATTGCATATAATTGCGTATAATAATTGTGTATAATTTAATAATTATTATTTTCTTAATAGGAACACACTATTCTTACTGATCAGATCTGGGTCCATGCTACTCTTAGCAATCAAATTTGGATACACGCTACTCTTAGCAGCAATCAGAATACATGCTACTCTTACATATTAGATTTTTTTTAAGATTTTTTTTTAAAATCCCAGTACAAGATATAGAAACCGAACAAATACAATTACATCAACCCCCAAAGAGGTCACACCCTTAATCAAGGACATACATCCAACAACTAAACAAGGTCTTTGCCATCATGAAGTACCATAATCAAGTGCCAAACTCGACAAACCAATACAAGACACAACATCCAACAACTAAGTCATATCTTTGTAACAGGCTGAATTGTACTAAATAATCAAGTGTTAACATCAACAAACCGATCTTACGAGGAGGGTACATAAACCAGAGATGACCTGCAAAAGGCACATAACAGCTTCCCAAACTGGACACAACAGTAACCAAAAATGATACATATCCATTTGCCACAGCTCAAACACCATAAAGATTCCAACACCAAACCGATAAGCATACATCAAAAACACTTCCTTTACCGCAGTCCAGAACAAAACCATTAGTTCGACCCTGTCAAATAGAAATGACCAAGACAACCTGCACAAACACACAATACCTTCCAAACCTAGATAAGAATACATAAGAAACACCAAATATTAATCTTTCAAATACCTCATACAACATTGAGGTTCCAAGCACCAGTCCGAGTAGGAAAAATTAACCACACTTTCCTTTGTCGTGACCCAGAACCAAGTCTTCCTTTGTGTCACAGAGAAAACCTCCACTAGATCTATGCGCCCGTTCTAAAAAACAACCATATTCCTATCGTTCCAAATTTCACTTACTATGTCTACCCAAATACCCCCCCCCCCCCCCAACACCTACAATAGCATGTTTCACACCTATAGGTTTAAACATCTTAAAGTGCAATTGTTCATCACAATGTAGGACCGAAGAATACCCCAACCACTCGAGACACATTCCCCAAATTCTCCAAGAGACCCTACACTCAAAAAATAGATGCCTTACCGTCTCTTCCTCCACACCACATAAGGGACATCGAGCACACACCATAGGTATACCACGTCTCAAGAGATTGTCCTTAGTAGCTATCACATTACATAACACTCTCCAAGCCGTAACTTGTGACGATGGTAAAATCTTTAACTTCCAGAACTCCACAAATGGGTCCCCAACCACGGTAGACTCCTCCCCCAAGAGAATATTATAGGCAACCTTCACAGAAAATTTTGTATAACCTATATCCCTCCAAAGCCATTTATCAGTCGTACTTTCACCTTCTCTTGTTAACCTCTTGTTCTCCAATTCCTGCAATAAAAGATCAGCCAGACTAGATTCCCACACAAAAAGATTTCTTCTTTAGCTCAACTTCCACAACCAATTATTATTGTTCCAAATCCCAACTTGTGATACGGTGCGACCAGTATCCAAAGATAACGAGAAAAGTCTTACATATTAGATATGGGTACACACTACTATTACATATCAGATATATGGGTAAGTATTACTCTCACCTATTTACTTTGGGTACGCTTTATTCTTAAAAACACTACTCTTACGTCTCAGTTCCTAGCATAACACCGCTCTTATGTCTCAATTCGTAGCAAAACACTACTCTTAGATCATAATCATAGAAAAACACTGCTCTTACCTCTCAATCGTAGCAAAACACTACTCTTATGCCTCAGTCGTAGCAAAACACTAGTCTTACCACTCAGTTGTAGGAAAACACTAGTCTTACCACTTAGTTGTAGAAAAACACTACTCTTACATCTCAGTTGTAGGAAAAAAAATACTCTTACATCTCATTTGTAGGAAAACAGTACTCTTACATCTCATTTATAGGAAAACACTACTTTTACATTGTAGGAAACATTACTCTTACATCGCAATTGTAGGAAACATTACTCTTACATCGCAATTGTAGGAAACATTACTCTTACATCTCATTTGTAGAAAAACACTCCTCTTACATCTTAATTATAGGAAACACTACTCTTACATTAGAAGACACGATCTAAGAATTTGGATTTAAGAAAACACTACTCTAACGTTTCAGATCTAAGAAAACATTACTCTTACGTTTCAAACACTCCTCTTACATCTCAGTCGTAGGAAAACACTCCTTTTACATCTCAGTCGTAGGGAAACACACTGTTTTTACATCTTAGTTGTAAGAAAACACTGCTCTTACATCTCAATCGTAGAAAAACACGACTCTTACATCTTAATCGTAGAAAAACACTACTTTTACATTAGAAAACACGATTTAAGAATTCACAAGAACAAGAATACTCTTAAGTAAAAAAAACACTACTCTTACATATAAGAAAACACTATTATTACCTCTTAAAAAACGCTACTATTATATTTCAAATCTAAGAAAACACTATTGTTACATTTCATATCTAATAAAACACTATTATTATGTTTCACACCTAAGAAAAAACTACTCTTCTATATCAGGTTTGTAAATATGCTACACTTAAAAGGTATTACTATTAAAAGTATATAAAACACAACTATTTACCTTTCAAATATAAAAAAACACTATTATTATGTTTCATATATAAGAAAACATTATTCTTTTGTTAAGAAAACACTATTCTTATGTTAAAAAAACACAATTCTTATGTTCAGATATAAGAAAACACTCTTCTTTCATGTTAGATTTATAAATACTACACTTAAAAGATATGGTTAAAGGAATCCATAACATAATGTTGCATATGTGAAAAAAAAACACACAAGAGTTACACATATAAAATAGATCAATAAAACTACAATTATAATATGAATAGGTTATAACAATGTGAAAATATACTACTGTCATAAATTTATCCTAAAAAAATGGTATAACCACATCAATAAAACAATATGAATATCTAAAAACAAATATATGCATATTAAAATTTAAAAGAAATATTCAATTTATTTAAATTAAACACAGAACTTAATATTCCAGTATAATATACATATTAGATATTAAGCAGAATGAAAGTTTAACAAAATTAATGTTATAAACATACTGGTGATGAACGGCAAAATCAAATCATCATCTCTTTTAAAAGCTTTCCGATTAACAATGGTGGTCTTCGCAGAAATTGAAGAGAGATGGTGAAAAATTATAGTATTGGAGTATTGAAGGAGATTTTCTAGAGGTAGATAAAGTTGAAGGTTTCAAGATTGAATTGAAGCATTACCGACTAAGTCTGTGGCAATGGGTGACTCCGGCTGCTTTTTCAATAACTAGAGTCCAACAAAATAATTATTACTCCTCTTCTTTTTCCAATTATGTCAATTGATATATCAATTTATTATTTAATCTTATTCTTAAAATTTATTTTAATATCATACAAAATTATCAACTGTTACAGAAATAGTGTTAATGTTTAGCATAAGTACATTAAATGTTTTTATTATTATTTATAATATAATAGTTAAGATCTTTAAAAAAAGTATATAATTATTATCATAATGATAAAAACAAGTAATTAATGAAAATATTAAAAAACATAATTATTAATTTTTAAATATAGTAATTAAAATCTTTTAAGATTTAACATTATTTGAACAATATTTTGCAGTATAGTTGAGTTATTTTATTTTATAATTTTAATTTTTGTTTCATAAATCTGTTAGTGATCTCATGGTTACTTTAATTTGAAATTTATGTGTAGTATTTGTTAGTTTTGATTTCCGATGTATTTTCACTATGATATAACACAATATGACTTACTATATATATATATATTAATTAAGTCATTTTTAGATTATGTTATATATAACATACTTCAACAATTTTTTGATTTTAATCTAATTAATATTTTGTTATAAATAAACTAATATGAATTTCATAGAAATAATATTAAAAGATTAGTAATATATTAAAAAAATACAATATATTAACGATAAAATTTTAATATATGGTTTAATTCTAACACATCATTTAATAATAAATAGATATGATTGAAATATTTAGATTTAAAACTTTTAAAATATATTATTATCAAAATCAAATTATATAAAATATTTCAATATTTAAAAATATGAATTTATGGTATATGTTATACTATTTTATTTTTGTCACATAATTACCACAATAAAATAAATATCACAATAAAATATGGTTATAAATTTTTTATCATAGGCTAAAACTGTGCAAAAGTGTACATCATAAACAATAGTTATCAAAATTAGTTTATCTTTATACATTATAATAATTAATTAATACACATATTAATAAAAAGTTATAACTGACAATGATAAGAGTTATCATAGTGAAAATAAATAGTTAAGAAAATGAGTAAACTAAAAATGATACAGATTTATCACAACTTTTTTTCTACTTTTTATAAATGAAGTTATAACTTATTTTAAAATAAGAATAAAACAAATTTTTTGAAATGTATTTTTTTTTATTAAATGAGTTCCCATAAATCTACATCACCCCTAAACAATACTTTTATCCAAAAACTTATTTGATTCATAACATATTCACAAAATTAGTAATGGCAAAATTAGTAATGGCACACTGTTAGATTCTGCAGCAGAGTGAGAAGGTTTCTGTTTCCAAAGGTGTTTTAAAGTGGGTTCTTAAGAATTCTAAGGTTCCTGATGTCCCAGTTTAGCCCATGGACCCAAATTTATAATAGGACCAAATCTTACTCCTTGATCTTATTTCTTGTAGGGCTTTTGACAGCAAATAAACACTTGTGGTACCTGGATAGTGATTATTCTAAACAAATGATAGAGGACAAAAACAAGTTTGTCAATCTACTCCTTAAGCAAGAAGGTCATGTAACATATGGGGACAACAACAAAGGGAAAATTCTTGGAAGAGGAACCATTGGAGACAAGAAGTTACCTTCTTGATCCATGATGTGCTATTTGTGGAAGGTCTAAAGCATATCCTCCTAAGCATAAACCAACCGTGTGACAAAGGCTATCAAATAATCTTCAAGCCCAACACCTGTGAGATAAGTCTGCCCAAATCACAGGATGCTTTGTTGGTTGGTAAAAGGATCAACAATGTCTGTGTACTTGATATCTCACATTCTGCATCTATTGGCTTCCTTCTAACCAAACATGAGGAGTCATGGTTATGACATAGAAGGATAGCACACATCCACATGCATCATCTGAATAAGTTGATCTCAAAAGATCTTGTGGTAGGTTTATCCAAACTCAAGTTTAAGAAGGACCACATATGTGAAACATGTCAAAAGGGAAAGCAAATCAAAAACTCTTTCAAACTGAAAAATGTTATTTCAACTTTAAAACCCCTTGAGCTGCTGCACATGGATTTGTTTGGTCCTTCAATAACCATGAGTCTTGGTGGAAACTACTATGCACTTGTAATTGTTGATGATTTCTCTAGGTTCACATGGACACTATTTTTGGAATCCAAGAGTGATGCATTTTCTGCCTTTAAAAATCTTGCCAAGAGATTACAAAACAAGTATTATAGTAACATTTGTGTTATTCGTAGTGATCGTGGGGGAGAATTTCAAAATGAAAAATTCAGTGGCTTTTGTGAAAAAAAAATGGTATTTTCCATAATTTTTCTGCTCTTAGAACTCCCCAACAAAATGGGGTTGTGGAAAGTAAGAACGAGTCTCTTGAGGAACTTGCTAGAACCATTTTGAGTGAGTCTTCATTACCAAAGTATTTTTGTGCTGATGTTGTTGTCACAACTTGGTATGTAATGAATATGGTCCTCATTAAACAAATTTTGAAGAAAACCCCTTATGAACTGTTTAATGGGGGAAAACCCAACATTGGTCATTTAAAAGTGTTTGGCTTCAAATGTTACATTTTAAATAATGGAAAGGAAACCCTTGACAAGTTTGATGAAAAAATGGATAGTGGTATCTTTCTCGATTATTCCTTAAGTAGTAATGCTTATAGAATGTATAACAAAAGACTAATAATTATGGAAGAGTCCATTCATGTTGTCCTTGATTAAACTAACCCTACAAAACAGGACTCTATGAAGAAATATGCAGAAGAAGATGATCAAAATCCAATTCTGTAGGAGCTAGACCCCTATTCAGAAAAACAATCGGTTGAATCTGCGAAACAACTTAATGAAATTCTGCATCAAGATGATCTTCCCAAAGAATGGAGAATTCCAAGAGACCTTTCTGTGGACAACATCATTGGACACATTCATAAGGGACTGTCCACTTAAAAATCTATCTCAAATTACTGCAAACACATGAATTTTGTATCTCAAATTGAACCTAAAACCATTTGTGATGCACTTAAATATGAAAATTGGGTTGTTGCCATGCATGATGAGCTGAATCAATTTATTGAAATTATGTGTGGTTTCTTGTTCCTAAAATTGATTGCATGAATGTCATTGGAACTAAGTGGGTGTTTAGAAATAAATTGGATGAATATGGAGTAATAAATATAAACAAATCTAGGTTGGTTGCTAAAGAGTATAATCAAGAAGAATGCATTGATTATGACGAAACCCTTGCACTTGTGACTAGATTAGAAGTTGTGAGATTATTGCCTGCATTTTCTTGAATGGGTGGCTTCAAACTTTTTCAGATGGATATGAAGAGTGCATTTCTCAATAGATTCATCAATGAAGAAGTCTATGTCTCACAACCTCCCGGCTTTGAAGATCACCAACATCCTAATCATGTGTACAAGCTGAAAAAAGCTTTGTATGGACTAAAACATGTTCCAAGACAGTGGTATGAGAGGCTTAACAATTTTCTATTATCTCATGGCTATGAGAGAGACAAAATTGATAAGACTATTTTTATTAAGTCAAAATTTGTCATCATCTTAGTTCAAATTTATGTTGATCATCTTTCGGGGATACTAATGATTACCTATGTGAGGAATTTGTTGCAGCTACGTAGGGGGAATTTGAAATGTCTATGATGGGGGAGTTATCCTTCTTCTTAGGGTTGCAGATCAAGCAATTAAAGGATGGCATCTTCTTGATTCAAACTAAGTATTGCAAGAAAATTCTTAAGAAGTTTGAGATGCAAAACTGCAAAGACGCATCCACACCAATGTCAACTAGTTGCTACATGGATGCTAACTTGGATGGAAGAGCAGTAGATAAAACCAAATTCAGAGGATTGATTGGTTCCTTTCTATATCTCACTGCTAGCAAGGCTGACATCATGTTTATTGTCTGCCTATGTGCTAGATTTCAATCAAATCCAAAAGAATCCCACTTCAAGGCTGCCAAACGAATTCTGAAATACCTCAAAGGCACAACCAATGTTGGTTTATGGTATCCCTCTCACTCTCCTATAAATCTGGTTGGATATTCTGATTCTGATTTTGAAGGGTGCAAACTGGATAGAAAGAGCACAAGTGGCACATGTCATCTTCTTAGAGAAAGCCTCATAGGCATAACAAGAAGCAAACTTGTATGGCTCTCTCAACTGCAGAAGGTGAGTATATAGATGATGGTAGCTGTTGTGCACAAATTCTTTGGATCAAACAGCAGTTAGAAGACTTTAAATTGAAAGTCAACAATGTACCTTTTCTTTGTGATAACACAAGTGCAATCAACCTCACTAAAAATCAGATTCAGCATTCAAGGTCAAAGCACATTGAGATTCACCACCACTTTATAAGGGATCATGTGAACAATGGGGATTGTGAAATTCATTTTATTGAAATTGAAAAGCAACTTGAGGATATCTTCACTAAACCACTGCCCCGTGAAAGATTTTTCTCTTAAGAAATGAGTTGGGTATTCTTGATTCTCAAAATCTTTATTAATATATTTATCCATTCTCTTAGCCTATTTGTGAAGACAAATAGGGGGAGAAATTGTGGTTTCTTTGTTGTAATTTTTGCTACTCTATGGTGCTTTAATGGTTTTAATTTTGTTGCTGCCATAGCTTTGATACACACCATGATTCTGCTGCACACAACACTATTTTACCACTATTTTGACTGGATTTTTTAGCTTAAAGGTTTATGCAAAAAACTGGTTTTGTATGTCTTGTTATCCTGCTACTATACTTGCTTTATATGTGTACAAATTCTGTTTTACAAGACCTCTCAAGGTCAAAAACTACAACACAAACAAACCATGGATTTGTTTTCATCAAATAGGGGGAGATTGTTGAACAAGATGCTTTGATGTCTCCAAATTCATGTCGAAAGCTTGAAGATCTGGTTGTTCGGTGTGTGTGTTGTCTTGCAGTTTTTAATTTGTTAATTCTCTCCTTAAGATAATTCAAGCTCATTTGAATCTTTATCTTTTTGAAAAGATAGGTTTTTAGAGGCTGTGAAATTTCAACATGTTGAAGTTTTGAAACAACCTGTTGTTTGACACTTAGTGGTTTTTAAAATGATTTGGAAAAGTTTTGCTTTGTTTTGCCTTTGCTGTCAAATAGAAACAATAAGTTATTTTGATAAAATAACTAGTTGTTTTTATGAAAACCATAATAGGAAATTTATTTCAATCCATTGTTTTGGAAAACAACTAGTTGTTTTCATAACACAATTTTGTTATGTGTTTTAAACTGTTTTAAATGTTTCCCACTGCTTTTGGTTTTTGATATAACAACTTTGACCACTTGATTGAAGTTATATAAAGGTTTTTTTAACACTCTTTTGAACTGACTAAGAAATAGAGATTACTTAAAACATTTTTCAAGAATTCAAAAGCTTTGGATCATTTCAAGTGTGTGGAATAGGATTAGATTTTTTATTCTTCTGAATTATAAGCTTTGTACACCCAGGTGTACTCTATTATCTTTTTCCTGAACATTGTATTTCTGTGTGTTCTTGTGTAAGGCAGTTTTAGAAAAGTGTTTCTGGAAACTGTGGTGTTGCCAAGGAATGGTGTGTGAGGCGTTCAAGATCATCACTTTTGGTGTGTGTTTTGTAATATAGGTTTGATTACATAGTGAATTCGTAGTGGTTAACTGGGGACTGGATCTAGCTATTGGTTAAGAGTGAACCGGTATAACCATCTTGTGTGATTCTCTCTATCTCTACTCTTTTAATATGTTTTAACTTGATTTCATATTCTGCTTCTATAAAAACCGGTTGTTTCGTTAAAACAATGGGTTGATTTTCTGGAAATAACCTTAAAACTTAAATTTTATCGAGTTGAACAAAAATTCAATTGGTTGATTTTTCATAACTTTTCACTCTACCTTCAAATATTGCAAAAATGTTGTGAAAACAATTCACCCCCTCTTGTTTAGGCCACTAATTCTAGCAAAATTAAGCGTAGTCGACTCGAGTTGAGGTCAAGCGTAGTCGGCCCGAGTCCATGTGGACCCGAGTCAATCCAAGTCCAAGTCTAACCAATTTTGTCTAGGTCCAGGTTGAGTCAAGTCAATCTATGTCTAGATCGAAATGGATTTAATCTAATTGACAAAGTGAATTTAATCTACTTTAAATGGATTTTAAATAATCCAAATAAATTTATTTAGTTAAAATTGTAAATCTAGTCCATTTTTTTGATCCAATCCATGACCATCCTTACTCCAACCTCTCAAATGAGAGTGTGACCACCTTATTGTTATAAATCATCTCCATTGAGGAGAGAACATGTGGAGCCTCATGTCTTCCTTGCCTACATTACTATTTCACACTTAACTTTCTTTTCTATTTGCATCATTCTCTACTTTGGCCCAAAATACAAAGCCCAAAACTTCCTAATTACTCTATACAATTTTTGCAAGGCTAAGAACAAGGAAAAAGACTTTACAATCTTTTCATTAAGGCCAAAAGTATCTTGTGATGCTTATATAATTTAAAGTTTGATCAAAATAATGATTTAAGAAAATAATATGATACGTACTTATGATTATTGACTTATTGATGTAAATAAGTATCAATATAAATATGATAATGCATTTTAAATCCTAAATATTTTAGCGATGATATTATTTTGAATGTATATATGAGTTTTTTTTCCTTTTATTTCCTAATTTTCGTATGGATCAGGGCTTAAGGAATCTATACACACTAGTAGTCTCTACTCTTTAGATAATTCATTTTAAATCCTAAACATTTTAGTGATAATATTAGCATACAAATTATTACCAACTAAATTAACTTGTGTTAGTTAAAGAAAAAACACACCTTGCTAGAATTTGTCTTACTAGATGTATACTCCAAGCAATGAGGTTTACATGGCCTGTTGCACTAACATCACCTTTTCAGTGCGTGGCATAGGGACAAAAGTTTTAGTGTCCCAAATCTCTGTAATCACACTTTGACTAAATTAGTTGTAAGAGAAAACATCATGGATGATTAAGACTCATCTTGAACACTCTCAAAGGTCACCAAATATGGTTGAGTTAGATTGTCATTAACATAATAAAAATAAAGATTAAGTATAGAAATGTGTGGTTTTAATATAAATGAGAAAATACTTTCAAAACCTTTTCTTTAATAAGCCTATTAGACGTTGTAGGAGTTGTTTGATTGTTTTAAAATCAAGTTCATAATATTTTCACAAATGACTAAACAATGACAAATAGCAATCAACTTGTGTAATAAAATATAACATCAAACACCTTAGTTTATATTGATTTACCCTGGATTATGTCAAGTTCCATTTTTCCAACCACAAAAAGCTTTATTGAGGCATATATAATCCATTTACGATTAAATTAGATGCAAGTCTAAATCTAAATATTGATAAGTGCCAAATTTCAATAATATTTCATCTTAAAATATAAGCACTTATGGGTATTAATTGATAAAATAAGTATAAAATTTTGAACATAGACTTTGATGTCTCTAAATCCAAGTGGATTTCTTCAAGACTTTGTTGTTGGTTGTGTGTGTGTCTTGTGTAGTTTGAATTTGTTAATCCACTCAAAGTTATGATCCAAGGTTACTTGATTCAAGTTCTTTTGGAAAAGAAATGTTTTCTAAAGAAAGTGGAAAATCAACCTGTTGAAATTTCGATTCAACTGGTTGTTTTACACTTAGAGTATTTTGAAAAGGATTTGAAAAAGCTTGAAATTGGTTGACTTTGCTATCAAACCAATTCAACATATTGTTTTGTGTTTTCAATCAGTTGAATTTTTGAAAATCTTAACAGAATTTTGTTAAGATAATTTGATCTGAGAATTGATTTAAAACTATTTTGGCTCTTTCATTAAATGTTTTTAACAACTATTTGGAGTACAAATAAGTGGTTATACGCTCCTGGTTGTTATTGATTCAAAAAAAAACTTTCAAAACACTTTTTCCAAGATTGCTTCAGGCTTTGGATCTTTTTCTAAGAGTGGAATAGGATTGCCTTCTATTCTTTTTACTTCAATCTAAGATTGTACCCAAGTGTACTAATTCTTTTCTCTCTTGACTACTGTATTTCTGTAAAGACTAGTGTTGTTAAATTTCAGAGGTTGTTCTGAAATCTGTGGTGTTTTGCCAAAGGTGGTGTGTGTTCTTGAAGGGTTCAAGATCACCTCTTCGGTGTGTGTTGTGTAATCAAAGTGTTTGATTGCTTAGTGAATTGTCAGAGGTTTCTGAGGACTGCATGTAGCTCTTGGTAAAGAGTGAACCAATATAAAGTCTTTGTGTTGATTTTTCTATCCCAACTCTCTTTTAAATTTGTTTTTGCTTTGTTTTTAACATTGTTGATAAAAACAACTGATTGTTTCGTAAAAACAACCAGTTGATTTTCTGGAATCACATTAAAAATAGTTTTGAAATTGGCTGAACTGATCTTATTTCTTTGATTCCTCATTGGGTTTCAATCTACCTTTAACATTTGCGACAATCTTTCATAAATAGCAATCTCAGCTCTTTGAAAAACTCAAAAACTCTTAGCAAAAAACTTGTCAAAGATTGTTACTCAAATCTGTTTTTCTGAATTTATTCAAAGATGTAGTTTGTTATCAAATCTTAACAAACTCTTAAATTGCATTAAAAGATTGGTCAAAGCATTTAATGATTGGAGCATAAGCAGTTAAATCATTTAAAGCTCAGTCAAAGATAAAACAGTTTTTCTGTTATGGTCCCAAAACAAACAATCGGTTGTTTCCTCGAATCAATCGATTGTTTTGGTTCTAACAGTTCAACCATTTGAAAAATAGTTTTCAATCTTTTCTTAAAATATCTAAGTATAAACAATCGGTTGTTTCGACAAAACAATCGGTTGTTTTAACTTAGTTTGAAAACATTTTACTTTCACAAAGATTGAGAATGCCTATGCTTTAGATTCAATCAAAGAATGGATTACAACACTCAAACTACCCCATAACTATACTAAACCAGCACAGCAACTGCAAGCACAGCCAAGGCTTCAACATCCTTCAAAGAGTTTGGATTCTTCAAAGCTTGAACATCACTTGGTTCAACAAAAAAGACCTTGTATGGACTCAAAGAAGGCTCAAGACAGTGGTATGAGAGGCTTAGCAATTTTCTCTTGTCTCATGGATATGAGAGAGGGAAAATTGATAAGACTCTTTGTTGAACCAAGTGGTGTTCAAGCTCTGAAGAATCCAAACCCTTTGAAGGATGTTGAAGCCTTGGCTGTGCTTTCTGTTGCTGTGCTGGTTTAGTATAGTTCTGGGGTAGTTTGAGTGTTGTAATCCACCCCTTGATCGAATCTAAAGCATAGGCATTCTCAATCTTTGTGAAAGTAAAATGTTTTCAAACTAAGTTAAAACAATCGATTGTTTTGTCGAAACAACCGATTGTTTATACTTAGATGTTTTAAGAAAAGATTGAAAATTGTTTTTCAAATGGTTGAACTGTTAGAACCAAAACAACTGATTGATTTGAGGAAACAACTGATTGTTTGTTTTGGGACCATAATAGAAAAACTGTTTTATCTTTGACTGAGCTTTAAATGATTTAACTGCTTACGCTCCAATCATTAAATGCTTTGACCAATCTTTTAATGCAATTTAAGAGTTTGTTAAGATTTGATAACAAACTACATCTTTGAATAAATTTAGAAAAACATATTTGAGTAACAATCTTTGACAAGTTTTTCTCTAAGAGTTTTTTTGAGTTTTTCAAAGAGCTGAGATTGCTGAAAGTTTGTGATTGATCAAAGTTTGTGGAATAGGATTCTGCTTGTATTGATTTCAGATTATCTTCTGTAACAAGTGTAATCTTGTACTCTGTGAAACAAGTTTTCGTTTCTGTGTTTGCTGAGATTGGTTGTGTGTTCCTGAGGGGATCAAGATCAACAATCTTAGTGTTGGTGTGTTGGCCAAGAAGAGTGTGTGTCTTGAGGTGTTCAAGGCCACTTTCTTGGTTGTGGTGTAAGTGATCAAGGTGTGATTGCGTAGTGGATTTCCTCAGGGTTTCTGAGAAGACTGGATGTAGCTCTGGATTTGGAGTGAACCAGTATAAACATTTGTGTGCAATCTCTCTATCCCTAACTCTTTAAATTCAGTTTTGTTTGTTGTTTACTGGTATAAACAACCGATTGTTTCTGTGAAACAATCGATTATTTTTTTTCTGATACTGTTGTTTTTTATTGCTGTTTTGGAAAACTGAATTTCTTATCAATTGTTTCTTGAGATAATTTCATTCTTGTTTTAAAAGTTTGCGAAAACCCTCTTTAAACAATTCACCCCCCCTCTAGTTTAATGTCATCCATCCTAACAATTGGCATCAAGAGCTTGGTTCTTGAAAGTTATTCAAGTTGATCCTAAAACTGTTTTTAAAATGGCTGATAGACTACCTTTTGGGGAAGGTGCTTCAATTAACAGACCACCTCTGTTTTGTGGTTTGAACTACCAATTTTGGAAACTGAGAATGAAAATATTTATGGAATCACTTGATAAAGGAATTTGGGATGCAATTGAAAATGGTCATTTTGTCCCAAAGTTTGAAAAAGATGGATCTGTCATTGAGAAGCCATGGTCTCAATGGACTGATGCAGAAAGCAAAAATGCCAAATCGATTGCATTGCCAAAAATATTATAACCTCTGCTTTAAATTCTGATGAGTTTTCAGGGTCTCTCAATGCAAATCTTCAAAAGAAATGTGGGACACCTTGGAAGTCACTCATGAAGGAACAAATGAGGTGAAGAGAGCTAGGAAGCATGCTCTAATTCAAGAGTATGAGATGTTCAGAATGATTAAAGGAGAAACAATTGCTGAGGTGCAGAAAAGATTCACGCATATCATCAATCATCTCATAAGTCTTGACAAGACCTTTGATAAAGAAGAGTTGAACATCAAGATCTTGAAATGTCTTGATAGAGCATGGCAACCCAAGGTAACTGCTATTTCCGAATCTAAAGATCTAACATCATTAAGTGTTGCTTCTTTGTTTGGAAAGCTTAGGGAACATGAGTTAGAGATGAATAGACTCAATGTTCAAGAGAGTGAAGACAAGCACACAAGGAGCATAGCCTTAAAAGCTTCCAAGCACAAAGGAAAACTAGAATCCAGTGATGAAAGTGATGAGGAAAACTTTAGCTTGCTGTCAAGAAAGTTCAGCAAATTCCTAAAGAGAACCGCAACAAAGACAACAACAAAGAAAGGTATGGAAACAAGAAATCCAATGATTTTAATTCCAATAACTATACTTGTTTTGGTTGTGGTGAGCAAGGTCATATAAAGGCAGATTTTCCAAACAAAAGCAAGGAGAAAAAGTCTAGCTACAAGGAAAAGAAAGGCAAGACAAAAAGAGCCTACATAGCTTGGGATGAAAATGAGGTGTCATCATCAAGTTCTTCATCAAGTGAAGATGAGAAAGCAAACATCTGCCTGGTTGCTAAAGATGATGATGAATCTTGCAGCTCAAGTGAGGTAAGTTCATGTGCTTCCTTGAATGAACAAAATTACAGTGAATTACTTGAAGCTTTTCAAGAAACTCATGATGAAGCTAATCGATTGGTTCTTTCAAACAACCGATTGAAAGATCTTAACAGCTGGCTAGAAAAGAGAGTGAAATCACTTGAAGATGAGATTGAAAAATCTAAAAATGATTTCAAAAATCTGGAAAACCATTTCAAAAATGCTTCTTGCAAGTGTGACACTCTCATTTGCGAAAATTGTGAAAATCTTGAGAAAAAGGTTCACTACCTTGTTGAAACTGTGGACAAGCTTTCAAAGGGGAAATCTAACTTTGAGAATGTCTTGGCATCTCAAAGCTGTGTTTTTGGAAAGGCTGGTTTGGGTTTCAATCCACAGAACCAACAAGATAAGTTTTCAAAAAAAATTTTAAGAAAGTTAGTGAAACAAGCGATTGTTAAATCGAAACAACCGGTTGTTACATGCTTTTATTGCATGAAAAAGGGCCATTCGGTTAGATTCTACAAAATAAGAAAATTCTTTGTTCCTAGAGGCTACATGAAATGGATTCCGAAAGGATCTGAGGTTCCAAATGAGAAAAAGAAATCTATTGGACCCACATTTGTGAAGGGACCAAATCTTGTTGCTTGAATTCATGTTTGTGCAGGAATTCTAAAGAAGTGTGAAGAACTAAGTCATGTGATCAAATCCTTGGAAGAAAAAGACAGTCATTGAAGCTGAATCAATGCTATGCATCTGTTCAAAGGACCTCAATAGTGAAAAGAGGCTTCTTGATCATAAAGCACATGCCTCATTGATAATTAACATAAGGATAAGAATTACCTTTATTTGTTCTTAATTTGTGTTTTATAGTTCTTTCTCATGGATAAAAATCTTTTTAATATGCTTAATATCATCTGCTTTGAACTCTTTTTGCTCATGGTTAAAATTCAAAATCAGTTTTAACTGCTGCAGAAAAACAATCGATTGTTTCTTCGAAACAACCGATTGTTTTAGGTCTGACAGCACTGTGAAGAAATCCTTTTAATTGCTATTTTAAATTTCTATCCGTTGCAGATTAATTCAAAGAGAGAATCTTGGTCAAAGAACCTGTGATTGAAAGCTGATCACGTTCAAAGAGAAGCTACAACTGTCATAAAGGAAAATATTCCAAAATCTTGGAAATTCAAGAGCCTTAATGACTAGTCAAAGACCATGTGATTTTCAGCTTTTTCTGACGTTTTCTGTGCAGGGCAGAGTCAAGTCCTCTCTCTCTGAAAAATCAGGTACCCACTAATAAAATTGAATGCTAATTGATTCTTTTTCTGCTATAAAATCTGGTGCAGCTGATCTCTTCCACAAGAACAACCAATTGCAACATCTCTTGCAACATCTCTTGCAAAAATCTGTGAAGTGAGCTCTTCTCTGTTTTCTTCTCTGCCATCATGGAATCAAATCCTCCCACCTTAAAGAGAGTCAAAACCAGGGCTGTAAGGTTTGGAGGAAGGCTAGAAGGCTGGTTTTCTGGAGACAATGATCTTATTGAGAGATAGAGGTATGAAACAAGTATCAAAAAGATAAACAATCCCAAGGTTGTATGCTTTGATTGGCTGAAAAGTCAAAAGCTTGACAATGTAAGAAGGCTGCTCAAGGATCAATCTCTCAGAAAGTTCCTGGAGATGAAGGGAAACATTTATCCAGATTTGGTAAGGGTGTTCTACACAAATTTAAAGTTTGAGGGAAACAATCTAGTTTCTCATGTGAAAGGTGTAGAAATGGAGATAACTCATGAAGTATGGACTGCTGTTGCTGGTCTCAAGTTCTCTGGCCTTAGAATCAACAAGGGAAACCTTGGAGTAGTGGAGGATTTTAACAAAATCCAATACTACAAGAGTTGCTTGAAGAATCAACATGCTCAAGTGAGAACATGCTCGGTTGGAGGTCTAAAGCTTGATGAAAGATTGCTTGCTCTCATTGTGACCTGGATTTTAACTCTAAGGGGGAGTAATCATTATGTTCTTACTGAGGAAGATCTGGTATATATCTTTTGCATCATGAAGAAAATCAAAATCAATTGGATCCACATCATCAAAGAGCACATGCAAAAGGCTATGAGGTTATGTGACAATCACTATCCATATGCTGTTTTGGTATCTAAATTTTTACTCTATTTTGAAGTGAACCTTGAAGATGAAACATCTGAGTTGGTCAAGTCAACTCAAGAGTTGAACAATGGATCACTCAGCAAAATGGGTTTTACCAAAGTAGGGGGCAAATGGATTAGCAAGGATTGTGACCTTGGTGCCTCATCTAGTGGTGTTGCTGATCTTGAACAAGGTGAATCTGCTGATATGGATGTTCAACATGAAGATCCACCTGAAGTTTATCAAGATGCTGGACCTAGTGTTGGTGCTGGAAATAAAGAAGAAGAGATGCAAACCATGTCTCATTTTGAAAGACTCATGATGAATAGGCTTGATAGCTTTGGGGAGAATCAAAGAAACCTCAATGATCTCTGTGTTAGTAATTTCCAGAGGATTGACAACAGCTTTGACAACATGGATGCACGCTTCATGACTCTAGATGAACAGACTGAAGCTGTCTAGAACCAAATCTTTGATCTTCAGTTTGCTAATGATGATGAATGAGGAAAAACAACCGGTTGATGTATCGAAACAACAGATTGTTTTTGGTGGTTATATCTGGTTTTTTAAATTCTCTTTCTTTCTGTTGTTGCTGCTTTAATTCTGATGTAATCAAAACAATATTTTGTTTTATATCTTCTCTTTGTCTATTTGTGAAGACAAATAGGGGGAGATATATATGTTGTTGTGTTCATATATTTTGTTAGAACAGTTTGGATGAGTAGTATTTGTTTCTGATTTAGCTCTGAAGCTTAATTTCTTTTATCTGTGCTAACCAAATATCAGAAGTTATATGCTTTGTTCAAAACTGTATCTTGCAGAAACTGCTTCAGATTCAATCAGGTACAACACAAGAATCAGGGATTTGTCTTCATCAAATAGAGGGAGATTGTTGAACCAAGTGGTGTTCAAGCTTTGAAGAATCCAAACCCTTTGAAGGATGTTGAAGCCTTGGCTGTGCTTGTTGTTGCTGTGCTGGTTTAGTATAGTTCTGGGGTAGTTTGAGTGTTGTAATCCACCCCTTGATCAAATCTAAAGCATAGGCATTCTCAATCTTTGTGAAAGTAAAATGTTTTCAAACTAAGTTAAAACAATCGATTGTTTTGTCGAAACAACCGATTGTTTATACTTAGATGTTGTAAGAAAAGATTGAAAATTGTTTTTCAAATGGTTGAACTGTTAGAACCAAAACAACCGATTGATTTGAGGAAACAAACGATTGTTTGTTTTGGGACCATAATAGAAAAACTGTTTTATCTTTGACTGAGCTTTAAATGATTTAACTGCTTACGCTCCAGTCATTAAATGCTTTGACCAATCTTTTAATTCAATTTAAGAGTTTGTTAAGATTTGATAACAAACTACATCTTTGAATATATTCAGAAAAACATATTTGAGATTTAATCTTTGACACGTTTTTTGCTAAGAGTTTTTTTGAGTTTTTCAAAGAGCTGAGATTGCTGAAAGTTTGTGATTAATCAAAGTTTGTGGAATAGGATTCTGTTTGTATTTATTTCAGATTATCTTCTGTAACAAGTGTAATCATTGTACTCTGTGAAACAAGTTTTTGTTTCTGTGTTTGCTGAGATTGGCTGTGTTCTTGAGGGGATCAAGATCAACAATCTTAGTGTTGGTGTGTTGGCCAAGAAGAGTGTGTGTCTTGAGGTGTTCAAGGTCACTTTCTTGGTTGTGGTGTGATGTGAATGTAACTACAAGAACACATGATTCTTGATATTCTTAGGAGCAACTTGAGCTGGATTTGAAAGGCACTTTACTTTAGAATTGGATCAATGTTCTAATTCAAGAACTCACCAAAACTTAGCACCAACCAAGACTCATATGGAAGTCCATGTATTGTCAAATGGAATCAAAACCAAGGAATGAAGAACAAGAATTAAAAACTGGACAGAATTGACAAGCTAGCTACTGAACCAAAAAGAAAACAAAGAACAAAGCTGGAAATGTAAAAGTAAACGGTAGAAAATGAAGGAAACACATTAGGAAATAAAACTACTGAATGGAAAATTGAAGAAAGGAAAGAAAAACACTTATAGGAAGATGCTTGCTGGATTTTGAGAATTGGAAGAACCCTTCACGCCACTTGGTTCCTTGATCCAAGATAAGTGATGGAGTGCCGCCACTTGAAGCTCACCATTGCTCACAAGATAAGGCAAAGGAAGAAGAAGACTCAAGACTCACAATTTCTCTCCAAATTTGAGTATAGTCTCTCTACTATAAAATTCCAATCTGAATTGTACAAGCTAAGCACTTTTATTTATAGCCTAGAGGTGCTGAAAAATAGGTGGGAAATTTCAAATAAAACTCATTTGAAATTCCCACCAAAAACAAGTCACATGGGAGGTGTGACCTTTTTCTACTATGACACCTCCTAAAAACTACACCTACACCCCCCTACTAAGTCACATGGACAAAGTGACTCTCTCTAATACATTCACACCTATTTATTTAATATCCACACCTCCTACAAGAGTCATTCAAATGATGCTCTTTTATTTAATGTTTGGCCTTGCCCCTCATGGTTTGGACTTGGGCTTCTTGGGCTTGGGCTTGGGCTTTGGGCTTGGGCCTCATCTTTTGCAAAGACTAATAAGAAGAACTTTAAATGCTTTGGCCCTTGTCCATTTCTTCTATTGATAACATCTTTTTGATTCTCATCATGGTGTAAGTGATCAAGGTGTGATTGCTTAGTGGATTTCCTCAGGGTTTCTGAGAAGACTGGATGTAGCTCTGGATTTGGAGTGAACTAGTATAAACATTTGTGTGCAATCTCTTTATCCCTAACTCTTTAAATTCAGTTTTGTTTGTTGTTTGCTGGTATAAACAACCGATTGTTTCTGTGAAACAACCGATTGTTTTTCTGGTACTACTGTTTTTTATTGCTGTTTTGGCAAACTGAATTTCTTATCAATTGTTTCTTGAGATAATTTCATTCTTGTTTTAAAAGTTTGCGAAAACCCTCTTTAAACAATTCACCCCCCCTCTAGTTTAAAGCCATCCTTCCTAACACTCTTTTCATTAAAAAGTCGAAATTTGCTAACATTTTGGTTCAAATTTATTTTGATGATATCATATTTGGTGTTACTAATGATTGTCTATGTGAAGAATTTGTGGCAACAATGAAGGGGGAGTTTGAAATGTCTATGATGGGAGAGTTATCCTTCTTCTTAGGGCTGCAGGTAAAGCAATCAAAGGATGGCATCTTCCTAAGCCAAACCAAGTGCTACAAGGAGATTCTCAAGAAGTTTGAGATGGAAAACTGCAAAGACGCATCCACGTCAATGTCCACAAGTTGTTATATGGATGCTGACTTGGCTAGAATAGTAGTACATCAAACTAAATTTAGAGGATTGATGGGTTATTTGCTCTATCTCACTGCTAGCAGGCAAGACATCATGTTTTTTGTTTGCCTATGTGCTAGATTTTAATCAAATTCAAAAGAATCACACTTCAAGGCTGCAAAATAAATTCTTAAATATCTTAAGGGCACAACTAGTGTTGGTTTATGGTATCCTTCTCACTCTCCTATACATTTGGTTCGTTATTCTGATTCTGATTTTGCAGGGTGTAAGCTGGACAAAAAATGCACAAGTGGGACTTTCCATCTTCTTGGTTCAAGTCTCATATCTTGGCATAGCAAGAAACAAGCTTGTGTGGCACTTTCAATTGCAGAAGTTGAATACATAGTTGCGGGTAACTGTTGTGCTCGGATTCTTTGGATCAAACAAAAACTAGAAGATTTTGGGTTGAAGGATAACAAGGTGCCTTTGCTTGTGATAACAAAAGTGTTATTAATCTCACCAAAAATCAGATTCAGCATTCAAGGACAAAGCACATTGAGATTTGCCACCATTTTATAAGGGACCATGTGAGTAATGGGGATTGTGAAATTCAGTTTATTGAAACTAAAAAACAGCTTGTAGATATATTCACAAAACCACTTCTTAAGGACAAGTTTTTCTTTTTAAGAAATGAATTGGGTATTCTTGATTCTCAAATTCTTTCTTAAATTCTATTTTTATCACTTGTCTAACTCTATTTGTGAAGAAAAATAGGGGGAGAATGATGTGGTTTTTAGTGTTGTATGGTTGTTGTTACATTGCTTTAAATATGGTTTATTATGCTATTGTTGAATGCTCTGGTCTTGCACCTCTTTCACATTGGTTTTCACACTGATTTTGTTGATTTTCTTGCTGGAAACCTATTGATGAAAACTGGTTCTTGGGTGCTGTTAAAACCAGGGTTATTATGTTACCTTATACATGCACAGTTTCTGTTTTGCTGGTGCTTTCAAATTCAAAAAGGACAACACAAGCAAATAAGGGATTTGTCTTCATCAAATAAGGAGAGATTGTTGAACATAGGCTTTTATGTCTCCAAATCCAAGTGGATTGCTTGAAGACTCTGCTGCTTGTTGTGATTGTGTGTCTTGTGTAGTTTGAATTTTTAGTCCACTCAAAGTTATGATCTAAGGTTGTTTGATTCAAGTTCTTTTGGAAAAAGAAATGTTTTCTAAAGAAAGTGGAAAATCAACCTGTTGAAATTTCGATTCAAGTGGTTGTTTTACAGTTAGAGTATTTTGAAAAGGATTTGATAAAATCTTGAAATTGGTTGACTTTGCATTCAAGCCAATTCAACTGATTGTTTCGTGTTTTCAATCGGTTGATATTTTGAAAATATTAACAAAATTCGGTTAAGTTGATTTGATCTGATTTAAAATTGTTTTGGCTCTTGCATTAAATGCTTTTAACAACTGTTTGGAGTATAAATAAGTGGTTATAATTCAAAACAGTTTTTCCAAGATTGCTTCAACCTTTGGATATTTTTCTACGAGTGGAATACGATTGCTTTGTATTCTTTTGACTTCAATCTGAGATTGTACCCAGGTGTACTCAATCATTTCTCTCTTGACTATTGTATTTCTATAAAGACTGGTGCTATGTAGATTCAGAGGTTGTTCTGAAATCTGTGGTGTTTTGCCAAAGGTGGTGTGTGTTCTTGAAGGGTTCAAGATCACCTCTTTGGTGTGCGTTGTGCAATCAAGGTGTTTGATTGCTTAGTGAATTCTCAGAGGTTTCTGAGGATTGGATATAGCTCTTGGTAAAGAGTGAACCAGTATAAACTCTCTATATTGATCTCTTTATCCCTACTCTCTTTTAAATCTGTTTTTGCTTTGTTTTTAACACTACTAATAAAAACAACTGATTGTTTTGCAAAAACAACCAGTTGACTTTCTGGAATCACATTAAAAACAATTTTCAAATTGGCTGAACTGATTTCTATTTCTTTGATTCCTCATTGATTTTCAATCTACCTGCAACATTTGCGAAAATATTTCATAAACAACTCACCCCCCTCTTGTTTAAGGTCTATATTTCTAACATAAAATAACCCCTACTGTATGAAATTATACCTTTTTACATATTTTATGCTTTTAATTTAAATAAGAACGATTTCTTCCCAAATTTATGTTAATTTCAGGATTCTAGGGAAGACTGGAGATAACTGAACAAAAGAAGAATATACAAAGTTAAAAATGGATAGTTGGAATGCACCAGCATCACCAAAGCTGCCCCAAACTTGCAAAAGGCCAAGACGCCACCAGTGGATCTCGCTCAAGCGAGCTCATTCTCGATTGAGCGAGATTGCTCCAGTAACGTTGGGTCTTTTTACATTTTACGCCCAATCGAGCCCATTAGTGCCCAATAGAGAAGTAAATTAAGCTCAAGCAAATTAGGTTAAATAGGAGGCTTGAGGCACAACCCTAGATGTGCAAAATTGAGAGGAAGACACCATATAGTGAATTGTAACCCAATTGGGAGAATAAGAGGTGTTAGAAACCCTAAAGGAGGCAGTCGTCAAGGAGAAACATCTGAAATCTTCTTTTCTCGCTCTCCTTGTTTGTAACATTCATCATGTGTGTCTAATTCTACCTTTGAGATTGAGAGTAATTTGTTCAAACTCTTATGTATTGAGGTGATATCTAAACCTAATATTTTGTTCTTGATTGATGATTGGTATTATCATTTTTTTAGTAATGCTTCTTCGCCTTGATAACGAAATTTAGATTTGACTAGAAGTTACTTCTAAGTTTCTGACCCAAATGATAATGCTTAACATATTTGAATGCTAGGAATAAATTTGAAATGTTAATTGCTATCAACGTCTGATCTTACTTGATAAGTTGTTTTTATAAATATGTTAGGAAGCACCTTTAATAATTTTATATGCGAGGAGTCAATATAAATGATTTTTATACGGCCATCAATATCAATCAAAGGACACAATATTTTCATGCTAATTATAATACAAAAGAGTGAGAAAGATGAACCTCAATCCCTATTTTTCCAATTGAAGCAACAAACTCTTTGACTTGTTTTATTATTAATCATTGTCATCATAACAAATCTCAATAAACTTTTATTATTTAGTTTTATATTTAGTGAATCTTTTACTTGATTATTCAATTGTTCCTTGTGCGTTCGATATCCATCCATAGGGACAAATTATTAGTTCTGACAACACGATGCACTTTCGTAGAAAAAGTCATCAAATATTTTTCCCAAAACTCACCCAAGGTTTTGGTGGTAACAAAATAAATATCAAATTTTGATTACTTAACGAGTTTGCATAATGCAAAATAGTTGAAGCTTCTCAAGCTTGAATAATCAGGCATGGTCTAGTTAGTCCTTCGATATATAAGAAAATCAAAGAAAAAAACAAATGCATATGCTTAAAAGTGCAAGATGATAACATGTCTGAACAAATTAGTGGAATATAATGAGTTTGAACTCATGGAACGAATAAAAAAATTGAAAGAAATCAAGAACGAATAAAAAAATTGAAAGAAGGTGAATGAAACTCATGGAAAACTTAAGAAAATGATTCGAAAATGTAAAAATAATTAATCATTTAAGCTCTTAGAATCTCTTTACTAAACATGAGATTAATCAAATGATTATTCAAAGGTGAATATTTGATTCTAATAGCAAACAAAGAAATAAAAAACATGAAAAAGATAGTAGATGAATAACATGCCACTTTCAAAAGAGAAATATAAGTGCAAGATGGAAAATCACCACTAGAGTTGGAAAACTCAAAATAACATTCTAGAAATTGGAAACTAACTTCTTGAACTCATAATGAATGTTGGGTTTAATAGTGCCAAAGTTCAAGAGGGGGGGGGGGGGGGGGGGGGGGTGAATTGACCTTTTAAAACGTCTTCGCAGAAACAGTGTTTAACCCAGTTTTACAGAAAATAAATCGATTTATGTGAAAATGAACAGATTTATTTCAGCACTGTTTTTCTGTTTGAAACGCTTTTAATTCAATAAGATTAATCACAAGATTATGCAGTGAGAATTTCCAGCAGCACACACACAAATATCAGATTTGAAAAAAACAGTGAATCACAGAAACTGCAAGCTTCAATTTCAAGCAATTGATTAAGGTTCAATTGATAGCATGCTAATTAATTGAGTTACCTTTGCACACAAGCTGTTCCAGTGGACTTTAACAGACTATGAATGTTCTTCTTGATATTAAGCAATTTTCCAGAAATTAAGAACACTTAATCACAGAACAGCAAGCTTCAACTTTTAGCAATTTGTTTAAGGTTCAATTAATGATATTGACAGTTTCTTGATCAGCCTATCACAGTCAATCTGTTCCACTGGTTTTAGCAGATTCTGTATATTCTTATCAGATTACAACAGCTTTTTCAGAAATCAAGAACAGTATGCACAGTGCCCAGAAAGAACAGATTTATTTTCAATTGAACAGATTTATTTCTTTACTGTTTTATCAATTATGCAGAAACGAAATTGCAGAGAGAGAGAGAGAATGAACACAAGCAATTATACTGGTTCACTCAACCTGAGCTACATCCAGTCTTCACCAACAACAGGTGGAAATCACTAAAACACAGTACAATCAAGTACACTTCCCACTGTTCTTGAAACCTACAAGAACTTAGGTACTCTTGCTGAAAAAACCTATTTCAGCACTCACACACACATCCACTCTCCAAGAACACCTATCAAGAAGAGGATTCAACCAAACTTTTACAAGTAATAAGAAGTGAAACGACTACACCTGATTGAGGTAACAAAGATCAGCCTTAAACCAGTAGGCAAGATTGCTAGAACAGTAGCTGCACCTCACACCAAGCTTTTAGAACCAAACCAAGAACAAGCACTTTGTGATTTTCGAAATCTTTGAAGAACAAATGCTAATCCTTGAAAACACTTAACTCTCTGCTGTCAAAACTTGTTTTTTGCAAATGTATAAACTGTTTGAATCGTTGTTAAACTCAGAAAACAAGTTTGCATTTTATAGAAAGCCAGCTTATAACAGATTTTTGAAAAACAGTTAAAGCTGTTATAAAATGAACAGATTGAAAATAAAATGAACAGATTTATTTTCAAAAAGCAGTTAGAGAATCTATTAAGTGAGGAGACTTAGTCAACCATTTTGGTGCTGAGATAAAACTGAAAACGTTTAAGCTTGTCATGGCACCAGAGAGAAAAAGAATCTATTCATTTACAGATGAACAGATTTATTTTTCAAAACGAAAACAGAGAAAGTTTAACAATTTAAAACTCAGTCGTTTTGAAAAGAAGAAGACTTAGTCAAAATACCTGATGCACAAAATCTAATTTTTACAAGAATTTAGCCAAGGCATCAGTGAAGAAAATGAATCTGTTTATTTAGAAAAGAACAGATTTATTTTTATGCAGTAAAACGTGTTTTTGTGTAAAACATGTGAAAACAGTTTTAGAAAACTTATGCTTGTTCTTAACACATGGCCAGTGGTTATGAGGTGAGATACACAGCAAAAAGCTACTCTTAGACAACCTCTAAGCACTAACTAAGACATACTTAAAGCAAAGCACAAATACATGGAAAGAACATAAATGTCTTCATCAAACACTACATTCAAGTCTTCATCAAACATAATCTTGAAGGGGCAGCAACCATCTTCAACAATCTCCCCCTGTTTGATGGAGACAAATCCCCATAGCTAAACCTCATAGCTTTGTTGCTTTAAGCACTTGTACTGCACCAGATTTTAAACCAAAAAGGCACCTGCACTGCACCAGATTTTAAACCAGAAAAAAACAGCAGTACAGTATTGCATAGCATATGAATTGATTTAAAGGTGCAGAATTAACTCCCTATTACAGCTAGCATCACCTAGCATGGTGAGCTATTTTTCTCCCCCTTTGGATTCATCAAACAGCATATAAGCATAGGGAATAAAGGGATATAAAGCAGAAACCACAATCATAATAGTTCAGAAACAGAAAACCAAATTGTTCAGCATTACAGAAACTTGAAAACTGATAAAGAAAGCATTAAAAACAGAAAACTACTGATTCTTGTAGTAAAGCTCTGCAAGTTGTGCCTGAACCCCTTCAATCTGATCATCAAGGTGTTGGAACCTTGCATGAGTAGTCTCAAAGTGTGCCCTTTGTTCTGCAGACATGACATCAAGACGATACAGCACTTGCCTCTCAAACATAGACATTGGTTCTCCACGGTATTCTGGACTTTGATAGGCAACTATGGCATTTGCAGCAACTTCCTCATGTTCAGATTGGGCAGCAGGAGAGTCATCATCCATAGGAATAGCTTCATCCTCATCTTCATGTTCTGCTGGAGTGTCCTTCTCCTTGAGGACCACCCACTTGTTTTCAATCTTGTGGAAACCCATTTTGGTGAGAGTTGAAGTATCAATCTCACTTACAGCTTTGATAGGGTCATTTCTCTCATTTGTAACATCAATACCAAAGTAATCAATTAATTTGGAAACAAGAATAGCATAGGGAAATCTGTAATCAGCCAACCTTTTTGACTTGAGCATGTGTTCGTTGACAATGAACACCCAATTTACCTTAATCTGGTTCATGATGCAGTATAGGAGAATAAGATCCTCTTCATGTAGGACAGCATGGTTTGTCCCTCTTGGAATCAGTTGCCAAGCTATGATGTATGCAACTAGACGTGGAGTGAGGTTCAAATGCCCTGCATGGAATCTGTTTATGCTTTCTGTAGGATTCCTCATGCAACTTTTGTAATATTGCAGCTTGTTGAATTCTGAAATTCCACTGGTGTTCCCTTTCCCTACTTTCAGTCCAGCATATTTTATTCCAGCCACAGAATTCCACACCTCACTTGTGATCTTCATCTTTGTCCCTTTCACATAAGAGACAACATTCTTCCCATCCAATGTGAGGTTAGTATAAAACACCTTAACCAAGTCAGGATAGACATTACCCGTTAATTCCAGCATCTTTTTCAGTTTCTGGTGCTTCAACACAGCCCTTGTTTCTACCAATTTTTCAGATTTCAGCCAGTTGAAATCCAGCACCTTGGGTATGTTGATCTGCTTCCTGCTTGTTTCATGAATGTAGGCATTGATGCCTTCTTCATTTCCAGCGAACCATCCTTCTAGCACACCTTGAGAAGTGGTTTGCTTTCCCTTGCCTTTCTGTTTTTGTCTTGAAGACGAAGCCATGGTAACCTGAATTCTTTTCTTGATTTCAAATGGTGAGAATAGAAAGAGAATGGCCAATGTGGGTAGCAAGTATTCACACAGATTTATAGCAGAATAAATGGATTGATATGGCAGTTATGAGAAGATATGCATGAAGATTTTATGCTTCTGAATTTTGTGCAGAGTATCTTTGAAAATAGGCACCAAATCTTTAGGGTCACGATGCATACACTCAAATTCTTATTGAGCACCCAAACCATCAAATCGGTTACATAACCATGACCAAAACCGTCAAAGGTACAGAGGTTAATGCCCACTAAGTCAGTAAAGCAGTCAAAGATCAGAATTTCTCTTTCCTAGTCATTAATGCGTATCAGTGCAGAAAATAAACACATTTAATTGCGAATAAACAGATTTAATATTTCACTGCTAGGTACAATTTACATTTAAAATACCCAATTCATTAAGCAGAAAATTAAACCTATCTTTGGCTAATGGTTTTGTGAACAAATCAGCAAGTTGTAAATCAGTACAAATGAACTTAATATCACATGTTCCATTAGATATGTGTTCCCTTAGAAAATGATGCCTAATTTCAATATGTTTGGTTCTTGAATGCATGACAGGATTTTTAGTTAAATTGATTGCACTTGTATTATCACACAGCAGAGGTATATGGTTAAGTGAGATACCAAAATCATTCAATTGTTGTCTTAGCCATATAGTTTGAGCACAGCAACTCCCTGCTGCAATGTATTCTGCTTCAGCAGTGGAAAGAGCTACACAAGCCTGCTTTTTGCATTGCCATGAGATCAAGCTTGATCCTAGCAAATGACAGGTTCCACTTGTGCTCTTCCTATCAATTTTGCAACCTGCAAAATCTGAATCAGAATATCCAGTTAAGCTTAATGAAATGTTACCTGGATACCACAAGCCAACTTCTTTAGTTCCTTGCAAATACTTCAAAATCCTTTTGACAGCATTGTAGTGTGATTCTTTAGGAGCAGATTGAAACCTTGCACACATGCACACTGCAAACATTATATCTGGCCTACTAGCAGTAAGATACAGCAGTGATCCTATGAGTCCTCTGTATTTGGTTTCATCAACAGAAATTCCAGCTTCATCATGATCCAAATGACAGCTTGTTGAGAAGGGTGTGCTGATTGGTTTACACTTGTCCATTTCAAATTTCTTCAGCAAATCCTTGCAATACTTAGCTTGACTTAGGAAAATGCCATCCTTGAGTTGTTTGACCTGCAAGCCTAGAAAATAGTTCAACTCACCCATCATTGACATTTCAAACTCACTCTTCATGACTTTCACGAAGGCTTCACACAATTCTCCATTGTTTGATCCAAAAATGATGTCATCCACATATACTTGGACTAGAATTGAGTCATCTCCTTTCTTCTTAATGAACAAGGTCTTATCTGATGTGCCTCTGTCATAGCCTTGTGAGGTGAGAAAATCACTTAGCCTCTCATACCATTGCCTAGGAGCTTGCTTGAGTCCATAGAGAGCCTTTTGGAGTTTGAACACATATTCTGGATGTTGATGGTCTTCAAAACCTGGTGGTTGTGAGACAAATACCTCTTCATTTATATACCCATTTAGAAAGGCACTCTTCACGTCCATTTGAAATAGCTTGAACCCTTTGATGCAAGAGAAGGCAAGCAGCAGTCTAACAGCTTCTAGCCGAGCCACTGGTGCATATGTCTCATCATAGTCTATTCCTTCTTCTTGATTGTACCCTTTAGCTACAAGCCTAGCCTTGTTTCTGGTGATCACTCCATGCTCATCCATTTTGTTTCTAAATACCCATTTTGTTCCAATAACATTCATCTCAGGTATTCTAGGAACAAGAGTCCAGACCTCATTAAGAGCAAACTGATTTAGTTCCTCTTGCATAGCTAAAATCCAGTTGCTGTCCTTGAGAGCTTCATTCAAGTTCTTGGGTTCAACTTGAGATACAAAAGCCATTGCTTCACAGAAATTGTTCAAGGATTTTCTAGTTGATACTCCTTTCTCAATGTTTCCAATGACATTATCAAGTGTTAAATCTCTTGGGGTTTTCCACTCTTTTGGCAAACTTGCAGCTGCAGTAGATTCTTGTATAGCATGTGTATCAGCAGTATCAAAATGAATCGATTCATTTTGATTTAAAACAGATTTAAATTCATTACTGTCAGGTTCATCAGCAGCAGTTTTAGATACACTATGATCAGTTTCATCAAAAACAACATGCATTGACTCTTCTACTATGAGCAACCTTTTATTGAAGACTCTATATGCATGACCATTCAAAGCATAACCAATGTGCACACCTTCATCAGATTTAGCATCAAACTTACCAAGATTTTCTTTGCCATTATTCAATACAAAACATTTACACCCAAATACTCTAAGGTGACTTACACTAGGTTTTCTGCCCTTATACAATTCATATGGGGTTTTCTTAAGAATTGGTCTTATTAAGGTCCTATTTAAGACATAACCTGCAGTATAGACAGCATCAGCCCAAAAATACTTAGGAAGCTTAGATTCATTTAACATAGTTCTAGCAAATTCCTCTAGTGATCTATTTTTCCTTTCAACTACACCATTTTGTTGGGGTGTTCTAGGGGCTGAAAAGGTATGAGCTATCCCATACTTCTCACAGAACCTCTCAAACTTAGCATTTTGAAACTCTCCCCCATGATCACTTCGAATTGATTTAATGCAGCAACCATTTTCATTTTGCAGAATTTTTGCTAATCTCTTAAAAGCAGAATAAGCATCATGTTTATGTGCAAGAAATAGAGTCCATGTAAATCTAGAGTAATCATCCACAACAACTAAAGCATACAAATTTCCAGCCAAGCTAGCAACTCTAGATGGACCAAATAAGTCCATATGTAACACATCCAATGGATTTTTTGTAGAGACAATATCCTTTAACTTGAAAGAGGATTTGATTTGTTTACCTTTCACACAAGCATCACAAAGCCTGTTATCCTGAAATTTAATGTTAGGTAAACCAGAAACTAAATCTTTAGATTTCAATTTATTCAAGTGATTTGTGTGTATGTGAGCTAACCTCCTGTGCCACAACCAAGACTCATCACTTCTGGACAGCAAGCACTCATTTGAAGAGTTAGTTTCCATGATATTCAACAAGTAAATGTTATTCACTCTCTTACCAGTAAACATTGCCTTACTAGATGAATTACTTGAGATTGTGCAGCCACTTGACTCAAAATTCACTTTGTATCCTTTGTCACAAAGCTGACTTATGCTGAGAAGACTATGCTTGAGTCCTTCTACATATAGCACATTCTCAATGGTTGTTGAATTCCCTGTTCCAACAGTTCCTCTGCCCAAAATTCTCCCTCGGTTATTGTCACCATAGGTCACATGTCCTTCTGCTTTGAGCTTTAAGCTGGTGAACTTTGTAAGATCTCCAGTCATATGCTTGGAACAGCCACTGTCCAAGTACCATTGGTTTTTCTTGCTTCCAATCTGCAAAACAGAATAAAAATATACAAATGGTACCCTTTTCAGTATAGGGTCCAGCACAGATTAACACCTTCTCTTTGGTAGCCATTTAGCTAAGTTCTTAGGCACAAGATGTTTTCTAGCAATGCAAGACCTAGATGTATGACCAAATTTCATGCAGTAAAAACAGGTTACATGAGATGCCTTTTTGCCACTGTTAAAAGCTGAAAAAACTGATTTTGCTGGAACAAAAAAACTTGAAAGCTTTTTGACATTGGTTGTATTTCCAGGGGTATAACCAAGTCCATTCTTATTGAAAACAGCATTCTGTGATCCAAGGAGAGACTCAAGGTTTTTTCTTCCCTTGGTGAAATTGGAAAGGGTTTTCAGCAAATATTCCACTTGTTTTTCCAATCTTTTGCAGTTTTCACAGTTTTTAATAGAGGCATGCAAGCAAGTCAGTTCAAGGCTTACCAAATCTGTTTTGGCCTTATGCAATTCTTCTTCAAGTGTTTTTACTTTAGGTGCAAGCACATTATTCACCTTTTGCAGCTTATTGCATATTACAGCTAGCCTATTGGCTTCCTCATGTGTTTCCTTGAAGGCAGCAAGCAAATCATCATAGTTATCAGAATCAGCAGAGAAATTACTTACTGATTCAGAGCTTGACTCCTCATCCTTCATCATAAAACACAGATTGTTCTCCTCATCTTCTGTTGAAGAACTGCTGGTTGAGGAAACTTCATTTTCCTCCCATGAGATGTAGGCTCTTCTTCCTTTGTTCCTTTCAAATTTCTTGCTGGCAGATTTGTCCCTTGTTTGATTGTCTGGACA